>NC_142465.1:49795000-50420000 GCF_049115385.1 Moschus berezovskii
AGCACCATAGTGTTTTTCAAAGTGGAGTTTACCATTTTTGCTCAATAGCAGTCCTGCTCCTTAAAAAGAGAACTTCTTAATCACCATTCTCATTCTTTTTCTGTTCTACTTCCTGCCCTTTCACCTCTTCATTGCCTATTATTACCATCATTGCTTTCACGTAAACAGTAGACAAGTGTCAAGAAATGCTCTTCTATATTTAAAAGCTTGCAAATCTAATCTTTTCTTTGTTGAAGGATGACCAAATATGGGACAGAGCTCTCAAAAAAAAAAAAAAAAAGCTTAAGTATAAAAAAGCCTAAAATAGAGGGAATTTCAAACATTTTTTTAGCTAGCAAACAGAACTACATAAGCAATAGCAAGTGGCAACTTTGTGACTAGTGTGCATGTCCAGGACATAAAATATGATCTCAGTATGTTTTCTAATTCAGAACAGCCAGAATGGCTGACCAGTTAATTATTTAATATAGGGAGCACGAAAGCTTCCTATTAAACTCCCCTACCTTACTGCAGGATTAGCTCATGGAAGCAAGAATTCTATAATACTTAATCCCTGAAACCATCCTGAAGTTATACCTTTTTACATGTCTCTAAACCACATCGTCGGAGAAGGCAATGGCAAGCCACTCCAATACTATTGCCTAGAAAATCCCATGGATGGAGGAGCCTGGTTGGCTGTAGTCCATGGGGTCGCTAAGGGTCGGACACGACTGAGCGACTTCACTTTCACACATTGGAGAAGGAAATGGCAACCCACTCCAGTGTTCTTGCATGGAGAATCCCAGGGATGGGGGAGCCTGGTGGGCTTCCGTCTATGGGGTCGCACAGAGTCGGACACGACTGATGTGACTTAGCAGCAGTAGCAGCAAACCACGTCGTATCCTCTCTTAATACAAACCCTGTTCTTTCAAGTAGTGATGTTCAGACTCAATACTCTGTTTCTTCACAGAACACACCCATTATTTCCAGGGAAATAACTGACACTAAATTTCCAACAAACTAGGTACACTACAGACTGTAACTTATGTATCTTAATTCTTTCATAACCTGAAATTACTTGAACTGCATGCAGGTTAGCTTAAAAATTCTTTAAAATTTGGAATAACCCTAAGACACGACTTTTATAAAAATGGTTGTTTAATGAGGTTTGCTCTTAAATAAACATAAAGAAGAAACATCTTTCTTCTAGAAGGTAAAAACATCATTTGTTTTGGAAAAGTATCATGTCAAATTCTCAGGTCGAGGAGACATTATTAAGCTCGAAAGGGGAAAAAATACATAACTTCACTATATGAAAGCTACTGTGCTGTGCTTAGTCGCTCAGTCATGGCCAACTCTTTGTGACCCCATGGACTGTAGCCCGCCAGGCTCCTCTGTCCTGGGTATTCTCCAGGCAAGAATACTGGAGTGGGTGGCCATACCTCCTCCAGAGGATCATCCCAACCCAGGGGTCAAACCCAGGTCTCCCACATTGAAGGCGGGGATTCTTTACTGTCTGAATCACCAGATGAAAGCTACTGCATATCCTAAAATTATGAAAGACAACTATTAAAAATCTATTCAAGGTTATGTCAAAACTTGAATATAGCATATGCAACCTATCTATAGTTAAGTCATCAGATGTACAAAACAAGTATTAAAACCAGAAAGTGGCTTAAAAAATTACATAATCTATTACTGTGATCAAAAATTGAATGGGAGGAATTCCCTGTTGGTCCAGTAGTTAGGACTTGGTGCTTTCACTGCCAGAGAAACTGGCAGTTCAATGCCTGGCTGGGAAACGAAGATTCTGCAAGCAGTGAGATGTGCGCCCTGCGCAACTCCCCCCCCCCCAAAATGTTGACTAGACTGCTCAAAAGAAAAAAAACAAACAAAAAGAAAACTGCCAAGAAACTAAACTTGCCTCACAGTGTTCATCTACGGTTCCTATTCTTCTCGTACCCCCCTCAACAAAAATATGTTCAATATATTGTAAAGCACGGAAAAATGAGCAATACAAACAAAAAAGTAATAACCAGACAAACAGATGGGAATATCTTAACAGCCTTTCAAATAAATATTGATATTCTCTTTTGATGCTATACCATCCTCTATTAGCTTCAATATACTGGAATATATCAATAAATCAATAAACCTTGTGTTCTGCTAACGTTAAGATTCAGTGGTCTAGCTAGAACTTTGGAAGGATTTCTTATCCCTGCACGATTTTCATGCACTGGTGACTTGGAAAATACTGGCTTATAGAGTCATGTCGATCTTCAAATACTGACATATTTTATTACATAGTATTTTAAAAACCGTGTTCATTAACATCACCAATATCATCAGAAAACTTTTTTAAGATATTGAGAAGCTGTGAAGAGCACAGTGGCTAACTAACACAAATTTTACAAAATTCTAATTTTCACTTGAAAATCAGAACTTTAACCATTGCTCATAAATACTGTCAATCTTTTCCTTTTAAAGAAAAAGGTTCACTTTTGAGAAAATGTAATACCCAAGTCTGAAAAACTTCTTCAGTCTGTCAAGCATTCTTTTAAGTAAAAACAGAGTTCATTAAAACAGTGGCTGATTCAGCTAGAAACTCAAATAATAAGGAGCAAAAAGAGAAAAGTATTTTAAGCATACTTTGTATTTAGTTATAGTATACTAAAATGATGTGTACAAAGGTGATGTCTGATTTTTTTTCAACTTCTTCATCGAGTGTATTTAGGTTTTCTTTTTTAAAGTGTGGGTATACGGCAATGAAGAATACATACAATGACTGCTAATACAGTGCGGTACTGTGACCTGATTTAAGATGTCAAGCTTTATCGACTTTTGCTTCTGTATATTGGTACAGCTATCAATACAGTGAAAACGCAAAGGACATCTCAGTATTACTGTAAAAAGTTTTCTAGTTGTAGACTCCCTGCAAATGTAGAGGTAATCCCCAGGATTTCTTCAACCATTCTTTGAAAACCACTGAGCTAGACAATTTATTTGTTCACAGTCACAATTTTCTTCCTTAGTTCTCATTCACACCTTAGTAGGAATCTTAAAAATTAGGTAACCTAATCAACTTTACTTGGCACTAGCAATGCTAAAGGTGAAGAGAAGGTTTGAGAACAAGAATACTACCCGTTAGTGTATTTTATAAACATTTATGAATAATGCACTGAATCCTCAACATCTCTAAGAAGTATATGTCATCTTTCCCACCAAGGAAGCAAAGAGGTTAGGAAAACATCAGAAAAGAAGTACAAATTTTGTCTTAAAATTCACTGCACTGATAGATTACAGGTGATACTAATTTTCTTCATTATACTTATCTGTAGCCAAAGCACTTTTGTGTAATATCTCAAGTTCAACAATTTCAAGAGCAGCACAATAATAGATGCACATCTTTATATACCTCATTACCATCCTTTGTTATTATCTGTACAGTACAGAAGTCAAGATTCCTGAGAGATTCCTCAGTTTTGCTATAGATACCGAGGAGTTACCGTATTTGTAAGATACGATAACTTACAAATCTTAGAAGCAGCAGATGTAACTATGCTAGCATAATGCAGTCACACTACAACCTTAAAAGACAAGGTAAAAGTTGGATGCAATATGAACACCACTTTGACACCAACAAACTATTAATTACACAAAAAGAGCTTTTATTTATAGTCCTTATTCCCAGTATCTAACAACTTTTAGAAACTCCATTTTTTTTTAGAACACAGTGACTTGAAAAATATATTCTAATAAGGAAAAATTATAGAAAACACAGATAATCAGAATTTTGAGTAACATTTTCCATTTCCTCTTTAGAAGCTTTTGCCAAAAACTGCTATTAAATGGACAAAACAGATTTTCTTTCATCTTGGTTTCTTTCCCACAAGGCAAAGAGGAAAGCAACAGGTAGAAGTGATCCACCAATAGGGCAGTTAGTCCACTGTATACTTTCAAAATAAAGTTACTTAGCAAAATGCTAAGTTTCAAATACAGGAGAGAAAACTATTTTATTAAAAGTACATATTTACAGAAATAAATACTCAAAGCAACTACTGAAAAACTCAAGAAGAAGTTCTATCATGTAGTAAAAGTGATGATTTCAAGAAAGCAGTAGTGATCAAAATTATGTATAAGTGATCAAAAATTATGTCTAACTGCTTTAAATGGATGCTCTCTTCCTTTAATATCTTAAAGTCTACCTGTACAAGTTAAAACCTTTCACCATCCACCACTGGACAAGACCACCTAGTGCTCGCACAACTACAAAATTACAAAATAGTAAAAGCACAAGTGTTAAGCATTAGAAACCAGTCCAACATAAAATTCAAAGTCAGAACATTAGATAATTTTTCTGTAAGTTTTTAACAGACTAAGATTCTTAATTTAAACATGAACATATTTCTAGTACTTGAGCACCTCATATACAATATTAGGTTTAGTAATATCCCAGAATATTGTTCTACATAGTAAATTCCAGACGGAAATTCTTCAGCTCATGTGGCAAATATACATCCTTTTTCTTTTTTTGGCCTCAGGTATCTTGTGGGATCTTAATTCCCTGACCAGGAATTGAACCCAGGCCCTGTGCAGTTAAAATGTGGAGTTCTAACTGCTGGCCTGCCAGGGAATTCCCCCAGTAATTTTTCTTTTGATAAGTAATTTAAATATTATTTAAAACCCTGGTACATTTCTTCAAATTGTCATTTCTTTCTAAGTTTTAAGGCTGGCTCCTTTAAAAAAGTTTAAATATCTTGATCCACTATTGATACAATGAAAAATTCTTTAAGACATTACTGAAATAATAATCAATTGCTATGCAGTCTATATTTGACTAATATCGGTAATAAACACACCAGTATTAGGAAGTATGGAGAACTGATATTTGTTTTTGTTAGTGGTGTACTTTAAAAAGTGATTTTAATTTTTTTAAGGTAGCAAAAAGTTCCTGGTAACTTTTCCTCTATAAAATACAAATTATAATATTAAAGGGGTTGGTCTTAGAATCCAGTGACCAAATTGGTTCAAACAAACTATGAGATTAAACAGCAAGCCAGTGTTACTGAAAGTAAATTCATTCTATTCCTTGTACCTACTGCTTCCACTGTATTCATAAAATTTCCAAAGGACTAATAAATGAAAAAGACTTTTAGTTCTCAAAAGGTAATAATTAGTACCTTTTAGTACTACTGCAAAATATTTCAAGAACACTGAAAAACATTAGGTTTTCAGCACAAGGGCAAGTCATTTGCAGATGTCTAATGTTACAATGAATCATTACAACAGCCAAAATATGTTTCTTAACTTTTTCTAAAAGAAATCCAATTTGAAAAGGGTAACTCATTAAGAGTCTTCAAAAATGATGGGAGAGAAGAAAAAAAATCAAGGCATAAATTTAGTTACAACCTTATATGGTCTTACAAAGTTTACAACCAATCTTCATCAAGATTTTCTACAGACTGAACATGTGACATTACTGCCATAATAGAAGACAGCTTTTGACTATTCAGTTCATAAATACTAAACTACTCCCCATGTCAGTCAAATCTAAACACTACAGATCAATAACCACTCCCTCTTTACCAACACATAACCCAAAAACACATTATTTTAAGTCTTTGGGAAAATGACACATGCATACCAATAAGATCCTGATATTCAATAATAAAACTGTCTACTTACACTTTTGGAAGAAAAATAAATGACACCTTTGAAAAATTAACCAAATTCTATTTGTATGAGATCCATTCCCTATTTAATTTCACTGCCTTAATAAACACTGATCAAATACCTATAACAAAAGTTAAAGAAAACTGAACATGGATAATTTCTCATCTAAAGCTTAGACTTTATATTTAAAACAACATGTATAATTAGTTACTATGTTATTAATCTCCGAATCAGCCTTCTACCAATCTTGAATTATATTAGAGGACCCACTTGATAACACCCTCCTTACATGGTGGCTTCCTTACCATGGGGACTCTCTTTCACTTTTTACAGCTAAGAAAAAATACCGAAATGCCACAGTACAGGATTGCTTTGAGGATAAAAATCAATCTGTAAAGTTAAAATGGCTCCAAAGCCAATGTGGAAATGTTTCTTTTTGAAGGAATACAAAGATCTCTTCAAATATCATCTCTTTTAAATATTCATTAGTTAATACCTAAATATAAATGTTAAACACTGCATGCATAGGCAAGGTTCTAGGAAGGAAGATACAGTAGAGAATAAAATGGATCAAGCTCCTACTCTCATGGTACTTACATTTAACAAACCGGTACTGTCTCTACGTTAAGATACTATGCCTGTGTTTCAGGGCATACAAACAATACATGGAGTTTATAATTTAGTGGGATAACAAAAAACAGGTAAGATAACAGATGGCAGGAAGCGATACTTGTCATAGAAAGAAGAGACGATTTTCATAGGGTGGGGGAGGGTGTTGGGGCAGAAGGAACCCATACCATTGTCATCAACCCATACCACATTTTAAAATTAAGTCAGTTTATTATTGGGTTCTTCAGTTGTATTCCCATACCTGGCACATTAAAACCAAACTGGATACAGGTGTTTCAAAGATTTACTTTCTGGCTTCTTCAGATAACGGAGTCTCACAATTTATTATGAATGATAAAAAGAAAACGCAAGTGAAACCACCTTCACAATAATACAGAGACCAAAAGTATGGATGGGCTCAAATAAGACTATCATTCATAGCTCTGTGTCCTTAAAGTTATTTAATCTTTCTGAATATCAACTTCCTCTCTTAAAACCTGGTAATGAAACTACCCAAAGGGTTCTTCTACACTAAGGTACTTATATTTTTGGAGTATGATGGGACGTCTATCCTCTACAAAATGTAATAATTCACCATAAAAACGTCGTATTTTTTCCTCCAGCTTCTCTTCTATGGATAGACTACTGTCCTTCAAGTCAGCAGGACCACTGACTAGTTATCTTATCTTTTCTAGGCCTCAGTTTCCTCCACCGTAAATTCAGAGGGTGGGACTGGATGATCTAAATAGCCCTTTCCGGCCCTTAAAAAGTCCCATGACTACATTATGACTCAAATACTATTCAAGGTTCAGCTTTCACGAGTGATACCAGCTTTAAGTTAAATGAACGTCTCCCCTTTTTATGTTACCTCTTGCTAACATTTTGTTAAGCAAGTCCAAACAGCATTCTAACTACAAAATAAGAGGATAAAAAAAGAATTTTCGAGTTGAAAGCTTGAGGTTTTGTAAGAATTATAAATTATTTTAGATGCTTATATAGTAGATGCTATACTGCTGCTGCTAAAAAAACTAAAATCCAATCAGCTTGAATTTTAAAATATTAAAATCAAAATCTTCAGTGTCAACTACCCCGTTAAAACGTGATTTTCCCACAGTAACACAACTGCTCATCTTCACTCCGAACAAGAGCTGCAGGGCAAAAATGTTGTTCTAAACTAGTAAGAGGGAGCAAGCTTAGAGGAAGCAAATCGTCAGCTTAAACTCAGCAAGGATAGTCTTTTCTCCAAAAGCTATCGGTGTTTTCAGAAGAAAAACTAGGGATGGTTAGATTGAATGGGGGTAGTTTTAAATAATTTTCACGGAGCTGACAGTCAGTGTTAGACACACCGAGATGTCTGAAAAAGAGAAGAGGACAAACTTCCTGGATTTTCTTTCCCTCTGTAAGAGAAAGAGATTTCCTCTTGCTGACGATGGGAAAGGCCCCTTTAACAGTTTTTCTCTTCGCGGTGGCTGCTGCCAGATTAGGTGGGGCTCCCTCCGCTGCCTTCCTCCTGCCACTTCCCGCAACAAATGGAGCAAACCAGCCCGGTTTCAGGCAAACTTTTCCCCTGTCAGGCTCGAGCCCGCAAGGCGCCGGGGAGTGGTTTCCCCCGAAAGCTCTCCGCCCCTGCTCGGGACTGGGGGAAGCGGAGTCTCCGCAAAAGACAACTTTCTGGTTTCCGTTCTAACTTCCACTCACACCCGGGAAGGAACCGAGGCGGCCGGCAAGGAGGCTCCGGGGCGGGGAGATGAGTCTTCCGGCGAGGGACGGCGGGCAGCTGAGAGGCAGCGGCGGCCGCGGGCAGAAAAGAGCAGGCGGGTGGGGGGGTCCTCGGGCTCTCACTTCCTCCGCCATATTTCAGACATTTGACCCCTTCCGCAAAGCGCGCCGTTCCCCCGCGGCGGCGGCTCGTCCCCGCCGGCCTGGAAGGCAGCGCGCCCGCCGCCCCGGCGCCGGGCCGCGGCACCACCTGCCGCGCTCCGAGGCCGCCGCCGCCGCCGCCGCCCTGGCCCCCTGGCCGCCGCGCGCGCCCCGCCCGGCCCGCGCCGCGCCCCACCAGCGCCCCTCCGCAGGCGCCCGGCCCCCGCCCCGCGCGGCCGCCGCCGCCGCTCCCCTCCGTGGCCACGCACGCACTCCGCGAACCTCTCGCGCTGTCACCGGGGGCCCGCAGCCAGCGTCGCCTCACGCTCCCTCCGGCTCGCTGCTCCCGGCGCCACGGCGGTCCTGCCTCTCCCGCTGCTGCCGCCGCCGCCGCCGCTCCGGCTGGTTTACACGCCTGACTCTGGGCGAGGTTTGGCGGTGTCGCCTTGACGTCAGGCGTTCAGCCTCGCTCTCGCTTCCGCCCGCGGGCGGGGCGCGCGGGTGCGCGGCCCGGGAAGGGGCGGCACCGGGGGGCGGGGCGAGAGAGCCGAGAGGCGGGGCCGCTCGCGCCCCCGCCGGGCCCCTTTCGCAGCGCTTCCTCCGCGGTGTTGCTCTTCCTCCTCCACCTTGTCCCTCGGCCTCGCCTGACTTCTGAGACCTTATTGGTTTTACACTGGTGACAAGGGCTTAGAAACCGTCCGAAACTCAAAAGATGCCTTTAGTGCAAACTGTAGTTTAATCACCGACGCCACCAAACAGTTGGTGCTCGCGTATTCCTTTGTGTTGGGGAAAGTGGCCGGAGAAGTAACAGCGCTGTTACAGTGGACACCTAGAGCTCCCGTGAAGGTGCCTAGGCCAGGGCACAGTCTTTTTCATTCTTGAAATGGTTTCTCCTGAAAGGTCAGGTGTCTTAATCCATTACAGTTCTTTCCAAATTACCCCGTCAAACTCAGTTAATCAATCCATAATCCTGAACAACTTTGTACCTAAATCAACTATATGAGTAAAATAAAGCGCATATTTAAATGCATGACTCGACCACTGTAAAAGAATTACCCATAGGGGTCTTTATGATGTGACTACTGGGCAACAGAAAGCACTTTCTGTTCCAAAATGCCTCGTTTCAAAAAGGGTGGGGACTTAGCAGTGGAATTTACCACTAGTAGAGAAAAAACTGAAATACAACTATCCTTTATACAAGATGTTAGCTTTTATGAAATTGAGTTTTGGTGGACAAAAGTATTCAAACAGCAAAGTGCAGGGAGAAGTTAGGATTGGGAAGTCATTAAAGATTTATTTTTGCTTAGTCCATAGTTTAACTGGACCCTGTTATAAGGCATTCCTGAAATAATTTTTTATGAATTTTTATAACTTTGGAAGATTAGCGAAAATATGTTTTTACTCTTTTTAAGAATACTAGTAATTGAAAACTAAGTTAAAGAAATAGATAAGAATGAACTATAATTATTCTTAGTTTTTTTGTATGTAAGTGCTTTCTAGATTTTTCATGATTTAGGTTGATTGAATATGTTACATATTTTAGTAATTTGTTTCCTTAGAAAACCCTTTGAAAATGGAGATTTCAAAGGCAAGTGTCAGAGCAGTCTGTAGGAATTACTGTAAATTCTGAATGAATGAATCTCCAATAAACTTAAATTTATTAACCTTTCAATTATTGCATAAAACTTTGAAAACTCTGAAAGCCTGAAACTGAGTTCATGGGAGCAATGTTACTTGGCTATACTGTTTTTTCCTTTCTCTCTCTCATTTTAAACTCTTTGACCTTTGGGCAATTGATTTTCTTTTTTCCCCAGAAAGAGTAGGTTTTAGAAGATTGGAGCTAGAATTATTTTGAGTTTGAGAGAATATGTAAAATAGTTTAATTAAAATACATATGTAAGAAAAGAAAAACATTTGTTTTCTTCTGTTAGACTGAAAATCGTTCCACTCTTTTAGGCTATTATATCTATGCGGAGAATGCCAGACTGTACATCTTTTAAGCATGCATGTATGCTCAGTCACTTCAGTCGTGTCCGACTCTTTGCGACCCCATGGACTGTAGTCCACTAGGCTCCTCTGTCCATGGGATTTTCCAGGCAAAGATCTTTTAAGCACTGAATTCATTTTTGGATTTGAGTTCTTGAAAGCTCCTGTCACCTTGAAAACTTCGCCACGCTATTTCACTGGCAACTTTAATAGGTCATGTGTGCAAACTGAACTCATCACCTTTGTCACCAAACCAGTTTCTTCTCCTTTGTTAATTATATCATCTTTTAAATTACCCTAAATTGTCTAATTTAAATTAGACTAGACTATCAGTCTTAAATCCTGATACTCCTTTTTCTGCCTTTCCTGAAGCCATCAGTCAATTGGCACGTCTGTCAGATAGTAATTCATTTCTCCTGAGACCGCGCTGTTTGGGTTGGCATTTCTTCTTGACTCTTGGACCTCGGGGGCACCTTCCTACCTTGCCTGTGGCCTCCTATCTGTCATCCATTCTACACATTGTTGCCAGATATTACCTTAAAGCTTACTAAGCAAGCCACTCTCCTCCTAAGAGAGTATTCAGTTACTCCCCTGCCCTACTAAAATTAAAATCCTTGTATCTTATTTTTCCCTTCCACTTAAAAATGGCTTACAGTCAGAGTAGACTTCTCATCTTGCCCAGACATAGTGCTTCCCCACCTCTCTGGTGTGCAGAGGTGATTTCCTTTGCCTGGAATGCTCCTTCCTACCTCTGCCCTTCATTCAAGGTCCATTTACTTTCTCCAAGGAAGAGCATCTTTTCTGATAGTTCCAATTTAATGTGGTCTCTTCTCTACTGAATCCCCGTAACACTACTGCTCCCTTTTTTTGTCGCTTATTTTCTACCTTCCTACTAGGGCAGTGGCTTGCAAACTTTTTCTATAAAGCCAGATAGAAAATATTTAAGGTTTTGTGGGCCAGATTTATAGCTGCTCAACTCTGCCTTTGTTGTGCAAAAACAGCCATAGGATACATAAATAATGAATGTGACTATTTCTAATAAAACTTTATTTATGGATACTAATTTGAATTTCATATAATTCAAATATTTTTCTTTTTAAAAGAATCATTAAACATGTGAAAATTATTCTTAGCTCATGGCTGTAACAAAAACAGGCTGTGGGCTGCCATTGTTTGCCCGGCTGTACTCAGGGCCAGCTTTGCGGGCATGTGATAGGGCTCTGTGCTTAGAAAATCCCCATAATTGTTTCAGTGAGCTCTGATGTCACCATCTTGAAATTTTTAATGATATTTGAACAAAGAGGTCTGCATTTTCATTTTGCGCTAGGTCCCTCAAATCATCTAGTGGGTCCTACTGGTACTAGGAGATAAAGTCTATAAGATGTATATTTCTCATGTTTGGCATGGTGGTTTTCCTGTAATAGGCAGTGTTGGAGTTTCTGTTCCCTAAGTACTGTGGAATAGTGGAGAACACCAGAGTCAGAGTTCAGCTCCACCCCTTACTCGCTGCATGTGATGGTGGTGCTCAATCATTCAGTCATGTCTGAATCTTTGTGACCCTATAGACCCACCAGGCTCCTCTGTCCATGGAATTTTCCAGGCAAGAATACTGGAGTGGGTTGCCGTTTCCTGCTCCAAGGGATCTTCCTCACCCAGGGATTGAACCACATCTCTTGCATCTCTTGCTATGGCAGGTAAATTCTTTACCACTGTGCCATCTGGGAAGCCAATTAGCTGCATGAAAGTGAAAGTGAAGTCACTCAGTCGTGTCCGACTCTTTGTGACCCCATAAACTGTAGCCTACCAGACTCCTCTGTCCATGGGATTTTCCAGGCAATAGTACTGGAGTGGATTGCCATTTCCTTCTCCAAATAGTCTTGGGAAAATTCCTTAATTCTATCAAGGCATAGTTTTCTCATCTGCAACATGGGGATATATATAACCTCTGCCTTACAAAACTGTTGTAAGATAGAGAAAATAACCGTATCTTAGCTCCTGGGACTAGAAGAAGAAGAAGCTCAAAATTAGTTTTCCCCTTTCTAGGGGAAGTGGATTAATAGTGTGCTCACCCATAATTCTTGCTGTATTTAACCTGATATTATATTTCTGATTTTCTATGTATTTGCTCTCTTAAATGTTATACTTCAAATACCATTTATACCTCATTGGTTTCATTTCAATGGTCCACATAAGTAAAGGTCTTATTGCAAATGCAAAATTAGATTTTAAAGAACCTTCACATTTACAACTTTCCTAATTAACAATTAATGATTATTAGCATTAACAAGAGTCATGCTGTTTAACTTCCAATTAAGCATGGTTATCAGTAGCATTGAGAATCATTAACATTAAATATTATTAGATTATTTCATTCACAAATGGATAATATTAAAATTTGATCCTTTCAAGACACTTTGTTACAAGTTTTTCTATTGTGTAAGTGTGTACATGTGTGTGTGTATGTGTGTGTAATATATGATTATATAAATGTAGTTCTGTTTCTTTGCAACACCCTGCATAGCTGGGGTTGGAGGTTGAGAAGGATAAGAAGGCTGTTTGTTGATACAGTAGAGGAAAAACAATGACTTAAATCCCAGGCCACTTTTGTTCTGTTTTCTTGGTTCGTGATTGTGTTTCAAACTCTATGCAGTTATTTTAGAAATTCTAGCATTTAATCATGTGAGAGAACAGGCAAGCATAGTAGACCATTGCTATTATAGGAAAACAACTTAGGACTCATACTCTCCTAGGGTAGTTTGTGTTTCTCTAATATTTCTGATTTGGGGAAACCTCATACTTATATATAAGAAAAATGAGGCAGTTTGGCATGGTTTCTACTCTGTGTAATAGCTATAATAACTGCTTATTTGTCTCAAGATATATTTCAAATTCTGTCTGTACTCTATTTCAGTAGTTGTAATCTCGACCACCAGGTCTGCCTACACCACGTCAAATAACTCTTAAGAGTTCTATAATTTTGTCATTGATAATGTCTATAGTGTAAGGAACAGATTATACTTAAAATTTTTCCCCTTTCTTAAGCTATAGCTGAGAAAAACCATACAAATGAAAATGACATTCCCAGAGCCATCGTGTAAATGAATGTTGAAGCAGAAAACCACTGGAAGAACCAGCTTCACAAAATTCCCCCTGTCGTGAAACTTTCAAAAGAAACTTAAATTAAGACAATCTTCAAAAACCACATAAAAGTACTTTCAGAATTTGGGCTGTCTCCAAATCAAACAGCTAATAAAAGTATGCCAAAGATGCCCAAAAGTTAGGTGTCCTCTCAGACTATCATTATGACAGTCCTGGCTTCCATTCTCAATCACTCCCAAGTCTGGTGTATGAATCACATACTTAAGTAACGATGACCAATTCCAGGAGGTTGGTTTGAATAATCCATTATACAGATGAGAAGGCTGAAGCTTAGAAAAGCTAAGTGATCAGGGCTATATATAAAAATGTGGATAGAGTTGAAAAGTATATCTTAATTTGCCTACTTTCATTTGGCACCATACTGTCCTGTTATTCCTTTATTAAGGCTATTCTTTCAGCCAGAAAATCCCTTCTGTCTCTTTTGTAATTTTCTAAATCTTAGTCATCGTTCAAGACCTTGTGGTTTCTTGCTTCTTTGAATTTCCTTAATAATTATTGCTTGTAACACTCATTTGGTACTCATCAAACATTGCCTTACTTAAATTGTTTTTGTCTTCTCTCCGTCCTGAGATCTTTGAGAACCCAAACATATCTTACACTTCTTTGTACTTACCAAACTGCCTGGCATCACATATTAGAAATAAAAATGTATTTTAGGGGGACATCTTGCCAATCTTGATTGGATTATCCAAGCTGATTGAAGTGGATTTGTGACCTCTGGCAGTTATTTAACCTTTCAGAGTTTCTTATTAGTAATCTTTAAAATGTACATAAAAGTATTTGAAATATAGTTTTGATATTTTAAAATAAGGGATCCTGTATAAAAATGGAAGTAATATAAAGTAACAATTAAGTGGATTGGTGCTGGACTCAGATTATAAGTTCAAATGGAGTCTCCATTCATCTTAGGGAACTTATTTCTGGTTCCTGTTTTCTCATTTGTAAAAGGAGTACACCAATAGAACCTATGTTATGGTTTTATTGTGAGGATTAAAAGAGTTAACAACGCAAATAGAATAGTACCCACCACAAACTAAGCACTCTGTAAATGTTGGCTACGTCATCATGAAAAGATTCTCAATACATGTTGGTTCATACTGCATCCTCTGGCACAATAAAACTTTGTACAAACATAGTAAGAGTTCAACAAATGCTTGTTAAACTTTCCTTTTGCTTTCCTTATGACAGTCAGACATGACTTAGTGACTGAATAACGTGACAGTCCTCAGTGAAGGATTGGTTGTGTTCTAAACTTTCTTCACGTCAACAGTTTGTAACTTGAAAATATTTATGGAATGGAAACAATGCTATAAAGTTTATAGTGTGGATACCTTAAAATATGACTTGATTATTAGGAAAGGTGAAAAAAAAAAAGCCTGTTTTAATCCATTGACACTGAAAAACACAGTTCCAAAAGTACTATTTCAACTGCTACTAATCAGCATTTATAACACTTTTCCCTTAATTTTCATGGCACTTTATTCTCATGGCTTTTTCTCTCCAGCTTTCTCATCTTCCCCTTTCTATTGCTATCCCTTCTTCCTCCTGACCTTTAAGGGTTGGAGTCCCCAGGGCTTGATCCCGGGCCCTTTTCTTCTTGGATACTTTCTTCTGGGCACTTCTGGTTTTTCCTATGGCTTTGTATGCCAACTGGACATGGAACAACAGACTGGTTCCAAATAGGAAAAGGTGTACGTCAAGGCTGTATATTGTCACCTTGCTTATTTAACTTATATGCAGAGTACATCATGAGGAACGCTGGGCTGGAAGAAGCAAAAGCTGGAATCAAGATTGCTGGGAGAAATATCAATAACCTCAGATATGCAGATGACACTACCCTTATGGCAGAAAGTGAAGAGGAACTCAAAAGCCTCTTGATGAAAGTGAAAGAGGAGAGTGAAAAGGTTGGTTTGAAGCTCAACATTCAGAAAACAAAGATCATGGCATGTGGTCCCATCACTTCATGGGAAATAGATGGGGAAACAATGGAAACAGTGTCAGACTTTATTTTTTTGGGCTCCAAAATCACTGCAGATGCTGATTGCAGCCATGAAATTAAAAGACGCTTGCTCCTTGGAAGGAAAGTTATGACCAACCTTGATAGTATATTAAAAAGCAGAGACATTACTTTGCCAACCAAGGTCCGTCTAGTCAAGGCAATGGTTTTTCCCGTGGTCATGTATGGATGTGAGAGTTGGACTGTGAAGAAGGCTGATTGCTGAAGAATTGATGCTTTTGAACTGTGGTGTTGGAGAAGACTCTTGAGAGTCCCTTATACTGCAAGGAGATCCAACCAGTCCATTCTAAAGGAGATCAATCCTGGATGTTCATTGGAGGGACTGATGCTAAAGCTGAAACTGCAATACTTTGGCCACCTCATGCGACGAGTTGACTCACTGGAAAAGACTCTGATGCTGGGAAAGGTTGGGGGCGGGAGGAGAAGGGGACGACGGAGAATGAGATGGCTGGATGGCATCACCGACTCTGTGGACATGAGTTTGAGTGTACTCCGGGAGTTGGTGATGGACAGGGAGGCCTGGTGTGCTGTGATTCATGGGGTCGCGGAGAGTCGGACACGACTGAGCAACTGAACTGAACTGAACTGAACTAAGTGCCAGTGGCTCATAGGTCTATATCTCCAGTTCAAACTTCTTTGCTGAGCTCCAGATGTATAGAACCAGTTGCCTCCAGGAAACCTTTCCTTGACTGACCTCCCCAAACATTCTCTTCTTCCAGGAATCCTATCAACAAATGGTATCAGCTCCCTATAACTGAGAACTATCACTTCCCTTTGCCTTACTCCACATATCAAATTCTTCACCAAGTCCTGTTGATTTTACAGTTGACCCTTGAATAATATGGGGGTTAGAGCCACTGACCCTCCATCCAAATCATATAATTTGTAGTTGGATCTCCTTATGAGTTGGGAGGGTCCTCTAGATCCTCAGTTCCTCATGGGCAGATTCAACCAACTTTAGGTACTACAGAGCTATAGTTTTTACTCTTGGAAAAATATCTATATATAAGTGGCTCAGCACAGTTCAAACCCATGTTGTTCAAGGATCAGCTGTACTTCCTAAACCACTAAAATATGACCACTTTTCTCCATTTTCATTGTCTGGTTCATTTATGTACTTTTGCCCTTCCCTCCATCCATTCACTAAAAGTGGTCTTAATTTTTTAAAAAACTTTTTATAATGGAAAATTTCAGTTACACATAGAAGAATTAATGAGCCTCCATGTACACATCCTTCAGTTCCAACATTTATCCTAATTTTTGCCACTCTTGTTTCATCTGTCCCCTCTTTTTCTGGTTGGAGTAGTTTAAGGAAAATCCTATAAATAACTTAGTATGCATTTCCCACAGATAGGAACATTTAAAAAATATAACTCTAATGTCATTATCATGCCTAATAAACTTTAAAAAGATTCCGTAACAAAATATGATCCCCAGGCCAAATTTAAAATTTTCTGATTGTATTGAGGATAGCTCCTTACTGTTGATTTGTTCTATTTGTCATCCAAACAAGTTCAAACACAATATTTAATTGAATATTATCTTAAATGTTAAATATTATCTTAAATCTCTTTCAATCTCTAATAGCTCTCTTCCTTTTGTTGAGTAGATAACCATTTGTGTTTTTCTTTTGTGATGTGCCTTTTTTTTCATCTTGCAACTTCTGTATAAATAATATAACTTTTGGTGGGTAACTGTGGCAGAAGTTCATAGCTTTAGAAAAATTTCTATAGCTTTGATATCACATATTTATCTACAAATGCTAGACTGAGAAAATAAGGATCTTCATTTCACGTATTTATATTATGTAGAAAAATATGGAAGATGGATTGAAAACTATTTATCTCAAAATCCAGATAAGAAATGAATATACTGCATACTATAACTTATGTCATTTGCTCCTTTAAAAAATCCTTTGAGTTGGATATTTTTATCCCTGTCTTCAGGTTAAGAAATAGATTGAGAGAGGTGAAGTAAAAAATATGGGACTATGGTGTCAGTCTGAAACAGGGTCAGAATCAAAGTCCCAGACTCTTTCCCAGCGGCTCATGGTCTCTCCATCTAGCCACACTGCTATAGTGATACATTAATGAAGGGTGGTTTCAATAGGGAAAAACTATCAAAAGACAATTCTGATAGATCCTTCACCCAGCTTAAAAAAAAAAAAGAGTCCAAGTCTTACTTGAGTGTATATCAGGGGAAGTAGATTATTTTGATGTAAGGTGAATGTATGTGAGAAAGTAACTACTCAGTGTGATTCCAATAAAAATTGGTAAAAGTCTGATAAAAGTTGAACAGTGACAGAAACAGCCTTCTAAGGACATTTATCTCTCAGTGCCCTCCTGCTCTAGCTGATTCTGTCCATTTCTTTTTTCTTTTTAAATTATATCCTTTTGCCTTTTTAAGACGGACTTTAACATCATTAATATGCTTATACATTTCCTTCCTGCTTTTCTGTAGACCTCAGAACCACAGCTTCTTTTCACTGGGATCCCTTGGCCCTCCTAACTGTCTCTATCTAAATTCTCCAGTGGCTTGTCATGTCTTTAATGCCCAAGAAGGCATGTCAAAGGGCTATGTTAGCCAAGGGAGAGAAATTATGTTTAAAATGTATTTGGCTTGAAAAATTCTGTCTGTTTCACCAGTGTGCCTGCATGTTCCTGCATTTACTCCAGCTGTGAGCTAGCCTGGCCTCCTCCTGCTGTTCTCCATGCTACTAGCTTAAGATGACACAAGAATCTCCCTGAAAAATCACACATTTATAATTGCTTCATGAATAGAGACATTCACAAACAACAAACAAAAAGCAAAGAGTAACTGACCAATAGCCAAGAGAAGGAAAGTATTTACAATGTCTTGGTTAATGGGTATATTTCCCAAAGAACTGAAGGGTCAGGGAGAATAGATTATTTTGTTTCTAGAAGCATTGCTTACAATAGCCAAAAGGTGGAAGCAACCCAAGTGTCCACTGACATATAGATGGAGAAACAAAATGTGGTGTATACATACAATGGAATATTATTCAGCCTTAAAGGAAATTCTGAAACATGTTATATCATAGGTGAACCTTGAAGACAGTATTATGCAAAGGGAAATAAACCAGACACCAAAAGACAAATTTGCCTGAGTCCACTTATATGAGGTACCTAGAGTAGTCAAATTCATAGGGACAGAAAGTAAAATGTTGATTGTCAGAGGCTGGGGGTAATGGGGAGTTAGTGTTTAATGGGTACAGAGGTTTAATTTGGGAAGATGAAATTGTTCTGGAGATGGATGGTGGTGAAGGGTGCAGAGCAGTGTAAATGTATTTAATGCCCTGAAACTGCACACATAAAGGTGGTTAAATTGGTAGATTTTAGGTTACCCAAAGTTTACTATGATTTAAAAAAAAAAAACTGTTAAGAAACTGGACTCTGGGTCAGAAAACCTGTGTTCAAATTATGACTCCTTCACTTCACTTAGCTTTGAGAATCCACACTGTTTCCACATCCTGAGTTTGAGTTGCTTCACCTAAAATCTGGATTAAGAAGAGTGCATACTTAAATATATGATGGGGAGAGCAACAGTTCCTAACGAAACCTGTTTCCTCCCTAAACAAACAAGCAAAAGGTTTGTGAGAGTTAAATACAAGTCTCTCTAATATCGTTTATATTAATATGTTGCTTTGCATATAGCACTCAATCAATGTTAGACACTGTAATTTTATGATCATTTATTTACATTTAACTCACTTTTAAAGATTATACTACTTCATCGCTCAGTCGTGTCAAACTCTTTGTGACTCCATGGACTAAATAGTCCATGAAATTCTCCAGGTCAGAATACTGGAGTGAGTAGCCTTTCCCTTCTCCAGGGTATCTTCCCAAACCCAGGTATCAAACTGAGGTTTCTCACATTGCAGGTGGATTCTTTACCAGCTGAGTCACAAGGAAAGCCCAAGTTAGATGGGTAGATTTTCCTATGGGTTTTGGAAATTTACTCCAGATTTAGATCTCTTAATTATGTGGATCCAGGAAGGTGATTCAGGATCTAGATCAGCTGCGAAGGTAGCTGATCCAGAGATACTGACGAACAGCATGACATTTTGATGAGTTTGCAAAGTTTGGTGGAAAAAACAAAGGTACTGGAATCGTGTTAAAAGTATCCCTTTATGTTTGGGAAATGAAATTTTCAGCCACTTTCTCTCAGCAAGGAAATAAGCAGCAAGGAAAATAATGTTGATTTTTGAATAATCTGAAACTTGAGATCGTTTTTCAATAGTTCGGTGGCATTTGCTGCATAATCCAAGAGATACTCTCCAAGTTGCAACCACGGGGAAATTTTCTCCAGCCTGGATCATGGCTCTCTGGACAGCTGGAACTGAGGATACATCTGCTAACTTGAATAATTACAGAACCATAATTGTGAAATGTCTCAGTTTTACACTCAGAATTATGATCTCTTTGTGAATCATTTTTCATCTATGTGTGTGTGTGTGTGTGTGTAGAAGAAACAGTAGAAAAAGCTGTGAAGTTGCTGCTTTTGGAAAAGGGTAAACCTGAATAATACAAAGGAGATAGTGTGCCATGCTTTTTGCAAACAAATCCTCAACCCTTCAATGTGACCACTGTCATCATTGCATTTTTTACATTTAGAAAATTTTTTATTTATTAAAAAACATTTTTTTTTTTTTTTTGTCATCACTGCATTTAAAAGATGAGGAAACAGGCTCGGAACTTGCTGTGTGAGCAGTGAACTGGAATTTAAATGTCTATTGGCTCCAATGCTGTGTTCTTTCTCTCAAACCACCCTCTCCAAGCCAGAACTTCTTGCTGCTTGTTACTGTCGTTGGAGTTAGTGTCACTAATGGAGCTGCTCAGGTTCTGAAATCATCTTCTGGAGACGACCACTGTCCCTGGATGATTGTGATGGTGGCTCTGTTTGCCACCCACTTGCCTTCCACTTGCCTTCCCGCTAAGGCAGGAAGCTGCCACTCAGAGGAGGTGAACCAGAGGGCACAATAAAGCTCCTCTCACCCTGAAATATTTCTTCACCTCCTTCTTGACCTGAAATAGCCACTATTAAAGTCACTCAGTTTGGAAAACAAAAGGGCACTTGTCTTCAGAAAGCCCTGGTTAGAGTACATACCTGGGAGTCAGAAGCAGGCACTTCCAGTGCTTGCTCTCTCTCATTAGCACAGTTTATCACATAAGCTTGTTGTCTCCTGGAAAGCCTAGAAAGACTACTTCTTGGAAAACACTCTTGACAAGCAAGTGTCACCAGTGCTCCAGGAGCCCAGCAGGTCTGGGTAGGGATCCTGAAACCCACATAGTGATGGGGCCAACTATGGACCCTTGGACAGTGTGGGCCTCAGTCATGGCTGCCTGGGATAATGATGGTCTATTGGTTGTAATTAGTAGATACCAGCCTGAGGTACCTTAAGCAGAAAGGGAGCAGGTTAGAAGAATAGGGAGGTATCTCGGGGAATCCTGGAATTATGGGGCAACCAGGTCTCAGGAAATTCCCCTGTGGCTCAGATGGTAAAGAATCTTGCCTATAAGGCAGGAGACCCAGGTTCAATCCCTGGGTTGGGAAGATCCCCTGGAGGAGGGCATGGCAACCCACTCCAGTATTCTTGACTGGAAAATCTCATGGACAGAGGAGCCTGGTCCATGGGGTTGGAAAAAGTCGAACACGACTTAGCAGCCAAACCACTACAGATCTCAGGAAAAGAGGAACCAAGGAAGGTTCTGAGATGACAGTGGTAGTTGGTAGAGGTCCCAGCCTATAGTGATCAGTGACTTTACTTGGCTCCTGATTCCAGTATACCTTAAGCCTCAAGTAAGAGTGAGAATACTGTGTTCAGCTTAGGTGACTGTTCACAGTTGACTTGATCAGCAATGGCTGTGGGGGCAGGAAGGGGCGGGGATCTGTACAGTGACAAGTTCACACAACAGAAACAGGAACCCTCCTTGTGGGCAGTTTCCAGAGAAGAGGGGCTGGGCTAACACTGTATGAGAACTACCACATATTCCTACGATGCAGATCTTATTTGGGGAGTCATTCAGTACAGGGAGTTGCTTAGACAGAATAGTGTGAGGTGGTCAAGAGCACTGGCTCTGGAGCTGTATTGCCTGAACTTGAATACCAGCACCATCACTTCCTGGGCAACTCACTTAAGTATTCTGTGTGTCTGTTTACTTTTCTCTAGAGTGATGATAGTATTTACTACATGAGAACATTAGGATTAAATGAGTTAATACCAGCAAAGAGCTTAAAACAGTGCCTGGCACACAGTAAACCCTGGATAAATCACTATTATTATCCGACTTTTGAGGCATCATAATATTCATTGAAATTATCAAATGGGCTCTCCTCACTTTAAAAATACCCAGTGGGGTTCTTTTAATATGTAACTTTAAGAAAGAAAGAGGAACACAATCAGATAAACACTTCATTATAAAATACCTATTTGGCTGAACTCAGGCATAAATACAGACGCAACAATATCAGATATCAAGAAAATAAGTAAAACAAAGAAAATAAAAACAATAAAAGAAAAAATATGGATGTAACATCAAAAGCACAATCCACAAAGAAAAGAATTAGTAAATTGGGCTTCATCAAAATTAAAAACAGGCTCTTTCAAAGGTGCCATTAACTGATTCATGATGTTCGGCAGAAACCAACACAATTCTGTAATGCAATTATCCTTCAATTAAGAAGTAAATAAATTAAAGAAAAAATAGAAAGTAGGCTAAAATGGTAAAAAAAAAAAAAGTGCCATTAAAAGAATGGACAAGCCAAATACTTCTAGAAAATATTTGTAAATCATATATCTAATGAAGAACTTGAGTCCAAAAGAAAAGAGCACTTAAAATTCAATAATTATAAGACAAACTAATTGAAAAATGGGCAGAAGATTTGAAAGGTATTTCTCCAGAAGCTATCTGAATGACTAATAAACACATGAAAAGATGCTTGACATCCTTGTTTTGGGAAATGCAGATTAAAAATCACAGTAAGATACCAATAAAAACTCTTTGGAATGACTGTGATGAAGAGTGACTCTATCAAGTATGGGAGGTGTGGGGAAACTGGAATGCATTCACAGTACTGGTGAGAACATAAAACAATACATCCACTTTGGCAAATAGTTCAGCCATGTCTTAAAGAGTAAAACATAAACTTAGCATATGACCCAGCCATTCCTTTCCTAGGTACACACCTAAGAGAAATAAATAACATATGTTCACAAAAAGACTTGTCTAAAAATGCTCACACAATCATTGTTCTTAATAGCTAAAAAATGGATCAGGTGGCACTAGTGGTAAAGAACCCGCCTGACAATGCAGGAGACATAAGTGATGCAGGTTCAATCCCTGGATCAGGACGATCCCCTGGAGAAGGAAATGGCAACCCACTCCAGAATTCTTGCCTGGAGAAGCCTATGGACAGAGGAGCCTGGTGGGCTACAGTCCATAGGATTGCAGAGTCGAACATGACTAAAGTGACTTAGCAAGCTCACGTGCATTGGCTCTTGGCAAAATATGAATATAGTCCGAATGTCCACTGACTGGTTAAATTGAATGTGGTATTATTATATAATACTATTTAGCAATAACAATAAGAGAAGACTCTATACATGGACAACACCAGATGGTCAACACCAAAATCAGACTGATTATATTCTTTGCAGCCAAAGATGGAGAAGCTCTATACAGTTAGCAAAAACAAGACCAGGAGCTGACTGTGGCTCAGATCATGAACTCCTTATTGCCAAATTCAGACTTAAATTGAAGAAAGTAGGGAAAACCACTAGACCATTCAGATATGGTCTAGACAAATCAAATCCCTTATGATTATACAGTGGAAGTGAGAAATAGATTTAAGGGACCAGATCTGATAGATAGAGTGCCTGATGAACTATGGACGGAGGTTCGTGACATTGTACTGGAGACAGGGACCAAGACCATCCCCATGGAAAAGAAATGCAAAAAAGCAAAATGGCTGTCTGAGGAGGCCTTACAAATAGCTGTGAAAAGAAGAGAAGCGAAAAGTAAAAGAGAAAAGGAAAGATATAAGCACCTGAATGCAGAGTTCCAAAGAATAGCAAGGAGATATAAGAATGCCTTCCTCAGGATCAATGCAAAGAAATAGAGGAAAACAACAGAATGGGAAAGTCAAGAGATCTCTTCAAGAAAATTAGAGATACCAAGGGAACATTTCATGCAAAGATGGGCTCGATAAAGGACAGAAATGGTATGGACCTAACGGAAGCAGAAGATATTAAGAAGAGGTGGCAAGAATACACAGAAGAACTGTACAAAAAAGATCTTCATGACCAAGATAATCACGATGGTGTGATCACTGACCTAGAGCCAGACATCTTGGAATGTGAAGTCAAGTGGGCCTTAGAAAGCATCACTATGAACAAAGCTAGTGGAGGTGATGGAATTCCAGTTGAGCTATTTCAAATCTTGAAAGATGATGCTGTGAAAGTACTGCACTCAATATGCCAGCAAATTTGGAAAACTCAGCAGTGGCCACAGGACTGGAAAAGGTCAGTCTTCATTCCAATCCCAAAGAAAGGCAATGCCAAAGAATGCTCAAACTACCGCACAATTGCACTTATCTCACATGCTAGTAAAGTCATGCTCAAAATTCTCCAAGCCAGGCTTCAGCAATATGTGAACCGTGAACTTCCAGATGTTCAAGCTGGTTTTAGAAAAGGCAGAGAAACCAGAGATGAAATTGCCAACATCCACTGGATCATGGAAAAAGCAAGAGAGTTCCAGAAAAACATCTATTTCTGCTTCATTGACTATGCCAAAGCCTTTGACTGTGTGGATCACAATAAACTGTGGAACATTCTGAAAGAGATGGGAATACCAGACCACCTGACCTGCCTCTTGAGAAACCTGTATGCAGGTCAGGAAGTAACAGTCAGGACTGGACATGGAACGACAGACTGGTTCCAAAGAGGAAAAGGAGTACATCAAGGTTGTATATTGTCGCCCTGCTTATTTAACTTCTATGCAGAGTACATCATGAGGAACGCTGGGCTGGAAGAAGCACAAGCTGGAATCAAGATTGCTGAGAGAAATATCAATAACCTCAGATATGCAGATGATACCACCCTTATGGCAGAAAGTGAAGAGGGACTAAAAAGCCTCTTGATGGAAGTGAAAGAGGAGAGTGAAAAGGTTGGCTTGAAGCTCAACATTCAGAAAACTAAGATCATGGCATCTGGTCCCATCACTTCATGGGAAATAGATGGGGAAACAGTGGAAACAGTGTCGGACTTTATTTTTTTGGGCTCCAAAATCACTGCAGATGCTGACTGCAGCCATGAAATTAAAAGACGCTTACTCCTTGGAAGGAAAGTTATGACCAACCTAGATAGCATATTAAAAAGCAGAGACATTACTTTGCCAAGCAAGGTCCGTCTAGTCAAGGCTATGGTTTTTCCCGTGGTCGTGTATGGATGTGAGAGTTGGACTGTGAAGAAAGCTGATCGCCGAAGAATTGATGCTTTTGAACTGTGGTGTTGGAGAAGACTCTTGAGAGTCCCTTGGACTGCTAGGAGATCCAACCAGTCCATTCTAAAGGAGATCAATCCTGGGTGTTCATTGGAAGGAGTGATGCTAAAGCTGAAACTCCAATACTTTGGCCACCTCATGCGAAGAGTTGACTCACTGGAAAAGACTCTGATGATGGGAGGGATTGGGGGCAGGAGAAGGGGACAACAGAGGATGAGATGGCTGGATGGCATCACCGACTCAATGGACATGAGTTTGAGTGAACTCCGGGAGTTGGTGATGGACAGGGAGGCCTGGCAGGCTGTGATTCATGGGGGCGCAAAGAGTTGGACACGACTGAGCGACTGAATTGAACCAAATTGATTTAGCAATAAGAAGAAACATATTATTGATATATGCACAACATAGGTGAATCTCAAAACCACCATGCAAAGTGAAAGAAGAAAGACACAAAAGATTATATATTGCATGATCCTATTTATATGAAATTTCTGGAAATGGTAAAGCTACAGAGACATATAAACAGAACAATAATTGCCTGGGCTGGGCATGGGAGTGTGGATTAACTACAAATGGGAATGACAGAAATTTTGAAGGTGATAGAAAATGTTCTTAAGCTAGATAGCTGTGATGCATGGATTTACCAAAATCATTGAAACATATACTTGTTAAAGGATGAATTTTATGGTATGTAAGTTATATCTCAATAAAGCTTCTTCTCTTTTCTATTCAGTCATTTTGACTGAGGTACTAGTAAAACCTATAGGTAAAAATAATTAGGAAAGGGGGAGACGCCCGGCTCCGGTGCAACCGACCACGTGCAGAATCGTGGCTGAGATGAGCTACCCCGCGCCCAGGGTTAGGGCGGTGGCCGAGAGGAGCTGTACCACGTTCAGGAGGCGGTGGCTGCTTGGGCACTGGAGGGCCGAGAGGAGCTGATCTACATTCAAAGCAGGAGGCGCGGCCTTGAGGAGATACCCCTCGTCCAAGGTAAGGTACAGCGGCTGCGCCTTGCTGGAGCAGCTGGGAAGAGATACTCCACGACCAAGTGGAATATAAGAATCCAGTGTTCTGGGGAGGAAGGAACAAGATGGCGGAGGGATAAGACGGCAAGACCACTTTCTCCCCCACAAATTCATCAAAAGAACATTTGAACGCGGAGTAAAGTCCACAAAACAACTTCTGAATACTGGCAGAGGACATCAGGCTCCCAGAAAAGCAGCCCATTGTCTTCTAAAGGAGAGAGAAGAAATCCAGCTCCACCCACCAGAACACCGACACATGCTTCCCTAACCAGGGAACCCGGACAAGTCACCCGTCCAACCCCACACACAGCGAAGAAACTACGTAATAAAGAGAACTCCACAAACTGCAAGAGGAGGGAAAGGCCACCCCAAGCAAAGCAATATAAGCAAGATGAAGAGGCAGAGAAATACCCAGCAAGTAAAGGAACGAGATAATTGCCCACCAAAACAAACAAAAGAAGAAGATATAGGGAATTTACCTGATAAAGAATTTCAAATTTTGATGGTGAAAATGATTCAAAATCTTGAAAGCAAAATGGAGTTACAGATAAATAACCTGGAGAAAAGGATTGAGAAGATGGAAGAAAGATTTAATAAGGATTTAGAAGAAATAAAAAAGAGTCAATATACAATGAATAATGCAATAGATGAGATCAGAAACACTCTGGAGGGAACAAACAGTAGAATAACAGAGGCAGAAGACAGGATAAGCGAACTAGAAGATAGAATTATAGAAATAAATGAAACAGAGAGGAAAAAAGAAAAACGAATTAAAAGAAATGAGGACAATAATAGAGTCCTCTGGGACAATGTTAAACGCTCCAACATTCAAATCATAGGAGTCCCAGAAGAAGAAGACAAAAAGAAAGACCATGAGAGAATACTTGAGGAGATAATAGTTGAAAACTTCCCTAAAATGGGGAAAGAAATAATCACCCAAGTCCAAGAAACCCAGAGAGTCCCCAACAGGATAAACCCAAGGCGAAATACTCCAAGACACATATTAATCAAATTAACAAAGATCAAACACAAAGAACAAATATTAAAAGCAGCAAGGGAAAAGCAGCAAATAACGCATAAGGGGATTCCCATAAGGATAACAGCTGATCTTTCAACAGAAACTCTTCAGGCCAGAAGGGAGTGGCAAGACATACTTAAAGTGATGAAAGAAAATACCCTACAGCCCAGATTACTATACCCAGCAAGGATCTCATTCAAATATGAAGGAGAAATCAAAAGCTTTACAGACAAGCAAAAGCTGAGGGAATTCAGCATCACCAAACCAGCTCTCCAACAAATGCTAAAGGATCTTCTATAGACAGGATACACAGAAAGAGTGTATAAACTTGAACCCAAAGCAATAAAGAAAATGGCTACGGGATCGTACTTATCAATAATTACCTTAAACGTAAATGGGTTGAAATTTTCAAAAAGGCTAGGAAACAATTCTCATAGCCATCAATAGTTCAGTGTTGAGTTCATGAATAGTTTTTAAAGTTTGGGACAAACTGTAGTATTTGCTATTTGAAGTACTATTTGTAATTGGCATATTACGATGTAACATTGGTCTTCATTTCCATCTTAAAATGCCTAAAAATGCCTAACAGGTTTTTAGATTTGTGAATTTTAGTTGAAATGTATTTTACGATGTTACTAAACCTGCAGAAATATTGAAATATTTCAGAGAACTTATTCACTGTACATTTAATTTATTTTATTTATAAAAGTTATGAACTGTAGAAAGTTTTACTTGTTGGGTCAAATGCTTGTTGCTTCAAATGCTTGTTGCATTTGAAGTGCTAGTTACAAGAAAATCAAATACCTTCAAGGTATAAATGCTATTAAGTTTTTAAAGGACTCTGGAGTATAAGTAAGTTTGTTTAAAGAAATTTAGTCTGTTCAACTTGAAAAAAAAATAAATAAAATTGGAAAAAAAAATAATTAGGAAAGAAGAAATCTCTATTTTAGTCGAACATTATTTGCTGAATCTCGTCTGGGCTTCATAATGTTTTATGCCCAGTCCCATTCCATGCCCTCACTGAACCACCCTAGTGTAGTGAGTTTCTCTTATCAGGACTGGTAAATCATATATAGACAATGGAGTCGAAGCATTGGACACTAAGCATTGAAACTTTAGGGAGGGAGTCTTTTAAGAACTATATTTACATAGCTCTAGCTATTCCCATTCTTATTTGCTATTGTACAGATTCAGGTATTACTGGGCTATAAGAAATCATTCTCCAAGGAAAATGCTGATTTCTACAGTTGCCTGAGAATACCCTGAAATTTCTTTTCTGTCTCTTCAATGTGTCATACTGCAGTAACTGTGACAGGAAGAAAACAACTTTTAGTTTGAGTACAACATCAAAAATGCTTCTCCTGATACTAAAAAAAAAAAAAAATCATCTGCTTGATAGCTATTTCCTGTGTCAAACTAAAACTGTCAAATGTTTCTGCAGCCATCTAGGGGTTTGTTGTTTATTTCATGCCAATGCCAACATGTTAACACAAAGGACCGGAAGGGAACAACATTCATTCATCCTCCCATCCATCCATCCGTCCTCCCCCCATTCATACATCCTTCCATCCATCATCTACACAGTCAATAATGATTTCTTGAGTTCCAGCTGTGTATCATACACTCTGCTACTAAAGTTTCAAAAATGAGTAAAAAGGACACGGTCTCCACCCTTGCAGAGCTTAAAGTCTTTTTTGGATGACAGCTAAAGGCCAGCATGAAGACATTTTCCCACTTTCCATGTTTTCTTGGGCTGGTCTTGGTTCCTTCATTGGCTGCACAAGTGGCATTGGTGGTGACTTGGTGACTAGGCAGTACCTCTGATAGTGAATGCAAGGAGACCCCTGTTGCTGGTAATGGTTTTTTACGCATTGGCAGTGGTCACTTTGATGGGCTTTGAAAGGACAGGCTTTGAAGCAGTCTGCTTGTTAATGGCAAGTGCAAAAGTCTTAGGGGTGGCCACAAGAGGTCTTTAGGTGGTAGCCATGGCCTCCAGCACCTCTGCAAATTACATGGAAGTCAAATGCAAGTAAGGATATTTTTAAGTGAAAATATCCCTTCTGTACTTACTTGGAAGTATATTAGATCTGAAAGTAGTGATGAGAATTATTTATTTTTCAAATATTTCATATTTCCGTGAATATATAGTAAATCAAGATCACGCTACAACTCTCACAGCATTTTCAGTTCAGTGGTGTGAGGTAGCTACCCAATGTCATCATATAACATTGCTTTTAGAAAGGGAAATTAAAAACAATGTGTTCAGCCGGAGCTCTCCAAAGAAAAAGTAAGTAATCACCCAGTTTACAACTAGGACCAAAAGGTAGAGTTCCAGCGTTTACTCTGGAAGGAAACAATAAGAAAAAAATATGAAAATGGGACAGTGCTTCAGATAATATGTTAGTTAAAACCTCATAAGAACATTGTATTTGCTGGATAGCATTTCTGGTCTAAACTGATTCTGCGTATGATAAAGTCTGAGGCTTCTTGAATGAAATAATTTGCAGAAAGCCATGGAGTCTGATCTAGTTAAATACGTCAGTCACATGGAACTGCTCTGATAGTTCTTTTCTCCTGCGTCTCTGGAGATTCCCTCTATTGATGGTACTTCCTTGTGGTCAGGGATGACCAACACATGGCAGACATGCCCATGCACAGAGCACCGACCCACTTTCACAGTCCTCTCCACCACTGAGCCTAGGTATGTCCTTAGCACCCCGACGAGCCCAGCACCCCAGGCCCCACTAACCAACCAGCTGGAATTAACATGTGAAATGAAACCTGCTTGTCATCCTTGGACTAGAGAATGAGAACAGTGGCCTTAACTTTAAAAGGTTATAGTAGAATGAGAATGTGTTTCCTGGCAAGGAAGAGATTGCCTTGACCAGAAGTAAGAGCTTCTTTTGGAGAAGGAAATGGCAACCCACTCCAGTATTCTTGCCTGGAGAATCCTGGACAGAGGAGCCTGGCAGGCTACAGTCCACGGGGTCGCAAAAGTCGGACACAACCGGGGCAACTTAGCACAAAAGAGCTTCTTTGCTATGAAACTAATTGCTGGATCTGAAGACTCAGGAAAGAGAGTTTGAGTGAGGAAGGCAACAATGAGAGTGACAAGGTGTGGCAGCATGAGGGGCAGTCGTGGCCAGGAAGGCAGCACAGAGAGCAGTGGGAAATCAGAGAAAAGAATGGCTTATTTCACAGTTCCCTGGGGTCATGATGCTCTGGCTCTGTCTCTCCTTCACACTATCCTGAGAAGTTTGGTGGAGAATGACTCAGGATGAGGGCTCTGAACAGTGAGTCACCTGCAACTTCTGCCTTACCTGGACTTTTGGGAAGCCTTTTACTAAATACTGGTTAGAGAGCCCAGCCCCTTCCACCTTGTGACAATTGACAGCACTGTGTTTTGAGGCAAATCCGAGTAAACAGTCTAACATCCATGTGGCCATCATTCCAGTAAATAAAGCTTTCAGTGACCTCAGAGGTGGTGAGGTTTGTGGTTTTACCATGAATGGCCAGAAGTCATGCGAGCACAGCCAGGCAAATCTGGGAACGTCCCTTTAAAGTCCTCTGATAAAGTAACTCAATGATGGGGATAATTTTATCGGTCTATTTAATAAAGGAATGATAAACACCTTAAAGCTATCTTCCAAATTGGCACTTTCTTTTTTAATCAGTTTGTAGCCTTGGGCAAGTCTTTTTATTTCTTCATTTTCTTTTCTATAAAGATGATACCTTAAAAAGAAAAGTAATATCAAAATTTATTGAATATATACTGTCTACAAGGCATGGAGGTTGGTTCTGGGAAGTCATCCAAGATGGAATAAGCAGGGCTTCCCAGTGGTTCAGTGGTAAAGATTTAGGTTGGAAAGGTGTTCAATAAGAGTTGGCACCAGAGTTTCTTCTTTTTTATTTTTGATGGTGGAGAAATAAAAGGCTGATTCCACTTGTTCTCTTATGCATTATTCATGGAAGAAAAAAAACAGTGAGCTGGTAAATAGTTTGAAGTGAATACATATGAGGCTGTGGTGTAAAGTGATAAAGCACTCAACCACAATACATTAATGCTGGGAATGGTAAAACTTCCACCAACATAAGCTAGAGGTTGGGAACTAGTAACGAACAGAATGAACAGAACACAGGTCTGATGTCTTTAAATCAAACTGTCTGATCATTAGAACCAGGCTGCCAATGTGAAAGAAACTAACTTTTTATCACTTTTAGACATTTATTCTTCTTTTGTCACAATGCTGAAAGAAGCACTAAGGAATTTTAGAGCAACAAGCTAAAAATAATCTTCTCTAGTCCTCTTTCTTTTAACAGTAGGATTCTAACCCAATTAACAAACTGACTTAAAGAAAAATAAATTGTGGTCAGTTTGGTTACTTTTTCCTTCTCCCTGCTATTGAATTTCACTATAATTAGCATTTAAAAAAATCTAACTAATCAAGAAAATAAAATTGAGGATGTAGGCTATGTAATTTGCTAGAACTTTTATTCTTGATTAATACACCTCTCATCTAATGGACTTCATATTTCTACAATTTTACACACTTTACCCCACCTTGAACATGAAGAGTAACCCCAAAGAAGAGACCCATTAGCAAGAATTCACTATCTACGCTCTTCTTATTTGCCGTAAACATGAAGCAAATTGCCATATTTGAAATATATATTTTTAGTCTCATCTCACCTGAAATACATTGAAGACAAACAGAAATGGAAGAAATCATGTCACTGATATTTCATTCAAACTACTTTTCTAAGAGTTTCAAACGCACTACATAGCCTAATTGTGGTTGTATCATCATTTCTAATGCATTCAGAGTTTAAATAATTGACTGTAAACCACATAGTAACTTAAATAGCAAGGCTGAAACAGCCCAGAACTGGTGATTTCTAATGAGAAAGGGCACCTCTGCCCTCCTGTAAAAGAAGTCATGTCACAGTGCTTGTCCAACTGTCCACAGCCACAAGCATGCAGACTCCTTTCCCAGTTCCTACTAAGTAGCTGCATTTTATTGCCAATGAAACCTTTACTTCCTCATTTACGACACTAGACTGGTTCCTTTGTTATCAAAGCTACAGAATGTAAATCTGAATTTTAATGTGTATGATAAATACACAAACAGTATGTTTTTGTCTCACTAAAAGTGTTTCATTTATTTATTTGCGTGTGTTTCATTTAATTTTGCTTTTGAAGTATTTGATGGACATCATCTTTCAAATTTATTTTTGAAATACTCTCCTATTGATTTGGAGGTCTGTGGCTGTATTCTGCCTTAGCTTGAAGCTCCCTCCCTCCCTCCTTCCCTCTTTCTCTTTCTTCCTTCCTTTTTTTTCTTTGTTTCCTTCCTTCCTTTGTGGGATTTCTATTATTTGATAAAAATCCAGTAACAAAAAGTTAGAAATCTAATAAGGGTCTCAGATGCTTAAATACCTTCCCTTAAAATGTGACTAACCTTGCTTCACATTGCATTCAAGCTCAAGGGTCAAGTTCAGGTTAAATTATTTTGTGTCAAAAACAAAAATGATATCACAAGTCTATTTACCAAATGTCTGGAGGATAAAGCAGTGGATGAGGTACCCTCTCTCTCTCTCTCTCTCACACACACACACACACACATACACACATACATACTGGTAGCTCACTTGATAAATGGTTGGCAATTTTTGTGGTGAATACTCTAGGGCGTGCTATTTAAAACAGACCTTATTTAAGGCTTCTTTACTTGAAGTAGGTCATTCTATATTTTCCAACATTCTGATACAATATTCTCTACAAAATCCAAGGCTTTTAAGGTTAGAAATTAAATTTACTTCATCAAATAATGTGTTGATCAGTTTCTTACTCTAACTCTTTAAAACTTTTTATAGGTGTGAAGTAAATACGTCTTTATCAAATTTCTCTATACTCTGAGCCTGGCCCCTGAAGATAGACTTTGTTGATTGAAATCCAAGTGCCACCACCCTCACCTGCATGACTTGGGCAAATTACTTAATCTTACATATCTTGATTTTGATATCTGTGAAATGGAGATAATGACCGGACACAGTTCAGTTGTAGTTGGGAGTGTTAATTAGATAATAGAGTACAATATTTAGCATAGTCCCTGTCCTTAATCAACATCCATTCTTACTGTTGTAGCTAGCTTTCTCCACTTACATTAACAGCTTGGGTTTTTATTATTACTCTGTGAGACAGGCATTACTGCCTCTATTTAACAGATGAGTAAATGCATAACCAGTGAAGTCTAGTCAGTCAGTCAGTCAGTTCAGTCGCTCAGTTGTGTCTGACCCTTTGCGACCCCATGAATCACAGCACGCCAGGCCTCCCTGTCCATCACCAACTCCCGGAGTTCACTCAGACTCATGTCCATCGAGTCAGTGATGCCATCCAGCCATCTCATCCTCTGTCGTCCCCTTCTCCTCCTGCCCCCAATCCTTCCCATCATCAGAGTCTTTTCCAGTGAGTCAACTCGTCGCATGAGGTGGCCAAATAATTGGAGCTTCAGCTTTAGCATCAGTCCTTCCAGTGAACACCCAGGATTGATCTCCTTTAGAATGGACTGGTTGGATCTCCTTGCAGTCCGAGGGACTCTCAAGAGTGAAGTCTAGTAACTGACCCCAGGTCTCAGAACTTTGCACTGAGTTGGTATTTGTGCTTCAACTATCTAGTTCCAAAGCCTATGCGTCTCACTGCACTTTCTCCCTCTGCATATGGACAGTGAATCATTACTGGATATTTTCTATATGATTTTTTACTTTTAGGATAAATTAATAAATTTGAATTTATCTGGTATTCCAACAACTAATTAATTCCAGTTACAGGAATATTTGTGGCTGTTCTAAACTTTTATTTTGTAAGAAAGAAACAGATGATAGAAAAAGTCAGTTTACAGAGAAATTTATTTGGAGAAGAAGGAGAAAAGAGGAGGAGAAGAAGGAGGAAACACATATAAACATATACACACACCACACATGAAAAATAGACAAGGTATATTTCCAACTTGGGACACATTCAAACCCATCTCTTGCCTCATTTACATTTTGCAAAATTATTTTGAAGGCATCACAATGTGGCTTGAAGAACACGGACTTTGGAACCATATGGAATCCATATAGTTAACTGAATTCCAACTCAGTTGACTGCAGGAGCATCAGCCTCTGTTTTTTTATCTCTAAAATCAGGGCAATAGTACATACTTCATAGGTTTGTTGAGAAGATTAAATGAGACTGTTTTGTGAAATATCAGGGATAGTGTCTATGATAGACATAACGTCCAGTGGATGTCAGGCTATCATAGCATGTTAGTTGCTCAGTTGTGTCCAACTCTTTGGGGCCGCATGGACTCACGGGCCACATGAACCCACCAGATTACTCTGTCCATGGAATTCTCAAGGCAAGAATACTGGAGTGGGCAGCCATTCCCTGCTTCAGGGAATCTTCCTGACCCAGGGATCGAACCTGAGTCTCCTGCATTGCAAGTGGATTCTTTACCATCTGAGCCACCAGGAGAGCTCATGATAGTACATGTAGCTTTTATAATAATTTTTCAAGATTGTGTAAGATTCTCAAAAGTCTTAATAGTGTTAAAGGATACTCAGCATTAGTGAAATCACAACATTGTGGAATTCTAAAGATGGATGGTAAATTAGAGAGCTTTATAGTTCAATTACGTTGTTTTATATTTGAGGAAATCAGACCCAAAGAGACTAAGGGAATTGCCCCAAATCACATAGCTAATTATAATCAGAGTTGGGACTAGAACCTGGCCTCTTAATTAATGGTTCCCCTAATATTTTTAAAGTTCTGAGTGAATGATCATACCACTTGAGCAATAAATTACCAAATATGAATATCTGTGAACAGTTTAGGATTCCAATCAAAGGACATTTATAATAAAGTTAGGCATATATTTAATGATAGCTATAATTATTATTGTGTTACATGATAACACAGCATAAATGGTAAGTAGTTCATTTTAGAGTGTCGTATTTATTTTGTACACCAAGCCAAGAGAGTGAAAAATAAACTGAAGAAGAGCAGGAAACTGCTCTGAGGCCCGCTTCGAAGGCCCTTTGTGAATCTGAGGCTTAGGCTGTGGTTTTCTAACAAAAGATAGAGGGCTGAGAGGTGGTTTGGAAGGAGAAGGGACAGGAAGCTCTCTTGAATTCTTCTTCTCTTGGAGGAGGGATAAGCACTCATCTCCTTCCGTATCGATGGAGGAATCAGCCAGCATTCTCCTCTTTCCTCATCAGTTTCTTGCTGGAATCTGAAAGGTTCCACTACCAGAACCAATCCTGGTAGAGTCAGAGTCAACACCCAGAGTGGAGTGATGGACGAGCTCTGTTTTAGCAAAACCTGTTTTCTGTTATCGCTGTGTCCAAACTCCCAACACTTCATAGTCATCGCCCTGATATACTGAGGACCTCCAAGAACACATGGGCCATGGAGCACTCCCCCACCTCAGCCACATGGGGAGACTCGGCTGCATAATTACCCCTGTGGTTCTTGAAGAAAACCCTAGGTACCCCAATTCCTTCTTCTCTTCCTCTCACTAGGAGTGGGTGAGACCTCCTTATCTCTACTCTCCATCAGGACTCACTCACAGACATGCTCGAGGGAAAGGCCCTCAGCTCAAAGCTTTTCTCCACAGTGCTTACCTGCTTCCTATCAGACATTCATCTGGAGGAGTCCCTGAAGCAGGATGTCTATTATTTACGCTTGGGATAAATGAGTGTAATTAAAATGCTTTTCGAATTCTTGAACCAGGGGAAGGGACTTCTGAGGAGAATGGGGGAAATGAGGGAGAATAAGCAAGAAGTTCATTTTGAGTAGTGGGAGTTTCAGAGGAAAAGAAACCTTTAACGGGGGCCATCGAGGGAAAATTTGGGCAACCAGACAGCAGGGATGAAAGAGAAAGTATGCCGAGAAAGGGATGTGCTGATGTGCAGAGAAGGAAGGGAGAGTCTAAAGACCAGATTCTTTCTAGGACCTTCCTTTCCCTCCCTTCTGTCTCTTCCTGCTCTTCCTAAGGAAAAATAAAAAAATCTGATATTTAAATCTAGTTGAGTCCCTGACACACATCATTCCCGGAGGGGTATACAAGTTGCTCACTCAGGGATGATTCGTACAAAGATCTTTGCAGAGACAATCCCAGGATGGCTCTCGGGCAGTGGGTGAGTCTATGTCTTACAAAAGCGAATGAGGATGTTCTCTGCCTGTGCCTGGGTGCAGTGCAGCTGACTCTGTCATGAACGACACTTCCCCAGCACCTTGCTATTTGGGTGGAATTGGCACTTATGCTCATTCATAGGCATCGACCTATCTTCCTGATTCAGGTCACTCAGACAGTGTTTGGGTAATGAACTAAGTGGGCCATGGGGAGAGCTGAGGTGAGCATTCACTTTAGCTCTCCACTCTGGGTCCCCTCTGAGCTTCACGACTTGGGCCTGGTGGCAACTCTAGCTTCCCACAGCTATTGTTACTGTCCTGGCCACCTTGCTGTGACTCCTGTTGCTCAGGCTGTCATTTTTACTGTTCTTGCTTTATTCTCCCTTTTCCTGCCACCACTAGCAATGCTGTCAGTGTGAAGGCACTGGCTCAGCTTGGCTGACCCTGGAATCAGAAGAGACATTTGCCCAAGAAGGTGATGGCTCATCTTGTTGACCTGGGCTAGTCTTTTAAATGAGGGATGTAAATATAGGTTTTGGAACTGGGAAGACCTAGGTTTGAATCTTAGTTTTGGGTAATCCTGTGACCTTGAGCAAGTCATTCAAAATTTGGAACTTCCTTTACTCATAAGTTGGAGACATTAATGCCTCTCCACAGGATTGTTAAGAAGCAGGAGCACTTTATGAAAGATCCCTGGATGTAGTAGACACTTAGTCAATGGTGACTGAGATTGTTGTTCAAATGGGCATTTAGCCAATATGACAGAGAGAGCTCAGGGTTCCTGAAGTGGGCATGGAAACTAGGACATTCCTCAATACGTTGTTATAGTTGATTGACGATTTATGGATGGAGTCTAGGATCATCTCTGTATCCAGGAAATATAGCTAACTTTAAGATCTTATTTCTAAGGCATTCCAGATAATGGGATTTTATGGAAAAAATTTTCACCACTAACAAATTAATAAATCACTGAACTGTTGAACCCTTTCTAAATGAGATCAGCTTGAGCACAAAAACAGCTACTCTTTTCAGAGCTGGTCTTGTGGCTGTAGGGACCAAAGGTAGTGACTGACTCAGGTATGTTTAGTTCCTTGTCAGCAGGATTTATTGAGAGAGATGTATTATTAGTATTATTAGTTGGTGATCACGATGGTGTGATCACCAACCTAGAGCCAGACATCCTGGAATGTGAAGTCAAGTGGGCCTTAGAAAGCATCACTACGAACAAAGCTAGTGGAGGTGATGGCATTACAGTGGAGCTATTTCAAATCCTGAAAGATGATGCTGTGAAAGTGCTGCACTCAATATGCCAGCAAATTTGGAAAACTCAGCAGTGGCCACAGGACTGGAAAAGGTCAGTTTTCATTCCAACCCCAAAGAAAGGCAATGCCAAAGAATGCTCAAACTACCACACAATTGCATTCATCTCACAAGCTAGCAAAGTAATGCTCAAAATTCACCAAGCCAGGCTTCAACAGGACGTGAACCGTGAACTTCCAGAAGTTCAAGCTGGATTTAGAAAAGGCAGAGGAACCAGAGATCAAATTGTCAACATCCACTGGATCATCAAAAAAGCAAGAGAGTTCCAGAAAAATATCTACTTCTGCTTTATTGATTATGCCAAAGCCTTTTACTGTGTGGACCATAACAAACTGTGGAAAATTCTGAAAGAGATGGGAATACCAGACCACCTGACCTGCCTCTTGAGAAACCTGTATGCAGGTCAGGAGGCAACAGTTAGAACTGGGCATGGAACAACAGACTGGTTCCAAATAGGTAAAGGAGTACATCAAGGGTGTATATTGTCACCTTGCTTATTTAACTTATATGCAGAGTACATCATGAGGAACGCTGGGTTGGAAGAAGCACAAGCTGGAATCAAGATTGCTGGGAGAAATATCAATAACCTCAGATATGCAGATGACACCACCCTTATGGCAGAAAGTGAAGAAGAACTAGAGACCCTCTCGATAAGGTGAAAGAGGAGAGTGAAAAAGTTGGCTTGAAGCTCAACATTCAGAAAACAAAGATCATGGCATCTAGTCCCATCACTTCATGGCAAATAGATGGGGAAACAGTGGAAACAGTGACAGGCATTATTTTTTAGGGCTCAAAATCACTGCAGATGGTGACTTCAGCCATGAAATTAAAAGAAGCTTGCTCCTTTGAAGAAAAGTTATGACCAACTTAGATGGCATATTAAAAAGCAGAGACATTACTTTGCCAGCAAAGTTCTGTCTAGTCAAAGTTATGGTTTTTCTAGTAGTCATTTATGGATGTGAGAGTTGGACTATAAAGAAAGCTGAGCACCAAATAATTGATGCTTTTGAACTGTGATGTTGGAGAAGACTCTTGAGAGTCCCTGCAAGGAGATCCAACTAGTCAATCATAAATGAAATCAGTCCTAAATATTCATTGGAAGGACTGATGCTGAAGCTGAAACTCCAATACTTGGGCCACCTGATGTGAAGAACCAACTGATTTGAAAAGACCCCGATGCTGGGAAAGATTGAAGGCAGGAGGAGAAGGGGACGACAGAGGATGAGATGGTTAGATGGCATCACTGATGCAATGGATATGAGTTTGAATAAACTCTGGGAGTTGTGATGGACAGGGAGGCCTGGCATGCTGCAGTCCATGGGATCACAAAGAGTTGGACATGACTGAGAGGCCGAACTGAACTGAACTGACTCTAAATCTGGTCTTGTGTGGTGCGTTTCTGTGTTTAGAATTGTCAGGACACATTTATATATTTTCTGTATGTTTCTGCCTCTGTTAATGAAATTAATGACACATTATCTCGACAGAATACATCTTTTATTAAAAGATAATTTTATCCTCAAGTTTTGTTCCACTTAAAAGTATCTTTTAAGTGAGAAATATTTTCTCTTGGTTTTTCTTAATTTCACTGAGTTTACTGAAATTTAGGCTTCCAAAATTTTGCTAAGCCTGGGTTATTGTTCATTTTTATAAACACCGAGGCTATCCTTTTAGATTTCCTATATTTTTGAAAAAATTTCAAGTATTTTTTGTTTGTGTGATGAGCACCTCATCATCTTTTACTTGGGCGTGTCTCTTCAACAGTAGACAAAGATACTACAACTGCTTCTTCAAACTGTTCTTATCAAGTACCACTTTATGGCAGAATTTTCTTTCACTAAAATGGATTTTGGGGAGAGCTTAATGTTTATGGGGAATTTTTCAAAGAATGTGATTTTTATTGTTTTTCTTAGTTTCATATTTGATTTTAATGTTCAGAAGGACACCTCAAAGAAAGTCTTTTATCTGCAGATCAGCCAAAACTGAATCTTTCCGAAGTGAATGCATAGCCATCTTCCTGGGTCTCAATGCACCCTCAAAGAGATCCTCAGGGGCTAGCAGGTAGTTCATTTTTCATTTAATCCATGCACTGGGTTGGGAAGATCCCCTGGAGAAGAAAATGGCAACCCACTCCAGTATTCTTGCCTGGAGAATCCCATGGATGAGGAGCCTGGCGGGCTACAGTTCATGGGACCACAAGAGTCAGACATGACTTAGCAACAAACTACCACCACCGTGCCCTGGCCTATCACTGCAATCTGATGTCATTTGTCATTTGCAATGGAATTAACACGGTACGATGCAGGTCTCCCCGGATCATAGTCACTGGAATCAGATATCCATATATGACAGCTTTCACAAGGTTCTTGAACTGTGAAAGGAGCTAAAATCCAGGACCAATCCTGTCAAGTGTTCAAAATTGTCTTATAAACCAGAACTCCTACGTGGTCTCTAATGAAATGCAGAATTCATGAGGATTCTTTCATGATTTAAAGTAGGGTTCTTAACCTGGGAATCATAGATCCCCAAGATATCTGTTTAGAATTAAGTAGACTTGATTGGAAAAAAAAATCAAAATATATATTTATTTTCACTAATCTCTGGCTGAAATTTAGAATTTTCTTCCCTTATGAAGGTAGGCCACAAACTACAATAGTTTTAATATTACCCATTGATAATACCCATGATTCTGTCTTGGAAATCATAGGTATTTTCCCTTTACATTACTGTTGTTACCAATGTCACAAATATCATTTATCCCTCTCTCTAAAGTCACAGTAATTGCCAGATATTATTATACATCTTAAAATTGAATGCTTTAATAAGGAAGCACATATCTTAATATAATATTAAATTTAAAAAATTTGTTGATGACTGTACTTTGATGTTATTGGCTTATAATCTTATTAGTTTAATTTCATAGATTTGAAAATATTTTTCTAAAAGGGCTCCACCAGAGAAAAGGGAACCCTCATAAACGTAAGAATGTAAATTGGTACAATCATTAGGGAAAATATTATGGCAGTTACTTAAAAAACTAAAAATAGAGCTATCATGTGATCCAGCAATTCCACTTCTGGGTATATATCAAGGAAAATTGAAAACTTTAATTAGACAAGATACATGTACCCCAGTGTTCATAGAATCACTATTTACAATAGCCAAAAATGGAGGCAACCCAAATGCCTAGCAAAAGATGATTACTTAAGAAGATGTAGCATATGTATACAATGGAATATTAAATCAGCCATAAAAATGAATGAAATATTGCCATTTGCAGCAGTATGTATGGACCTAGAGCAAATAATGCTTAGTGAAAAAGGTCAGACAAAGACAAATACTATATGATATGACTTACATGTGGACTCGAAAAAATAGTAAAAATGCATCTATACACAAAACAGAAACAGACTCACAGACATACAGACAAACTTATGGTTACCAAAGGGAAGCAGGAAGGTAGGGAGGGACAGATTAGGAGTATGAAGTTAAGAGATACAAACAATTATATACCCAACAGAAAAGCAACTCCCTGTATAGCACAGGGAGTCATACCTGAGGGTGCTTTGGTCAAATGTAGCCTGTAAGCCAAACTCTCTGTGTGGTGTCCAGAGAGCCTCATTTACCTTTCCAGCTTTCAACAAGGATGACTGGCCCTCAGTCTAACAGGTCTGAGTCAGAACTCTTGAACATAAAGAAGACCAGCCAGCCCATGGCCAGGGATATGAGCAGGTCCCAGTAGTCAATAGCCAAACAAGATATACTGTGTTTCTATCTACAATATATCAGGCATGAATTCAGGTAGATTGTGGATTTCTGTATAAGTCCTCCTGTACCAAGATTGAGGGGAATACACAGTATGTATAATATGCTACTCAATTTAAGTCCTTATTCTTCAAGATGCATATGTGAGAATCTAGCTTTTACTTTTCCAAGTTTAATATGGATCTGACAATATATCCAGAGGTTGTCTCTGAACTTGGGAATAACTATTATCTTGAGAAAATCACTCTATTCTCTGATTACTCATTGGGAAAAGCATCTACTTAAAAGACTATAATCTTAAAATAGAAACAATTTGGGAAAATTATAGGTATCAATTAGGATTAAGATCTGCTGCATATAATTGGAAATGCCAAACCACAGTAGCTTAAACAAAATAGATATTTACCATATTTTCTCTTGTGTATAAAAAAGTCCCGAGGTAAAGTTACTGTCTCAGTCTCCCTCTCTTTTTGCTACTCCATTCTTATCAAGCAATGTCTAGTCTTATGATTCAATGCAGATGTTCTTGCCATCACACTTGCATTCAAGTAGCAAAAAGGGTTTGAGGAGAAAGATGTTCAATTTGGGACATCTTGGATTGAGGTGCCTGAAAATATCCAAGGAAATGGTTAGAAATGCAGGCTCAAAGCTCAGAGGAATTGCCTGTGAGAGGCACAGGACCAGGAGTTGACTGTATGTAAAGTGATGGGCACCAAAGCCAGGGGCATGTGAGATGGCCCTGGTTGAGTGAATACCTCTAACAGAGGGCCAAGGAGAGAAACCTGGAAATACTAATAAAATTTAAAAAATTTTTTCAGACAGAAAGATAAAAAGTTCTTCTCTCAGCCAACTTAGCTTTTTAGCAGCCTTCTCGATAAGTAAGCCATTCAGCATTTCTGCTTATATTTCATTGACCAGAACTTAGTCACATGGTCCCACCCAGGTTTAAGGCAGTATGGGAAATGTAATCTTGTAATAAGGTGTCTTGTTGGCTCCAATTAAACTGGAGTTTCATTTCTAAGGGAGAAAAGAGAGTGGATATTAGGTGGCAGCTATGATGACATTATATACATGGGTACTTGCTGCTGCTGCTGCTGCTGTGTCACTTCAGTCGTGTCCGACTCTGTGTGACCCCATAGACAGAAGCCCACCAGGGTCCCCCGTCCCTGGGATTCTCCAGGCAAGAACACTGGAGTGGGTTGCCATTTCCTTCTCCAATGTGTGAAAGTGAAAAGTGAAAGTGAAGTCACTCAGTCGTGTCTGACCCTTAGCGACCCCACGGACTGCAGCCTACCAGGCTCCTCCATCCATGGGATTTTCTAGGCAAGAGTACTGGAGTGGCTTGCCATTGCCTTCTCCGACATGGGTACTTAGGTATACCCATATTCAGAGAAAGCACATCAAATTAGCAGATAAATGCCCTGGGTCCTATCCCTGCATCTACTCTGTATCTGCAACACCTTCAACAAATGACTGAACTTCCCTAAAGGTTTAATTCTTTTATTTTAAGATGACTATTCTTTTCCTGGTGCTTCCTGTTTGTTGTGAACTTTAACTGAGGTAATGTTTGTGAAAGCACTTTTACAACTAACTATAAAAGTATTGCATACATGCAAGGTATGTTGTACTTGCAGGATGCCTGAAGCTATAATCAGAGAAGAGTAAGTGTAGCAGATCCCTCAGCAAACCAGCCATACCTGAAACCCTGAACAAAGAAACAATCCCATCTCTATATTGGCCTGTCAACTTCTGATAATGCATTTTCTAAGTCCAGGTAGAAATTAAATGGTTATGTCATGGAACCATTAAGTGATGCCAGTTACATGTCCTATAATTGTGACATGGGTAAAGAAAGTGATTTTCAATGATAGTATCATGTATGATAAACAAGGCCTTAAATGCAAGTCTTGGTCACTGTTGAGAGGACAGGGTCAACTCTAACCAGCAGAAGGATTTTAAAAGGCCTACAGAAGCACTGGGGACAGGAGGGTGAAGAAATAGCATAGGCCTAGTTTCCACCACCAACTATCAAAGCTCTCAGAGAATTTCACTGCTGTTCCCGCCATGATCAAGAAACCATCTGTAAAATCAGCAGTCTTGCTCGAGGGCCTAACTCCAGCATCACACAGCTGCCACGTATATCAGATCCAGCATGATCCATATCTAAATGGTGCCCTGTGCTCTTTCTGGCCTCACTTAACTCCATTCCAAAACAATTAGCACACAATTGGATCTGACTGGTGGAGCCTCAGTTAACCCAGAATGCTAGCTTCAAGTAGCTTCCTAGGTGGTGCAGTGGTGAAGAATCTGCCTGCAATGCAGGAGGGGCCAGTTTGATCCCTGGTGGAAAAGACCGCCTGGAGTGGGAAATGACAACCTACTAGTGTATTCTGGCCTGGAAAATTCTCTGGAGAGGCCTGGTAAGCTACAGCCCATGGGGTTGCAAAGAGTTGGACGTGACTAAACACACACACACACATCTAGCTTCAAGAATCTAAGAAATAGAGCTTTTGCCTTTACAACATTTGAAGAGAAGCAATGTTGGTATATATTGCTATATGGGCCAACTGTCAATCCAGTGTCTGTCAGAATGTGCACCTGTGACATGAAAATTGCTATGTGAGGTCCCAAAGTACTGGCTGCAAGTCTTAGAAATGAAACAATCGCAATGCAACGTAACAGAATTAGAGCAGAGGAAATTCACTTTACTCAAATATGAATTGAATAAATAGGAAGAAAGCACAGGAAATATTCATGTATCAATACATATATCTGTAGCAAGTAACTTAAAACATTTGCACCAGTATTAAATGCAAGTTAAGCATGTGGATGTTTCATTAAGGATATAATTTGCTCCTAAGTATGAATTTCTCTTTACTCATTAATTAGGATTAGAACAACTTACTCATTTGAACGTATTTATGCATATGACAAAAATCACAATAATTAAAGTTCAACAGGTGCATGGTGATGATCTAATGAAATTTTATTGACTAGGAGATGTCCCCATAAATATCTTTCTGCTTGAACAGCTTCACTAATGCAATAAAGATGCACGAAAGTAAGAATGGGCTAGAATCATAGAAAAATGGCCACAGTTCTTAATAATTCCAAAAATATTGTGGGAGAAAAATGTATTCATTAGAGAGAGAAAATACTTTTGTTGTAGCAGATCAGAGCAGCTTCTGAGAAGGGCAGGTTCTCTGTTTGATAATGCAGAGCTTCCTCTGTAATAGAGCTATGACATCCCACTGAATAGTATGTAGGAGAATCAGACAAAAAAGGCCAGTGGATTGAAGGACTAGGTTGACATTTCTAAAGATTGCTTAGGCAGGGCTTTGTGTGAAGGCAGGAGAGAAGGGAATACTAGAGGGCAATGGGCAGTGAGGGGATCCTTCTTTCTAAAACCTGCTTTGTTTTTCCCTAAGAGAAGGTTCTCAACCTCTTTGGTCTCAAGTTCATTTAAAATTCTTAAAAATGATAGAGGCCTCTGCAGTTTTTGTTTTTGTAATATTAATCATGTCAATCTAGATCAACATAATTAACAAATTATGGGGAAATAACGCTACATTTTTATACATTCAGTTCAGTTCAGTTCAGTCGCTCAGTCGTGTCCGACTCTCCGCGACTCCATGAATCACAGCACACCAGGCCTCCCTGTCCATCACCAACTCATGGAGTTCACTCAAACTCATGTCCATAGAGTCGCTGATGCCATCCAGCCATCTCATTCTCTGTTGTCCCCTTCTCCTCCCGCCCCCAATCCTTCCCAGCATCAGAGTCTTTTCCAGTGAGTCAACTCATTGCATGAGGTGGCCAAAGTATTGGAGTTTCAGATTTAGCATCAGTCCTTCCTAGTCAAGGCTATGGTTTTTCCAGTGGTCATGTATGGATGTGAGAGTTGGACTGAAGAAAGCTGATCGCTGAAGAATTGATGCTTTTGAACTGTCGTGCTGGAGAAGACTCTTGAGAGTCCCTTGTACTTCAAGGAGATCCAACCAGTCCATTCTAAAGGAGATCAATCCTGGGTGTTCATTGGAAGGACTGATGCTAAAGCTGAAACTCCAATACTTTTATACATTATAATTGCACAATTCTTTTCTAGATTTGATTGGGTTTCAACTGGTTTCATCTACCTACCTCCCTTGTGGAAGCAGCATCACACAGTGGCTAATAAAGGGTCCTTGAGCTGGGATAAGGCCAGTAAGAAAATGTCTTCAAACAAAATTTCCTTTTCAACAAGGATGGCAACGAGGTACTCCTATGTCGTAGTTTCCAACTGTTTGAGGTAGGCTGGGTAGTGTAGTGTTTGGGTTAGGGAAGTCTTATCATTAAGCTTAATCCTAGAGAGAAGAGAATCTAAAAGATGGGGTCCTTTTCCCCTGCATGTCTGGGAAGGCTTGTTGATAGTGCTCTCCTGGAGATCACGGCATTCGTGATTTCCATGAATGGGCTTCAGGTTGATTTTCATTCTATCTGTTCTCAATTATGGCTGAATCGTAGAGATGAGAGGCCGAATTAGGAATTCCACCAGGGATAGAATGTGACAGCCACGTTTGGGAAAGCTTCTTGGAGACTCAGAAATAAACTGCATGTATGTTCTAAATGGGGACTTCCAAGGTGCTGTTAGTGGTAAAGAACCCGTCTGCCAATGCAGGTAGACGCAGGACATGTGGGTTCAGTCCCTGGGTTGGGAAGATTCCCTGGAAGATTCCCACTCCAGTGTTCTTGCCTGGAGAATCCCATAGACAGGAGCCTGGTGGGCTACAATCCGTAGAGTCACAAAGAGTCAAACACGACTGAATCTACTTAGCATGCATGTATGCCCGATATCCTGAAAAAGCGTCATTAGGCAAATCTTATAGTCTTAAGTTTTCTCCTGTGAATTCTTAGAAACACACAGAAATTATTTCTAGAGTGTGAAGAGTCTTCAACATTTCATAGCCTGATGTTTACTTTTTCTGGTTTGATTTAGCCACAGCCGATTCCTACTCAAAATTAAAAAGCCTCTCTTGTGAAGCAGAGAATTTGGTATCAATAAGCAATGTTTCTGACATCACTGGGAGGGTCCTGGTTGGGTTGACTATGGAAATCTTCTGATATTTCAGAAAGCTTATCATGATCTTTTCTTTGGCTGTTTTTTCTTCCCTCCTCACCCTTAAAAAAAAGTCTTCTTCAGGACAGTCCCTCCTTTATACTTTTGGTCACAGGATGATGAACATATGTTTTTCCCACACCTTTATTTACTTGAATACACTACCTTACACAAGGCTAGATCTTTCCCACAGTAAATACTTAATTTTAATTCAGGATTTTTGAAAATAAGGTTCTTCTCACTTTCAAAAATAATTAAATTTACTTTTTAACCTTACAGGTTTCTATGTTAATAATATATGTTCATTATTGTTGAGGTCTAGATGTGTTTACGTGTACAATTTTTTTTTTTTTTTTTACTGTGCTGGGTTCTTTGTTGTGATATGTGGGATCTTTGTTGTCATGTATTGGATCTTTAGCTGTGGGCATGTGGGATCATAGTTTTCTGACCAGGGATCAAACCCAGGCCCCCTGCATTGGGAGTGTTGAGTCTTAGCCACTGGATCTGTATATTTTTAACTCTTTTTTTGGGACTCTTGAATGAGTTTTCCATCTATCAAATGTGTTTTCGATGGTATTTTTGGTTTTGGTATAATCACTTAATATGGAATAATGCCTCACCTGACAGTAACTCTGTTAAATCATGTCTCAATATTATTTTTGTAATTTTACTGAATTTTTTCTTTAACCCCTGAATATAGGTATTGATTCCCCAACACATTTTGTTTTCTGTTTTTTTTAAAAAAATTATTTATTTTTTAGTGAAGGATAATTGCTTTACAGAATTTTGCCGTTTTCTGTCAAACCTCAATGTGAATTAGCCATAGGTATACAAATATCCCCTCCTTTTTGGAATTTCCTCCCATCTCCCTCTCATACCATCCCTCTAGGTTGATACAGAGCCCGTTTGAGTTTCCTGAACCATACAGCAAGTTCCCATTGACTATCTATTAAGGAGATCAGTCCTGGGTGTTCATTGGAAGGACTGATGCTAAAGCTGAAACTGCAATACTTTGGCCACCTCACGCGACGAGTTGACTCACTGGAAAAGAGTCTGATGCTGGGAAAGGTTGGGGGCGGGAGGAGAAAGGGACAACAGAGAATGAGATGGCTGGATGGCATCAGTGACTCTATGGACATGAGTTTGAGTGAACTCCGGGAGTTGGTGATGGACAGGGAGGCCTGGCGTGCTGTGATTCATGGGGTCGCGGAGAGTCGGACACGACTGAGCGACTGAACTGAACTGAACTGAACTGAATGTAAGTTTCCATGTTACTCTTTCCATACATCTCATATTTTCTATGTTTTTGTATCTCAATTTGTATAGTTCCTATATATGATATGATTTAACTACTTGAAACAATGTGCTCATAGAACATCAAATAATGTTACGAGAAGGAAATGCATAGAACTAAAGTCCCCCTGCATTTCATTGTGTTATTGACTTAATGGTAATCTTATTAACTGTGCTACTTTCCAAAGTGACCACAAACATCACTTCATATTGCTAAGAAGAGAAACTGTCCTATAGAAATGAGTACAGATAATTTCCAGAAAAGACACAGTCATTGTAAAGCATGTTTTAATTAGAAGCTAAAGCAAATAAAATCTGCAAATGAACCAATAAAAAAGAAAAAGAAAAGGATTTGCAAAATAAATCCTGTGATACACTCAGGGAAGAGCTGTATGACATTTCTTTTTCCTGTAATAATGGTAATCTATTTGGTTGACCAGCTGGCCAGTCAGTCCCTAAAGCCTTCATATCCTGTTTTCCAATTATAGGACTACAAATTAATGCATCTGCAGTGTTGAGCAATGATATTTTGGATCATTTAACTAACTCCTTTGTACAGGTTACCTTCGTTTATCAGCACCATAAAAATGAGACTGACAGCAGCATTTATAGTCATTGCAAAGAGTAACCTAATAAACTGGTTGAGTCGTAAACTCATTCTTTTCTGTTGCCCAGCATTTCTAGTGGAGCCGAAAGGTTGAAGAAAAATGAACTATACATTTTATAAACAGACAGATAAACGTGGTGATAGGTTGACTTTGACAATATCAAAGCTAGGATGAAAAATCATTTGTTCACCATATTTTAAAATTAAGGAAAGCATTGCTTAATAGTGAGGCTCAAATTTATATAATCAAGTAGAATCATGATATGTTTCAACTGGCAAATATACTGACAATTATCTGAAGCCATAAATATTTGTACAATTTTTTTCCTCTTAGAAAAATGCCTCATAGGCAGTTTATTTTAAACCATATTTCTATAATATTTTAATAATTTAAGAACGATAAAGTTAGGTTATTAAATTTTTGTGTTGCCATTATTGTAACATTTGATAAATGAATAATATGAATACACTTGTGCTCTGCCATTGACATGACTGGCATGGTAAAGGCTTCTTTTGTTTTCAGTGTTTAAACCATTGGGCTGGACAGTGTGGGATAAATAACTGCATGCTGCATAATAAATTCTTCTTGATAGGATGATGCTTTCAAAGGAACTCAGATTTAAGCTCCCCTTTTCTGAGATTTGAATGGTCAACTTGGAAATCCAAAATAAAAATATGCCTTTTTCTTCCTTGTTCTAGAAGAAAGCACATTGTCAAATATTTTTTTTTCCCCTCATAGGGATAAGGTCTTATTAAGGCCGGGGACAATCATATTCACAAATAATATTAAATTTGGATTTTTGGTATACCATTGCCAAACGTGGTCATATGTAGAGTTTCACTGCCAGATGCATTCTACAATGTTAAATGTATATCTTATTGCTGGATTACATTCCCATGAATTATTGTTTTAGAATAAATCTTATCACAATTATCTTGTGACTATCACATTGTTCTGTGGGTGGGTGAGGTGCAAAGAGTGTTAAAAGTATGACATTGCCAAATGTTAATATTTATGTAATTTTTGTAACCTTGTTCAGGTATTTTTTCTATTTTAACGAGACAAGGAACTCTAAAAGGAAAAAGAAAGTGGCTCTTTTTTTTTTTTACCTCTGAGAAATTTCAAGAATAAATACAAAGAAAAGGTTGATGACCAAATGATATCCCTAGAATTAGTTATACGTTTTTAGTCCTCTTAACTAAAATACAGTTCTATGTTTTTAGAGGAGTGAAGTGATATTTGCGGAAAGGCAATTAGGGAGAAGTTGGAACCAATGTATATATACACATACATAATATATGAAAATAAAAAAAAGAGAAAGGACTAAAACTATTAAAGCATAACCATTAGCTCACCATGATTTCAAGAAGCATTCTTCACCTTTTGATTATTCCAGCATTGTCGAGGACACACCTACACAGCTTACTCTCCCCTGTTTAACCTGGAAGTGCCCTCTTTCAGCAAAACACAAATGCAATTAATGGACCCTAAACAGTGATAGCATTCTCAAGTTTAATACCAGGAATGCTGTTTTACTTCTTATAAACTGTTTCATCAAGCATCCAAATTGTAAATTCTAAGTGGTGATATTCTTCTCACAAGTATTTTCTGTCATTGTGCCTGCAGTGTTTTTCTTATTCTTTTTTTTTGCTGCTGCTTCCTAGTTTCTTTTACACCTACCCTGTCCATGACATTTTGTTTCTTAGAGCTGGGCATATAGCCTACTTATGCTTGTGGTCCCAGACTTATATCTTATTTTCCCCTGATGGCAACAAATGTGGTATCACCTCAGATGTTCAGAACTGATACATACTAAGTTCTCAAAGTGTGGTCCCTAGACAAAGAGCATCAGCATCACCCAAGGACTTGTGAGAAATGCAAAATTGGGGGCTCTACCCTAAAGAATGGGAAACTCTAGACATGGGGCTCAGAAATCTGTCTTTGAATAAATTATTCAAAGTGATTCAAGGTGATTCCAATGCATGATAAAAAGTGAATATTCATGTTTTATTAGGAGGCAATATCTTTGCCCAAAGAAACAAATTTTTTCATAGAAGAATTTCACAGTTCAGGTTATTCAGGCCAAAGGGAAGTTATTCTACTGTCTTCAGATTGTAGCACTAACTCCACCTGTCCATAAAATGAATGTTGCTTTGGGTGTAAATGCTAAAATAAATCATTTAAAGCTGTAGTCATTCAGGTGGTAGGCAGATAAGAGCGGATATAGTTGCTTAGAAGTAGGCTGGGAATGGAGAAGGAAATGGCAACCCACTCCAGTATTCTTGCCTGGTGAATCCCATGGACAGAGGGACCTGGAAGGCTACAGTCTATGGGGTCATAAGAATCGGACATGACTTAGTGACTAAACCACCACCAGGCTGGGAAAGACTTGGTTCCTAATAATTGAAGTAGGGAAAGATTGAAAGGAAATTTGCTACTTTTTTTGCAAACAGGGGCAAGCTTTGTTCTTTTTCTGCTCTTTTTGCTTTTGACCTTGAATGATTACAAGAATGGCTACAAAGCCTCTTAAAATTAAAGCTCATTTTACTACAAAGAATTTTTATGCAGTAACTTTAATGTTGAACTTAAATTGAACTAGATTCCAGACTGCATGCTCTTATTAACTTTCTTGGTGGTTTTATGTAAATAAATTAAAATTTCCCTCAATTTCTCTTTCAACTGTAGATCTTTTCAATCTATGGACATAGCATGGGAATAGAGACTGTTAATAAAAACTATGAAAAAGTGTTTTTTATAACATGGTACTCTTTCTAAGACATGATCATGAATATCAGTGTGCAGATTATATTCACATAAAGTGTATTTTCTCTTCTCTTTTTTTACACAGATACCACTTGTTAACTGAAACTGGACAACCTGGGGTTACCTATTACATACTAGTCAAATGATAACTGTGGTTGAGAGTTTAGGCACTATTTCCGGCTCTGGTTGTGTACTGCAATAATATGTAGATGAAAAAAAGGTATAAATGCACAGCCTTCTTAATAAGAACAAAATGTAAAGACAACTTCAATGGCTAATTGTTTGATGGGAACCAATCCCTTCTCGTTTTTCTCTGGGAACATGTAGCTGGCACACAGTAGTAGGCTAATGAATTGAATAATTGAATACTTTATTAAAATAATAGCAACTTAAACAAAAAGGATTTAGTTAAAAACATGAGTGAGCTCTGGAATCATATGTTATAGGGACAGAAAAAAAGTGATTACCTAAGCAATCAAGTGTATGAGGATCCATGAGATTTTCACATGATCTCCATAAAATCCATGAGATTTCCATAGATCCTGCAGAGTCCAATTTGATATGTTATGTGATTGCATTTTTTTACCTGCTTCTGAAAGGGTGTTCAGAATTAAAGGGCAGTTTGAGGAGTAGGGGAGAATGAGAAGAACACCAAGTTTCCCAAAAGCTGGCAAGGTAGTGACTGTGGCTGAACTGCTTTTAATATCTTGCAGGGAAATCTAAGCCAGCAGCTTCACATAAGGACCTAAAACTACTAGCCTGTGGGTAACAGAGTAGTCAAACCAGTCCAATTTATGTCTGATTTATCTTGTAGTACAATAATTTTTTAATCTAGCATTTTTCTTCTAATTCTTTCAAAGCACCAATGCAAATAATTATTAATTTTCCCAATATCTGACAAAGAGGATAGCAAAACAATGTAGTTTATAAATTGATGGTGGATGGATGGTTGTGCAAGGAAACAGTTTAATCATCTCTTGGACTTCACATCCTCAGGTCTAACTACCTTACGGTGCTACTGACGTGATTAACACAAACAGCAGGTGATACAAGGAAGACAGACTGTCCAGTTCAGGAGAGTGGGGTCTGCACCCTAGACTAACCACTTAATTAAACTTGTGGCATTGCACATGTTACTTAACCTTTCTGAACTCAGGTTCTTCATTTGTAAAACATGCTTAGTAATGCTAGCGTATTGTAAACATTAACAATGCTATGTGTGACTGGTCAGAATGGCCATCATCAAAAAGACCATAAATAATAAGCACTGGAGAGCTTGTGGAGAAAAGGGAAACTTCCTACACTGTTAGGAATGTAAGGTGGTTCAGCCACCATGGAAAATAGTATGGAGGTTCCTCAAAAAACTAAAAATAGAGTTACCAAATGATCCAGCAATCCCACTCCTGGGCATATACAGAGTCAGAGCTATAATTCAATAAGATATATGCACCCCTATGTTCATGGCAGCACTGTTCACAATAACCAAGATATGGAAGCAACCTAAGTGTCCATTGACAGATGAATGGATAAAGAATATGAGGTATATATATCTATGTATATACAGTGAAATATTACTCAGCTGTAAAAAAGAATTAAATAATACCATTTGAGGAAACATGGATGGACCTAGAGATGATCATACTAAGTGAAGTAAATCAGATAAAGACAAATATCATGTTTTTTAAAATCATATCATTACTTACATGTGAAATCTAAAAATGATTCAATGAACTTATTCACAAAACAGAAACAGACTCACAGACAAAGAAAACAATCTTATGGTTACCAAAGGAAAAGGTGGGGAGATATAAAATTAAGAGTTTGGGATTAACAGATACACACTACCATAGAGAAATAGATAAATGAGGATTTACTGTATAGCACAGGGAACTATTCAACATCTCATAATAATTTATAATGGAAGAGAATCTGAAAAAGAATATATATATATATATATATATATATATATATATATATATATATACACATACCTAAATCACTTTGCTATACACCTGAAACTAGCAACATTGTAGCAACAATCCTTCAACAACAAAAAATTTTTTTTAAATGCTGTGTGTGAAGTGTCTGCTGCCTCACAAGCTCTCAACACAATAAAAGCTACAATAGATATTATTTTTAACGTTATCTGTTACATCACATAAAGAGATAATGCTCATGAATTTTGACCTGGGCATCTGGCATTTGTAGTTTTCAGTAGGATTTCTCAGTTGTGCATGGATCATAGTCCTGAGTTGACTTTTTAACTCCTGTGACAAGACATCATAAAGAAAAAAATTCTAATTTTATGTGGAATGTATTTGTTAATCTGTGGTCAGATATTTTGCAAGGTTCCTTTGAAAGTCCTCAAAGAAAGAATTCATTTGGTATTTACACTTGAGCACTTACATTTTATGTCTTTTAAGAGTAAGCAACATCTGGAATCAAGGTCTAGTTATACAGTTGTTTTTTTTTTTTAAACCAACAGATGACTCCTGCTGGCACTCGTCTGATGCGACTTGATTTAAGCCTGCAGGGTGATATCCCAGGGACCAGCCTCTGCCCCTTCGCTTCCTCCTCTGGTGCAGCAGGGCCAGCTGACCTCTGCTGGGAGCCCTGGGTCTGGCCCCTGCTTGGCCCTCTTTCTCTCTCTCCAGGCTGTCCTGGCCCACTCCAGCTGCTTCCCATTCATTTCCTGGTTTCCCAGCTTGCAGAGGGCTTGGGAATACTTCCCAAGTGAGGCAGCGATCAGTGTTCTTCACAGGGGGCAGTTTTCCTGCCATACGGAGCCTTCCTCCTGCAGCACTGCCCACCTGCATTGCTGCTGGATGTGTCCCAGGCAGTCAGAGCTCAGAGCCCATGATGGAGCTGAGAGGAATTCCTGCCATGGGCTGTTGGGAGGCCACCCCCCTGCACACTTGGTGCAGGACACTGGAAATCCCCCCTGCCCTGCCTCCCACCTCTGACCCGAGGGGAAGCATCATCTCAGCATATTTCTACACCGTTCCTCTTCTGCCCTGTTACTATTTCCCCAAATGAGAGCCCCGAGGAAGGCCAGCAGGGCTGGGAATCAGCTAACCAGGGTTAAAGCATGAGAAACACCAGAGGTTCAGACAGGAAATAAGAACCAAGAGCACTTTCAGATAGTTGACAGAACCCAGGATCGGCTGAATGTTCACCCCTGTGGATAAGGGGAGCTAGCCTTTGCCCACTGTGATCTTAGTGCCTCTGCGGGTGGACTCTAAAGGCTTCACGCCATGCCTGAAGCTCTAGCTCCGAGCCCAGCTTCCTCTTTCCAGTAAAAGCAGGGTGTGGTGCAGCATTTTCCAGAGTATTCTGTGGAGGAAGAATCCCCTGAGATACTCCTTGAGGAAAGGTTTCCATGGTTGAACAACATTGTGCAATGCCACACGCTGCCTCTGGCTCAGGGAAGATTTGCAGGGCGCCTGCACAGGCCGGAGGCTCTTAGAAGTTCTGCTTTACCCAGAGGTTCTGAAAGTTACTGGACCACAGAAAGCTTCTGTCAACTAACACCTAATAACCACCAGTAAAATTAGTGTTCCATGAACATACTGTTCTCTCACCCCACCAAGCACACACCCACCTCAGGGCCTTTGTCCTCACTGTTCCCTCTGCCTGGAATGCTGTTTCTGTGGATATTCACATCACTAACTCCCTCACCAGATTGAGGTCTTTGCTTAACAGATGTCTTCCAGGAGGATACTATTTAAAAAGGCCTCCTCTTTCACCCCTATCCAATCATTTTCATTAATCCCTTTCCCTGCTTCATTATTTTTTTCATAGCACTTATAAGTCTCAGCACAGCAAGTCACTTAGTTGTTTTTATGTAATAATTAATTTAATTTGGATAAATCTAATGTAGTTTAAATTAAGCTCCATGAGGGCAGAGGCATTGCTTTGCCCAAGGTAGCTTCAGCTCTGGAATGATGCTCAGTGCAAAGGTGACATCACAACAAATACTTGTCGCATGAATCCATGAAGAGTGGAAAAGGGCAAGTTATCTCAAGCAGAAAGCCTCTTATTAAACCCTGGCTATACTTCTTTCTTTCTTGATGTGACCTTGAGCAAATCCCTTCATTGCTTGGACCCTTGATTTCTTTATATAAAATGAGAAAAAAGTAACACCCATCCCATGTATCTTTCATCAGAAGGATCAAATGAGGGCTTGGCTATCAAGGTACTCTGTAAAATTTTGGGACTGTCTTTGTTCAGGCTGCTAACAAAAGTACTGATAGCTGGAGTGGTTTATATGGTGGCGGCGGTGGTGGTGGCGGTTTAGTCACTAAGTCATGTCCGATTCTTGCGACCCCATGGACTGTAGCCCGCCAGGCTCCTCTGTCCATGGGATTTTCCAGGCAAGAATACTGGAGTGGATTGCCATTTCCTTCTCCAGGGGATCTTCCTGACTCAGGAACTGAATCTGGGTCTCCTGCATTGCAGGCAGAGTCTTTACCAACTGAGTTATGAGGGAAGCCCCGGAAAAGGCATATTTGCCCGCAGTGGGTCTTAGTTGTGGCACACGGGATCTAGTTCCCTGGCCAGGGATGGAGCCTGGACCCCCTGCACTGGGAGCTCGAGTCTTAGCCACTGGACCAGCAGGGAAAGCCCCACACTTTTAGAGGCTGAGAAGTCTAAGATCAGAGTGCTCACAGATCTGGTGTCTGGTGAGAGCCTGCTTCCTTGTTCATAGATGGCTTTTTTTTTTTTCTGTGTCCTCACAGGGCAGACAGTGGGAAGGAACTTTCCTGGAGTTTCTTTTATAAGTATACTAATTCCATTCATAAGGGCCCCACCCTCATGACCTAATCACCTTCCCAAGACCCCACTTCCAAATACAATTTCATTGGGGATTGGCATTCAACATATGAATTTTAAGGGGGACACAAACATTCAGACTATCCTGGCGAAGCAGATATAGATTGTTATTATCAAAGACAAAACACAGAAAATAAAAAGCAGGCAACCCCCATGGTGGCGATCAGATTTTCTGGGAGCATGAGGATAAGTCATTTTGACAGAATGGAAGGAGAGAGAGCAGGAAAAACCCAGAAAAGGTAATGTGACCTAGAGAGGAAAGACTCTTTGATATCATTATCAATCATAGGAAGCTGTGGGTATTTATGGGGTGGGGGTGGGCAGAAAGATGCACAAATAGAGGCTGGTGAATGCTGCTCTGCTTCCGATACTTTGTTTTTCATACAAAGTTTATTTAATTCAGATGAAAGCCCTGGTAGGGTAAGTGTGTTTTATTTATAAAGTAACTGAAGTCAAAGGGATTTCACTACTGTACTCAGGGTTATATAGGATGTGTGAGTCCAGATCTAAATGCTGATCTGAGGCTGTGTGACTGTGCAGTCTTGGCTCCCACAGAGTCTAAAAGGGTCTGCTCCTTGCCCTGTTTGGAGGTATCCCTGTAGGAGCCAGGGCAAGGGCCACCAAAGAACATCTGTTAGTCTCTTCCTCAGCTCTTAGAAAAAAAATTTGAACTACAAATCTATAAATGCTGCTGAGACCTAGATCGCCTAGTGGAGTTGCTCACTGCTGAAGGGAGCAGGGGAGTGAAAGAGGAAGGTAGGACGTTATTAAGATGTAGCACTGGTTTGGACTTTGTTTTCAGCGGAAATGTGCATATGTTCAGAAAGCGGAAATCAGTGAGGCTGGGGTGTGTGGAGATTGAGGCTTGCTTTGTTTACTTGTATTATTTTCTGTTGTTAGGGTTAATTTCTTCTCCTATCTTGTTTCTCTTTATTTTTTAATCATATGGGGTTATTAATGTTTGCATTAACTAGTTATCTGTGTGTCCATTTGAGTCAACCTAAAAATCATAAATGGCTACAGTAACAGTCTGGGAATGGAAGCGACTGAATGAGATCTAATATTCTTCTCTGTGTTACCCATGTTTCCCTAATCAGGATTTAAATCTTTGAAAAACCTTAATGCATTTGGGTACTGAATTCAATGAAGTTTTCCTACAAGTTCAGCTGTTAGAGTTGATGTGTGAAACTTGCCCCCACTGACGATGCTGGGAACTTTGCCCATAAAATTGGGGACCATGGTTGGAAATCAACTCTCAACATTTTTAGAACATGGAATAAAATGAGTATGATTAATGTTGTCACTACTCCATGGAGCTCCTTTTCCTTATGAAAGTTGTCAGAGTGAGTCTGGAGGGACGATTTGATTACATGAGTAAATGGGCAAATCTAAGCAATGATGAGAATAACTCAGGCCCCAAACTTCTCACTTGAAACAAACAGGCAGCTGATATTTAGAGGAGAGACCGGGCAAATGGAAATGTTTTTCTCTCATCTTTTGATTTTTTGGTTTCTTTTTTTTTCTGAATAACACTTTTAGTTTTCTCAGTTCAAGTGAATGGACATGGTGGGGTGGGAGGGGAAGTTGGGGAGAGAAAAAGGAAGCATTCCAAGCTTTGCAAAGCTTTTCTCCCTTTATGTCATGGACCCCCCTTCCCTGGAAGGCCTTAGGCATATCCGGTCTCCCCGTCATGTCCTGATCATAAGCAGAAGGACTAGGGGTGGGATCCCTAGCAGCAGACTCAGTGTTTGGATCTCTACTTCAGCACTTTCTTCTGGCCTTGATGCAGTTATATATTTTTGGCAGTGTGAGCTTCCCACTAGTTGCGGTGTGTGGAGGTTACCCTCTAATTTTCGGTATGCAGGCTTCTCATTGCACTGACTTCTCTCGTTGCAGAGAACGGGCTCTAGGGCACTCCAGCTTCAGTAGCTGGAGCACGTGGGCTCAGTAGTTGCCACTGGCCTTGGTGCAGTTTTTAATCCGTCTCAAGTTTTCTCATCTGCAGACGGGGATAATGACATTCCTTGTATTTCCAGGTTGTGATGAAACAAATTTCTAGGCTCAGATGAAGCTGCTTCTATGTCACCTCAGCAAACAGAAATGGAGGTAACATCCTTGTAAATGTTCCTCATGACCAGAAATGCAGGATATACAGTCAATCAATCCCCAAACGCCAACCCAAGTCTGGGTCTTTCAGTCCAAACAAGGTAGACTATGAGGCTCCAGCCAATCAGATATTTTCTGTTTGTCTTTCCTTGTTCTTTATTCTTTATCCTATCAGAGCTTCCTGCCTTCTGCCCCCTTTTCCACTTCTTGGGATATAAACTATCCACTTCATGAAGTGTTAAATAAAGTTTGTATCACCTAAATTGTCTTCCTTAATCATCTTTTAAATAGTTGTCATGAAGATTATATAAGGTAAGCATGTGGGGCATCTGACACATAGCAAACATTCAGTAAATACTAGTCAGTGCTATTTTTACTACGAATACCCTCTCCATTCTCTGGGAGGATATTCCTTTCTTGAGGGAAAGAACTGTTCTACTCCTCTTGTCGTCCTCATGATATCCATACACTGTCACATCCACAATGTGAATGGAATCCACATTTAACAAGACTGTGTGTTGCAATTAGCCCTCCAGCTTCCTGAAAATATGCCTGTTACAATCTGCATGTTCTCCTTGCAGGTATTGTCCGGTGTTAGAAAGGGGATTTGAATGCTCTTAAATTCATGGTGTATTTCTCAAAAGCATATCCTTCACATCTAAACGGTCACCTTATTTTTTTGAACATGTACTTAGATAGACTGGATCCTACTGTTTTGTGGTCTTCCCTGGGAGCCTGATTTTACGGAGCTGGTAGGGGTCCTGGGCATATGAAGAGATTCGCAGTTGTGGAAACCAGACAATTGATGTTCTAAACAGCTTTGCTGAGAAAACAGTCATTTCTGTTTCTTCTGGATTACATTCTTGTCACCTGCTTTTCCATGAGATGGTCAGAGACAGAGGAAAATTGATTAGGAGGCTCATCGCTATTATTATTAATACCTTTGAAAAGCTTTGTAAATTGGGTATTTGCAAAGGAGAACTGCTTAAGAAACAGGACAATCATTCACTCTCTGTCTGAGACAAATAATTCTGTGGTACTGACTGCAAAAATCATTTAGGTTATACAGATCAAGCTCCATGAACAGCATTTCATTATAGAAAGATGGCAAGGACTGTCTTATTAAAAAGCAATGTGATGGTAAAACAAGATTAAAGTGAGTCAAAAAAGAAATTACCAAGCAGGGGTCAAGAAAGAATAGAGGGAGGCTTGAACATGGATATATAGGTCCAGATAAATTAATTGTATGGGCATTTGTTTATAATAATTATGCATAAATATTTGAATAATAATCACACCCCCAAATTAACTGAAAATTATACTCCATTCAATTGCATGAAGCAGTTTACATGTCCATTATCAACTGAGCCAAGGAACATGTAATGATGTGAAAAGGAAGATCCCCATGAAATGTTTCCATAAAAACTGAGTTTTTCCTTTACTTACATTTACTTGTCAGTTTCAAAGGAATCAAATTTCATTAACCATATAAAAATAAAGTATCCTGAAGGCACTAGCTACTGCTGTTTCTGAAAGCTACCCTATATTTAGAAAGTTTCTGTGGCTTTCAGATAAGTTTATTTCCTCTAGAAAAGCAATTCTCACAACCTAACCTAAGTGGACAGAGCAGGGGCTGTTTCTAATGAAACTAAGGAATTCGTGATGTCATCTGGTGTGTGGCAATCCCTCAATTAAGTGGGGAGGATCAGAAAATGCAAAACCCTATGATTACACCAAGCAACTTGAAATGCATCAAATTTCATTATGCGTGGTCAGTTTGCACCAAAATACAACCCTATAGAAAGTGAAAAGTTATGCTCTTTTTATGTAACTTAGCTTTGGAAGTCAGCGGTGACAAACTTTACAGATCAGCAGCCTCCCCTTTGAGCAAATGTAGAAAACCACTTGTTAGTTCCTCCCCTCTAAGCAGCCCTCCCGGTGGCTCCACTTTGTTTTTAAACTTCTTTATTTTTGGTAAAAGTCAGGCTTACCAAGCTCTAAACTACACGGAACCTCCTGCTGTCCATCCCAAGCGGCCCCAAGATGAAAAGTGGTGCATCATGTGTAACAAAGCAGAGGAAGGTTATTTTATTAATAGTTGGCACCAGAATTCCTCCTAGAAAGGGAAATGGATTTACTTTGAAAAATACCCTGATAAGAGCTGGGAGAGTAGGAGAGAGCCCCGGAGGGGCTAGGGTGTGGGCGGAATGTTTCTGAGACAAAGGGAGCAATTTGGCAAAACTTTCCAGCGCGGCGTCAGAAGAGGCGGGGGAGGGGCCGCAGCCATCAAGAGGGCGGGGAGCCGCTCGTCTCTGCTCACGTGGCTCTTTCTTGGCTCCCTCCCGGACACAGCTTCGCTGAAATGACTGCTGCTGCTGCTAAGTCACTTCAGTCGTGTCTGACTCTGTGTGACCCTATAGACGGAAGCCCACCGGGCTCCCCCTTCCCTGGGATTCTCCAGGCAAGAACACTGGAGTGGGTTGCCATTTCCTTCTCCAATGTGTGAAAGTGAAAAGTGAAAGTGAAGTCGCTCAGTCGTGTCCGACCCTTAGCGACCCCACGGACTGCAGCCTACCAGGCTCCTCCATCCATGGGATTTTCTAGGCAAGAGTACTGGAGTGGCTTGCCATTGCCTTCTCCGAAAAACTGATTAAATATTTGATGCAAGTCTTTTTTTAAAAATAGAAACATGTATAAGGTAAGGGCTGGACTTGTGTCTAGATCAACTGAGTAGAACAAGAGTTAACTTCTGTGGACTCAAGAGTGGAGGCAAAGAACAACCTCTCAGAATAAGTGTTAGGGATTTTTTAGATGCTCACAGGTTTAGATGGTTTTCTGAAATCTCTGAAGGGATTAGAGAGCGCCTTATGGCACCTTGGTTAAACCAGCTACTTTATGGGCAGAATCACTACTTTGTGATACCGTGGTCGCTAACGGGAAGCAACTGTGTGTCTTAAGCTACGTCGTGGAGAGGTATGTGGAAATGTGATGCAATAAACACTAAAAATCATAGTTGATTTTGCAGTCTTTGAACTGGCTAGACTTCAAAATAATGCTAATTTAAGAGGCTGGCAGAAGGAAAATAATGCTTTTAGTAGAATATCAAAGAAATTTAAGATCCCAGCCTTACATTTCATAAATGTCCAACACCACCAGTTTTTCAAAATCCTGGAGAATGAGAGAGCTTCCCTGGTGGCTCAGAGGTTAAAGCGTCTGCCTCTAATGCGGGAGACCCGGGTTCGATCCCTGGGTTGGGAAGATCCCCTGGAGAAGGAAACGGTAACCCACTCCAGTATTCTTGCCTGGAGAATCCCATGGACGGAGAAGCCTGGTAGGCTACAGTCCACGGGGTCGCATAGAGTCGGACACGACTGAGCGACGGAACGGAACGGATAGTCCCAGGGATTTTTTGTTACCCACGTTGCTAAAATGCAGGTGAAGATGTACGAACAAATTGGTACCTTTGTACAAGATCATCATATCTGTTCTAGGATCAGATCTAGAGGACCACAGTATAAACCAATGGATAAAAATATATTTGATCCTCGCTCAGTGTGTCTTAGGGCTTCCCTGATTGCTCAGTTGGTAAAGAATCTGCCTGCAATGCAGGAGACCCTGGTTCAATTCCTGTGTAGGGAAGATCCGCTGAAGAAGGGATAGGCTACCACTGCAGTATTCTTGGGCTTCCCTTGTGGCTCAGGTGGCAAAGAATCCGCCTGCAATGTAGGAGACCTGGGCTCGACCCCTGGGTTGGGAAGATCCTCTGGAGAAGGGAAAGGCTACCCATAACAGTATTCTGCTTTGGAGAATTCCGTGGATTGTATAGCCCATGGGGTTGCAAAGAGTCATGACTGTGCAGCTTTCACTCACTCACTTAGTATGTCTTAGCACTTTTGGGATATAAAAATAATAGTATATCACCTAAAGAAATGATACAGTGTCATTATTTCTTCCAAATGGAATGACTGGACTCAAACTTTAAGATTGCATCATCTCTTGAAAAATGCCTTCTCTGACCATCATTTACAAAGGTTTACCCTGCACATCACTCTTTGGAATTTCTTCAGGATACTTATCACCACCTACAGCTATCCTGTTCGTTTAATTTTTAATCTGTTTTTGGTCTGCCTGCCAGCCATTGTAATGTGAAGACCATGAAAGCAGGGAACTGACACTCTTTATTCATTTCTGTTTCTCAAGCTCTAGGATAATGCCTGGCATGTAATCAGAGCTCGATAAAGTATTTGTTGAATCATTTAATGAATTTCACTCAGCATCTAATCTGTAGAGATTATCAGAATCCTCATATGCCACTACAAATACAATGAGATTATTATTGTAAAGACATACTGAAGGATTCAGTGACTGGTATTCTGATCTAATTCTTTCTGATTATCATCCTAATCTTAGATCATGTAAACGATCATCACATTATACCCATCAGGATACTTTGCAAGAAAAAAAAATCAGAATTATGGTTGCTCTGCACTCAAAGTATCTAGAGGTACAATTAAGTGATGTAACTGTAGAGTTCAGTTTTCAAATAGAGAGATGTTTTGATGTTCAGTTTTTGCTTTTAAGTTTATAGCAGTGTTAGATTATATTCCTGGGTCATTAGAAGGTTGGGTTCACTTTTTTTAAATTAAAAAATGTTCAATAGTGGAAGTTGGATAATAATGACTATGAGATTTAGTAAGATTAAATATTACTTTTGATGTAAAATTTATTTGAAAATATAATTGTAAAAAGAGAAAATATAACTGTGAACAGGGAATGTATAAAGTCCTTTGAAATGACAGCAAATACCAAAAACATTCTTTGGTTACATATTACGGATAATTAAAAGAATATACAGTGGCCCCTTGGCCCTTGATTGTGGGGATTGTTTCCAGGATCCCCTACTCCTGTGATTACCAAAATCTGAAAATGTTCAAGTTCTGAAAGTCCATAGATCCAGAGGGCTGATTGTATTTCAGAATGCAGATGCATTGTTTTGAGAGTTGAACATTTTTTGGATGATCTTACTTGTGATACATTGTCATAAGGGGTTTCTTTTTTTTAATGGACCAACCTAGATAGTATATTAAAAAGCAGAGACATTACTTTGCCAACAAAGGTCCATCTAGTCAAGGTTATGGTTTGTCCAGTGGTCATGTGTGGGTGTGAGAGTTGGACTGTGTAGAAAGCTGATCGCCGAAGAATTGATGCTTTTGAACTGTGGTGTTGGAGAAGACTCTTGAGAGTCCCTTGGACTGCAAAGAGATCCAACCAGTCCATTCTAAAGGAGATCAATCCCGGGTGTTCATTGGAAGGACTGATTCTAAAGCTGAAACTCCAGTACTTTGGCCACCTCATGCGACGAGTTGACTCACTGGAAAAGACTCTGATGCTGGGAGGGATTGGGGGCAGGAGGAGAAGGGGACGACAGAGAATGAGATGGCTGGATGGCATCACCGACTCGATGGACATGAGTTTGAGTGAACTCTGGGAGTTGGTGATGGACAGGGAGGCCTGGCGTGCCGTGATTCACGGGGTCGCAAAGAGTTGGACACGACTGAGTGACTGAAGTGAACTGAACTGAACTGAGGCTCATTAGACAAAGAAGTTTAAATTTTCTTCTATGTATACTATTTTTTCCATTTTCATATGAAAAGAATATCAAAGGACTCCTGAATTAAGCTAAGTGCATAAAAGGAAGTTCCAGGAACTTTAAAAAATTTCCTTTCTGGAATTGGTGAGTATCTATTTATTACTGGTGGAGTAAAGAAAGAACTGTTTTCAAGTGTTAATTTACACACAAATTATTTTGGTTTTGTGTCTGAAAGAGTACTGTAATCATTTTAGTTACCTATTGCTGCATAACAAATCACCACAAAATTTAGTGGTTTAAAATAATAATAGGCATTTATCTCTCACAGTTTCTGTGAGGAATTAGGAGCAGCTTAGTTGAATGTTTTGCTGGAGGGTGTTTTCATTAGGTTTCAGTCAAGATGTTGACCAAGGCTGCAATCATCTGAAGGCATAACAGGGACAGGAGGCTCTGCTTCCAAGATGGTGCACTCACATAGTTGGCAAATGTGTGCTGGCTGCTGACAGGAAACCTCAGTTCCTCAAGCTGTGTACTGCTCCACAGGACTGCTTGAGTGTCAGTACAACATGTAGTTGACTTCCCGCAGAGCAAGTGATCCAAGTAAGCAATGTGGAAGTTGCTATGTTTTTTTAAATCACCTAACCCTAGAAGTCACACACCATCATTTCCACCATGTTCAACAAGTCACGCAAACCAACCCTTATACAACAGGTCAAGGGACTACAAAAGAACATAAATACCAGGAGGGGGAATCATTGGGGAAAAATCTTAAAGGCTAACTAACATAGTGAAAATCATTAGCATTATCTTAAAATCCTCCACCAATTTTGAATTGCTTTCCAATGTGCACTGAAAAATGCTCTTACAAATTATGGAGTAGTGCAAAATTGGAAATAATATTTAACAAAAAGTCCTGAAAAGTGTGTAAATGTCAGTTCTCCCCATGTATTTGAACAAAATATATCATCATGTTGCATAAAGCAAATAAATATTGTCAAATCTGTTTCATAAGATTATAAACATCCTCTATTTTTGATGGGGAATAAGGTCTGGTGCTGGGAGGGATTGGGGGCGGGAGGAGACGGGGACGACGGAGAATGAGGTGGCTGGATGGCATCACCGACTCTCTGGACATGAGTTTGAGTGAACTCCGGGAGTTGGTGATGGACAGGGAGGCCTGGTGTGCTGTGATTCATGGGGTTGCGGAGAGTCGTACACGACTGAGCGACTGAACTGAACTGGACTGAACTGAAGGTCAGATAATTGAAATAAAAAAAAAGATGGAAGAAGGGAAATATTGGAGAATAGAAAAATAGTCCTCAAAGAAAGAAAAAAAGTAGAAAAAGACAAGGGAAAGGAATGGGGATAAAAGGGATGAGAGTAGACAAATGGGAGAGATAATAGCAGAAAACACAGAATTCAAAGATATGGAAATAAAAAACAAACGAAGCGTAGGGAAAAATGATGCTCTAAAAGAGAGAGAAGAAAGAGGGAAAAGATCAGGAGGAAGGGAGAGAGAGTTTTAAATAAAAAAGCAAACTAGAGATTAGCTTTCATATTCTTTTCCTCTTTCAGAACCTTTTCCACCTAAGAACAGAGCCAGGGACTTGTAGCTTCTTTCTTAGTTTTTCTCACTGTGTTTTTCCTGGCTTCTCTAGAGTTCCTTTTAAGGCTTGGTTTGCTTTAATGCTTGATTTTCAGCTTGTCACTCAGACTGGGTTGGCTCAGGGTGTCTGAAGAGAAGAGAGGAATGACCAATGTATTAAATATCCAACTGGTAATTCTTAAGGACACATTATCTTGTTCAGTTCAGTTCAGTCGCTCAGTCGTGTCCGACTCTTTGCGACCCCGTGAATCACAGCACGCCAGGCCTTCCTGTGATAATATTTTATCTAAAAGTATTAAAAATATATCAGAAAGAGAAAAAAGGCACACAGAAATGATTTTCTGAGAGAATTTTGGTTCTGTAAAAAATTATTACCATATTTGGGTTTGGTTCCCTTTGTGTATTTTCTGCAGATTAGTGTAGTTCATTTTGAGTTTTTGATTCAGGATTCATTTTAGTTCAGGTTTCTGATTCAATTTATGTTTCTGTGATTGAACCAAAATTCCAGTTTAAAAAGTACTCAGTAGGGTAGATTCCTTAGCCAATACTTTTATTTTTTTTTAAAAAACATGAGAACATTCCAGAATATGTACTTCAATAATGTTTAACTTCTAGATTTAAGGGAAATTTGGATCAGCATTTTTCATATATTAAAATGCTAAATAATTAGATGGATTTTTTTTCATTTATTTTCAGTATACTTTCTGATGTATAAGTTAATTTGCAAAGGGAAATTTAATCAAACAGTTCATAACAGCATGCAATCTACTTTGTAGGCTCTTTGTAGTCTCTTGCCCCTCTCTTCCCAAAGTTGTTTGTTTTTCAAAACGGTGTTTAAATTACAACGTTTTTCAAATATGTAATACATTCACATAGTTCAAAATTCATCCCTCTTTGTAATTCACTTCTTGAATTTGTGGTGAGGATCCTTCACTTGGGAAAATTCCCCTCTTGCTATGTCTTCAGATATTGTCTCATTCTCACTCTTTTCTCCTTCTGGAATTCTGATTTAGAGGCGTGTTGCTTTCTCATCTTCAATGTCTTTTAACCTTTCTTTCAGATTTTACACCTCTGCCTCTTTGTGCTTCTTTCCAGACAAGTTTTTCTAATCTATCCTCCATTTCAAAAATGCCTTTCTTTTTTTTTTAACTTTTATTGAAGCATAGTTGAGTCACAACACTATGTTAATTTCAAGTGTATGGCAAAGTGAATCAGTTATACATATACAAATATCCATTTTTTTTAAGATTATTTTTCCATAAAGGCCATTATAGAGTATTGAGTAGAGTTCCCTGTGCTATACAGCAGGTTCTTATTAATTATCCATTTCATATAAAATAGTGTATATATATCAGTCCCAATCATTCAGTTTATCCCTCCCCTCTCCTCGCCCTTATTCCCTGGTAGCCATAAGTTTGTTTTCTACATCCATGACTCTACTTCAGTTTTTACCAGTTCTTTCTTTAGCTGTGCCTAACATGCTGTTGATATGGCAGAAAGTGAAGAGGAACTAAAAAGCCTCTTGATGAAAGTGAAAGAGGAGAGTAAAAAACTTGGCTTAAAACTCAACATTCAGAAAACTAAGATCATGGCATCTGGTCCCATCAATTCATGGGAAATAGATGGGGAAACAGTGGAAACAGTGTTGGACTTTATTTTTTTTGGCTCCAAAATCACTGAAGATGGTGATTGCAGCCATGAAATTAAAAGACGCTTACTCCTTGGAAGGAAAGTTATGACCAACCTAGATAGCATATTAAAAAGCAGAGAATTTACTTTGCCAACAAAGGTCCATCTAGTCAAGGCTATCGTTTTTCTAGTGGTCATGTATGGATGTGAGAGTTGGACTGTGAAGAAAGCTGAGTGCCAAAGAATTGATGCTTTTGAACTGTGGTGTTGGAGAAGACTCTTGAGAGTCCCTTGGACTGCAAGGAGATCCAACCAGTCCATTCTAAAGGAGATCAATCCTGGGTGTTCATTGGAAGGACTGATGCTGAGGCTGAAACTCCAATACTTTGGCCACCTCATGCGAAGAGTTGACTCATTGGAAAAGACTCTGATGCTGGGAGGGATTTGGGGCAGGAGGAGAAGGGACGACAGAGAATAAGATGGCTGGATGGCATCACTGACTCGATGGACATGAGTTTGAGTGAATTCTGGGAGTTGGTGATGGACAGGGAGGCCTGGCGTGCTGTGATTCATGGGGCTGCAAAGAGTTGGACATGACTGAGCGACTGAACTGAACTGAACTGAACATGCTGTTAAAACCATCCATTTAGTTTTTAATTACAGTGATTATAGTTGCCAGTTTTTGAGGTTCTATTTGAGTCTTTAAAAATTTTTGCTTGGTTATTTTGTATAGTTTCTTAAATATTATCTGGATTTATTTTCATGCTTGACTTTAATAGCATAATCATAGTCATTTTGTAATCTGTGCTTGATAATTCTTGTATCAGAGGTTTTGCCGCTCTGTTTCTGTTTTCTGTTATTTCTGCTGGTTTTTGCTTTAGTTCTTTGTCTCCTATGTGACTATGAGCTGCTCATTTTCTTTAGAAAATTATTTGTGAGCATTCTTTGAGGCCCTGAATGATGGTGAGCTTTTCCAGTGTGGATTTATGTTTGCTTTGCTTGTGTGCCTGGGACCACTATCAGTTCTTTACTTTTTCTTGGATCATCCAGATTGTGTGAATTTGTAAATCCTCATGAGGGCTGGCTTGTCATTACAACTCATCAGGGGACTTCCTTTCCTTTATTCTTGCTTTCTCTAGGGCAGGAATTGTGGGACTTCTTTTTGATTTATTCTTACACCAGAGGTTCATCCTTTTACCAGTCCTCTGGGAAATGAGTATTCTGTTTGATTCCCCATGCAGGCTCAGGGCTTTGTCTTCTGTTCTTCCACATTTCCTGAGGCCATGGAAACCAAGGCTGAAATAGACTAGGTTTGGCAAGTGCCCTCAGTGTCCTATTCACTTCTGGGTTCCCATCTTAATAATTTCTTCTTAACATTCCTTTGATGCTTCTAAGATTTTGCTAATTCTTTTGGGGGGAGATTTTACTAATATTTTATCTAGTATTTTCAATTGAAGGATTGTTCCAGTTATTTAGCCCTCCCTAATACTGGAAATGGAAGTCCTGATAAAAATTCAACAAGTACAAAAGGGTATACAGTAATAAGTTTCTTGTTATTCCTGTCTTTCTGATCACCATCTCAGTAGGTGCATAATGAGCATTTGATGAAATTCAGAGCTCATTTATACACTCACCCACTCACATATCCAGACTGTTAGAAAACTACAAATAGAAGGAAAAGTTTAAAATCCTGACAATACTTTACATCATATTTAGTGGTGAAAATTTGAAGGTATTCATTCTTGCTCAAGTTAAGAGCAAGACTAAGAGGCCTCTGGTACTTCTGTTTAGTGTTATATTGGTAGGCCTAGCAAATGCATTAAGATAAGGAAAATAAGATATTGAAAAGGAAGATAAAAATTTATTTGCAAAGGATGTGATTGTCTATAGAGAATTTAAAGACCATTGAAAAATTCAGCAGGTTTGTAAGACAGAATCGCATTCCTGTATTGGTAATTATTATTTAGAAAATTAGTAGAAAAATATATAATACGTAACAGCAACAAAATAATAAGGTATGTTTGAATAAATCTAACAAAATAAACTTGATTCTTTATAGAGAAAATAGAACATCACTGAATTACATTAAAGAAGATCTGAATAAATAGAACTACATACCATTTTTGTGAGAAGGAAGATTGAATATTATAATCATGTTATTTTCTCCAAATCAATCTACAAATTCAGTGCTGTCTGTGGAACTTGTCAAACTGATACTAAAATTCATTAGAAAGAACAATGAGCCAAATTTTGAAGAATAATTTGGGGAACTTATACCATCACATATCAAAGCTTGCTATAAACTGGGAAAAGTGAAAATGTTAGTTCAGTCGTGTCCGACTCTGCGATCCCATGGACTGTAGCTTTGCCAGTCTGTTTTGTCCACGGGATTCAACAGGCAAGAATACTGGAGTGGGTAGCCATTCCCTTCTCCAGGGGATCTTCCCAACCCAGGGACTGAACCCAGGTCTCCTGCATTGCAGGCAGATTCTTTATCATCTAAGCTACTGTAAACCTAAGGCAACTAAAATAATATCATATTTTTGCAAAGATATACAAATAGAGTCATCCCTCAGGATATCTATAGGAGATTGGTTTCAGAATGTCCCCAATACCAAAATTCACAGATGTGCAAGTGATTTATATAAAATGGCATAGCATTCGTGCATAATGTATGCACATCCTCCTGTGTACTTTAAATCATCTGTAGATTACTTATAATACTGAATACAATGTAAATACCATGTAAATAGCTGCTGATGCATGACAAATTCAAGTTTTGCTTTTTGGAACATTCTGGAATTTTTTCCCAAATATTTTTAATTTGTGGTTGGTTTAATCCCTGTCTATGGAACTTACAAATATAGAGGACCCACTATACATATATGTAACAGAATAGCGTAGAAAAGAGGCGTGTGCATATAGAGGTATAGCATGTGACATTACATATAATTGGGAACAGAACTACTCAAAATATTGTCATGGAACAAATGGCTATCCACATAGAAGGGAAAATTATCATACCGTATACTAAAGTGCTAATTCTAGGGAGCGATTTATGACCTAAATATGAAAGCCCTTAATATTTCAGGACATTTTAGGTGACAATGTACGAAATATGTTTTTGACCTTGGAATAGGGAAGGATTTGTTGAATAACACAGTCAAAAGTCTATAGCATAAAGGCAAAATTGATAAAATTAAAAGAACTTTGCTTAACAAAAGACACCATAATCGAAGTTGATAGAAACGTTCAGAATGGGAGAAAATGTTTATATCACATACAACTCATAGAATATTTATATTCTAACTATACAAAGTACTCCTACAAGTGTAAAATAAAAATACCAGCAAATCTACTAGAAAAATGGGTAAAGATATGAACAAGCTGTTTAGAGAAATGGCTAATGTAGTGGGTAGTATAGCCCTAAGGAAAATCTATGAACGTGCACAAAGTTTTCATCATAGCCCTGTGTATAATAGGAAAACATTGGAAATACCCTAAATGTCTATCAGCATAAGAATGAACAAATGAAAGTGTAATATATTCATAAACTGGAATACTATGCTGCTGCTGCTGCTGCTAAGTCACTTCAGCCGTATCCGACTCTGTGTGACCCCATAGATGGCAGCCCACCAGGCTCCCCCGTCCCTGGGATTCTCCAGGCAAGAACACTGGAGTGGGTTGCCATTTCCTTCTCCAATGTGTGAAAGTGAAAAGTGAAAGTGAAGTTGCTCAGTCGTGTCCGACCTTTAGCGACCCCATGGACTGCAGCCTATTAGGCTCCTCCATCCATGGGATTTTCTAGGCAAGAGTACTACTGGAGTGGCTTGCCATTACCTTCTCCGCATACTCCTATCAAAATAAGTAAACTAGAACTATAGACATCAGTAATTATAATTTTTTTTGAGTCAAAAAGCAAATCCAAACTTCAGAATGATAATATAGTATCATACATTTTATATGCAGGTTGAAAAATAATGCATAGTGCTTCATGTTGCTTGTGAGTTCTTCATAATTAATATTATAAACATGTCCATGCTAATGATAAACCTTTAACTCAGGATAATGGCTATCTGAGTAGGGAGCAAGGGAAGGGCCTAAGGGACTGTACTAATGAATTTCTATCCTCCCTTCAGTTACTTAAGTGTAGCAAAATGTTAGATTTGATAGAGATTAATGGTGAATAATACAGAGGTATTTAACTTATAGTATATTAACTATTAATTAAATATAAGATGTAAGTATAACATGGGCTTCCCTGGTAACTCAGCTGGTAAAGAATCCATCTGCAATGCAGGAGACCCTGGTTCGATTCCTGATCTGGAAGATTCCCCTGGAGAAGGGGTAGGCTATGCACTTCAGTATTCATGGGCTTCCCTGGTGGCTCAGATGGTAAAGAATCTGCCTGCAATGTGGGAGACCTGGGTTTGATCCCTGTGATGGGAAGATCCACTGGAGGAGGGCATGGCAACCCATTCTAGTATTCTTGCCTGGAGAATCCCCATGGACAGAAGAGACTGGTCCATGGGGTTTCAAAGAATTGGATATGACTGAGCAACTAAGCACAGCATAGCATAATATAAATTAAATATGTGTAATACTTTTTTGTATGTTTGGCATATTTCATAAGAAATCATCAAATGGAACCCTATAGTCAATTAGGATGATTCAACACTGGAAAATATATTAATGTAATTCATTACATTAGTGAACTCAGCTGGCAAATTAAAGAAGTGTTTAAGAATATATGAACAAGAAATGGGTAAGATTTATAAAGGAAACCCGCAAAACTTTAACCAAGGACACAAGGCAAGATTGGAATGAACAGAGAAACTACTATGTCCTAAGATAGGACAACTCATATTATAAAATTACAAATTCTCTCCAAGGTGATATGGAAATAATGCAATTCCAGTTGTAACTTTGGCATACTGAGTATTTCAAATTAATAAGTAGAAGGGGAGCAGGACAACTGGCTATCCATGAAGAAAAGAGTGAAGTTTGCCTTATCTTCAGTTCAGTTCAGTTCAGTCGCTCAGTCGTGTCCGACTCTCCGCGACCCCATGAATCACAGCACGCCAGGCCTCCCTGTCCATCACCCAGCTTATAAAAATAAGTTTCAAATTGATTAAAGAGCCCACTGTCAAAAAAAAAAAAATTATAAAATCATTGGAAGGACATGTGGAAGAAGCCTTTATAAAATCCTGAAGTGAGAATTACTTTTCTGAGCATGATACTAGAATCTTTTTCTAACAGACTCACAGAGATAGAGAACAGACTTAGGTTTCCAAGGAGGGCTGGCAAGATGGATTGGAAGGTTGTGGTTAACAAATGTCAAATATTATATATAAACAACAAGGTCCTACTGTATAGTATATTAGGACTGTATAGTATTGTACTGTATAATACAGCAGAGCCATATTCAATATCCTGCAATAAATCATAATGGAAAATAATATGAAAATAATATGTATGTATAAATGAATCACTTTGCTGTGCAGCAGAAATTAACACAGTATTGTAAATCAAATATAGTTCAGTTAAAAAAAGAACCTTTTTCTATAAGGAAAAGATTGACAGATTTAACTATAAAAATGAAAAAACTTTAGTACACTTTAAGTCAGATTAAAACAAAACAAAACGAAAAAGAGTAGAAGTAGAGTGGAAGAAAAGGATCACTGCAGATAAATGATTCCTGTCAGTCCTGGTCAATAAACTCCTAAAAATTGCTAACATTTATCAAGCATTTTTCTCTGTCTGGCATTGTTCTAAGTGCTTTTTAATTTTAAGCCATTCAAAATCCCACAGTAGCCCTATGGGATTGGTTCTAGCATTATTATTTTACAGGTGAGGAAACAAGTACAGAGTGCTTAATTAACTTCTCCAGTGTCATGTATCTGCTAAGGGTCAGGGATGGGATTTGAATCCAGTTGGGTTGGCTCCAGCTTCTGTTCTCTTAACTACTCTTCTGCTTATAAACCAAAAAAAACACAAAAAACAAAAAAACCACAAAAACAAAAACCAAGAGAACAATAAGCAAAAGGAAAAAAGTAGAAATTTCAGAGGAAGAAATACAGTGGTTTACAAATGTGTGAAAATATGCTCAACCTCATGAGTCATTCAAGAAAAGAAAAATAAAAGAACATGAAATGTCACCTTTTGCCCTCTAGAGTGGCTAAAAAGAAAATTTTTTTTTAAGATTGTAATATGGAGATAACATGAAAACTAAAAAATTAAAACATGGTAATTGGTAAGGATTTGTAGATATTGACACATTGACACATACTTTGGTGGTGCAAAATAGGTGGCTTTGATGTTTTAAGGAAGGCGGTTTGGCAGTATTAATCAAAATGAAATTCACACACCTTTATATTAGCAATTTACTTTTTGGAATTTAGTTAACTATTAATTCAGCAGTATATACAGATGTGATAAAGCTATACAGTAGTGTGACTGAAAAATTAGAAATAGTGCAGTAGATCTATATATTATGGGAAAATATCCAAAGCAGAGTATATATTTAGGTTAAAAAAATGCACATGTCTGTGTCAAGAGCAAGCCCATCTGTATACTCTCTCGGACCAGTACTTTTCTAGGAGTTTCTGTGGTGGCTTTCTTGAATGCCCCTGACTTTTCTATCAGTCTTAGTCCCTCCTTGTGAGGGACTAAGTGCCTGCTGGAATCACCTTTTCTTAAGCCCCTCTGGACACAAGGGTTCCTTCTTTAGCACATGTTAGTCTGCTCCATGTCTAGCAGCATTCCATCATGAGGAACGCTGGCCTGGAAGAAGCACAAGCTGGAATCAAGATTGCCGGGAGAAATATCAATAACCTCAGATATGCAGATGACACCACCCTTATGGCAGAAAGTGAAGAGGAACTAAAAAGCCTCTTGATAAAAGTGAAAGAGGAGAGTGAAAAAGTTGGCTTGAAGCTCAACATTCAGAAAACGAAGATCATGGCATCTGGTCCCATCACTTCATGGGAAATAGATGGAGAAACAGTGGAAACAGTGTCAGACTTTATTTTTTTGGACTCCAAAATCACTGTGGATGCTGATTGCAGCCATGAAATTAAAAGACGCTTACTCCTTGGAAGGAAAGTTCTGACCAACCTAGATAGCATATTAAAAAGCAGAGACATTACTTTGCCAACAAAGGTCCGTCTAGTCAAGGCTATGGTTTTTCCAGTGGTCATGTATGGATGTGAGAGTTGGACTGTGAAGAAAGCTGATTGCCAAAGAATTGATGCTTTTGAACTGTGGTGTTGGAGAAGACTCTTGGGAGTCCCTTGTACTACAAGGAGATCCAGCCACAGTCCATTCTAAAGGAGATCAGTCCTGGGTGTTCACTGGAAGGACTGATGCTAAAGCTGAAACTCCAATACTTTGGCCACCTCATGCTAAGAGTTGACTCACTGGAAAAGACTCTGATGCTGGGAGGGAATGCGGGCAGGAGGAGAAGGGGACGACAGAGAATGAGTTGGCTGGATGGCATCACCGACTCGATGGACATGAGTTTGGGTGAACTCCGGGAGTTGGTGATGGACAGGGAGGCCTGGCGTGCTGTGATTCATGGGGTCTCAAAGAGTCAGACATGACTGAGCGACTGAACTGAACTGAACTGAACTGAACTGATGTCTAGCAGATTGTCTTCAATGTTGCTAGTATTTGTACCTTTTCCTTAGTTCCATTTCCACTGCTGATGTAGGTTTGCTCACATAGATGTATTTTTGTTTCCTGGATTGTTTTGATAAGATAATAGGAGAGAGACAGCTGGAAACATGTGTTCAAGGCACCAGATTACCCGTAATGTTTTTCACACCTTTTCCCCTCTTCCATGTCCTCTAACTACTTAGGGATATTTTGGGAATTGTAATGTCAAATAATTAAGCATTTGGAAGAGTGTATATTTGGAGTTTTGCCAGGACCAATTAAAAAAGAAAAGTTTTTTTTTTTTAAAGCAAAGTTTTGATAGAGAAAGTGATAGTGTGTGATAAAAATGAATGAAAACTTGTTTAAGGAACACAGTTTATTTTTCATAGTTAAAATGGACTTATTTATCTGTCCACTTATAAGACTGTGCAAGGATTTTAACTGAATACAGCTCTTTTACTGTAGCTGAGGGTACAGTCTGCACTGGAAGAATAAAAGGATAACTGTGATAACCAGTGGCTAAACAGGTCTATTTTTAACGAGCATGTGGTTTGTGGTGATTATCATTCAATAAAGCCAGCAGAAAGCAAGGAGATGGAAATGGTACTAATGAAGACCAGAAAGTGTTGTCACTTATTAATGGGGAGCATATGCATCATCCTCACAAATAATTAAAAATATTTTAAAATCATAACTGAAAGAGCATGTGGGGAACTCTGCATTAAAAAAGTAAGTTCATGTTTGTATATTTCAGCTGAGTTTATAATGTGCTTTCACATACATTACCTCATAGGATCCTTAAAACTATCCATGTAAGGTGTGGAGTGTATAATTACCCCTATTCTGTAGAAGAAATTGCTACTCAAGTGGTTAAATGATTTGAATAAGGTCATACATTTAGTTATTAGAAATTCTTATATATAAAAGCTTTTACCTCAGATAAGTTTTTTTTTTTTTTACTATGAAACCTTCAGCAGCTTTCAGTTCAGTTCAGACACTCAGTCGGGACCGACTCTTTGCGACCCCATGAATCACAGCACACCAGGCCTCCCTGTCCATCACCAACTCCCAGAGTTCACTCAAACTCACGTCCATCGAGTCGGTGATGCCATCCAGCCATCTCATTCTCTGTCGCCCCCTTCTCCTCCTGCCCCCAATCCCTCCCAACATCAGAGTCTTTTCCAATGAGTCAACTCTTCGCATGAGGTGGCCAAAGTATTGGAGTTTCAGCTTTAGCGTCAGTCCTTCCAGTGAACACCCAGGACTGATCTCCTTTAGAATGGACTGGTTGGATCTCCTTGCAGTCCAAGGGACTCAGCAGCTTTAGGGCTAGATTAATACATTGTGATATTTTTGCACATTACTAATTTTTTTCCACAGAAAAGACCAAACTAATGTAATTAGTTTAACTTTTGTAATATTTCCACTGATAACTCAGTCACAATGACAGACCCTGAAGTTGGCCATCAATTCTGAAATTCCTAAAATGGCTAGGAAACATACCAAACTTCTTTTTCCCAGCCTAAGAGAACCTAGTGAGGTGAAAGAGAGCATAGTGTTATATGCTAATGCAGAGTGTGGTATTTTATTCTTCACCTATTTATTTTCCATTTTGTTGATTTTCTTGGGAATATATGTTTGTAGGTAAACAGGGGTAAGCTGGGAACATTTGATTAACAAGCATTTATTGGACACCCATTATGTACATATCAAATAAAGAAATGTACATAACACTTAATAAAGCATGTGCGGTGATTTAAGAGAAAAAAGAAGTAATCATGATTCCTGAGAAATGTATAATGTAAATAGGTAGAAATAAAATGAAGAACAAACACAAGATGATATATGGAGAAGTGTGGAATGATTTAGAACATATACATCACTAATAAGAGAAATGGTAAATGATTAAAGCAGAACTAGGCCAGTCGTAGAAAACTATCGTGGTGAATGTTGAACAAAAATTTCAAATTGGTTTTAGTCTAGGATTAATTGAGATGAGAGAGATTGATTTCTTTGGTGTGGCAGGAAGCATGGGGGACTGGGGAGGAATGGTAAGTACAAAGGGATTGCCAAAAAGATAAACACAAATCTCTAGTTATTTGGAAAGTGATTTAAAGAAGTGAATCTGGAAAGACAAATTTAAATACACAATCTGTAACACAATTTTTCTTTTAAAACAAATCCTTTAAAAATGTTAGGGAAGGCTTGTTGTTTGAGAAAAACCATGTATCTATTCTTCATGAAAAAGTTTGGAACTTGTTTTTGGTATTGATGTTACTGGGAACCAGAGCTTAAATAAAACACAGATAGCCAATATTTATATATGATATATAAATAATCACATACTTAACAGATTAGTGAAAAATACAAAAGTCTCATTTCTCTAAGTTGACAAATAGTTGAAATAGCATGGACACTTTTTGGACTATATGTATAAATACTTGGATATACAGGTGCAGGTAAAAGAGGCAGTTGTGATAAGCTCTTGACTTGGAGTCAATGGCCTAGATTTCATATCTTGGCTCTAATACTTAATATATCTATAACTTTGGGTGAGTTGCCTAGACATATTCAAAGTCGATGTTATAGGTTTCTGTGAGGATAAAATAAGATAATGCATGTAAAATTACCTTGCATATTGTGGACACTCAATGCATTTTTCTATTTTTTTGTTTTCCTTAAGAAGTGATGGGTCTTTATAGAGAATGTTGTAAGACCTGGGTGGGAACAGAGATGAATATGGAACATCTCTCAGGTAAAGTGTGAAGCATATCTTTTTTTTTATCCTTTCCATAGGAGCATTCAGTATGCTCTAGACCTCTAAACATTTCCCCTTTTCTGGAAATGGTGTGGGTGGAAATAGGCCTTCTCAGAGCCAATCACAAGGATTGACTTTTTACTGCACAGGGCAAACATTTATAGAAAATAACTCCTTCCCCCTATAGAACTTAGTTTATTGTAGAAAATTTTGAATATCCAGAATGTGAAGACCATCTGTAATCACACTAGCCAGAGAAAACTATTTTGGTGTATTTTCTTCCAGTCTCTTTTATATCTAAATTGGAATCAACCATACACAGTTTTGTAACCTGATTTTTTTCATTTTGGACTATCCAAAGCATAGTCTTATGTCATTGTACATAAGAATTTTTAAAAACATAAAAAATTTTGTTTCTTCAATGGAAGAAAACCCAAAGGAAACCATTTTTTGAATGGTTATGTAGTTTTCTGTAGTACAGCTCTATTAATAATTCATCTAATCTTTTCCTTTATTTCTGAGGCTGTTTAGAATATTTGCCATAATACATTATCACTATAATGATATATAAATCTCTGATTTCTTTAAAATAGTTTTAAAGAAATGGAATTATTATTTCAAAAGTTAAAACCCCTTTAAGCCTCTTAAGTCATATTGAAAAAAATTATCCTATGGCAAGGTTGTACTCCTGTTATCAATGTATAAGACTCAATATTTCCTAGAACCCTAAGCATTTCTATGAAGGCTTCCTTCACAAGTGGTTGCCACACCTATCTGTTCTGATTAATTTCTGGAAATCTTTACTAATGGTCATTTACTAAAAATCATCGCCATTGTAGACTTTTCATTTCTTGTTTATTTTCATTATAATTTGCATATTTTCTTTTAAAAAGAGCAAACCAGTAAAAGTGCTAATAAAACTAAAATGGAGATTTAATTTCTTAGGCAAAATTGAGACAGGCTGACAAATTCAGACTTGTGGGAAGAAACTGGATGGACGGTTGCCTGGGAAATATTTTATGAGTCATTGCTTTTAAAACCTTCAGAGCCAGGAAGAAGGCGCTGATTAGTTGGAATGGGTGATCATATTCCCATTTCATATATTTCTAGAAATAGCACAATTTTGTGCATGTGTTACATGGTCCAAAATTAATGGATGATAAAATCACAAGATGAACTGCTTTAGGCAAATTTGGCCCCCTGACCTAGTCATGAGCCTTTGTTAAGTAGGGTGAACACTCTTGCCAATCGTTTACATGTTTGTATTTACCTGTGTATATGTCTGTCTCTTTCACTGGCTAGGGGAGTTCCTTGAGATAGAGAATGAATGTTTTCATTTTGTTTTACACCTAGGACTGGAGAACAATATCTGTAATAAAATCATGCAGATGATTTTATGATGGCTTATGATTACTTGATGGCTGGCTAGTAAAGAACTTTTTGAGCATAATAGAAACAGAAGAAAACCCAAAGGAAATCATTAAAAAATTTGAATATAATAAATTTAAAATGTGTCTATGCTACCCTCTCCTCCATAAACATTCAAGCTCATAAGCAAACTTACATGAAGAAAAACTAATAGGGAAAATAGTTTCAATAAATTTGACAGCAAGAGATTTAATTCCTTTACTGTATAAAGGACTCATAAAAATCAATAAGAAAACTATTGAGTCCAATAGTTAAATGGACAAAGGACAAGAATACATATTTAGGGAAGGTAGAAATTCAGTTCAGTTCAGTTCAATTCAGCTGCTCAGTCGTGTCCGACTCTTTGCGACCCCATGAATCACAGCACGCCAGGCCTCCCTGTCCATCACCAACTCCCAGAGTTCACTCAAACTCATGTCCATCGAGTCGGTGATGCCATCCAGCCATCTCATTCTCTGTCATCCCCTTCTCCTCTCGCCCCCAATCCCTCCCGGCATCAGAGTCTTTTCCAGTGAGTCAACTCTTCTCATGAGGTGGCCAAAGTATTGGAGTTTCAGCTTTAGCATCAGTCCTTCCAATGAACACCCAGGATTGATCTCCTTTAGAACGGACTGGTTGGATCTCCTTGCAGTCCAAGGGACTCTCAAGAGTCTTCTCGAACACCACAGTTCAAAAGCATCAATTCTTCGGCGATCAGCTTTCTTCACAGTCCAACTCTCACATCCATACATGACCACTGGAACAACCATAGGCTTGACTAGACGGACCTTTGTTGGCAAAGTAATGTCTCTGCTCTTTAATATACTACCTAGGTTGGTCATAACTTTCCTTCCAAGGAGTAAGCGTCTTTTAATTTCATGGCTGCAGTCAGCATCTGCAGTGATTTTGGAGCCCCAAAAAATAAAGTCTGACACTGTTTCCACTGTTTCCCCATCTATTTCCCATGAAGTGATGGGACTAGATGCCGTGATCTTTTTTTTCTGAATGTTGAGCTTCAAGCCAACCTTTTCACTCTCCTCTTTCATTTTCATCAAGAGACTTTTGAGTTCCTCTTCACTTTCTGCCATTAGGGTGGTGTCATCTGCATATCTGAGGTTATTGATATTTCTCCTGGCAATCTTGATTCCAGCTTGTGCCAAGAGAACGTACTGGGCATAGCAAATACCCTCTTCCAGCAACACGAGAAGACTCTACAAATGGACATCACCAGATGGTCAACACCGAAATCAGATTGATTATATTCTTTGCCGCCAAAGATGGAGAAGCTCTATACAGTTAGCAAAAACAAGACCAGGAGATGACTGTGGCTCAGATCATGGACTCCTTATTGACAAATTCAGACTTAAATTGAAGAAAGTAGGGAAAACCACTAGACCATTCAGATATGACCTCAATCAAATCCCTTATGATTATACAGTGGAAGTGAGAAATAGATTTAAGGGACTAGATCTGATAGATAGAGTGCCTGATGAACTCTGGACGGAGGTTCGTGACATTGTACAGGAGACAGGGACCAAGACCATCCCCATGGAAAAGAAATGCAAAAAAGCAAAATGTCTGTCTGAGGAGGCCTTGCAAATAGCTGTGAAAAGAAGAGAAGCGAAAAGCAAAGGAGAAAAGGAAAGATATAAGCATCTGAATGCAGAGTTCCAAAGAATAGCAAGGAGAGATAAGAAAGCCTTCCTCAGCGATCAATGCAAAGAAATAGAGGAAAACAACAGAATAGGAAAAACAAGAGATCTCTTCAAGTAGAAATTAATAAATATTAAAAATACCTAACCTTACTTTTTTTCAATTTTTTAAATTGTGGTAAAATATACATAATATTTATCATCTTAATCATTTTTAAGTGAACGGGCAACCCGCTCCAGTACTCTTGCCTGGAAAATTCCATGGACTGAGGAGCCTGGTAAGTTACAGTCCATTGGGTTGCAAAGAGTCGGACACAACTGAGTGACTTCACTTCAACCTTACTTTTTTTCAATTTTTTAAATTGTGGTAAAATACACATAATATTTATCATCTTAATCATTTTTAAGTGAACAGTTCAGTGATCAACAGTTTTAATTGAAGAAGTGCAGAACAAAATCAGATCTCATTTTTGATCATTAAGTGAAAAAAATTCTTTTTAAAAGAAAATTATAATAAATCTAACAAAAGCAGAGTGAATAGGAATGTATTTTAGTACAAGCTTTCTGGAAAGCAATTTGGAACTATGTATCAAAGTCTTGAAAGATGTTTATACTCTTTAACACAAGAGTCCCACTTTTACAGATTTATTCTAAGGAAACAATCTGAAATATGAATAAAGATGTTTATAATACTTGGTGCTATTTATGTTAACAAATTACTAGAAACATTAAAAAAATTCAAGTGAGAGGTAATTAAATACATTTAGGCCAGATAATAGATGCTTTATATATCATTTAACATAATGTTTATGGAAAAAAATTTTAATAGCATGGCAAAACATGTAGAATTTGAAGTGAACATATTTATAAAGTAGACATTTATGCATACTTGGATATATGCATGGAAAAATTACTAGAAAGAAAGAAATATACCAGTCCATTAGCAAGACTTATTTTTGGATAGTGGAATTACAAATGATTTCTCCTTCATATTCTGTGTATTTTTGAGCTTTTAACAGTGATAATGCATTGCAAACGTACCTTGAAGTTAGCAGTGGAGATTTATCTTAGAGAAAAGAGGTTAAAGAAAAGCCAGGAATAAGAACTTTCCTGGTGGTCCAGTGGCTAAGACTCTGTGCTCCCAGTGCGGAGGGTCTGGGGTTCGATCCCTGCCCAGGAAACTAGATCCTGCATGCCACAATTAAGAGTTCAGATGCATCAGTGAAGACTGAAGATCCTGAGTGCTGCAACTAAGATCTGGCCCAGCAAATAAATAAATATTTTTAAAAAGATGAAGAAGAAGAAAGAAAAGCAAGGAATAAGCAAAAGGCAGAAGAGGATTTGAGAACATTTGAAAGCTATGTGCTGCGGGAAAGAGTTAATGAGGGAGAGGGAAAGGTTCTGAGGAGAGACTCTCACTGGGGCTGAGGTCTGAGGGCACAGGGTTGGGTGAGACCTGAGAGGGTAACCTCTTCCACTGGGGCGTGAAGGAAGATACAGAAGAGTTAGTCAGTGGGAATAAGGAAATGAGAGATTCTTGCTTGATGATTTCTTTTTCCCTGAAGGATAAACAAGTGAGATCCTCTGTTGGGCTCTCCTGTGAGACTTGAGAAAAGTGTGAAGCTTTGAATTTTCTACTGAGCAGAAAGGAAAGACTGCGTGTGTTATTTCCCTCCAAAACCCCCTCCTTACTCTTAGTCTTCTGATCAATGGTTGGCCCCAGTGAACCAAGACAAAATTCTGGAAATTATCTTCCCCACTCCTATTGCTCATCAAGGTTCTCACACTTCAACCTCTTTCATGTCTGTGGAACCAGTCTTCTCTCCAACTCTTCTCCGTCTTTTTGCTGGGGTTGCTGAAGTAGATTCCAAACTAGTCTCTCTAGGCTCATTTGTCTCTTCTCATTCCCAATGCATCCATCATACTGTTTCCAGACCTATCTTTCAAAAACCCAATAATATATTTTGTCATTGGAGAAGGCAGTGGCACTGCACTCCAGTACTCTTGCCTGGAAAATCTTATGGATGGAGGAGCCTGGTGGGCTGCCATCCATGGGGTCGCACAGAGTCGGACATGACTGAAGCGGCTTAACAGCAGCAGCAGCAGCATATTTTGTCGTGACTCTACTCAAAATACTTTAAGGTCTTCAGTGGCTGAGGAGCACTCACCTACAGGACTTGGTGACTGAATGAACATGGAATGGGTGGAAGGAAGGAGTGTAAGATGATTCTTAGGTCATACAACTGGAGTGGTAGTTATAGAAAGTTATAGAAACAGACATTCTTTTAAAAGATGGTAAATTCCCACTTTGCAGTTGTTTTGGGTAGCTGCTACTGCTAAGTCACTTCAGTCGTGTCCGACTCTGTGCGACCCCATAGACGGAAACCAGGCTGGGTAGCAGTTGTATTTTAAAAAATTCATTTGAGGAAACATGTCATAATTTTTTATGCCTCTAGGTTGTTTCATGCACCATTTTCTCTACCAGAAACATTCCTCACTCCCTTCTTCACTTGGTTAATACTTAATATAAAGACAAATGTTGTAAAAGTATTTCTGTATCATCAACTTTACATTAAATGCCTTACATTTATGATTACATTTAATTCTCACAAAAACCCTGTGAAGGAGGAGTCTGGTTTTGTAGATGAGAAAACTGAGATTTAGAGAGGTTAAGTAACTTCTTCCAGGTTAAACAGCTAGTAATCTAGTGGAGCTGGATTTGAACCCTAGAATAAACTCAGGAAGCCATGCGCTTAATCACTAAAGCATATTGCCTCGTGAAGATACAGCTCGACTGTCATGTCTTCCAGGAAGCTTTTCTCGTTACCCTTACTCATGGGTGCATATCCTGTGTTCCCACAAAACACATGCTCATGCCTGTCTCCATCATGGCACTTGCCATGCCCTGTTACAAGTGTGTGTATGTTTGTTGCTTCCCTTTCTTTCCTAAATTGTGAGCTCCCTGAGGGCAGAAAGGATTCCTTACATTCCTGAACCCTCAATCCAGAGCACAGTGCCCAGTATTCAGTAGGAGCTCGGTCACTGTTGAATAAATGGAGGCATGAGGAAACCTAATGTGTTATATGATGGTTGAGGCCAGAAAATAGAGGATCTGGGCTAAACCTGTGCAGGAAGATTGGGGTCAGATCATGAAGATTGCTATCTGCTAGGTTTAGAAATTTGCAAGCAGCAGTCACAAAATCCTTTATTCTTTTCACAACCATGAATATTATACTCTTCAAGTCTCAAACTCTGTAATGGGGACACTAACCAGAGGTGTGCTGCTGCTGCTGCTGCTGCTGCTAAGTCACTTCAGTCGTGTCCGACTCTATGTGACCCCATAGACGGAAGCCCACCAGGCTCCCCCGTCCCTGGGATTCTCCAGGCAAGAACAGCTTCTTCCTTCCCTTTCCCTGCCCAAAGCTCTGATTTGTTTTGTGTTTTGATTCCCATGGTATACACGCTTCTGTCACAGGCAGTCTTTAAAAAATTATATATATATACATATATAATTGAAATAGTTATGTACAATGTTATATTAGTTTCAGGTATGCCACATAGTGATTTGACATTGGCATACATTACAAAATAATCACTACAATAAGTCTAGTAAACATGTGTCTCCATACAAAATTATTAAAATATTATTGACCATATTTCTTATCTGTCACAGCCAGTTGCAAGCTACCAATGTGATGTTACTACTGAATATGGATGTAGAAAGAGATACACAGTATTATACCATTAAAAAATATTCTCCCCACACATTACAATAGACACAAATGACTTGACGAGCACAGGTTATAGTAAAAGGTAATAAAATAATTAGGAAATGATGAATTTTGAGTGTTTATTACCTTTGATTTTAATATGTCTTTAAGTTTATATACACAGAAAGACTATACAAAAAAGAACTTCATGACCCAGATAACCACGATGGTGTGATCACTCACATAGAGCCAGACATCCTGGAATGAGAAGTCAAGTGGGCCTTAGAAAGCATCACTACAAACAAAGCTAGTGAAGGTGATGGAATTCCAGTTGAGCTATTTCAAATCCTAAAAGGTGGTGCTGTGAAAGTGCTGCACTCAATAGGCCAGCAAATTTGGAAAATTCAGCAGCAGCCACAGGACTGGAAAATGTCAATTTTCATTCCAATCCCAAGGAAAAGCAATGCCAACGAATGTTCAAACTACTGCACAATTGCACTCATCTCACATGCTAGCAACGGAGAAGGCAATGGCAAGCCACTCCAGTACTATTGCCTAGAAAATCCCATGGATGGAGGAGCCTGGTAGGCTGCAGTCCGTGGGGTCGCTAAGGGTCGGACACGACTGAGCGACTTCACTTTCACTTTTCACTTTCACACATTGGAGAAGGAAATGGCAACCCACTCCAGTGTTCTTGCCTGGAGAATCCCAGGGACGGGGGAGCCTGGTGGGCTTCTGTCTGTGGGGTCACACAGAGTCGGACACGACTGAAGTGACTTAGCAGCAGCAGTAGCACATGCTAGCAAAGTAATGCTCAAAATTCTCCAAGCCAGGCTTTAACAGTACATGAATCGTGAACTTCCACATGTTCAAGCTGGATTTAGAAAAGGTAGAGGAACCAGAGATCAAATTGCCAACATCCACTGGATCATTGAAAAAGTGAGAGTTTCTGAAAAAGTGAGAGTTTCAGAAAAACATCTACTTCTGCTTTACTGACTATGCCAAAGCCTCTGACTGTGTGGATCATGCAATTCTTCAAGAGATGGGAATACCAAACCACCTAACCTCCCTTCTGAGAAATCTGTATGCAGGTCAAGAAGCAACAGTTAGAACTGGACATGAATAACAGACTGGCTCCAAATTGGGCAAGGAGTATGTCAAGGCTGTATATTGTCACCCTGCTTATTTAACTTATATGCAGTGTATATCATGTGAAATACTGGGCTGGATGAAGCACAAGCTGGAATCAAGATTGCTCAGAGAAATATCAATAACCTCAGATATGCAGATGACACCACCCTTATGGCAGAAAGCAAAGAAGAACTAAACAGCCTCTTGATGAAAGTGAAAGAGAAGAGTGACAAAGTTGGCTTAAAACTTAACATTCAGAAAACTAAGATCATGGCATCCGGTCCTATCACTTCATGGCAAATAGATGGAGAAACAGTGGAAATAGTGAGAGACTTTACTTTTTAGGGCCCCCAAATCACTGTAGATGGTGACTGCAGCCATGAAATTCAAAGATGCTTGTTTCTTGGAAGAAAAGCTATGACCAACCTAGATAGCATATTAAAAATGCAGAGACATTACTTTACCAGCAAAGGTCCATCTAGTCAAAGCTATGGTTTTTCCAGTAGTCATGTATGGATGTGAGAGTTGGACTATAAAAAAAGCTGAGCACTGACAAATTGATGTTTTTGAACTGTGGTGTTGGAGAAGACTCTTGAGAGTTCCTTGGACTGCAAGGAGATCCAACCAGTCCATCCTAAAGGAAATCAGTCCTGAATATCCATTGGAAGGACTAATGCTGAACCTGAAACTCCAATACTTTGGCCACCTGATGTGGAGAACCAACTCATTGGAAAAGACCCTGATGCTGGGAAAGATTGAAGGTGGGAGGAGAAGAAGATGACAGAGGATGAGATGGTTGGATGGCATCACCGACGTGATGGATATGAGTTTGAGTAGGCGCTGGGAGTTTGTGATGGACAGGGAAGCCTGGTGTGCTGCAGTCCATGGGTTGCAAAGAGTTGGACACAACTGAGCGACTGAACTGAACTGAAGTTTATATAATTTAATTTTTTACTAATAACTGTGTTTAACAGCTGCCTTACAAAATTCCTTAAATTTTAACAATTGGCTCTCTTGAACAGATAGGAGCCATTCCTCCACACCATTGTCATTACTTCCTTTCCCTACAGGTCCTTCCAGCCAAATCTTCTGGGACCAGTCTTTCTTTTTCCTAAGCAGGGCACTTATTAGAAGCTCTGGGTCAGTAGCTTTTTGAGGTAGCATTAGCTCTCTCATTATGGTAATATGTTCTAATCTTTGTGATCCAGGTCCTCAGTACTCAAGTTTGTACTTTGCAACAAACAAGGAGTCCTACGGATACAACCATCCCTCCAGACAATGCTTTTTGTCCTGAATTCTTTCTGATACCTTCTTTACTCAGGGTTGTTTGAGTTATATAAGTTCTGCTCTTTAAAATGGGGCACTATTCATATATGGACTGCTTGCCTGGCACTCACATGCTATATTGCTTTCTGTTGCTCACCTGCCCTGCTACTGCTTGAACATGTGCCCTGGCATGTGGACTTGCTTTGGCTCTACTTCTTGGTTCTTCTATCCTGCATATGCCCTTACTTTGGGATCTACCTTTGGACTCAAGGTTCCTTTTGCTTCAATAACTGAAACCTGGCCTTATTCCATGATCTGATTATAGGGCTGTCTGGCTTCCTGGCTTTGGTCTTGCCAACCACAACTCAAATTCAAATGCTGATAAAGAGCAGCATGAGAAAATGAGCTGATTTAAGCAGGTATTACTATTTTAGTGTGATTAATATCTGCCAGTAGTGGCAAAAACCACCCCTCTCTTGCTTCTAAACAACTCCTGAAGATTCAAGAATGCTGAGCGTTCTGAAGGGGGCCTAGGTTAAAATAATGGAGCAACTGAATTCAACAAATGGTGGCTCCTCCCCAGCTGTCAGTTCAAAGATGTTTCCGAAGAGACTGAGTAAACATTGGGTCCTTTATCAATTGAGCTTTTCCTTGCTGCTGCCCAGAGGGAGGACATGTGGGGTAAATCTAGGCTAAGCACTAGATGGTTTTGAAATGTACAGGCTTATACTTTTCTGCTCTTTGAACCTAATAAAATCAAGGTTCTTCATTAAGAAAAGGGGCTTGGTATTTTTCTTTTTGTTCAATTGATATTATCACTAATAGTGATACAGAACGAATGTGAATTGATTTCAGCCTTGAATATTCTTGAATGATTTAGGAAACTTACAATTTGCAAAAAACTGCAAGGGAAAAAGCATGCTAAAAAATTCAGTTGGTTCTCTCTCTCAAAGGGAATAAAAACTTGTAGTTGTTGGTACAGGACTCACGCTGTTGGTTGGAGGTGAGGACTCACTCCTGTGCCTCAGGTTTCACATGCTCCACCCCTGCTTTGAGGCAACTGGGGGCAGTTCCCAGCCCAGGAAATGTTTCTGAGCTTATCAGTGAACAGAGAGAAAGAAAGAAAGTGAAGTCTTTCAGTCGTGTCCTACTCTTGAGACCCCAAGAAGTCTTTCAGTCTTGTACTACCCTTGCCTGCCAGGCTCCTCTGTCCATGGGATTTTCCAGGCAAGAGTACTGGGGTGGATACTTTTCAAGGGTATATCTCCAGGGGATATTCCCGACCCAGGGATTGAACCTGGGTCTCAGACACTTTACTGACTGAGCCACCTGAACAGAGAGAATCCTTATTAACTCAAAGATTGATTTCTCGCATTCCAGGAGAGCAGTTACATTTAATGAGATACTGAATATCTGTCCTGGAGTAGGAAGTTGATTTTCTGAAAAATATTTTGATTCTCAGACTATTTCCATAGAAGGAGAATTATTAATACCTTATAAAACTTTTTCCTGGGCAAGGTAGGGTTATTAACAAATATTCCAAGAAATAAACAACTGAGTGAAGTTAGAGTCCTTTCTGAATCTTACCTTCTTACTGAAGAAAAGATGCCCAGCAGGGTCAGCTTTGTGGGTATGTGATGTGTACCCACAAAGTCCTGCACTTAGAGGGGCTCTGTAAAAACAAGAGATCTCTTAAGAAACTTAGAGATTCCAAGGGAACATTTCATGCAAAATGGGCTCGATAAAGGACAGAAATGGTATGGACCTAACAGAAGCTGAAGATATTAAGAAGAGGTGGCAAGAATACACAGAAGAACTGTACAAAAAAGAGCTTCACAACCAAGATGATCACCATGGCATGATCACTCACCTAGAGCCAGACATCTTGGAATGTGAAGTCAAGTGGGTGTTAGAGAGCATCACTATGAACAAAGCTAGTGGAGGTGATGGAATTCCAGTTGAGCTATTTCAAATCCTGAAAGATGATGCTGTGAAAGTGCTGCACTCAATATGCCAACAAATTTGGAAAACTCAGCAGTGGCCACAGGACTGGAAAAGATCAGTCTTCATCTCAATCCCAAAGAAAGGCAATGCCATAGAATGCTCAAACTACTGCACAATTGCACTCATCTCACACACTAGTAAAGTCATGCTCAAAATTAGAGCAGGCTTCAGCAATATGTGAACTGTGAACTCCCAGATGTTCAAGCAGGTTTTAGAAAAGGCAGAGGCACCAGAGATCAAATTGCCAACATCCGCTGGATCATGGAGAAAGCAAGAGAGTTCCAGAAAAACATCTATTTCTGCTTCATTGACTATGCCAAAGCCTTTGACTGTGGATCACAATAAACTGTGGAAAATTCTGAAAGAGATGGGAATACCAGACCACCTGACCTGCCTCTTGAGAAACCTGTATGCAGGTCAGGAAGCAACCTGTATGCAGGTCAGTCAGAACTGTACATGGAACAACAAACTGGTTCCAAATAGGAAAAGGAGTACGCCAAGGCTGTATATTGTCACCCTGCTTATTTAACTTATATGCAGAGTACATCAGGAGGAATGCTGGGATGGAAGAAGCACAGGCTGAAATCAAAATTTCTGGGCGAAATATCAATAACCTCAGATATGCAGATGACACCACCCTTATGGCAGAAAGTGAAGAGGAACTCAAAAGCCTCTTGATGAAAGTGAAAGAGGAGAGTGAAAAGGTTGGCTTGAAGCTCAACATTCAGAAAGCAAAGATCATGGCATCTGGTCCCATCACTTCATGGGAAATAGATGGGGAAACAGTGGAAACAGTGTCAGACTTTATTTTCTTGGACTCCAAAATCAGTGCAGATGCTGATTGCAGCCATGAAATTAAAAGATGCTTATTCCTTGGAAGGAAAGTTATGACCAACCTAGATAGCATATTAAAAAGCAGAGACATTACTTTGCCAACCAAGGTCTGCCTAGTCAAGGCTATGGTTTTTCCAGTGGTCATGTATGGATGTGAGAGTTGGACTCTGAAGAAAGCTGATCACTGAAGAATTGATGCTTTTGAACTGTGGTGTTGGAGAAGACTCTTGCGAGTCCCTTGGACTGCAAGGAGATCCAACTAGTCCATTCTAGAGGAGATCAATCCTGGGTGTTCATTGGAAGGACTGATGCTAAAACTGAAACTCCAATTCTTTGGCCACCTCATGCGACGAGTTGACTCACTGGAAAAGACTCTGATGCTGGGAAGGATTGGGGGCGGGAGGAGACGGGGACGACAGAGAATGAGGTGGCTGGATGGCATCACCGACTCTGTGGACATGAGTTTGAGTGAACTCCGGGAGTTGGTGATGAACAGGGAGGCCTGGCGTGCTGTGATTCATGGGGTCGCAGAGAGTCGGACATGACTGAGTGAACGGAACTGAACTGAACTGTCCTTTCATGCTGTTGCCATCTTGGAATTCTCAATTTTGAGCAGGAAGCCCCACATTTTCATTTTTCACTGGGCCCAGCAAATGGTACAGCCAGGCCTGATGGCAAGAGAGATGAAGAAAGTCTTCCCAAAGAGTTTTTTTTTTTTCTTTTTCCTGGAGCACTGCAAGAATGCACCAGAAGAACACTGAAAACATGCCTTTAAAAAAGTTATAATTTTTATTTATCCATCCAGGCACAGTCAACTGAGAATATGGTAATCACAAGTAGTGTTGCTGCTGCTGCTAAGTCACATCAGTCGAGTCCGACTCTGTGTGACCCCATAGACGGAAGCCCACCAGGCTCCCCCGTCCCTGGGATTCTCCAGGCAAGAACACTGGAGTGGGTTGCCATTTCCTTCTCCAATGTGTGAAAGTGAAGTCGCTCAGTCGTGTCCAACCCCTAGCGACCCCACGGACTGCAGCCTACCAGGTTCCTCCATCCATGGGATTTTCTAGGCAAGAGTACTGGGGAGGCTTGCCATTGCCTTCTCCGACAAGTAGTGTTATAAACATCCAATTGTGTGTAACAACTAACATTTATGTGGTGCTCATTACTATGTGCCAGGCTTTGTATACATTAACTCAATTATCATTGTATCCCCATTTTGCAGTTGAAAATATGAGGCACAGAGAGGGTGAAAAATAACACCAAAGATCAGATAGGTGAGTAAGTAGAAAAGCCTAGATATAAACCAAAGCAGTATGGCTTCAGAATGTTTTTAGTGTAATGTGTCTTCTTTCTGCTAAATGGAATAGTGACATTGGTTTGCTGGGAGATGCTTTGCACTATTTTTTTTATTCTGGTTATTATTTTTGAATTCAGGGAAAAGTGATGAGCTCGGGCCCTTAAAGGCCTAAGCCAACGTGCGCTTGGACACTAATAGTGAAATGCACCATAGGGCAAACACATCTTTCCCTTTGGAACGTCAACTGTTGACTGTTTTATAAAGGGGAAAGTACTGAACATATCACACTTCAGTGTCTCATGACTGACATTTGATTTTGACTTAAAAGATTTTTAACTACACTGCTAAGTTTACATGCTAGAGACCACATGCTCATTCTTGCATGTTTATACTATACTTTATTCCTGTCAAGGAATTGGAGATTTGGCTCATACTTGTTGGATATGTTAAATGATCCTGTGAAACCATATTTAAATTAAAGAGTCTTTCTTGATTTTATTTTTTAAAATCTATGTAGGCATCAGAGCATATGATACTAGAGCCCAGTATCCTGTGTCTCTAGTATTCTGTGGCTACTTTTCTGGCCCTGAGATTTGCTTCTGTATTAAGGATAATAAAAACACAACTACATGGCTGCTGTGAGAATAGGAAGTACCCAGCACTTCTCTGAACATGGTTAACACTCAGTTTAAATGAATCCATTCAGTTCAGTTGCTCAGTCGTGTCCGACTCTTTGTGACCCCATGGACTACAGCACGCCAGGCTTCCCTGTTCATCACCAACTCCCAGATCGTGCCTAAACTCATGTCCATGGAGTCGGTGATGCCATAATTGATTTATAAAAACTGGTATAGAATAGTGCAATTATATCTTAGGGATATAAATTCTCTGAGACTCATTTCATTCAGCATAAAATAAAGGTAATAACACCCATTTCATAAGGTATTATAAGGATTAAATGTGTATGAAATGCTTAACATAGGACCTAGCATATAGTGAGTTCTTACTAAGTGGTAACTTCTATTATTCTGTTTGAACTTTTTGTCTGTAATGTAGGTCTATGTCATTTTACAATAGAGTTTTGGACCCAGTATAAAACCATTCTATTTTTAATAATATTTTTCACCTTTTCCTTCTTTGTAGGACACATTCTGTTAGGAGAATGAGATATATGTTGGTTTTTACTGTGCAGCGATACTTTTTTGTAGTAACTATGCATTTTAAAAATACCCTTTGGAAAGATACATTGGTCTCTTTCCAACAGTCCTCTTAAAAAAGGTTATTAAAATAATGCATAGAAGACATAACATTCATTCATTATTAATACCTTGTAGCAGTGATTATATCAGCTCAGCCTGACCATCGATCAGCTCTTAGAGCCCTTGCTTCAAGCGGAGCTCAGGGAGCAGACAACAGAGGGAAGGCAAAGAGCACATCTTCTCCTATAAGCTCCAGATCTTGCTTCTGTACCTTCAGCTCTTCTCCATTGGCCCCTTTCTTTCCCTCCACCAATATGCAGGGGTATATTCTACCTTACAAACAAGAAACAGAACCATTTTCCTCTCAGGCTTGTTGCTCCATTGAAGTACTATTTCATCTTTCCCTTCTCTTTGACTGTTGAGCTTCAGCTAAAAGTGGGTTTCACTTCCTTAACATCTCCCACTCTTAACTCCTTTCTTTCACTGTCTTTCACCATTAGGACTTTCCAGAAATCTTAAAAACCCTAAAAGCATTCAGTTCAGTTCAGTTCAGTCACTCAGTCGTGTCCGACTCTTTGTGACCCCATGAACCTCAGCACGCCAGGCCTCCCTGTCCATCACCAACTGCCGAGTCTACCCAAACCCATGTCCATTGAGTCGGTGATGCCATCCAACCATCTCATCCTCTGTCATCCCCTTCTCCTCCTGCCCTCAATCTTTCCCAGCATCAGGGTCTTTTCAAATGAGTCAGCTCTTTGCATCAGGTGGCCAAGGTTCTTAAGAGCCTTAAGAACCTCTTAATCACCAAGGTGTTTGACCTTTCCTTAGTTTTCATTTTTCTTATATACATTATGATACTGTTGAAGTCTTGATATTTTATTAGAGTCTGGGACATTGTTTGTCCCTGCTTTTTTGACTTTTGATTTGCTCATAGAAAATGGCAGTGATGCCCACTTTGCATCATTGCACTAATAACTAGTGATGTTAAGCATCTTTTCATATTCCTGTATGTTATGCCCATTTTTTGACTGAGTTATTTTTTGTTTTATATTAAGCTGTATGAACTGTTTGTTTTGGAGATCAATCCCTTCTTGGTAGCATTGTTTGAAAATATTTTCTCCAGCAATAGGTTGTCTCTTATTTTGTTTATGGTTTCCTTTTCTGTGCAAAAGCTTTTAAATTGAATCAGGTTCTTTTGTTTGTTTGCTTTTATTTCCATTACTGCAAGAGATGGGTCCAAAAATATTTCTGTGATTTCTGTCATAGTGTTCTGCCTATGTTTTTCTCTAGGAGTTTTACAGTATCTGGTCTTACATTTAGCTTTTTGATTCATTTTGAGTTTATTTTTTCACGTGGTATTAGAGAATGTTCTAATTGCATTTTTTTACATGTAGCTGTCCAGTTTTCCCAGCATTACTTATTAAAGAGACTGTCTTTTCTCCATTGTATATTCTTGCCTCCTTTGTCATAGATTAATTACCACAAATGCATGGGTTTATTTCTGGGTTTTCTTTTCTGTTCCATTGATTTATATGTCTGTTTTTGTGCATTACCATACTGTTTTGATAACTGTAGCTTTGAAGTGTAGTCTGAAGTCAGGGAGCATGATTCCTCCAGCTCTGTTCTTCTTGCTAAAGATTGTCTATTTGGGTTATTTAGTGTTTCCATATAAATTAAAAATTTTTTGTTCTAGTTCTGTGAAAAATACCATTGGTAATTTGATAGGGATTGCACTGAGTCTGTAATTCTTCCATTGCAAAAACATGGTATATCTTTCTGTTTGTGTCATCTACGTATTTCTTTATATCTTCAAACACATTTCTTACCACCTTTTACAAGACTGAAAGATTCTTGAAGGTAGTGACCCATGTATTTATTATTTATCCCAGTACCCCAATGACATTTTAGAGAATATCTTATAAATAGTAACTGCACAATAAACGTTGGAGGATTTTTCATAACTGAGGATGACTGAAGGATTGAAAACACTTTATTGTATTTTTAAAATATGAGACTTTTCCTGATTGTGGTATATGCAGCCTTCTTCATACACATAAGATTGAGGAATTATTTTCTTTGTATTTAGGATGCTAGGATGCTTAATCTCTTACATAAATAACTTTTGTTTGTGATCTCTAGAGACATTCCTCATTGCCTAAGTACCAGAAGCTGTTGGTTGTAGTGGATTTGTAATTGATGATCACCTTTATAACGTGTATACTCATATATGGAGCAAAAATAGCATGAAGAATCAATGATTATATTATAGAGAAAATAGCAAAAGTTTGTTTCTGGAGCATTGCTTCATATTTTTTGACATTTTGTTGAAATAAGGAAACCCAAGCCCTATCTAAGAAATAGGACTCTGATAAAAACCTGAGAAAAATCTTGTTGCAGAGTTAAAGTGAATTAGAAACTGGGCCAAGAGGAGAGCTTTAGTTCAGTTTCAAATATCTGACAAAATTGGGAAATTGGATAGAAGGAATTTAGGAAATTGTACTGGATGAAAATGTACTGATGTTTTGTATTTGTTCCAACGTAAAAGCATCTATTTCCCCTCACAGAGAAACGGATACGTAATGGTCTCAAATCTAATGGAAGTGCTCATTTCCAGGGGTATTGTAGTTTTGAAATGGGTTTGTTTGAGGATTCTGGGTCTAATTTCATATTATTAAACTCTGAAATTACAGAAGCCTTTCTGAAGTATTCTGTGGGCTCCAGAATGGCCTCACAGTGCACCATGAGCTTGTTGTGTACAACATTTGAAGGGCTGGTTGCAATACAATTCCTTTTGTTACAACCGGTGCTCTGTCTTCATTTTTGCCTTTCCTATGGACTGTTTCTTTCTCTGAGAGCGTCAGAGCTTAGCCTAGATGATGGAGTGGCAGCCACTGAGGTTTCAAAAGCAGGTAATAGGGCAGAAATTTCCCTGGTGACTCAGATGGTAAAGAATCTGCCTGCAGTGCAGGAAACCTGGGTTCAGTCCCTGGGTTGGGATGATCCCCTGCAAAAGGGAACGGCTACCCACTCTAGTATTCTGGCCTGGAGAATCCCATGGACAGAGGAACCTGGCCAGCTATAGTCCACGGGGTTGTAATGAGTCTGTGAGAGACCATGCACACGTGCATGAGAAGGTCAGGGTTTGAAGGGAGACTTGTGTTTGAATGCTAATTCTATACCTAGGAGCTTTGTGGCCCTGGTTCAGTTGTCTAGCGGCATTTGTCTTCTGAAGCGGCATTTTCCCCATCTGCTGAAAGATTACATCAATGTTAAGAGCTTAATGTGGTGCGTGGCATAGAGAGCACACACTCAAAATGTATGCTAGTAGTATTATTAGCAACCAGAAATTAGTTTTTCTTCAAGAAAATAGCCTTGGGTTTATCCTGAGGATGATTTGAAGAAAACGATTGTGTGGATGTGGATATTTTTCTTAGAAACATTTTTAGAGGAAACTTGGTGGTGTGTATCTAAAAGGCCTACCCAGCTTTGCCCAAAAGATACATGGTATCAGTACCTCCAAAGACACACTAATGGTGTTAAGGAACCCCAGATACTGTCCATGAAATTCATTGTGGGCAGGAAGAGGATCTATTTTTAAGGAGCGCTTAGAGGACTGAAGTGACTTAGCAGCAGCAGAGGACTATAATTGGTTAAAAATAGGATTCTCCTCCATCTTCTCTGGGCCACTTTTCACCCTGCACTTTTCTATCCACCCCCACTTTTCCTGAATTCCTCTCATCACCTCTGTTCACTTCCCCCTTCTCTTTCTCTGCTTTAGAATTGGTACATATTGTGAAAGAGAAAATACTTGACACCATCCCCAGAAAGTCAGTGGTGGGGGTAATGCATTTTTAATCCTGAACACCTGGCCTCCTTTTATTTGGCTGCCAGAATAGGAAAGTTTTTTGATTATTCAAAAAAGTCCTCTTGCTGGTACTTACAAATGACTAAAAAGGTTAATAAATTTCAGACTCTGCTTGGTAATCCCAGGCGATAGAACTCTGCAAACACAGACTTTTCTTTTTAAGTTGAATCTGACATTATGAAAAGCTACCCCTCTCTTCCCACACTCAAAGTATTTATCTAGGCTTTAAACACTGGGTCACAGAAGTGTGGCAAGGGAGTTAACATTAATCGTGGGCCTGCGATGCAGAGAGAATCTCACTTACATTACCTCATTTAATACTCATGACAGTCCCATGGGGAAAGCATCACAATTTCCATATTTCATTTCATAGGTGAGACCATGGAGGGGCTGCATTGTGCCCCATCAGAGAGGGACTCCCTGCAGTGCAGTGTCCCTAAGCAATGGTGGCCCCGTGCAAAGTTTACCTGTCTTACTGCAATGCCTTGATTCAAATGCCTCTCTGTCCTCCATGCAGTGTTGATTATCACAAGGTGTAGCTCCCAATTCTGTCCACCTTCTGTAGTCAACCAGTTCTTGGGACCATGGTCAAGTGCAGAAACCATCTTTTGTAGGAAATGGTGATGGGAAATTGATATCCCCTCTTCCCAGCAGTATAACCACAACTTTTATCTCCCCAGATCTCTTTCCTTTGCTCTGATTACATAGAGGCAGGTCTGCAAGTCCCTTGGTGTTGGGGTGGTGGAGATAGCAGGGGAGGGGATGAGAGTGGGTGATGTATCTGTGTGGCTTTCACCTTCCCGTTCCTCAGTCTCCTTTCTGTATGATGGAAGAATAACAGTACTTACCTGTAGACTGTTTTGAAAAGCAAATGAGATAGTTTACATGGTAGGGAGTGCTCTCTATTATCTCCGTTTTCCAGATGGAGAAACTGACACCCAGATGAGTTAGATTACTGCTTGAAGTCACATAGCTAAGTAGTCTTTAAAAATCCATGCTCTTAGCCATTGTCCTATGGTGGGACTTCTCAGCCTTTTTCATATCTTGGCACATGGAAAATTATATTACTCATACGACATGGGGGGAGAATGAATGGGACAGCTCAAACCTTGAGGTAATTGGTCTGTGGGGCTCTGACCACCCCAAGCTCCTGGTCAACTGGTATTCTGCTGCTACCCAGGCCAAGGATGTTAGTAAGTAAGTCTTCCTGGAGAAAATGAAGACTTATCTGGAAAGTTTAGTAAAATTTAGTAGTGAAGGGAAGGGGTGATAGTGGGTGAGAGGGACTGTTTAATTTTCTCTTCTGAAAAATGGAGACCACAAGAATATCTATTTCACAAGGTACTTAAAGACTAAATGATGGGAGGTACAAGGAAAAGCTTTTGTAAAATATGATAATTTTAGCTTAAGGAAAAAGAATAAAATACTTGAAATCATAAGAATGAGTTAGGCATAGTGGTTATAGAGATGGAATGTTTCTACTAACCATTGACTTGGGGAAAGTTACTATTTAATAGGACAGACCTCCCTCCCTTCCTTCCTTCATCTTAAACCAAATAAAAATGGACATTAGCTTCCTCCAAGATTTGTTATAAGGTTGAACCTATTTTCATTACGTAACCAGAGCAAGTGGAAATAAGATCAAGAATCCTATAAACCCAAGTAGTCCGGCGTTATCTGAGGAAATAGCATGCCAGGCTGTGTCTATTGCACGGGTGTCTCTGGTGAGGATTTGCTCTGACAGGCAAGGCACAAGGCACAAGGCACAAGCTGGACCCAGAAACAAAGTTTGGTCAGTGGAGGGGAGGGACCATCAGTCATGTTGTCTCCTCCCAGGACCTGATGTCCTGTGTTGACATTTTCTTTCCTGAGTTTACTGTAAAATTCAAGTAACTTGCACAAAGGCATCAATATTTTAAAAGATACCAATCCTTCATATGAAAAAAGAAGGCTTATGATCTTCAGTAATCTGTATTATAACACATATTCATTATTTATGTGCCCTCAAAGAAGAAATTCCCCCTGTCTAGAAATCTAAGTGCTATACTGTGGTGGCTTTGGGATAGTTAACCACACATTTGCTTTGTGAAACCATCACTTTTAGGTAACTCTAAAAGTCATCATGGCTTTTTGTCTTTCATTATCTGGACCAAGCTAAAGGAGAGAATTTTCCCTGATGTGATATTCTTGTAGTCAGAGCTTTAACCAGATACCCTCCTTGAAATTTGACTCTGATGTTGTAATGCTCATTATTTCTTGGCAAAGCTGACTCATTCTTTGCGGCTGAATGCAAATGTCACCCCTTCTGTGAACCAGTCCTAACAGTTTGAGCAGGGTTAATTGATCTCATGGAACCTGGTATATGCCTCTATTATGGCATCATTACAACACGGTGTCTTAGCTATTCTTGTGCTTGTTTACCCAATAAACTATGTGCTCCTTGGGACAGGGGTGATGTAAGGATGGTTCTTGGTCTAGGAGGCATTTACTTGATGATTGTGGAAAGAGTCTATCTGTCATGGACAGAGGAGTCTGGTGGGCTGCCATCTGTGGGGCTGCACAGAGTCGGACACGACTGAAGCTACTTAGCAGCAGCAGCTGTCGTGGATATTATGTTTAAAATATAGATAAATTTGTGCACTTCTACAAACTCAGAAAAAAAACTGTTCAAGAGACTGTTGCCATCCAGATATAGAACTGAAAAAAAAAAAAAACAAACAAAAAAACACCCTCAAGAGTTTTAGGAAGTTGTCATCTTAAAATCTCACTAACTGGAGAGATTCAAGAAAGGTCAACAATATGTCAAGATGAATGAGTGAGTTAATGAATGAGTGAAGCTTTTTGTGTTATTTAGTGTGTGTTTGATTTATGCCTATATTTAAACCTAGAAGCCAGGGAAAAGGAAAGGGACAGGTTTGATATTTATTGGTTGACCTCTGACCGCTAGGTTGTATATTAGATGATTCGTATGATGTGATTTTCCTTTGGGTACAACTCCCCTGTTTGTTGGGTCATATTAGCTTCTTTTGTCAAATGGGAAAACTGAATTTTGCAGGTTCAATAATGTGAAGAGTCACTCCATCTAGTAAGTGACTAAGCCAGAATCCAAACCCAAGTCTCAAAAAAGTTCTTGTTTTTATTGTTCAGTGGCTAAGTTGTATCTGACTTTTTGGAACCCCGTGAACTGCAGCGTGCTTCCCTGGCGTTCACTGTCACTCAGAGTTTGCTGAAACTCAACAAGTTCCTAGTGTATGTCTTTGTTGTTGCTGTTTAGTTGCTAAGTTGTGTCTGACTCTTTGTGACCCCATGGACTGTAGCCTGCCAGACTTCTCTGTCCATGGGATTTTCCAGGCAAGAATACTGGAGTGGGTTGCTATTTCCTTCTCCAGGGGATCTTCCTGACCCAGGGATCAAACCCGTGTCTCCTGTTAGGCAGGCGGATTCTTTACCACTGAGCCACTAGGGGAGCCCACTGTATGTCTATATATGTTTAAAAAAAGGGAGTGGGGAAAAACTCAGCAGTTATTATGATAATTTAGGACAGCCCTCACATTGTAGCCTACACTTTTCCCCCTTAAATATCTAAGGAAAAAGTGAGCCAGGTGGCGCTTGAAATGGGCAACATGTGTGATGTTTCAGCAAGTGACTCAGAGTCAGAAACCTGGGTAGAGAGCCTGGCTCTCCTACTTTCTAGTGTGTGTGTGTGTGTGTGTGTGTGTGTTGGTCGCTCAGTCAGGTCTGACTCTTTGTGACTCCGTGTGTGTGTGTGTGTGTGTGTGTGTGTGTTGGTCGCTCAGTCAGTTCTGACTCTTTGTGATTCCGTGTGTGTGTGTGTGTGTGTGTGTGTGTGTGTGTTGGTCGCTCAGTCAGGTCTGACTCTTTGTGACTCCATGGACTGTAGCCCACCAGGCTCCTCTGTCCATGGGGATTCTCCAGGCAAGAATACTGGAGTGGGTTACCGTCTCCAGGGGATCTTCCCAATCCAGGGACTGAACCCAGGTCTCCCACATTGCAGGCAGATACTTTACCATTTGAGCTACCTGAGAAGCCCCTTCTAGTACTGTGGACCTAGGCAGATTATTTAACATCCTTGAGCCTTAGTTTCTCAAGTTATAAAACGTAAAAGCACAGTACTGATCACATCTGTGCCTCACAACAAGTGAGAATGAAATGAGAGAACGCACTCAGCACTCAGCCAAGGGTTTGGCACACATTAATGCTCAATGCACTCTTGTCATAATTACTCAAGTGCGCTCTGTTTCTTGACCAAAGTCAATAGAGACAATTGCTCATCTTCCTACTTTCCTAATATTCAGCAGTTGCAATCATAGAGTAAGTGGAAGAGAAGTCTTTTGCTCTGTGACCCACAGTCAGAAAATGGGGTTTGGAATCATTTGATAGGAGTTTGGTTCCTGGCTCTGCATTGTGGTTTTAATGAGAAACTCAGTTTCTCTGGACTCAGTTTTCTTGTCTGTCAAGTGGCGATCAAAACTGCATCTATCTTACAGAATTCTTGCCAGGCTTACTTGACAAGTGGTTAGACAAGGAGCACATGAAAGGGCACCTAACCTGGTCTGAGAGGAGTGAGGAGAGTCTTCTTGAAGGCAGTGGAGTCCTTGTGGATCCAAGTGCAAAAAGAGAGGAGCCTAGTAAACTAGGACACACCCTTATACCAGTAGTAATTATGCTATCATTTTAATAACATATGTAACTGACATTTAAACTTCTTTTAGACTACATTTTCCACTCTACTGGCTTCACTTTCTGACATAACCTCTGAATTTCATTAAATTTTTATGGGGAGGGATACTGTGATTTTTTTTTTTTGGGTGTTGTTGGACTGTAATTATCTCCACAATTTGGTTGATCATTTTTCCGAAGGTGTTTCTAGTACAAGTTTATTATTTTGCAGTGTCTCAATTATTAGCTGTGTAATACAAGAATCTGAATATATACAGACCACGTAATTATTTCTGGCCTTCATACTGAATGGGAGAGAGAGAGAGAATACACATACCTTAGATTTGATCCTGAGTTATTCCTTGGGTGTCAATAAGACACTGAAAAGCATATCACATTAACTTTCCAGGTCACTAGGGTTTTCATTAGACTGCTGGACTATAAATAGCTCCCCAATGGTGGAGCGGAAATGATGTAACATTGCTTCTCTCCCCCAAGAGGGCTTAGCTACCAGAGAGCAACATTCATTTGCAAGTGTCTGGCTCTGCTGTGTGCTGGTACTGTGCATAAGGTCAAATTTTGGATTAACCTTTGAGTTGAAAAGAAAATAAAAAACCAACAAGGGTGTCTTCCTGAACATTTTGCTTCCTAGGGAAAACTATTTTATGTGGAATTTACCTAGTATATCACATAAAAATTTTTAGCATGGAATATCTAGCACAGTGTATAAATTTATTTCCCTTGAGTTGCTTAAATGTCATCATGTTTGGTACAAAATTGGAAATACCTTGTTCTGCAAATATTCTTGCCAGCGCTTCTCTGTCATGGGTTTATATACAATGGTGCCATCTGCATAGGAAAGGATAATTGAGTAACTACCTAGTGAATACAAACACAGAGCCAACCACAAGAGATAATTCAGAAAACTTTTACTGTTCTGTTATCTTTTAAATGGCTCAGAGGTTAAAGCATCTGCCCCCAATGCGGAAGACCCGGGTTCGATCCCTGGGTCGGGAAGATCCCCTGGAGAAGGAAATGGTAACCCACTCCAGTATTCTTGCCTGGAGAATCCCATGGACGGAGAAGCCTGGTAGGCTACAGTCCACGGGGTCGCAAAGAGTCGGACACGACTGAGCGACTGAACGGAACGGAACGGAAAGTCAGATTATCTGTCCAAAGAATTTAGAAAATTCCCTCTGCCATTTCCAACTGATTTTGTCTGAACTGTTTCTGTGAGATCCACTGAACAGGCTATCCTGGGATAAAGTGGATTTGTTGGAAGAATAAGTTGGAACAAACTGCTGCTTTGTTGATCTTACCAAATTTTTACTAGATTGTAAGCTACCTGAGGGCACAGACTGTATTACATTTACCTTTGAATCACTTCTGGGTCAGGAATATAGGGTGTGTGTGTGTGCTCAGTCATTTCAGTCATGTCTGACTCTTTGTGACCCCATGGACTGTAGCACACCAGGCTCCGCTGTCCAGGGAATTCTCCAGGCAAGAATACTGGAGTGGATTGCCATGCCCTCCTTCAGGGCAGGAATGTAATAGGCATCCTCTAAACAGTTATTGAATTAATTTAAATTCAGTTTAGTATCCAAGTCATTTCTGGACCTCCTAAAAGTCAGACAGTGGTTGAAAAGCATATTCTTGGAAGTTCTTTTCTTTTTTTAAAAAAAATTAAATCTGGTTTTCATATCCTAAAACCAGATGGGGATCCATGTATGCTGTGGAAACATGGGTGTATATTTGTGATAGAAAATTAAGGGTTGTGATGAGGAAAGCAGCAGAAAAATGGTTTACATGTGGTAAATATGGTTAAAACGACCTGTTTGGTCTAACAGAGTCCATATATATTAAGAGTTTTTGAGAACTGTTCTCATGGCTTTGGTACATTATAGTGTTTGCTTTCCTTTTCTCTTTTGACAGTTTTATTATTAAGTCAGCCTGAAAATGAGGCAAGGAGATACATGTATGTTTAAACAAGAGATCAGTGAAATTTCACACTGATGAGTTCTGCTTAGTGTGATGATTTATAATAACTATTAATTGAGAGTCTCATATGTGTAAGTCTGTAAATCAATAACATATTTCATGCATGCAAAACCCCTATGACTTAATCATTATTTCCATTTTTAAAGATTAATGAGTTCAGAGATGTTTAATAACTTGCTTGAATTCACACAGTAAATGGCAGAGCTGAGATTCAAACCCCAAACTCTCTGACTAGCAAACTGATATTCTTCCTACATATTGTGTTCAATGCAGGAGGCACCCACACATGGTGATTCTTAACAGTGTCAAAACATCTTTTTCTTTTGGGACACCACTTGCTTGTAATTATTACCTTTAGAGTCTTTCTTTGAGCCTTAAGGCCAGATTAATGATTTGTTTGTGTAGAGCAATGAAATATTATAATCTCAGCTTCCAGTACTGGTATTTCCAGGGAAGTCAGTAACTGGACAGAATTGAGTCACCTTGAATAAAAGAAAAAAAGTGAAGTAAGAGGGTGTTTAATGCTTTGTCTTTTTTTTTTTAATGCAACTAATTAAGCAATTTGGATTCTGAGTAGAAAGAAACAAATGAAAATGGTATTTCACTTTTCAAACTATATTGAATTACTATACTAGAATTTTTACCATCAGGCAGTAATGAACCAGCAGGATGGAAGAGCTGCAGGTGGAAGAGGTTGAGAAGGATTCTGTGTTTTATCAGTTGATATGGGAGCCAATGGAGAAGGCAATGGCAACCAACTCCAGTACTCTTGCCTGGAAAATCCCATGGATGGAGGAACCTGGTAGGCTGCAGTCCATGGGGTCACACAGAATCGGATACAACTGAGCGACTTCACTTTCACTTTTCACTTTCATGCATTGGAGAAGGAAATGGCAACCCACTCCAGTGTTCTAGCCTGGAGAATCCCAGGGACAGGGGAGTCTGGTGGGCTGCCATCTATGGGGTTGCACAGAGTAGCAGCAGCAGCAGCAGCATGGGAGCCAAGGTGGTGTTTTGACTGGGGAGAGAGTGACGACATAAGAAAAGCATTAGCTAGTTTCTAGTTGGTCTCCTTTTCTATGCACACAAAATAAAGCCAAATTTAAATGATTTTTCAAAAACTGAAAAATCATTTAAATATCTGGCTTTTTGTTCGCATGCTGTTCTACTCAAAAGCAGGCAAAATAGCAAAACCAGGTCTGCTGAGATGGGCATCCAAATACTTAAGTTTCTTTTTACATTCTGTGCTAAGTATAGTGGTGAACCAAGGAGCTCCCACCTTCATGGAGCTTATAGTCTAGACAAAAAAGACTTAGTTTCATATAACAGTATGTGAGGTCTTTCAAAGAGGCATCAGTCAAAGAAAATTCAGATACTCAGCAGGAGAAAAATTGCTTGCAAAAGGCCCCTGGAGACTTTTGCCCAAGGCAGGGAGTGTTCAGAGGGACTGTGGGAAGGCAAGATAATGAAGAGGAAAAATAAGGGCTCCCAATGAAGTTTGCAACTAGTTAGAGGTAATAACATCAGTAGGAGACTGCAGTGCTCCAGTTGGGGCTGTTGGTGTTATTAAACAATAAAGCATGCCTGGGCATTAAAGACTGTGGTTGGAATGGGTACCATAGTGGTTTAATGCAAACTACCTTTTATTCAGGGGTGACTTGAGGCTGTAAACTTGTTACCTCAACTTTCTGTGAAGAGGCTTTCATAGCAGTTAAAATACACATATATTTTATTTATGTACCTTGAGGTGAAAGTAAGATAAAATGAACCATTGTAAAGTGAACATTTCAGTGGCATTTAGTATTTGTACAATGTGGTGCCACCTTCACCTCTGTTCTGTACTGTTTTCATCACTCCAAGAGGGAACCACACACATATAAGTGACTGTTTCTCACTCTCCCTTCTCACTGCCTCTGATAACTACCAGTCTTTGATCTGTCTCTATGAATTTACTTATTCTGGATGTTTATTAGAAATGTAATCATAAAATATATAATCTTTTGTGTGGCTTTTTTTCACTTGAAAGTGAAAGTGTTTGTCCATCAGTCGTGTCTGACTCTTTGTGACCCCAGGGACTATAGCCCACCAGGCTCCTCTGTCCATAAGATTCTCCAGGCAAGAATACTGGAGTGGTTTGCCATTGGGTGAGCACCCTTTTCTGTGTCATAGACTTCTTGCTGTATCCTCACATGGTAGAAGGGGCTAGGGAACTCTTTGGGATCTCTTTTATAGGAACACTAACCTCATTCATGAGGGCTCCACTCTCATCTCCTAAAGGTCCCGCCTTCTAACATCATTACATTGGGTGTTGGGATTCTAACATGTGATTTTGGGGAACATAAATAATCAGGCCATGCCAGGCCAAACAAGTGTGTACCTGGACTTGTTTGAACACATATTTTCAGTTCTTTTGAGAGTAGGAGTAGAATTACTGGGTCATTTGATAATTCTATGTTTAATTTTTTCTGGAACCACCAAACTGTTTTCCAAAAGGGCTGAACCATTTTACTTTCCCACCAGCAATGTAGAAGGTTCCAGATGGTTCATAGCCTTGCCAACATTTGTTATTTCTGTGTTTTTAAAAATTCTTTTATTATAGCTACCCAAATGGGTATGAAGTGGTACTTCGTTGTTGTTTTGATCTACATTTTCTTAATGATAGTATCTTTCTGTACGCTTGTTGACCATTTGTATATCTTCATAGGAGAAATGAGAAATGCCTACTCAAACCCTTTACCCACCTTTTAACTGGGTTGTTTTGTTGTTTTCATTGTTTAGCTGGCATACTAATTTTTGAGCCATGCACTCCAGCTGTTTCATGATGCAAATCCAATAGTCACAGTAGTCTTAAATGTGGAGTGTGGGTAGGGAGAAGAGAAAGCAAAGAGCCCAGGAGAGGTGGGACTTGGCGTGTGGCTGAAAGGGTGCTGATACACAGCTTTATCTCCCTCAATGACTTGTAACTCTGATAACTCAGAAGAGAAAGTGATAGTTTTGGTATGGCACTTAGATGGAGATCCCTTTCTAGAATCTGTGACTTCAACTTTATTCTCACTGCTACTGTATAGCTCAATAATAAAGGGCTACCATTTTTTAGTGTACTTCACATACATTATCTGAAACTTCATAGCCATGCCGCGTTGGTGTTAGTATCCTAATTTTACAGATCAGAAGCACTGAGGCTTGGGGAGATTGACTAACTGATTCAAGATCACACCTTCAAGGAGTTGAATGAGTAGGGATTCCATTCTCACAGATACATGCCCTCTCCCATTACTCCACGAATGATTTTTTGCTTGTATTATTGTTTTTCCCAATCTTTTCCCATTTCTTTAGTGTTACTTTCCTCAATTGAGTCTCCACACTGGTGACAGTGGGTTTTTTTTCTAAAATGTAATTCTAAATTTTCTTTTTTTTTTTTTTCACATATTACAGAGAAGTTTTACTAAATGTTCAAGAAACAGATTATTCTAAATGTCCAGAATGTTTTCCAGATAAATGAAAAGAAAGGAGTATTCTTCCAAAGGATGAATGTAACTTAGAATCAAAATCAACGACTGTATAGAAAAAAATCATAGGTCAGTCTCACTCATAAACATAGATTAAAAAAATCACAACAAAATTTTGACAGATTTAACAATGAATTTTTTAAAAAAGCATAGTATATACTTATCCCAGAAATGTAAGTTTGGCTCATCACAAATAAATAGAACCAAAAATAGCCAAGATAATTTACCACATAAATTATAGGAGAAACACCTATAGATTATAGGAGAAACATCTCAAAAGATACAGAGAAAGCATTTGATAAATTTCAATACTCATTTGTGGTAAAAAATCTCTAACAAACTAGGTATAGAAAATAAATTTCTTTATCTAATACAAGAGATCAAAAATCTATAATAAAAACACATCCAAAGCTTTTGTTTGAATCACATATAAGATGTATCTGAACTGAACTGAAGGTAGGATATTTAAAGAATCAATTCAAATAATCATTTCTCTGATACCAGTAGGTGAGACCCTTTGAGATGCTGTGGAAACTCTGAATTCTGTGTCTTCAAGGGCAGTTAAGCATTTGCCATGACCTGATATTTTAGTTTCCCAGAATGTTAGAGCAGTAGTCTGAAACCTCGGTGTACCTTGGCCTGGTAGTCTGGGAGGCTTGATGGAGATGACATGACTGTTTGCACATGGTGGGGGGAAGAACTCATTTCTAAATTTTCTAAAACGTAATTCTTGTCATGCTGTGCTGTGCTGTCCTTAGTAACTCAGTTGTGTTTGCAAATCAGTCTTTGCGACCCCATGGACTGTAGCATGCCAGGCATGTCTGTCCATGGGGATTCTCCAGGCAAGAGTACTAGAGTGGGTTGTCATGCCCTCCCTCCTCCAGGGCATCTTCCCAGCCCAGGGATTGAACCCAGGTTTCCTTCATTGCCAGTGATTCTTTACCAGCTAAGCCACCAGGGAAGCCCAAGAGTACTGGAGTGGGTAGCCTATCACTTCTCCATGGGATCTTGCCAACCCAGGAATTGAAGCGGGGTCTCCTGCATTGCAGGTGGATTCTTTACCAGCTGAGCTACCAGGGAAGCTGAATTCTTATCATGCCACATATTTAATGTCTTTTAATGGCTTGTCATTCTTCAAGATCCCTGTCTTACCTTTCAAGTTACCATCTCTTGCTTGCCTCATCTGTACCCTACCTTATAGTCAAAGGTAGGGTACATGTCAGACTACTCCCAATTTCTGGAATGTGTCAAACAGTTTCACAATTTTGTGCTCAAAAGAGAGGTGTTTCTTCTGGAATGTTTCAAAGACTCCCTTCGCCTCCAGTACCATCTTATGAACTTTTCCCTATGCTGTAAATGCACAAATATTGGCAAATGAGGTGGTCAGGGGAAAGAGAGCAAGCTGTCATTATTTACATACCTCACCTTGACTACCTGGAATAGCCAAGAGAATCAACTGGAAAACTAACAAGGCAGCTTGGTAGTCAGAGACAAGATTAAAAAACAAAACAAAACAATAGATTTCCTAATCTCTAGCAGAAACCAGTTAGAAAATGTAATGGCAGAAAGGATCCGCTTCACTGAAGCAGAAAAAATTATAAAATATCTAGAAACAGACTTAATAAAAATATGTAAATTCACATTTTTTAAAAGTTCTAAACTGTTACTGAAGGACAGAAAAATAACACCTGAATCCATGAAAGTACACTCATGTTTCTACACAGAAAGTTTAAAGTGGTGGTTATGAGCCTGAGGGCTGGTGGTGTGAGTTTGAATGCCATCTCCACCAATTCCTTCCTGGTCAAATCAGGAAAGTTGCCTCACTCTTCTAAGGCTTAACTTCCTTGTTTGTAAAAGGAGAGTAATAATATTAGTTAGCTCATGTATGATACATGAGAATCAAGTAAAATGATCTGACTAAATCAAATGATCTGCTTAGAGCATTCAGCCCAGTGCCAGGCACATAGTAAATACTTAATAGGTTATCTGTTATACTAAAGATACCAATTATCTTTAAGATACTCTGTACATTTAATGCAACTCCAGTTGGGCATTAGTTTCTGCGCATGATTTGCAGTTTCATTGAGAGCTAATCTTTAGAGGGTATTTTTTGTTTATTTTCTTTTGTATTTTTGGAGTCATGTGTCTTCTAAATTGTGGATAAGTCTCAACAGAGGTGTTTTGGTTTTGCATTTGCTTTTGCTGGCGAGACATATATATGTCTCTTCTTCCCCTTTTTCATTCTTTCTTTTGTTCTTTTCATCCTATTTTTTCCTTCTTTCCTGCTTTAAGTTCATAAAGATATTCTCCTATATGTTAAATCCTATAGGTTTTATTGTTTTACCTTTCAGACTTAGATTTATAATTCATCTGGAAAAAGATGGGGTTATGGTGGAAGTTAAGTTTTGTTTTGTTTTTTTTTGAAGATTGACCCAGTTGACCCAGAACTATTTCTTGAGAAGACTGTTCTTTCTCCACAGCTCTATAATGGTGTCTCGATCATATATCCATGAATATCTTCTGGACTTTCTGTTCCACTGAAAAATTTGCTATCCTAATGCCAATTCCGTACTGTCTTAATGCTAAGTCCTGATATCTGGTAGAGTAAGTCTTCCCACCTTCATCTTCAAGACTGTTTTGAGTATTTCTGACCTTTTCCTTTCCATATAATCTTAGAATCGGCTTGTTAGCTTCCATATTAAAAAAAAGCTGCTGAGATTGTGAATTGGAATCGCACAGAGTCTTTAGATCATTTGGAGGAAAATTGACATCTTTACAACATTAAATTTTCTCGTCCTTGCACATGGTACACTCCTAAATTAATTTATATCTTCTTTATATTCTTCCAGTAATGTTTTACAGTTTTCCATGGGGAAGTTTTTATGCTAATTTTTTGCCTTGGGGTTCCTACACACTTTGGTGCAGGCTTGAAGTTTCAACTTAACAAGGTGATATATTTTTTTTCCAAGAGAGGTCTTGGGCTATGGTGAGCTTACCCATGACTACTCTGGAGTTGTAGATTGTGTTTCAGATACTTTTTCATTGACAACCATTTGATAATCATAGCTCTTGTAGGAGCTTGGTTCTTATAGGCCTGAGGACTTATCTTTTACTCCTGCTTGCATGAAAACCTCAGGCCTCTGATGCCTGGGCGTCTACCTCTAACCAAGACTGACATTTCCATTCTGGCTTTGCAATCTCTCTGTGTTTCTGATACCTTTGAGTTTCTTCACCTTTTAAGCTTAGCTATGTATTGAAAACATTATTACTATTATTATCTTGCTTTTAAAAGACAGTATGTTATGTCTGCTCCCTATCCTTGCCTGTTCCACCCATCCTACCACCAAGTCCCAATCCCAGGTTCTGTTGAACTTGGGGTTCAACAAGTTCAGGTCCCAGGTCTGTTGAACTTCCATGTTCCCCAGTGTGGTGGCCCTTTCTCTCTATGCCTTCTGTTTTGATCATAGTTGGCTGAGAAGTTCTAATGTTTAGAGTCAGAGAAGGAGTTTTCAATCAGGCTTAGAAGCCATACTTCTGGAAGGCTTCTACAATACTACTTGCAACCTTGAAAAAAGTCCGTTAATAAAATAGTTAAGTAAGTGAATGCAGGAGAGCTAAATATGAAAGTATGGAAAGATTTTCAAGTCACATTACTAAATAAAAAGAAAATGTCCACAATAATATACATTGTATAAAGTAATTTATGTAAGTATAATTCAAAGCAACTCTCCCTTTAAAATATTTTTATAGCACTAGATTTGGAAGGCCACAGACAAAACTGTTCATCGTAGCTACTTCTAACATGAGGCTGAAGTGGAGGGTAGATGGAGAAAGGAGTCTCTCATGGAGTTTTTCATCTTCTTTTGTATTATGTGATTTGTTTGACTTATTTGATCACAAGTAATACAATTTCTTTTTTTTTTTAATTGTTTATTTGTTTGCTTCAGGTCTTTGTTGCAGTGCATGGGTTTCTCTTTAGTTGCAGCTCGGGCTTAGTAACCCCAAGATATGTGGAATCTTAGTTCTCCAACCAGAGATTGAGCCTATTTCCACTGCACTGCAAGGCAGATTCTTAACCACAGGACTACCAGGGAAGTCCTCACAATTTCTATTACTTGTATAATTTAACAGTCAACCATTTCACTTCTCCCAGCTCAGGCCCCAAGCCCTTGATGGCCTTCACAGCCTTGCCTTTTCCTCACTTACTCATCCATCTTCTGCTCTCCAGTCACCTGGCTGTCCCTCTATCCCTTGAGAGGGTCTTTGCCTTTTGCATTCTTTCAGCAGTGTTCTTCCCTAACCTCTTTGCCTAGGTCACTATGGCCCCTCCTTTGGTGGCTTTCAATTTCTACAACGTGTCCTCAGTGCAGCCCTCCCTGGACTTGAGACCAGGTAATATTTCCTGTTCCATGCTATCCTACTATATTTATCTTTTACAACATTTACTACAAGTTTAATGAAATAATTGATTTTGAGAGTCATTGTATAATGCTGAACAACTCCAGTAGAACATAAGCTTCATCCTGTCAGGGACCAGGGCCTGTCTCATTTGCTGATTAATTCCCAGGGCCTAACAGAGCTCCTTGTACATAGTAGGACCTTGAAACACACTTTTTGAAGGAATCAAAAAGTAAGTGAATGAGATTTTTTGGAAATCTTGAGCATAGTTTCTGATTCCTTTCAATCCTTTCATGAAAACTTAGGGATCTGAGGCTCTCATGTTGGAAATATTGATTCCTTTTCCGTTCCTTTTTAGGACTGATTTGTGTATTGCAGGTAATGTTGCTCTGTAGTCCTTTATACTTAGAGTGCATTTTGGGAATCTCCACAAAATGCCTCCTCTAGAATTCCCAGTGCCTGTAAGTCTGTGAAGGTCCTCTGCCCGTGAACAAAGGAGGGACCTAAGAGACCTTTAATAATGAGAACGTGAAAGTGAAGTCACTGTCCAACTCTTTGCGACACCATGGACTGTAGCCTGCCAGGCTCCTCTGTCCATGGGATTTTCCATGCAAGAATACTGGAGTGGGCTGTCATTTAGGAGAGCTACTTATTTCCTGGGCTGTGTGCTGCCCAAGAGACTCTCTCCCTATCTCCAGGAACTACTTCCTCTATGCTTGTCTCCTGGCTCCCACGACATCTTGTCAGCTCCCATCCGACATCTTCAACTTCAGATGCAAGCTAGTCTTTTGCTGTCTCACTGGAGTTTCTCTGTTGGACAATTTCCTGTCCAGGGATCCTTATGAGAGTATGCTGAAATTTCACTCCTGATGTCATCAAGAGAGAAATGAACTAAATTGAACTCTAGAGAATGTGCTTTAATACGTAAGAGCACAGCCAAGAAATTGCTGTGTTGAGCAAAGGAGGAAATCAGTCACCATAAAACTCATGCTGTAGGACAACTCATTTCCAAGCAAGATCATAACGGGAGTCGTCTAAACAGAATTAAACTTCAATGATTTTTTTAAACGACCATCAGACTATGATAAACATTTCATTTCACTTAACTAAAAGGTCAGAATTTTTTGATGTTCCAGTTATAGGGGCAATATGTTTTGCATATGTTCATCAGAACTTAATGGATGATTTCTGTTATAAAAAAGTTTCAGCCATGTTGAAACTCCTGATGGATGATCCCTAGTGGAAAATCCTTTTTGCTGCTCACCCTATAATTGGATGTTATGGCTATCCACACAATTCTTTCTAATGATTTCTGAAAAGGAGAGGCCGCTAGCTTGGATGTTTCGTTTATTGCTTGTCAGAGGGCAATTTTTGAATGAATATCACCTTATAAGAAGCAGAACTCTTCCATTCTCAGAGAAAAGTGATGATAATTAGACTGTACGTATGTTTCCCTTTTTGAGATACCACAGAATTTGTTTATGACTATCTTTAGCATGAACAGGAAACTTACAATGAAACTCAAATGTAGGGGAATAAAGTTAAAATGTTATAAAACTCATGGAAAATCTGTTCCAAATGATCCAGTGGCTTTAAAAAGTCCATTTTAAAGACATGAGAATGATGCGGCATAGTTGTTTTGTTCAGTAGCAGGGAGGGGCATTGCTGTGCCAAACACACTTTCTGGTCTTATGACCAGCTGCTCATTTTTTGTCAGAAAAACAGCTGGGTGGGACCACAGCTAGTCTCTGGCTGTGGGGAGAAGTTTTTCTTCTGTGAGCAACTGACAAGTTTGTATTAAAGGTTACACCAGGAATTTTGGCTCCTTAGCAGCACCCTAACCCTAACCTTAACCTCAACACTAAATTTGGTTTCAAAACAAGACCGTTTATACGAGTAATCTGAGGAGACAGTGTTCCAGGGAATTCACATCACCCCTTAAGAGGTCACCAAACATTCTTCACCACTCTTAGTTCCTCTACTGGTCAGATCTGCACCATCAGTTCAGTTCAGTTTAGTCGCTCAGTCGTGTCTGATTCTTTGCGACCCCATGAATCACAGCATGCCAGGCCTCCCTGTCCATCACCAACTCCTGGAGTTCACCCAAACTCATGTCCTTCAAGCTGGTGATGCCAACCAGCCATCTCATTCTCTGTCATCCCTGTCTCCTCCCGCCCCCAATCCCTCCCAGCATGAGTCTTTTCCAGTGAGTCAACTTGTCACATGAGGTGGCCAAAGTATTGGAGTTTCAGTTTTAGCATCAATCCTTCCAATGAACACCCAGGATTGATCTCCTCTAGAATGGACTGGTTGGATCTCCTTGTAGTCCAAGGGACTCTCAAGAGTCTTCTCCAACACCACAGTTTAAAAGCATCAATTCTTCGGCGATCAGCTTTTTTCACAGTCCAACTCTCACATCCATACATGACCATGGGAAAAACCATAGCCTTGACTAGACGGACCTTGGTTGGCAAAGTAATATCTCTGCTTTTTAATATGATATCTAGGTTGGTCATAACTTTCCTTCCAAGGAGTAAGCGTCTTTTAATTTCCTGGTGCAATCAGCACCTGCAGTGATTTTGGAGCCCCCCAAAATAAAGTCAGCCACTGCTTCCACTGTTTCCCCATTTATTTCCCATGAAGTGATGGGACCAGATGTTATGATCTTCATTTTCTGAATGTTGAGCTTCAAGCCAACCTTTTCACTCTCCTCTTTCATCAAGAGGCTTTCTAGTTCCTCTTCACTTTCTGCCATAAGGGTGGTGTCATCTGCATATCTGAGATTATTGATATTTCTCCCAGCAGTCTTGATTCCAGCTTGTGCTCCTTCCAGCCCAGTGTTCCTCATGATGTACTCTGCATATAAGTTAAATAAGCAGGGTGACAGTATATAACCTTGACACACTCCTTTTCCTATTTGGAACCAGTCTGTTGTTCCATGTCCAGTTCTGACTGTTACTTCCTGACCTGCATACAGGTGTCTCAAGAGGCAGGTCAGGTGGTCTGGTATTCCCATCTCTTTCAGAGTTTTCCACAGTTTATTGTGATCCACACAGTCAAAAGCTTTGGCATAGTCAATGAAGCAGAAATAGATGTTTTTCTAGAACTCTCTTGCTTTCTCCATGATTCAGCAGATGTTGGCAATTTGACCTCTGGTTCCTTATCTGCACCACAGGGGACACTTATCCACTGGGATAAGCCAGGGTATGCTGCTGCAACAAAAAAGCCTAAAGTCAGCTGGCATTGTTTTAGGTTTTGCTGGTGGATGATGAAAAAATGTTTTCCTACGTAGGAAGTCTGTTTCTCTTTCCCTCTGATCTGGAGACAGACAATGGTGGAGGTGGTGGTTGCTCCATCCACCTGGTTCCTGGAGTAAGGAGATGAACAGTATGGCCCCCTGACCTACATTGCCTATAAGTTTCTGTGACTATCCATTACCAAGATTTAGTGACATCACTGACTGATACCACATCTCTTGCAGTATTATAGATAAATAGATGCACACTCATGCAGGTGAAACAGATGGCTTAGGACTCTAGTCAAGGGCTGGGGAAACCATGTCTGAGCTCTGTTAACATGGCAGGCTGATTCATTTGTGTCTGGTAGAGTCATGAAAAGTCATTGATTTTTCCATCAGCTACTAAATCTTCAGTCTGATGAGGTCATTCTGATCCTACGTGACCCTCAGAGTGAATACGATCTTTTGCAAAGAGAGCAAAATAACATTTTTTTGGGGTGGGGGGTTCAGCATTACAGGTAGGGTGAACAACCATTCCCATTTGCCTGGGACTGGGAGATTTCTCAGAACACAGGGCTATCAGTGGTAAAACCAGGCAAGTTCCAGGCTAACTGGATGAGTTCAGTTCAGTTCAGTCACTCAGTCGTGTCTGACTCTCCGCGACCCCATGAATCACAGCACGCCAGGCCTCCCTGTCCATCACCAACTCCCGGAGTTCACTCAAACTCATGTCTACAGAGTCAGTGATGTCATACAGCCATTTCATTCTCTGTCGTCCCCTTCTCCTCCCGCCCCCAACCTTTCCCAACATCAGAGTCTTTTCTAGTGAGTCAACTCGTCACATGAGGTGGCCAAAGTATTGCAGTTTCAGCTTTAGCATCAGTCCTTCCAATGAACACCCAGGATTGATCTCCTTTAGAATGGACTGGTTGGATCTCCTTGCAGTCCAAGGGACTCTCAAGAGTCTTCTCCAGCACCACAATTCAAAAGCATCAATTCTTCGGCGATCAGCTTTCTTCACAGTCCAACTCTCACATCCATACATGACCATGGGAAAAACCATAGCCTTGACTAGACAGACCTTTGTTGGCAAAGTAATGTCTCTGCTTTTTAATATGCTATCTAGGCTGGTCATAACTTTCCTTCCAAGGAGTAAGTGTCTTTTCATTTCATGGCTGCAATCAGCATCCGCAGTGATTTTGGAGCCCAAAAAAATAAAGTCTGACACTGTTTCCACTGTTTTCCCATCTATTTCCCATGAAGTGATGGGACCAGATGCCATGATCTTAGTTTTCTGAATGTTGAGCTTCAAGCCAACCTTTTCATTCTCCTCTTTCACTTTCATCAAGAGGCTTTTGAGTTCCTCTTCACTTTCTGCCATAAGGGTAGTGTCATCTGCATATCTGAGGTTACTGATATTTCTCCCAGCAGTCTTGATTCCAGCTTGTGTTTCTTCCAGCCCAGCGTTCCTCATGATGTACTCTGCATATAAGTTAAATAAGCAAGGTGACAATATATAGCCTTGACGTACTCCTTTTCCTATTTGGAACCAGTCTGTTGTTCCATGTCCAGTTCTGACTGTTGCTTCCTGACCTGCATACAGGTTTCTCAAGAGGCAGGTCAGGTGGTCTGGTATGAGTAGGTCACTCTAATTACTGAGGTGATATCTCCTAGCAACAATTAAGATTCATGCAGCATAGACTCCCACTTTACGTTGCAATTTATTTCCATCATAATATTTATTACATTGTGTTGTAAATGACCTAGATGTGCAGTATCTATCTGCCCACCAAACTCTGGGCTCCTGGGACCATGGACTGTTTCCTTTCCACTTTATATTCCCAATATCTTGGATGGTGCTTGCCACTTCAAAAGAGCACAATAAATATTTATTGAATGGATGAATGGACGCTGTTTCTCTGTTATTTTTCATTCCCCAAACTGGTATGTTGTGATTGGCTTTTTCTCCTTTGAAGATCAGTTCTGCCTAGATACTAATTTAACTACAAAGCAGGGCAAGACTTCCCTGACTGCAGCTACAAGCTTGTGTAAAGCTTTCACTGTGACCCATAATGTGAAATTACATAAACTCAGCACTGAACTTCAGCATAAACTGATTCCTTATTAGACTGACTGAATAATTGAATCTCCTTGTTTGGCATTTGTTTAAAGACATGCGACAAATGGTGAATATTTGAAGCTGTGGAAACAGATGTTAAAAATTTGGTCTAGCTGTTTCTGGTAACTGGGACTATTGTGACTGAAGACCCAAGCTTCCAGGTCTGTCCCCACCTTTGGAAATGCAGAACAGCCTGCCCACCCCACCCCACCAAATGCCCTCCAAACCAGAGGCAGGAGGAAACGCCTGCCAGTCCATGGGCACGCCTCTTGATGGACTACGTTCATGCCCTAAAGTTAAGGGCAGCTAACAGTGGCCTGAGAAACTTGGTCTGGAGAACTAGAGCGAGGTCTCTTCCAGTTGAATATTTTCGTAACAGGCCTTAGAGGTATGCTGAGAAAGAGTTTGATTGTTCTTGACGTACAGACTAAATCCTCAGATGTTTTTGTTTTCATTCATTACCCATGATGAGTGACTCCTTAGTGACTAACCTTTCCTTTTTTGTCTGTGCTGGGTCTTTGTTGTGTGGCCTGGGACTCTTTTGTTGCTGTGAGAAGGCTTTTTCTGGATGCAGAGAGTGAGGCTACTTTGTGGAGCTCAGGATCTGGAGTATCACGGCTTCAGAAGTTGCAGCTCACTGGCTCTATCTAGAGCATGGGCTGTCTAGTTGTGGCACACGGGCTTAGTTGCCCTGTGGCATGTGGGATCTTAGTTCTCAGAACAGGAATTAAACCCATGTCCCCTGCATTGGCAGGCAGATTCTTAAGAACTGAACCACCAGGAAAATCTTGATTAAGCTTTTCTGAGAAGTGATTTAAATTCTAGAAGGAGGTCCTGTGGAGTAGTGGGAAGATCACTAAACTTGTGTTAAGAGGACCTAAAAAACATATCCTCAGTTTCATCATCTGTAAAATGTGTTTAATAATATCTACCTTTCTTACTTTATGAGATAGCTTGTGGGGGTCAAAGGAGATAAAGCCAGGGAAAACAGTTTGAGGACTGTAAAATGCAGAATGAATATAAGATGTATATTTTCTATCTCTTATGAATTCACCTGATTCTTCTATAACAAAACTTATCTAAACTTGCCACTGCTTTAATATTTCCTTTTGTAAATCAATTATACTTCAATAAAAAACAAGGGGAGGCGGAAACCCTTCCTTTTATTTATTTTTCTCATCACAGAAAGGTGATAGTCTGTGCCTTGTAGGTGTGTTTTCTTTATGACAGAGGAAGGCACAGGTCCTATGATCTTACTTGTATATGTATGTACTAGTTCATGTCCAAGATCATGCAACTAAATATTCAGTTTAAACACAAGTGTATCTATCTCACTGCCCATGAAATTTCTATCACATTGTATTACCTTCCACATTTTAAAGGGTTTCCCACCATTTTTTAAAATATCGTGGCTTTGGTATACAAGTTCATTTTGGGCTTCATCACATTATTTTCTAGATTTTGATTATATTTCTTCATTGTTTGTCACTCCAGACTGAAATATCCTACTGCTTATTCTGGCAGTCCTTTCCTTTTCCTTGCTTTTATTTGGACCTGTCTTGAGACATAACAGCTAAAGCTGCATGTAATATTCCAGGTGCAGGCCCTCCTAGGTTGGGTACCAGGGTAGGAGAATGTTTCCAGATGTATTGCTGATGCTTATCATGGAACTCAGGTTATCATGAGCTGTTTTGGCTGAAGTAGGGCAGTTCCAATGGAACATCCTCCAGCTTCAGCCAGCAGCTGTGTGGCCAGGCATTAGGGAACACGATGTCTTAAGGTCTCTGAAATTCTTTCATTTATTTATTCAACAGGTTTTTTAAAAAGTACAGATCCAGTGCCAATATCTGGTCTATTTGTTGTGGGTAGGGTATAGAATAAAACACCCCAAGTCCCTGTCTTCATGGACCAAATCCAGCAGTGTGGAGAGACAGCTAACAGATACAAGAGTGTAATGTCAGTTGATAAACACTATGTAGAAGAATAAAGTTGGCTGAGAGGAAAAGGGGACGACTGGGCAAAGGGCTTTGCTTTTGACATGGAATGGTCAGTGACATCGCTGATAAGGTGACATTTGAACAGAAACTTGAAGGCAATAAAGGTTACCTCAAGGAAGAACAGCCCAGGCAGAGAGAAAGTACAAAGGTTGCAGGGAAGTTTTGTGCCATGTTTGAGGTTTGCTTGTACAATTGGAGCTAAGTGAGTGTGGAGGGAACTGAGGAGATGAGATAAGCTCAGAGCTTCAAGGTCAAGGAAGGGCAGATCATGTATGGTCTTATAAGTTTTGGTGAAGTACTTAGGACTTTATTATAAGCAAAGAACTGATCTGATTGGACTTATTTAAGACACTCATTCTGTTTACCCTGAGGAGAATGGACTATGGGAACGGAATGAGGCCCATTACCCAGCTATTGTAATAATCCAGATGAGGGGTGACAATGGCTTGGTTCAGGGTGATGGCAGAGGTAAGGGCCAGATGTCATTGAATCCTGGGAATAGACTGGATATGAGAGAAAGAGGAATTACTGATGACTCCAAGGTTTTCAGTTTGAGAAACTCCAAAAACTGGATGAATTGAAGTTGCCTTTTATTGAGAGGAGGAATACTATGGGAGGCATGTTTTGTGTGTGTGTGTATGTTTGCAGGTGGTAGTAGGGACTTAGGAAATCTATTTTGTGTATTTTAAGTCTGAGCTACTTCCATGGAAGAATTTCAAGGAGGCAGCTAGACATGAGTATGAAGTGTTTGGAGGAGAGGTTTGGGCTGGCTTTAGAAGTTTGAGGTTATGAGATCACCTAGACAGACAGATAAATCAATAAGAAATAAGCCAGAGCACTGAACCTTGGAGGACTCAAACATACCAGATAGAGTTTGTGGAGATAGATGGAACCAGTAAAGAGAAGTAGTCACTTAAAAGCTATTCTGGCGGCTGTGTAGCAGCAGCTACTGTAAATACTGGGCTTATATATTAGAGATCTACTCCAGGGTGGGGGGAGGGGCATCAGGGGAGATTTATGCTTGTGCATGTGGCTGCTACACAGGATCATAGTGATAAAGCACACACACAAGAGCCCTTTCTTATCATTACCAGATCTGTAGGAGGTTGGCCAGTCACTGCCAAAAATCAGGATGAATTAGTTTATATCAGGGGAATTTGCTTAACTGAATTGAATCAAAAAGATCATATATTCCTGATGAGTAAGTGAAAGTCACTCAGTCGTGTCCAACTCTTTGTGACCCCATACAGTCCATGGAATTCTCCAGGCCAGAATACTGGACTGGGCAGCTGTTACTTTCTCCAGGGGATCTTCCTGACCCAGGGATCAAATCCAGGTCTTCCACATTGCAGGCAGATTCTTTAGCATCTGAGCCACCAGGGAAGTCCATATTCCTGATAATATATCTATAATATGATAGAAACAAAGAGCTCTCGATACTATAGATACACAAACCATAAGCATGTGCACTTATGAATCTCCAAGATTAGACATAGCACAATGCATATTAGCAAAATCATCTGTGTGCATGTTAGTCACTCAGTCGTGTCTGACTCTTTGTGACTCCTGCCAGGCTCCTCTGTCCATGGAATTCTCCAGGCAAGAATACTGGAGTGGGTTGCCATTCCCTTCTCCACCGGATCTTCCCAACCCAGGGAATGAACCTGGGTCTCCTGCATTGCAGGCAAATTCTTTACCGTCTGAGTCTATATAATACACATAAATAAAGTTTGGGCTTTGGAACTTTTTTTTTTTCTGATTGCAATTGGTATTTCATTTTCTAAATAGGTCACCTCACAAAAAGCTTGTTTACCCCATGATGTATCTCAGGTGTGGATTTAATTATTCGAATAATTTTCACTTCTCAAGCATGTTAAGAGTTTTCTTCAGTTGCAGTTTTGGACAGCAGCAACTGCTTCATCTGATAGACAATCAAAACCATCTGTGCAAGATGGGTGACATACCAGTAGATTTAAAAAAAAATTCTGCTTTCATTCTATGGACTCTTGCATCCCTGCCCCCAACATTGTCACCATACCACCCCTAATCTGGCCACCTAGGAGTTCAGAAGGAGAGTTAGAGTCAGAGGACAAAGGTATCAAATTCTTGGTTAAGCTGGCAGAGTCTTGATCCTTGTATTAAGATTTAAAAGAATAGTAGCAGAGATAAGGCTTCTTTGGGCTGGGTCACAGAAGGGAGAATTGGAGAGGGATTGGGAGGAGGTGGTGCTGGGACACTAATGAGATGCTGAGAAGTGGCTATAACTTGTACACCTACTTCATTATTTCCAAAGATGCGAGGGGTTGGGGTACAATGTTGTGAATTACCAAACCTCACATGTATTTAAACTTTGTGGTCTAAGTCCTAGAAAGAGATCATTGTTTCCTCTGACTTAATTTCAGAGGAGGAATGCCGGGTCGGGTCTGTCACCAGTGAGACCACCAGGGATGTCCAGTGGAGGAGTGGTGCTAGGGGGAGAGTGTTAGCCTTGGTAGCAGAAGCACAGTGGCTTTGAGTCTTCTCCATGGAGCACTAGCATCCTTTAGATGAATGCACTTCTCTCCAAGAGGCAGGGCAGTAGAATGGACTTGCTGCCCTTGACAGGCCCAGCAGGGCCTCTTTTTGACTGTGCTCATCTTCATTCTTTCATATGCTTTCTTGGAGAGCTTTCTTTGTGCCACAAATGTAGGTTTAATATCTGCTTCTTTGTCTTCCAGTGCTATCTCTGTTATAGCATTTACTTTACTGCACTGTATCTGCTTATCTGTCTCCCCTACTAGATTATGAGCTTTTGGAGAACAAAGACCAAGTTACAATTGTCTTTATATTTTCTAACACCCAGGAGAGTACCTGGGTCATGGTAGGTAATCAATAATGACTTGTTACATTATAAGGGAAAACAGATGGGTTCACTTTATGCCATGAGTTTTCTGTTACCTGGTGTGAGTAACTGGAGTAGGTAAAGGAGAATGACTTAGGTAAGAAATGAAACACTTTCTGCTCAATGGACATTAAATAACAATAATTAACCACCTACATCGTATCTTCTCATCTTCATTTCCTTTCCTTCAAATAACAGATCGAAGCCTCCTTTCTCTGGAAAGTCTTTGCTGATTATCCTTCTTACAATCTGCCAGTCAGTCTCCTCCTTCCTATAGCATTTCCTGTTATCATTTTGTAGCCATAAATATATATTCCTATATTTTTGGGGGGTTCTAAAATCACTGAAATCAGAAGATGATTGCTTTTTGGCAAAAGCCTTGACAAACCTAGACAGTGTGTTGAAAAGCAGAGACATTACTCTGCCAACAAAGGTCCATATAGTCAAGGCTATGGTCTTCCCAGTGGGTACTTACAGTCGTGAAAGCTGGACTGAAAAGAAGGCAGAGAGCCGAATAACTGATGCCTTCAAACTGTGGTGCTGGAGAAGACTCCTGAAAGCCCCTTGGCTAGCAAGGAGATAAATCTAGTCAATCTTAAGGGAAATCAACCCTGAATACTCCTTGGAAGGACTGATGCTGAAGCTCCAGTATTTTGGTCATCTGATGGGAACAGCTGACTCACTGGAAAAGTCCCAGTGCTGGGAAAGACTGAGGGTAGATGGAGAAGAGGGCATCAGAGGATGCAGTGGCTGGATGGCATCACTGATGCAATGGACATGAACTTGGGAAAACTTCGGGAGATAGTGAGGGACAGAGAGGCCTGGCATGTTGGAGTTCATGGAGTTGCAGAGTCAGACATGACTGGGTGACTGAACAACAAGGACTTAGAATCAAATAAAATATAATCATGATCAATAACATGTCAACAAGATAAAGCTGCAGCTGTAATCCTTTCAAAAAATTTAACATGCCCCAAGTCCTATAAAACTGTCATAAATGCACATTGATTATCCAAGAATATCTGGATTATGTAAAATCTATGCAAAAACATAAAATCTGCTCTATTATGAAAATTTTCCCCAAGCTAATATACACATTAAAATGAATATTTTCAACACATTTATTCTGCATTTAAATTGTAAATGGAACATTGGAGGGTTGTTAAGGTAGTTTAGGAGTCTTTTAATATGATCTTCATGATGAAGATAATCACAATGGTGTGATCACTCACCTGGAGCCAGACATCTTGGAATGTGAAGTCAAGTGGGCCTTAGGAAGCATCACTATGAACAAAGCTAGTGGAGGTGATGGAATTCCAATTGAGCTATTTCAAATCCTGAAAGATGATGCTGTGAAAGTGCTGCATTCAATATGCCAGCAAATTTGGAAAACTCAGCAGTGGCCACAGGACTGGAAAAGGTCAGTCTTCATTCCAATCCCAAAGAAAGGGAATGCCAAAGAATGCTCAAACGACCGCACAGTTGCACTCATCTCACATGCTAGTAAAGTCATGCTCAAAATTCTCGAAGCCAGACTTCAGCAATATGTGAACCGTGAACTTCTATGTTCAAGCAGGTTTTAGAAAAGGCGGAGGAACCAGAGATCAAATTGCCAATATCTGCTGGATCATGGAGAAAGCAAGAGAGTTCCAGAAAAACATCTATTTCTGCTTCATTGACTATGCCAAAGCCTTTGACTGTGTGGATCACAATAAACTGTGTAAAATTCTGAAAGAGATGGGAATACCAGACCATCTGACCTGCGTCTTGAGAAACCTGTATGCAAGTCAGGAAGCAACAGTTAGAACTGGACATGGAACAACAGACTGGTTCCTAATAGGAAAAGGAGTATGTCAAGGCTGTATATTGTCACCTTGCTTATTTAACTTCTATGCAGAGTACTTCATGAGGAAAGCTGGGCTGGAAGAAACACAAGCTGGAATTAAGATTTCTGGGAGAAATATCAATAATCTCAGATATGCAGATGACACCACCCTTATGGCAGAGAGTGAAGAGGAACTCAAAAGCCTCTTGATGAAAGTGAAAGAGGAGAGTGAAAAGGTTGGCTTGAAGCTCAACATTCAGAAAACGAAGATCATGGCATCTGGTCCCATCACTTCATGGGAAATAGATGGGGAAACAGTGGAAATGGTGTCAGACTTTATTTTTTGGGGCTCCAAAATCAGTGCAGATGCTGATTGCAGCCATGAAATTAAAAGATGCTTACTCCTTGGAAGGAAAGTTGTGACCAACCTAGATAGCATATTAAAAAGCAGAGACATTACTTTGCCAACCAAGGTCCGCCTAGTCAACGCTATGGTTTTTCCAGTGGTCATGTATGGATGTGAGAGTTGGACTGTGAAGAAAGCTGATCGCTGAAGAATTGATGCTTTTGAACTGTGGTGCTGGAGAAGACTCTTGAGAGTCCCTTGGACTGCAAGGAGATCCAACTAGTCCATTCTAAAGATCAATCAATCCTTGGTGTTCATTGGAAGGACTGATGCTGAAGCTGAAACTGCAATACTTTGGCTACCTCATGCGACAAGTTGACTCACTGGAAAAGAGTCTGATGCTGGGAGGGATTGGGGGCAGGAGGAGAAGGGGATGACAGAGGATGAGATGGCTGGATGGCATCACTAACTCGATGGACATGAGTTTGAGTGAACTCCGGGAGTTGGTGATGGACAGGGAAGCCTGGTGTGCTGTGATTCATGGGGTCGCAAAGAGTCGGACACGAGTGAGCGACTGAGTGACTGAACTGAACTGAACTGAGCGGCTTCCCTGGTGGCTCAGATGGTAAAGTATCCACTTGCAATACAGGAGACCTGGGTTCAGTCCCTGGGTTGGGAAGATCCCCTGGAGAAGGGAATGGGTACCCACTCCAATATTCTTGCCTGGAGAATCCTTTGGATGGAGGAGCCTGGCGGGCCACAGTCCATGGAGTTGCAGTGTCAGATATGAGCAACTAAGCACAGTACAAGGCAGCAAGTTAGAAGTTAGGCCTCCTTGCCCTTCATAGGTTGTCCTCTCCAAAGCAGGATCTTCCAACTCATTCACTTGGTCCTGTAGTCACGCCTGAATTAGCAGGCTCAACAAATGTTTCCTGTAGTTTCTGACAATAGTAGTGTGTCTTTTCTCCTCATAAAAATGGACCCAATATTTCTAACCTTCTTCCTCTCCTTTTCTTTTTCTTTGTTTAAAGCTAAAGGCATAGTTGTTCAGTAGAGACCAAAGCAGAGTCAAGGGAAGACATGGAATACCCCCAAATCACTCAAGTGCCAGTTCCTTCTAGAAATGAGTCTTCCTTGATTTAATTTTTATTGTGAGAGCAATAAAGCAATTCCTGACTGTGAGTAAACTCCAAAGGAAAAAAAAAAACCTTCCAAAACATCTATGATATGATTTCTAAGAAGTCTGGCTGTGTTTTATTAAAATTCAATAAAACAATAAAAATGTATTGAAGGCCTACTGTGTGCCAGGCCTGATGTGGGGCTCAGAGGAGACTGAGAAGAAAATGATACAGTTTGCCCTTCAAGGAGTCCAGGTGAGGTTGGGAGTTTAGAAAGCAGAACTTGAGCCTAGTCATGGGCACTTCCTGTAAGATGACAGTGGACTTGGGGAAGTACTCCCTGGGGCACTTTGGTCATGTGACCAATGGGCTTTTGATTGATACTGATCTACAATCAAGTTTGGTAAGAGAAAGGACCTTTATAGAAACTGTTTAACAAGAAGCCTCTGTGTTTTTCTAGTGAGATTTGAGTATTAAAATTTGCTTCATGTTTGATTAAGAAAAATCTCATAATCCCACTGAAAACATGATTAACATGTTTGGTGAAGGCTGATATTATAGGCAATTGGGAATTCAATTAAGAAAATACAAGGGTGAAACAATAATGTTGAGAAAAAGGTATCCTTAGCCTTGTAGTGTGAAACATATTAATATTATTCAGTTCAGTTCAGTTCAGTTGCTCAGTTGTGTCCGACTCTTTGTGACCCCATGAATCACAGCACGCCAGGCCTCCCTATCCATCACCAACTCCCGGAGCCCACACAAACCCATGTCCATCGAGTCAATGATGCCATCCAACCATCTCATCCTCTGTCATCCCCTTCTCCTCCTGCCCCCAATCCCTCCCAGCATCAGACTCTTTTCCAGTGAGTCAGCTCTTTGCATGAGGTGGCCATAGTATTGGAGTTTCAGCTTCAGCATCAGTCCTTCCAATGAACACCCAGGACTGATCTCCTTTAGGATGGACTGGTTGGATCTCCTTGCAGTATAAGGGACTCTCAAGAGTCTTCTCCAACACCACAGTTCAAAAGCATCAATTCTTCAGCACTCAACTTTCTATATAGTCCAACTCTCACAACCATACATGACCACTGGAAAAACCATAGCCTTGACTAGACGGACCCTTGTTGGCAAAGTAATGTCTCTGCTCTTTAATATACTACCTAGGTTGGTCATAACTTTCTTTCCAAGGAGCAAGCGTCTTTTAATTTCATGGCTGCAGTCAGCATCCGCAGTGATTTTGGAGCCCAGAAAAATAAAGTCACCACTGTTTCCACTGTTTCCCCATCCATCTGCCATGAAGTGATGGGACCGGATGCCATGATCTTAGTTTTCGGAATATTGAGCTTTAAGCCAACTTTTTCACTTTCCTCTTTCACTTTCATCAAGAGGCTCTTTAGTTCTTCTTCACTTTCTGCCATAAGGGTGGTATCATCTGCATATCTGAGGCTATTGATATTTCTCCCAGCAATCTTGATTCCAGCTTGTGCTTCTTCCAGCCCAGCGTTTCTCATGATGTACTCTGCATATAAGTTAAATAATCAGGTGACAATATACAGTGTTGATGTACTCCTTTTCCTATTTGGAACCAGTCTGTTGTTCCATGTCTAGTTCTAACTGTTGCTTCCTGACCTGCATACAGGTTTCTCAAGAGGCAGGTCAGGTGGTCTGGAATTCCCTTCTCTTTCAGAATTTTCCACAGTTTATTGTGATCCACACAGTCAAAAGCTTTGACATAGTCAGTAAAGCATAAAGATGTTTTTCTGGAACTCTCTTGCTTTTTCCATGATCCAGCAGATGTTGGCAATTTGATCCCTGGTTCCTTTGCCTTTTCTAAAACCAGCTTGAACATTTGGAATTTCACGGTTCACTTATTGCCGAAGCCTGGCTTGGAGAATTTTAAGCATTACTTTACTAGCATGGAGCCAAATTGCATGGACTGGTCTGTATTTATGTGATGTAGCTATTATTTGTCTCAGCGTTTTTAGGAGACAACTAGCCCCACACTTCAGTGAAAATAACACATACACATATGTGGTAGTGTTTGGGAGAAATAATCTATCAAAACACAAGACATGCAAGCAAATAATTAGTGGATGCAATTCAGATGTTGGTGATTATATTGAATATTTTTTGTCTGGAAAGTGGTTGTTTTGTGGCAGACTTATCCACTTTTTTTTGACTTATAAAATAATTCTCAAGTGACTTTTCATAAAGATGAATCCAATTAGAAACAAGACCTCGAAGGTTTTCTTTTTCTCAGGGGCTGCACAGTCCTGTTTCTGGAGCCATTGGTGGTTTAGTTGCTAAGTTGTGTCTGACTCTTGTGACCCCATGGACTGTAGCCCACCAGGGTTCTTTGTCCATGGGATTGCCCAGGCAAGTGGGTTGCCATGACCTCCTCCAGAGGATCTTCCTGACCCAGGAATTGAACCCAGATCTCCTTCATTGTAGGTCGATTCTTCACCATCTTAGCCACCAGGGAAGCCCTTGGAACCATTGGTCTGAGCTTATTTTACATATATTTTGCATAGAATGCACTTCTAAAAATAAAGTATGACCTCAGTGGAAAATTAAGCAAAACTAATAGTTGTCTCCACAAGCATAATGCTCTAGAAGTCAAAATAATAATAAGTAAGTGCAGATAATTAAGAAGCAGGTGCAAGACCTAGAATCCCCTCAAGTCTCCACTGTAATCCCTTCCTATCTACTCAACTGCCTGGTCTCTCCTCCCTTCAGTTTAGGCTTTACTTGGTCTCCCTAGTTACTTGCACTAGTCAGACATCTCATCACCAGGTCCCCTTCAGTAGCTTCCTTTGGTACTCAGAAGAAGGCCACATTCTTTAGCATGGCACACGAAACTTCTGGCTTTTGAGGTTCATCTCCCACCATTACAGTACACCCTGTGCTCTCACCTCACTGCACCCTTCACAGAACGTGCCTTACTCATAACTTCCTGCTTTGCATATAGTATATCTTGTGCCTAGAAAGCAGTTCAAAGTATCGCCTCTTCTGTGAGATCTTTCCCAATTACTCCAGGAAAAGGAGTGGTCCTTCTCTGTGTGAGGTAATTCTACTAGAGCACTTTTCAATGGCAACCCACTCCAGTGTTCTTGCCTGGAGAGTCCCATGGACCAAGGAGCCTGGCAGGCTACAGTCCATGGGGTTGCAAGAGTCAGACATGACTTAGCGGCTACACCACCACCACCACTCTTCAAACACATCATCGCTGTGTTTCAGTTTATCAAACTGAAACTTTTCATGCCTTGATTGCCACTAAGTCCCCAAAGTTTGAGTTGGAAAAAATAGATGCCAAGTACTACCATATTTCAAAGTGAGATGCTAGACAACACATGCCGGGCTTGCAAAGAAGATGCTTTAAAACTGGTTTTGTGAGCTCATTATCTACTTCTAGGATATCAAAGAGCTGCAGATCAGAGTGGGAGGGAAGTCTCCTTCCAATAGCATCGATAGTGTGTGCTGTATGGTCTCTCCTCTGGCCACTAGAGAGGAAATGGAGAAGGACTTCCCTCCCTTTGCGGATCAGGACCATTCAAGAGAAAAACAGAAATCCTATGAGGTTTGAGGGCAAAGGGATAGTCACTGATTTTGTGCTGAAAATACTGAGGGCAAGAGATCAAGGCTGGAGCCACCTGCTGCTGGCACAGCAAAGAGAGACAAGTCTTCACAGGGAATAAGCTACAATTTCATTCATGATTACTGGCAAGAGCTTGAGTATCTTATTGTCTAGAGATGGGACTTATAGGAGCAAAACAAACGAGCCATTTTTTAATCCTGCTAAAGAAGATGGCCCAAAAGAGAGCTGTGACTCTGGTAGAGGAGGTGTGATCCTAGATGGTCTGAGTCAGAGAGAGGAATCGGAGGTCAGAAGAGAGGCATTGCCCATATCTAGGGGCTATTCAGAAGGCTTTAATGGATGTGCTCTGAGATCCCACAAAAGCAGCCCATCATAAAAAGTCAGCATAGAAACCTCCAAGGTCAGAGAGTACCTCTGCAGATCATAAGTGCTACAGATGTAAGAAACCTCCCATTTGGTTTCTACTAGGTTGGGGAGGGGCAATTGCCCTGATCCTCCGGGTACAGGGCTGGCTGGGGACAGAGTGCTTTCATATGGACATTCAACCAAACCTTCTGTCTTCAGGCCTCCCCCGCCCCCCAACCCCCCTTACCGACCCCTACTTTCAGAGGTATCTGGAACCTCTCATTCCTAAGCCTTTCTGGGGTTTTGTAGCCCAGAGCAGCTTACTTCTGTGCTTCTCCCAAAGCTGTTTCAGGTCCTTGACTTTCCAGCTCCCAATATTCTGCTGCTTTTGCTTCCTCTTTGTGTGTTTATGCCTTAAACAAAATCCTTTTACCTCACTTGGATATGGGGCAGGGGAAGCTGGGAGAAATCAATGACAAAATATGAGTGTTCAATCCACCATGTATAATTTGAAATATATATAACTTTTATAATAAGAAAAAATAATTGTTGTTGTAAAAAAGAATTGAGTTGGAGATATAAAATATATATGTCCATATTGACTGATGCTAAAACTGAAACTCCAATACTTTGGCCACGTCATGTGACGAGTTGACTCCCTGGAAAAAACTCTGATGCTGGGAACGATTAGGGGCGGGAGGAGATGGGGACAACAGAGAATGAGATGGCTGGATGGCATCACCAGCTCGATGGACATGAGTTTGAGTGAACTCCGGGAGTTGGTGATGGACAGGGAGGCCTGGTGTGCTGTGATTCATGGGGTTACAAAGAGTCGGACACAACTGAGTGACTGAACTGAACTGAAAGTTAATAATACAAAGCAATGCATTGCTCTTTTGCAAAATAAACCAGGCAGACAGTGGTTCAGAGTTTTGATAAGGTATCCATCACTAGAGGTGAGGTGAGGTCGCTCAGTCGTGTCCGATTCTTTGTGATCCCATGGACTATAGCCTACCGGTTCCTCAGTCCATGGAATTTTCCAGGCAAGAGTACTGGAGTGGGTTGCCATTTCCTTCTCCAGGTCCATCACTAGAGGCTGAGGTTATTAGAGTAAGGCTCCCTGGCAGACTCTGAATAATGGGTAGAATTTGGATTCTTTAAGGGAATAGGTCTCTAATTCATTTCTTTATTAGCAACCATGTATAAATCAAGATATTATCTACTGTGGTAGCCATTGCTTTGAGCATCTCAACATACATTTCCCTTGTTATCCTTCATTTTGATGAGATGAATTCTCACTTGGAGAGAAGGAAGTGAGCACAACAGAGAGAAGCAGAGCCTGAAGGCAGAGAACCCTATTGATCAGACTTGAGCCTGATCCAGCTGCATCTAAAGTTAGAATGTCCTGGACTTCTAAGTTGCAAGAGCCAATAAATTTCTATCCCCACTCCCACCTCCCCACCTTTGTTTTCTAAGTTAGTTTTAGTTGGCTCTCAGTTACTTGCATCAGGAAGAATCCTGACTAATATAAGTAATGAGATGGTGTTTAACTGAATTTTAGACCACCACCACCATGGGTAGAGTTAGACCTCAGTGGATTGTCTAAATTGAAATTATAACTTTAAACTTTTTTCTCATTAAGCTTATTGGTGTTCATAATTACAATCCTTTGACTCAAGGCAGTACAGGAACAGATGAGTGTCTGCATTTTCCCTTTGGAGCTTGTTATTTTTCTCATAACAGATGAATTATTTGTAAGCAAAAATTAAAGATAAAAATCAATTCCCATCATCTTAAAGAGAATGTGGTGAGTATATCCCTAGAGATATGAGGGCTGCCAGGTAATTCATCTATAGAGGGCCGCTGGAAGGCAGAGCCCACCACGCTCCCAGAATTCATAGTTTTATGCTTGCAGATGAGAAGGTTTTGCTGCAGCAGCCAGAGCAAAGATAGCAAATCTCTAGGTGACCTGGCAAATTACTCCATAACAGCTAACTAATACCAGATAATTAATAAATAAGTGCACACTGTGGGTCTACTGTTGTTTTCAGTGCTTTTTATGTCCCGCCATAAACCTGATTATGTACTGCTATTGTCACCCCTCCCATTTTCCAGATGAGAAAAATTAAGGCAAAAATGGTTAAGCCTGGATAGGCAGCCAGGCAGTCTGATGCTGATGTGGCACGTTCTGAGTCACTCTGCTACACTGCTCGAGGGCATGAGTCAATTTACAAAAGCATTCTGTGTTGTAATAGCAAGTCTCAGTCTCCACTGACAAACCAGGGGGATTGGGATTTGAGGCAAGAGACAGAATTACTCGGATAATCAGGAAAAGGGAGAAATTCAAATTCTACATAAAATGCATTTCTTCATTAACTTTAATGATGGTGGATTTTTCTTGAGATTTTAAATAGTCTTACTAAAGAAAAAAAGGCTTAATTACATTTCCGAAGAATTGATGCTTTTGAACTGTGGTGTTGGAGAAGACTCTTGAGAGTCCCTTGTACTGCAAGGAGATCCAACCAGTCCATTCTAAAGGAGATCAATCCTGGGTGTTCATTGGAAGGACTGATGCTAAAGTTGAAACTGCAATACTTTGGCCACCTCATGCGACGAGTTGACTCACTGGAAAAGAGTCTGATGCTGGGAAAGGTTGGGGGCGGGAGGAGAAGGGGATGACAGAGAATGAGATGGCTGGATGGCATCAGCGACTCTGTGGACATGAGTTTGAGTGAACTCCGGGAGTTGGTGATGGACAGGGAGGCCTGGCGTGCTGTGATTCATGGGGTCACGGAGAGTCGGACACGACTGAGGGACTGAACTGAACTGAACTGAACATTTCCAAATTTCCACTTGGAATTTCCAAATTTCCATTACCTCTCTTTGTGATATTGTGATATGTGATTAGGTGTTCAGTCATGTCCAGCTCTTTGCAACCTTTTGGACTGGCTCCTCTGTCGGTGGGATTTTTCATGTAAGACTAGTGGAGTGGGTTGCCATTTTCCTCCTCCAGGGGATCTTCCTGACCCAGGGATCAAAGACAAATCTTCTGTGTTTCCTGCATTGCAGGCAGATTCTTAACCCACTGAGCCACTGGGGAAACCACTTTGTGACATTAAAAGTTTTATCCACATACCCTATTATTGAGACAGAGTGTTCGTTACTGGCTTGCAATCTCCCCCAAACCCCTAGACTTGCATCCCCACCCTTTTTTGGTAACAGATCCTGGTTATGTGCAGACATCATATGATCACCCCTTGTTCTGCAGGATGGGGAAATCCTTGCCTTGGCTTGTAAGGCCCTAAATGACCAGGCCTGCTTCAGTAGCTCTCTGAGTCTGTCTCTGACCACCCTCTCCCTGGTTCACCTTGTTTTAGTTGTACTGGCCTCCCTGTTGGACCACGAATATCCCAGAACTGTCCTCCTCAGCACTGACTATTCTCTCTTCTCAAATGCTTTCCCCTTACATAGCTCCCTGCTTCTTTCAAGACTACTCAGATGTTCCCTTCTTATGAGGTCCTTGACCACCTTATTTAAATACATTCCCAGTCCCTGTTACTCTGCTCTAATTCTTCTTTTATCCACAGCACTTATTAGTTTCTAACATGCTACTTAACTTTTAAAATTATGTTTATTTGTCGTTTCTGTATTCTTCTAGAATGTATACTTTCTGAAGACAAAGATACTTGTTATGTGTTCATTGATGTATCTCATGTGCCTAGAAAAGTGCATAGCATGTAAGAGCCACTAAACAAATATTTGTTGAATGAGTGAATAAATGAATGATCAAATACCAGGGGTTGCTGGGAAATATTTTCCTATGATAAGAGGAAGAAAGTAGAGACTCTTTGCTCTTCTCTGTAGTCTATTTTCTGCCTTTGAGACCCATTGTATGAGGATATGATGTTTGAGCTGCTATAGCTTTCTCACAACTTAGGAAGAGTCTAAGAGAACTACAGCCCTGCCCCTGAGCTCTGCCTGTGCTCAGTTACTGAACCAACACTAGCCAAGAAAGTTCTCCAGATTTCTTGCTTGTGAAAAAATTAAATCCTTTCTTTTAAAGTTAACTATTAGCCTGGTGGGCTACACTCCATGGGGTCACAAAGAGTCAGACATGACTTAGTGACTAAACAACAACATTACTTAGGCATGCTGTTACTTGCAGCTAAAGGCATCCTCAACTGATGCAATAATTTAGTAAGTCACGTGGTAAAAAAGAAAGAAATTTGGTTTTTAATTCTGCTTCCTGGCATAGAGTTCCTAAAATCCTTGGAATTTCCCTAGTGATAAGGTGATAGAAATGTCTTTTGTTCTAATGAGGTGACTGAAACCAAGGGTTATAGTGTGAAAGGGCTGTCTAATTTTGTGGATCATCAGCTTCCTGAAGAACCTTTACTAAAATAGACTGTGAGAATGAGAGCTTGGTGGCAGTACCCTTGGATGTGAATTCTGCAGAGTGGAAGAGCATGTTTGAGCTGAGATCCTAAGAGGAACTAGCCAGGAATAAAGAGAAGGATGGGAAGAAGAGATTCTAAGCAGAGGCAATGAAACAGGTAACTAACTTAAAATACTGAGTGCTTACTGTGCCTGGCACAGTACTGATATTTTAACAGTAGCATTTAAAGTGCTATTTGTGATATCCTTATGAGTAGGTACTATTATTACCCTAGTTTACAGATGAGCTAACTGAGGATTAGAGAGGTTAAGTCAGTTGCCTAGAATCACAGCTTATAATTGGTGGATCTAAGATTCAAACCAACTTGAGAGTATATAATAGATGTCACACACTATCCAAGATACTGGTAACAATGAACAAAACACAATTCATCTCCCCCTTCCCCCGTGAAGCTAATGTTTTGATGCTCTTAATAGAGCATTACAGAAGTGAATATGGGACAGAAACACCTGGCATATTTAGGGAGCCAATGGCTCCTGCGTCTCCAAAGGAATCTTGGGAACTTGCTGCCATGTTTGGGGAGATCAGTTGGACCGTTGGAATGCCAAAGTTGGTTCCCTGAGATTGCGTTTGGGCTTTAGGGACATTTGTACCACTTGTTTAAAAATGGATGAAAATTTATTTTTATTTTAAAATTTCTTACAAGTATTTAATCTGTCATGAGAGAAAAACAAGTCCCAAAGAGGGAAATGCACACAGTGCTGTACTCCATGTCCAAAAAAAAAAAAAGTGAATACTTATCTGCTGCCAATATGCTTAATTAGGGTAGACAAGGGAGGTACCATTTAAAATTATGGTTTTGAAAAAAGATACTGAAGGAAATGGTCAGAGATCTATTCCAGGTATTTTTTTTTAATACATATTTTTTTAAGGTCTGTTTTACAAGAAGAGGAACTCAGACAAAAGTGGGACTATTATAAAATATAGTTTTATAGTAGATTTAGCAGTGTATTTCTTTGAAACTTGTCATTCCTGCAAAGCAGAGAGGTTAAGTTTTATAATAGTTGCCACAACTATTTTTGGTTTTTTAGGAATGTTGTTTAAATTGCCTTCCCTTTTCTAGCTAATTTGCTGAAGTAAAAGTATATCAGAAGATTAATATACTTTTATTTATAGAATAATAATACTTTATGACTGCTGAGCTGATCACATATGCTAGTTCATTAAATCCTCCCAATGCTGTGAGATATAAATTATAACTGATATCTCTTTACATATGGAAAACTGTGGTTCAGGAAGTTTATATGATCTCCCTAAGATCGCAGTGGTATAGCTGGAACCTGAACTTGGGAATTCTGACTACAGCTCTTGACCTGATTGGGTCAGACCTACTGGGTACAGCATTAAGAGAATGGGCTCCAGTGTCAGTTGGATTTTAGATTGTTCCTTAACTGTACCTTTACAAATGATTTAACCTTTTCAATCCTCAGTTTCCTCTTCCGTAAAATGGAGCCAATACTACCTACGTCATAGTTTTGTGGTGAGGAGTTAATGATTATTACTAACTGTAAAGTGCTTATTTGGCACACAGTATATGTTAAGTGAATGGTTTTTAGTATTATTGATAAAGAATAAAGGAGAAAAGTATTGACTTAATAGTGTCTTCTTATTTGGAAGGAAATATTAAAACAGTGGTTCTCAACTGGGGGCAGTTCTGCTGCCCATGAACTTTTGGCTGTGTCTGGAGATATTTTTGGTTGTCACAACTGAGAGGTGCTAAGACCAAGCAGGTAGAGTGGGTGAGAGCAAGGATACGCTAAACATCCTACAATGCTCAGGTTAGCCCCCACAACAAGGAATCATCAGGTCCAAATGTCAGCAGTGCCCAGGTTGAGAAACCCTGTATTAAAACAACAAGGACTTGTTGAGTCTAACGGAAGTGCAGTTGATCACAATGTTTAAAGTTATTATGTTGTAGATTGAGTATATACTTTTAATGAGGTGTGTAAACACCAATTCTCCAAGCACAGAAGAATCTGAAAATTAGAGGCCATATATTATCTTGGCCAGTGGAGAAAACAAAAATGAGTGTAAGGAAATGACATAGTTTATGTTGGACATATGAGTAGAGTGATAATCTGAAGTTTCTAATTGGAAAATTCAACAGTTTAAAAAAAGTTCTTTGTGGTTTAGAGGTGACAGTTCTCAAAATTGTCAACTTATAATTATTGAAAAAATAAATTTTCACATAATGAGACAGCTTAAATTCATTAGCAAACGGCCTTAGCTAGCTTTCCATCATTCTTCAAACACTTTTCAACTTTAGTATCACCAGTAAGACATGATTTAATATTTTTAAAAAAGGAATTTTTATCTAAGTGAAAAAACATAATTTAGATTTGTTAGTATAAAGACCAAAATGCAGTATTTTCCTATTAGAAACAGGAGACAAAACTTTTCATGATGATTTTAGTTCTTTTAACTTGAATATTTAAAAACTAATTACATTATAAAAATTGAATCCCACACACCAATTCTCTTAAATTATATTGATCATAATGAACTGATTTCTTCAGATTTATGACTTGAATAATTTATTATTATGCAACTCATCTCACATTAGTGGCTTTTGCAAAGTAGTGCATAAAAGCAATCTTTGCCAACTTCTATTCACGTTTGAAAAAGAATTTCCTGTATGTATGGCAAACCTGTCACCACAGAGCCCAGAGATGTCAGTTTAATACTTTGACACAAAGACATAGAGAACATTTATAAAGGAAGGTTATTTTTTCCTGGAAAATATTAAAGAAAGAGGCATTGTTGCAGTTAAGCACAGTCTAACCACCAGGTGTACCCTGAATGCTGTTCCAGGAAGGATCTCAGAAACGTTGTCCATATAATCAACCAGGGGCTGCCCATATGCTTCCCTGGTCCTTCCAGGGCCAACTTGCCACCTGGTTGGAGGTGAGAACTAGGTGTGGCATTGAAAGTTATTGTCCATTCATTTGTCCATTCAAAATGCATTTTTTTTCTTTTCAGCTTTATGAGGTATAATTGGCAATTAAAAAAATATATATATACTTTGACTTCCTTGGTGGTACAGTGGATGAGAATCCACATGCCAGTGCAGAGGACACAGCGGGTTTGATCCCTGACCTGGGAAGATTCCACGTGCTGCAGAGCAACTGAGCCTGTTGGCCGCAACTACTGAGCCCCCGTGGTGCAGCTACTGAAGCCTGTGTGCCAAGGCCTGTGCTCTACAACCAGATAAGCCACCACAATGAGTCCAGGAACCGAATGCAGAGTAGCCTCCACTTGCCACAGCTAGAGAAAGCCTGTGCACAGCAACCAAGGCCCAGCTCCACCAAAAAAAAGAAAAAGAAAAAAATGTTTTAAGTATATATATATAAGGTATGTAATTTGATGATTTGATATATGTAAACATTGTGAAATATTCCCCACAATTAAGCTAACTGACGTATCCATCACCTCCCATAGTTTCCATTTTCTTTTTGTGAGTGCATGGCGCAGTTGATATGTTTCTCTCAATCATCTAATATGTGTCAAGCCCTGTGTTTGTGCTGGCAACAGAAAGTGAGGAGGGCAGAAAAGAAGAGAGGACGGCTTAAGGAGGAACCACCTGGCTTTTCCCTGCTCTCATAAAGTTTACAGGTTGCTGGGGAAAACTATTAAACAGATAATTAGACAAACAGTTTTTTACACATCCATAAATACAACAACAAAAAGTATAGGGTGTTGAGGCAGTCTGAACACGGATTGGAAAAGAATTTCCAGACACAGAGCATTTCAGAAAGGAGTGAGTTTATTAAGAACAGAGAGCAGATATAATTTGGGCACTGCAAACACATTGGGCCTGACAGACTAGGGAGAGTGGATTCTTTTCTTGGGTTAGTAGCCAATGTTTATAGCCTCAAGTTAAAGAAAATTTCTGCTGGAAGTTGCCATTAGGTGATTGGTTGGGGCACTATAGGGTGACTACTAGGGGGGTGGGCATTTTTGCCTAATTTGGGGTCAGAAAGCCTGCTGGTGATGATCGGGGGGCTTGTGGCAAAGATTACAAAGGGGCTCAGTCAGTTCTGGAGATGACCTTGTTTCTGGACTCCATTTCTGTGGCCTTGGTGCAAGACTTTGCGCCTGTGGCTTTGGGGCAGGACCCGACCGACACAGGGTGTGATGAGAAAGAATACTAGAGGAACTAATTTAATCTAGGAGGTCAGAGGAGGTAGCTGGTAGGTCCAGTTTTGCTCAGTGTTAAAAATAAACAACACAAGCAAACAAAAAACAAAGGTATGGCTCATAGTTGATTGTTCAGTTGTTCAGTTGTGTCTGACTCTTTTGCAACCCCGTGAACTGTAGCCCACCATGTTTCTCTGTCCATGGGATTTCCCAGGCAAGAATGCTGGCGTAGGTTGTCAGATTGATAAGCAGTGCAATTCAGATATAAAATATTCCTAATGAAGTGTGAAATTCTAGGCCTTTAAAAGACAGAATTCTGCAGGGGGTGGTGATTTTTACCATTAAGCTAATAGAGCAAACCAGAGTCAACAGGATATTAAAAAGCTCTGGCTTTAGTTAGTTACTGAATCGCTCTGTGAAAGAGCTGGTTTGAAGGAAGGGTGAGGCTGGTGAATGGGCAAAGAACCAGGAGAGACAAACAGGTCTGGGAGATAAATTCGGAAGGAGTAAAGCACAAGCAGGAGGTAAACAAACAATGTGACAGGCTCAGAAGCACACGAGCCCAACAGGCAAACTGGCAGTAAGGTCACAGGAAATGAAGAGTGCTCTGAGGCGGCAGGAAGTGGCGCCCTGGGTGGACCCCAGTGCCGGAATCTGACCTGGACAGGAAGTGAAGGGCATCATCTGAGGAGCAGGAAGGGGAGATTATTTTTTTGTGTTGGTTGTAGTGAGGAAAATAAGTGTCAGTTACATAAACCTTGCTAAACCTTTCATCCTGTTTGGGGTTTGAGGCAGTTTGAAGCTTCTCTAACAAAGTAATTTGGTCTTCTGGGAGGGATTTGAGAGGGGCAAGAAATTGCTCTGGAGCTTTGTATCGCCTCGGCTCCCTTTTGGGAGACAGAAGATATCTGCCTTGGATTCATATCAGAAGAAAATAAGGACCTCCTACCTCTTGTTTCATGACAAAATGATCTGCGTGTGACGCTTGGTAGAGATATGGCTTTCTTGTGTTATAATAAGACCAGGGGTTGAGGAGTGGGAAATAGTTGTTTGTTGGAGATTATATTCCTAATTCAGCACTGTTTACACTGAAGAAGGGAAGTGATGGAAGAAGCTACCTCCTTCCCCGGGGTAAATGGAAGAGGTGAACACACTGAGAAATTAAAGTGAAGAGAGAAATATGTAAACAAACATTTTAAAAAACCAATTGTAAACAATGTGATATGATGGAAGATGGGAAGAGATAAAAAAATAATCAGCATTAACTTAAATGGGGTAATTAGAGGAGACAAAATAAGAGGGGATGATGCAAAGGATCTACCTACCTGTAGATACTAGAAGCTCCTTCAAATATTTCTTTTCAGGTGACTGTGGGGCTTTAAATCTTTCAGGATTTTAATGAGATGCTCAGACTGTATGTCGTACACACACACCAACACATATGCATTGAGAAGGAACCACCTGGCTTTTCCCTGCTCTCATAAAGTTTACAGGTTGCTAGGGGAAAACTATTAAACAGATAATTAGACAAACAGTTTTTTTACACGTCCATAAATACAACAGCAAAAAATACAGTGCTTTTCCCTCTGAAGGGAGGTGTGTTCTTGGCTGTCATTTAGATAGTAGCTCCTAGTACATTTTAGTTTCCCTTAGAAGCTCTGGAGAACAGTTGGCAAATAGAAATGGTCCACAGAAATAACATGGCTTCCTGGAACTTAGGAGGAAGGAAATGGGTGGTTTCTTTAATTACTATGGTGTGTGTGTGTGTGTGTGCATGTGTGTGTGTGTCTGTGTGATAACTAAAGATAGCATTCTGGCTTACATCCTCAGGAGAGAAGGTGAATCTGGAAATTAATGGATTTGGGAGTATATATGGTTGTGTTGAATTTGCTAGGTTAAGTAAGGCAATAATGCTGTGTTTTCAGTATCCTGGCTAGATCAGAAAGGGTGGACTGAAATTTTTCTCTGATATTTAATCATTTTAAATTCGAGGACATTATTATTTACATACGAAGAGCTAATGCCTCTAATGAAGGCACAAAAAGCTTATTTACAGCAAAGGTGTGAGTGGGGTGACAAGAGGAGTGTTGACAAGGCCTTAATTAATTGATTTTGCTAATTATTCATTTCTGCCAAGTGTTATAGTCCTTTTGGTAAAAATCAGTAGAAACAAGAATTTTGCCGCAAGCTATTTTAACTCAGTAGTAGTAGCAAAACTTCTTGGCTGTTTTAAGATATTTTGGGATCCTTTTTTTGTCCTCTTTTATGCTGAAATTGTGGACTTTGTAAAACTGAAGAACTAAACATATTTCTATATGGACACTTATTTATGAGCTGTGTGATTTAGCCAAGGTCTGGGCTTAAAAGGCATTTTAGTGAAACTGGAAATAAATTAGATGACAGATTTGAATTGAAATAAAAATTAAAAATATGTCCCATAGCAGTGCATGTATTAATATTTATTTCTTCAGACTTCGTAAAGACCTTGACTAGTCATAAATATATCCTTGCTCCTGGGTGCAGGAAGTTTAACTTTTCTGTAGGCTTATACTGTTTTGCGTTTCTTTGAAAGTCATGATACTGAAGAAATCCCAAAATCCCCAGGAGATTCTGTGTAAATGCAAGCTGCAAAACACTTTCATCTTTTCTCCACCGCACTATTGTCCTATATCTTCACTGATTTGGAGGAAATTGTGATTGAGGGCATGGCTATCATTATTAAGCATGTATTAGCTGCAGGCACTGTGTTGGATATTCACATGCATTATTTAATAAAGCCCCCATTTTACAGATGGGACAGCTCACAAGTAATAAATAGTATAAAACCAGAATATGAATCTAGGTCTTTTTTTTTTTTTGTCATTTCTTGACTTAATCCTTGACTGCCTTAAATTGCTGAGGCCTTATTTCCCTGATGAGACTGTCAATTGCTAGAAGGCAAGGATCTTATATTTTAGTCTGCATAGATTAGGCTGGCAATAGTTATATCCTTCTGTTGAAATGAAAAATCAAATGTCAAATAATTTTATAAAAAGGTTAAAAAAGGTGTAAAGAAAGAAACAAATCCCGAGAGATTAGTTTCTCAAATCACGACATGAATGCCATACAACACTGGTTCATGAACTAGTGCCACCCCCACGGTGTCAGGTAAAGCGTGGGGGTTTCTTAGGTTGTCAGGATACTGGGTGTTTCCGTGCACTTAGTGGGTGGTGGCTGGGGCGTCAAAAGTCCTGGAGAATGTGGGACAGTCCCACAAGATTGCCAGGCCCCAAATGCCACTAGTGAGTGCCTCTGCTGACTAGCAGCCCCGGCCTAGCGGCCTAGTGATGGAAAATGTGGACCCAGAGGCAGACTGAGTTCCGACCCAGCTGCCTCCCTTGCTGGCTGTGCCACTCGCATCACTTGAACTCTGTGCTGTCTACTCCCGGCACACAGTTAGTGCTGGATAATATCAGCTCTTACTCGCTCGCCTCCAGGAGAACATCCCTGAACAAGACACAGTCTTTGAGAAGTGACTGAATTTACTGGACTAACAGTAACAGTGTAAGAATCAAGATGTATTCAGAATGGTGCTTCTCAGATCTTAGTTTACTTACAAATGTCCTAGTGAAGTGAAAGTGTTAGTCGCTCAGTTGTGTCCAGCTGTTTGTGATCCCATTGACTGTAGCTTGCCAGTCTCCTAGAAATTTTGTAAAATGCAGATTCTGATTTAGGAGGTCTGGGGTAGGGCCTGAGAGTCTGCATTTCTGACAAGCTTGTGATGCTGGTGGTGGTGGTAGTGGCCCGCAGGTTGAGTGGTAAGATTCTAAAGTAACCTGGGGGAGAAGCTCACTTAATAAATCCAACAAGCAAGCATTTATTGCATATCTGTTCATACCTTAATTTACAGAGATGGAGGTAGTGGAGGTGGGCTATAAAGAGTATTGAATTTGATTTCTTCACATAGGGCACTTCTATCTGTTTGCCATTTTTATTATTACCTACTCCCCTCCCACTCCCCACCGCTGCACACAGACAGAGAATATTGTCCATGGAAAACTAACAGAAACTTTTTCTTAGGGGAAAAAGGCAGAAAAAATAGTTCCTATCTGTAAATCCTCACTCAGAATAAAAGGCCACCTTTTGTCTCCAAATAACTTTAGATATTGTAACTAAATAAAGGGAAAATTTGGCTGCCATTCTTAGATGCAAGGTGTAAGCCTTGCATATCTCAGAACGAGTGTGAGCTGTGTGTGTTTTGAGTGTTTGTGCTGTGTGTGTGCTACTGTGCATGTGAATGTGTAAGCTGGGAAGTGTATGAGGTCTTTGCTAGACAAATGCTTTTAAAAATATTGCTGGGGAAGGGAGATCTAATTACCCACCCCCTACTTCCCCGTGAAGATTAAAGCTCTAAGTTAAGGGGCAGGGGTTCCAAAGGCAGCTTTGACTGGGAACTTCGCATATTTTAGGCAGTGGAAGTTATTTGAATATAGTCATTGAGAGAAGAGACTACTTATTATCCACTTAAAATACTTCCCGACTGCAGCATGGTGTTGTATGGAAGCCAAAGTAATTGGCTCTGCGTTTGGCCAGCTGATTTAGCAAGAAATTTTGCAAATTATGCAGTCCTTACAGATGGTGCTGTTGGGTTTGTTAGAATGTTTTAAAACAGTGACACACTTGACCAAGAACTGAATTTCCAGCCTCTCAGAGGTACCTTCAGCCAATCCTAGACTATTTCCACCGGGGGGGCTGAAGACCAGAAATAGACCTTTCCTGCAACCTTCTGATAAATGATTTCCTTTAAAAACCACTTGTATAATAAAATAACTCGGTGGTAAACTTGGCCAAGGGAAACTCCTGGAACTTTTCTGTATCTTTGGTTATCTCTGAGTTGCTTGAATCACACTTTAAAATGGTTCTTAATTGACTTTCTGGTGCTCTGCCTGAGGTCAGGGAGGAGCCAGTGTTTCTAGAAGGGAGACGGGTGTGCTCTGCCAGGGTGAACTGTAACTCCCCGAGAGCCTATGAGGAAGGGCTCTGCCTGATGTGTAGAGTAAGAACAGCTGGAGCCTCTGGCTTTCTCTGGGAAGAGATTTCTAAGTTTGCCTCTTAGAAGCTATTAGAAAGTTCAAAGCACTGTATCATCTTCATAGGCCCAGTTCTTACTCAGATCTTTGCAACAGGGACTCGTCCTGATCTTTGGCTTGTTTTCTTGGTTTCTGTTTGAATCGTCACCTTTTATCCATCTCTCTCAGTGCCCTTTTGGTGGTGCTTATTTTGGCTTTACGTAAGCAGCATCTCTGGATGCATGAAAGAGGCAGATAAAATTCCCCTGGGTTACTGAATTGCCCTTTATCTATTTTTAGCCATGCAAGGAATTTACCGGGCCCACAGCATAACTCAATCACTCTAAGCCAGTGAGCAAATTCTGAGTGTTTTTAAACCTCTCCCTGAGGCATTTGGCATAGGCTAAGCTTAAAGGCCCATGATTCAGTCACTGATTATTCAAGATATACACACTTAGGTTTCTGTAATCACCAAACTGTCACTGTCAGCTAGACACTCAGTTCTGGCTCCTAATTTTGTGCTGGAAGCTGCACAAAGCCTATTGTGTCCTGTGTGCATGTGTGGCTCTGGCAATGCAGAAATGGCAACAGGGAAGTATCCGGTGCCCACTAAGGGACTGATGACAGATAATTTGCTCTCTTTCAGTCAAGTGACCTTTCTTAAGACAGCCTTTGGCCTATAGCCTGGGCTCTTTGGCCCTTGTATATCTGCTATCTCTTCCATTCCTAGGGACCTTCTATGAGAGTCAACAATGTTTCACCTAGGGCCTCAAGTTTTTTTTAATAAATGAGTTTGAAGGAGGCATTCATTCATTTGTTGATTGACTTATTCATTCAACAGACATTCACTGATGAATTCCTGTATTCCAACTTGGAAACCTGGAATGGGGGATCCTCAACTTTTCATAGGAATACATGCCTATGACCTGCCATTCTGGCTACAAGAGCTCCCTTGTACCTCCTTCACTTCTCAGAAACATGCCCTTCTAGGATGGTGAGCTCTGCACTCCTATCCAGATGAGCTCATTTTCTTTGCCTCTGCACTACTTCTGCTAGCAAAGGAATCCTTCCCCTTTCTGAATATCATTAGCTTCTGTCACTCCTTTTTTTCATTCAGGGTCAAACCGAAGATTAAGAAGATAGTTGACTTACTATATGACCTGTGATGTGCCCACTTGGCTAGGCTGAATTACATCCTCCAGAATTCCCTTCCAGTATGTTTCTGGTGAATGTGGGCTATAAGGGAGAGTCTTTTTGCAAAAAATGGAGAATGAAAGGGAGGTGTGCAGCTATTTTGTAGCACACATATGAAGTGAAGTGAATTCACTCAGTTGTGTCCGACTCTTTGCAACCTCATGGACTATAGCCTACCAGGCTCCTCCGTCCATGGGATTTTCCGGGCAAGAGTACTGGAGTGGGTTGCCATTTCCTTCAACAAAGCACCAATCTAGATGCTATGGTGAAGGGATTTTGAGATGTCATTAAAGCTCAGAATCAGTTGACTTTAATCATAAGGGAGATTGCTCTAGGTAACTCAATCAGAGGAAAGCTTTTTTCTTACAGTTTTACTGAGATATAATTGACACAGCACTGTGTAAGTTTAAGGTGTATAGCATAATGATTTAAGATACATACATTGTGAAAGATTACCACAATAAGTTAACATCCATTATTTCATATAGATACATACTTTTTGTTTTTGTTTTTTCCTTGTGATAAGAACTCTTAAGAGCTACTCTCTTGCTGCTGCTGCTGCTGCTAAGTCACTTCAGTCGTGTCCGACTCTGTGCGACCCCATAGACGGCAGCCCACCAGGCTCCCCCGTCCCTGGGATTTTCCAGGCAAGAACACTGGAGTGGGTTGCCATTTCCTTCTCCAAAGCATGGAAGTGAAAAGTGAAACTGAAGTCGCTCTGTCGTGTCTGACTCTTAGCGACCCCATGGACTGCAGCCCACCAGGCTCCTCCGTCCATGGGATTTTCCAGGCAAGAGTACTGGAATGGGCTGCCATTGCCTTCTCCGAGCTACTCTCTTAACTTTCAAATATACCATACAGCAGTGTTAACTGTGGTCAATGTATTGTATGCCACACCCCCAGTACAGAAGTTTGGACCTTTTGATCAGCTTTTTCCAGTTCAGAGAAGGCATTTAAAAAGAGGGGTTAAACCCTTCCTGAAATCAGAGAGTCCATGTAGCAGAGCTGAAAAGTTCTAGAATCTTCTTCTATGTTCTAGGTAAACACCCATGCTGTTGCTGATCTGCTCATTTGCCTCAATGGTGTGGAGCTGCAGCTGGGCCTGTAATTGCTTATCTTTACAGATGGCTCTTTCCTCATTTCCACTCACTCTTGGGCCAAGTGTATGCATGCAGCTCTAGGACCAGAGCTCTGGCTTCCACAGGATACCATCATCACCAAATTCATCCCTGTAGGGGGGGGGGGTCCCAGCCTACTTGTAATGTCCCTTCTCAACGCCCTGTCCTGTGGATGTCAGACTTGCTGAGCCAGCTCCTACAACTGTGTAAGACAATTCTTTGTAATAAATAAATGGACAGATTAAAAAAACAAAAACTTCTCACTGGTTATGCTTCTCTTGTTAAACTCTGACAGATACAAGAACTAGGGAAACCATTGCTTGCTTGTCATGACGTTAGCGATTGAAACCTAGAAGGCCACCAGTATTCATTCATTTATTCACAACTATGCTAAGGTTGGCAGTGTAGTAATCAGCAAGGCAGACATGGACCCTGCCCTTGGAGGGCAGATCTAGCAGGAAAGTGGATGTTCAACAGTATTTACAAGGATAATAATAAGGTGAGCACAGAACTGTTAGAAGGTATAAATTGCGAGACTCTGCCTAGGCTAACGTGTCAGAGAAGGGAAGTAAGGGCCTGAGAGAAAGAGCTAGAGAGGATGAGAGCAAATAAAAGGAGTTCAAGCATTTCTTTAGAGTTGTTCATGGTGGCAGAAGAGATGTGGCTGGAGAGGTAAGCCATAGAGGGCCCTGCAAACCAAGATAATGATGTCTGATACCCTGAGGGACAAACTTTTTTTTTAAGAATCTTCACATTTAGAATCCTGTTTTTTAAAATTATATCACAATTTGGTTTCATTTTGAGCCTTCAAAATTCCTGTGGTGTTGGTATGTACTCCTGTCACTACTCTGACTTCATTTCCGCTTTTTTTCTATAGCCTTCTTATATAAAACAGGATGCTCTTTTTATAAGACAAGCATCAGTTGGCTATTGGTATTTTTAACCCATTCTCCTGCCTTGGGCTTTAAATTCTCACTGCATACTTCTTGAGGGAAAAAGAAAATGGAATCTGTACTCTTCATATTAATTTACCTGACCATTCCCTTGTCTTTATGTTTATTTTTGGTTCTCTCAAGATTCATGGCAAAGGCTTCTGGAGGGTGGGCAGTTCACCTGTCCTCATAGTTCCAGGGCCTTCTGTTACCACCTGAGGCAAGGGGAGCTCAGCCCTTCCTTGGGCTGTTAAGCCTTTCTGCCTGCTAAACAACATGATGCTCTAAGGACTTCGTTAAGTAACTGAGCCACATGTTATCCTTGAAAAGTGGGGCAGTAAATACTATCAATTCCATGGGCTAGAGAGATAAGAAAAGTTGAGATGCTAGAAGGTATGTGACAAAACCAGTCACAAGTCTGAGGTAGGCTTAGTAGTGAGAGCTTGGATTCAATTTCTGTCTTTCTTTGCTCTCCTTCATTTTTCAACCCCCTTTCCCAGGTCTCCCCTCTGGCTGTGTTTGGTAAAGCATTTAGGGAGAAGGTGAACCAATTTTTTAAGGCAGACTGACTTGGGTTGAAAGTCTGGTTTCACTGTAGCCTATTTCTTTATTTGTAAAATGGGAGTAATATCAACCACTTGTCAAATGGCAAGTGCAAAGCAACTAGCTCAGTGCAAGGCACACAAGTGGGCCTCAGTACATTTGGGGTATTAAGCATTACGATCTTGAACAAGGGGACCTTGCTGGATGTGGAGGGAGCAGACAACTACATAGACTTTTACTGAACAGATTATGTTTACCCTTTGTACTCAGTTAAAAAATTTTTAATTTAATTAACTCTTATTTTTGGCTGTGCTGGGTCTTTGTTGCTGTGTGAGTGCTTTCTTTAGTTTCAGAGAGCAGGGGGCTGCTCTCTCGTTGCTGCGTGCAGGCTTCTCACTGCTGTGGCTTCTCTTGTGGAGAATGGGTGCTAGGGTGCTTGGGCTTCAGTAATTGAGGTTCTCCAGCTCTGAAGTGCAGGCTCAGTAGTTGTGGTGCTGGAGCTTATTTGCCCCACAATATGTGGAATCTTCCTGGACCAAGGATTGAACCCGTGTCCCCTGCATTGTGAGGTGGAATCTTAACCACTGGACCACCAAGGAAGCCTCCTTGGTACTCATTTTTGTACAAGGGGTAAGAAGCATCATTTAATTTGAGAGCAGTGCCTGGTCTCTCAAGGTCCAAATCAGGGGTCATGACAGACAATCAAGTTCATGGCTTGTAAGGACACTTGTGGAACTTGCCCAGCCTCGTTTAAAAGTGAATCGGAGATAACAAAACTTATTGTGATAATCATTTCATAATATATGCTTATATCAAATCAGGATGTTGTATACCTTTAATACAATGTTGTATACCTTTAATACAATGTTGTATGCCTTTAATACAATGTTGTATGTCAATCATATTGTAATCAAACTGGGGGAAAAAAAGAGAAACTATAGTCACTGTAAAAATAGCAGTCAATTGGGGTGAAAAAATTTTGGAAATAGTGGTGATGGCTGTACAACACTAAATGTAATCAATGCCACTAAAATTTATACTTGAAAGTGGTTAAAATGCTAAATTTTATGTTAGGTATATTTTACCACAATTAAAAAAAATATGAATTCTAGAAAGGCTACTGACTTGTGTCTGAATAGCTCTTCCTTTTATGCCCAAATGTAGGCTAGCTTGCTACTACTGTGACCCACTTCTGAACTGAACTGTGTGGGGACTATTTGCTAAATTATTCCAGAATGTGAATTAGGATGGTCTACAACTAAACTCCTCATTTTCCAGATGAGGAGTTGGAGACCCTGAACACACTCAAACATGCCATTCTTTCTCTGACAGGGCCTTTGCATATGCTTGTCCCTCTGCCATGGATGCCCTTCCCCACTTTGACAAATCCTATTTCTCTTTCTGGTTTCATGCGAAATATCACTTTATCCAGAAAGCTTTCCCCTGTCCTTCTGGTATGTTAGCTCAGTCTGTTGTGTGATTTCTTAGTAACTAACACTTTTCTGAAATGCTCACTCCACTTGTAATTACTTTGTAGTTTATCTGAGTTTCAGGTACGAGGGCAGGGCCTTGGTCTGTCCTGTCCACCGTTGTTTCTCAAGAATACAGCATAGTGCCTGGCACATTTGTGTTCATTAAAGAAGAAAAAGTACTAAAAATAAAATCAACCCTGTCTTCCCTCATAGGAAGACATGCAGCAATGCAAAATCATTCCAGGTCAGTCAGTATCTGCTGACCCTGAGTTTATCATAAACTGAATGATGTTAATGATGTACCTTTATGTGTATTAACAGGCAAGAGTGGCTGGGGGAAGTAGGGCAGACATTGCCTTTAATCCATTGAGCCTGACCCAGGCACTAGTTGATGTCCCTAGGAAATGTACAAAGAAGCTAGGTGCTGGGGTAGGGGCTGAACTTGACTGCCCACCCCTGCACTGCCTGCACAGGGTCAACACTAAATCAGGAGCAGAGGGTTATAGGTTTGACACGAGGGAATGCTTTCTGGTGTGATATTAAGGATTGTTAAAAATGGGTTGGAATATAGAGGAAGCCTTCCCCAGAGGCTTCAGAAAACAGGCCAGAGTTCCATTTCAGCTGGTTATTTTGGGCCTACCACAGGCAGCAGGTTAGACTAGACAGCTGCTTATAAAGTCCCATTGTTCCATCCCTCTGACCCATAATAAAGCTATAGACACTGCTGTTGCTGATAAACATGCCAGGACACACACAAACAGGACAGTCCTGGGGCTGTATCTGTTGCTAGTTTCTTATCTACTGAACATTCTGAATTCACCTTTTGTCTAGAAAAATTACCTCAGTCTTTGAGCACGGCAAAGCTCTTTCTATAAAAGACTAGTTCTGTATTTGAAAGCAAGAACTGCAATGCATACCAATTTAACTCTTGGGTTGATACTCACCTAAGTAGAGGATTAAAAAAATAACCTGCCACTCGGAATAATTCCCAGCATACAAAGAAAGCAATCTGGACACTGCTGTGTGTCCTGTTCAGGAAGCAGGGGACACATCTTCTCTTTATCTGGTTTTAAAGTGAGGGAAGGGAATGGTCTTGAATATGCAAATGAATCTAATTTAATTAACTTTTATGACCACAGCTCCTTTGAGATAACCATGGGAGCCAATTAGATTCCATTAAAATTCAGCCATTTCCTCCAGGCTTCAATGAGACACCCTTGCCTCCTCTAAGAAAAAACGACAACAAAAAAAGTAAAAAGATCTAATCAGAAATAACAAAAGAGAGTAAGTTGTCTGTAGCAGCTCTACAATTTGGTCTTTCCAGAAGCTGCTTACACAGTCATTTGCTCCAGTTCATTGCCCCAAGCCTGGCGCCGCATGCAGCAATGTGAAATCATTCCAGGTCAGTCATGTAACTGCTGACCCTGAGTTTATCAGAAACTGAAGTAGTGAAAGATAAAGGAATGATATTTCATACTTTAGGGTGGAAACTTCCAATTTCGTGAGGTTGAGGGGAGAATTGCTTTGACCCTATCAGGTCAGAGACATAGAGGAACTTAGGCCACTTAATCCTTTGTTGCCCTGTTTTGTAATATTCTGTCCTTTTTCTTTTCCTGATCGCAAATGTGATACATATTTATAGTAAAAAAAAAAATGGAAAATACAGAAAGGCTAAATGATGCTGTACATATCTAGAAAGAACTTGGAAATCTCTCTTCTGTAATTTTGCTCACTTCTTTCCCCCTTATTAAGCAAATTTTAGAGGACTTAGTGTATTTGGGAAGGACTGGGAGGGCGTAATGAGGGCTTGAAATGGGGGGTATCATATTCCAATTCCTTCCTTTCTCTTTCAATCTATATCCCACGCCACTTACCTCTCTGGTCTCTAACACTATGTAATTACATAGCTGCCAATGGGTTTTGAATCCTGGCCTCCAAAATGCTTTCTGTGGTTAGAAAAATGTATGGTGGGTCCACCAATTGTTTGATCCGCCCTGAAAGTGCCTTGGGATGGGTTCAGCAAAATGTGTCATTGGGTTCCTGGTAGTTGTGTTGCCTGCTATTAGTTCTAGAAACATTTCATGTCATATGACTACAGTATTGCAAATAATTTTAGCATGAATAGAGGAGATATTTCTATTTCTTCATAGAAAGCTATCCACTGGCAAGCTGTCTCTAAAACAAATATATGAATGTATGGCAAAACCACTACAATATTGTAAAGTAATCAGCCTCCAATTAAAATAAATTTATGAAAAAAAATTTAAAGAAAAAAAAAACAAATATATGCAAAGAGCAGGTCATAGTGCCCAGCATTATATGATTATATAATTGTGTAGGCTATTAATTAGGAAGTAAAGTTTCTGTAACAAGTTTTTTAATCAAGTAGATTTAAGAAAACAAATTTTATATTTCCCTTAGATTTTAAAAACAATAAATACTTAAGTTCTAACAAAGGCACACAATTATAAAATAACTAGAAAGAAAAGAGATGATGATGTGGAAAACAGACACACATGTCAGTGGTTCTAAGAGAAAGAAGAAATAAAGGTAATAAAAACAAAGCCAAATCTTTTACTTTTCACTAATAGTTTCACTTGTCTTTGTTTTCAAAAATTTCAGCTTAACTGGGTGTCAGAATAATTCCCTCTGCCATGTCCTAGTGCAAGGTTGAATCATTTTGTGCCTGGACTATTGTAATTTCAGTAGCTATGTCCTTTTCATTATAGGGGACTGGAATGCAAAAGTAGGAAGTCAAGAAACACCTGGAGTAACAGGCAAATTTGGCCTTGGAGCACGGAATGAAGCAGGACAAAGGCTAATAGAGTTTTGCCAAGTTCCAACAACACAAGAGAAGACTCTACACATGGACATCACCAGATGGTCAACATCGAAATCAGATTGATTATATTCTTTGCAGCCAAAGATGGAGAAGCTCTATATAGTCAGCAAAAACTAGACTGGAAGCAGACTGTGACTCGGATCATGAACTCCTTATTGCTAAAATCAGACTTAAATTGAAGAAAGTAGGGAAAACCACTAGACCATTCAGGTATGACCTAAATCAAATCCCTTATGATTATGCAGTGGAAGTGAGAAATAGATTTAAGGAACTAGATCTGATAGATAGAGTGCCTGATGAACCCTGGACGGAGGTTCGTGACATTGTACAGGAGACAGGGACCAAGACCATCCCCATGGAAAAGAAATGCAAAAAAGCAAAATGGCTGTCTGAGGAAGCCTTACAAATAACTGTGAAAAGAAGAGAAGTGAAAAGCAAAGGAGAAAAGGAAAGATATAATCATCTGAATGCAGAGTTCCAAAGAATAACAAGGAGAGATAAGAAAGCCTTCCTCAGCGATCAATGCAAAGAAATAGAGGAAAACAACAGAATAGGAAAGACAAGAGATCTCTTCAAGAAAATTAGAGATACCAAGGGAACATTTCATGCAAAGATGAGCTTGATAAAGGACAGAAATGTTGTGGACCTAATGGAAGCAGAAGATATTAAGAAGAGGTGGCAAGAATACACAGAAGAACTGTATAAAAAAGATTTTCACGACCCAGATAATCACAATGGTGTGATCACTCACCTAGAGCCAGACATCTTGGAATGTGAAGTCAAGTGGGCCTTAGAAAGCATCACTATGAACAAAGCTAGTGGAGGTGATGGAATTCCAGTTGAGCTATTTCAAATCCTGAAAGATGAGGCTGTGAAAGTGCTGCACTCAATATGCCAGCAAATTTGGAAAACTCAGCAGTGGCCACAGGACTGGAAAAGGTCAGTCTTCATCTCAATCCCAAAGAAAGGCAATGCCAAGGAATGCTCAAACGACCGCACAATTGCACTCATCTCACATGCTAGTAAAGTCATGCTCAAAATTCTCGAAGCCAGGCTTCAGCAATATGTGAACCATGAACTTCCAGATGTTCAAGCTGGTTTTAGAAAAGGCAGAGGCACCAGAGATCAAATTGCCAACATCCGCTGGATCATGGAGAAAGCAAGAGTTCCAGAAAAACATCTATTTCTGCTTTATTGACTATGCCAAAGCCTTTGACTGTCTGGATCACAATAAACTGTGGAAAATTCTGAAAGAGATGGGAATTCCAGACCACCTGACCTGCCTCTTGAGAAACCTGTATGCAGGTCAGGAAGCAACAGTTAGAACTGGACATGGAACAACAGACTGGTTCCAAATAGGAAAAGGAGTACATCAAGACTGTATATTGTCACCCTGCTTATTCAACTTCTCTGCAGCATACAACATGAGGAACGCTGGGCTGGAAGAAGCACAAGCTGGAATTAAGATTGCTGGGAGAAATGTCAATAACCTCGGATATGCAGATGACACCACCCTTATGGCAGAAAGTGAAGAGGAACTAAAAAGCCTCTTGATGGAAGTGAAAGAGGAGAGTGAAAAAGTTGGCCGAAGCTCAACATTCAGAAAACGAAGATCATGGCATCTGGTCCCATCACTTCATGGGAAATAGATCGGGAAACAGTGGAAACAGTGTCAGACTTTATTTTTCTGGGCTCCAAAATCACTGCGGATGCTGACTGCAGCCATGAAATTAAAAGACGCTTGCTCCTTGGAAGGAAAGTTATGACCAACCTAGATAGCATATTAACAAGCAGAGACATTACTTTGCCAACCAAGGTCCGTCTAGTCAAGGCTATGGTTTTTCCAGTGGTCATGTATGGATGTGAGAGTTGGGCTATAAATAAAGCTGAGTGCCGAAGAATTGATGCTTTTGAACTGTGGTGCTGGAGAAAACTGTTGAGAGTCCCTTGGATTGCAAGGAGATCCAACCAGTCCATCCTAAAGGAGATCAGTCCTGGGTGTTCATTGGAAGGACTGATGCTAAAGCTGAAACTCCAATACTTTGGCCACCTCATGCAAAGAGTTGACTCACTAGAAAAGACTCCGATGCTGGGAAGGATTGGGGGCAGGAGGAGAAGGGGACGATAGAGGATGAGATGACTGGAGGGCATCACCAACTTGATGGAAATGAGTTTGGGTGAACTCCTGGAGTTGGTGATGGACAGGGAGGCCTGGTGTGCTGTGATTCATGGGGTCGCAAAGAGTTGGACAAGACTGAGCAACTGAACTGAACTGACCATCTATTATGCTCTTACTATTAATACATGCCAGGCACTATATTCTAAAGCATGCCTCAGTTTACTGTAACCCTTATATCAATAATCTGAAGTTGACTGTATCATTTTGGGCAACTGAATATCTAATATTCATTATCCCCTCTTCTTGTTTGTTCAGTTCAGTTCAGTCGCTCAGTCGTGTCCGACTCTCCGCGACCCCATGAATCACAGCACGCCAGGCCTCCCTGTCCATCACCAACTCCCAGAGTACACTCAAACCCATGTCCACAGAGTCGGTGATGCCATCCAACCATCTCATTCTCGGTCGTCCCCTTCTCCTCCCGCCCCCAACCTTTCCTTAACAGAACCAAATTTTGCATGGGGTATTAGTGTATCCATCTAAATACTCACTTTACCAGCCTCCATCACTGCTAAGTGGCTTTGTGATCCAATTCTAGATAATGAGATGTAAGCAGAAGTTTGTGGAGGGGGAGCTTCTTGGAAGTTTTATTCTTTCCTGATGAAATGGGACACACAGACTAGAGTAACACTCTTAGCCTATCCCCACTTCTTTGTGCCTTAGGTATAAATGTGATGGCTGGAGCTGCCTTTGGTATAAATGTGATGGACCAGCAGTAGCCATCTTGGAAACATAAAGCAAGAAGCCAACATGCTAAGAAAGGTAGAGTTAAAAGGCAGAAAAATCTGGGATCTTGATGGTATTGTTAAACAGACAAACTGTCCAGCAACTGCTTACCACTGTACTTCCAGTTATGTAAGAAAATAATTTTTGAAGCCATTGTTAGTGGCCATTCAATTATTTGCAGCTGAATGCATTCCAAGTCCCATTTTTCAGATAAGGAAACCAAAGGCTATTTGTAATAAGTAACTTGGAAAATATATATAAAATTTGTATGGGGGCTCTAAGTCACATATTCTCATTCTAGAGCTTACTCTCTTAGACATAATACAGTATCACATCCCCATTGTGTTAGGTTATAAGATCTATTCATAAGCTTCTTAGGAAACTTGAACTTCCTTCTGACTCTGCCTTTTCAGAGATGCCAGTGTTAAGTATTAACTTTGTCTAAACAACACACATCTGTCTCTTACCATCAGTTTTACTATGATGAAAGCCAGATCTAACCATCTCATTTTCTTGCTTAGAATCCTCAACAATATTTCTTCCTCTACAGCCCAGATGTAACCGCAACTGTTTTTAGCATAATGTAAGTACCATAATTGGTACAGGCAAGTAGATTGTAAGAAACTCAGTTATGTTGGTATATTAATTATCTACTGCTGTGTAACAAATTGCTCCAAAACTTAGCAGCTGAAAACAACAAACCCTATTTCTCACACGGTGTTTGAGTGTAGGGAGTCTGGAGGCATCTTAGCTGAGTGGTTCTTGCTCACATCTTTTCTGAGGTTTCAGTCAAGATGCCTGTGGGGACTTCAGTCATCTGAACACTTGACTGGACTAGAGTATCCACTTCAAACAGGCTTATTCACACAGCTATCGCACTTTCTCACCACGTGCTCCTCTCCTCATGACACACCAGCAGATTTCCTCCAGAGCAGGTGGCACAAGAAAGACAGAGTCACAGTGTGTTTTATGACACAGACATATGACATAGACATGGAAGTGGCATGGTATCACTTCTGTACTGTTCTGCTGGTTATATCTACCAGACTGGATACAGTGTGGGAGGGGACTACATAGGGTGTGGGTGCTAAGAAGCAAGGATCAATAGGGGACATCTTGCTGGCTGATGAACTCAGGTAGCATTGGGACAAAATGGTGGTATTACCATCTAGCTTCAGCCACTTGTCACTATGGTGGGACACAGGTCCTGTGCTGCTGGATTTTTCCATTTCTCACATAAAGCCAGAAAAATAGATTTCTAAGTTAAATCTCATGATAGTAAATGTTGGCTTCAGGATTTTAGAAAATCTAGTGTGGGCCAAACAGAATATAAATGCCCTCCAGATATAGTCTGTGAGCTGCCAGTGTGTACCCTATCTGGCCCATACTGTGCAAGGAATATGTAACTCCAGTTTCAACCTATGTCTGGAGCGATACTTCTAAGAAGGTTCAGAATACAAGTGCGGGCTTCCCCAGGAATGTGTGAAAGTGGAAGTGAGGTCACTCGGTCGTGTCCAACTCTTTGCGACTCCATGGACAGTAGCCTACCAGGCTCCTCCGTCCGTGGGATTCTCCAGGCAAGAGTACTGGAGTGGGTTGCTGTTTCCTTCTCCAGGAGATCTTCCCAACCCAGGGATCGAACCCAGGTCTCCCACATTGCAGGCAGACGCTTTACCATCTGAGCCACCAGGGAAGCTTCCAGGAATGTATACCACGATAATTTAGTAATGTCTGCCATGGGTGAAGGAGCGTGATGACAGATGCCTGAGTCTGATACACACAACCATACAATTTATTGCCCAAACCAAGATACTTTTGAGAGTAAAAGGGAGTGCTATCATAATTACACTAAAATAGTATTTTAGTGTAAAATTACACTAAAATAGTATAACAAATGAAATTGTGCCGTAAGTTGGAACTAACTCAGAGAAACCAGGATATACAGTCACCATCCACATAACCCTTCATGAAATCACCCCAGTGTCATCTGTCTCCAGTGTTCATTAGGGCCATATCAGGGACTCATTGTTCTCGGAGCACATGCATACTTCCAAACCCCATTGCCTACAGTCCTCTGTCCCCGTTTATCCTCTTTTCTCCTCATCCTTCTTCCCTTGATTCCTCTTAGACTTCAACATCTCCAAGTCCCATCAGAAGTGTTATTTCTTTTATCTGTTGTTTTTACCTCCTACCCTTCTTTCCAGGCTAATTGCTCTTTTACTAGAGTTTTCATAAAACTTTATACATGTCTTTAATAAAGCATTTATTGCACTAATCCACATACAGGGACCATGTATTATTTAATTAGGACTCTCATACCTATCTCAGTGTCTGGCACAAAGAAGGTGCTTAATAATCATTCATTAAAATTTTATTTTGCATCTCACCTCCATTCTTTTTCTTTAACACCCTCTGCAGGAGGTAATAATGAAGACCAAGATGTCAAGTAGGCAATAAGCGGAGGTAATGTAGGAACAGAGAAAATCCACAAACCTGATAATTGGTTCTTGAATTACTGACCATTAACCTAAGTAGTGATTATAGGAATTTTAAATTCTTCTCTTGCTTTTCACTTCTAAATGAACAGAAGCTGTTTCCATTGAGGATGAGCTTCTATCTTAATAGTAAAACTGAGTACTATTGCCTGTCCTATAGAGACAAAGAATACTCAGTGTGTGTGTGCGCTTTATAAAAGCTGTCTCCCTCAGAAGTTTGTAACTAAGCAGTGAAAATCAACCCCAGGCCTACGCAGGATAGGTAGGAGGATTTATCTTCCGTGTACACATCTAACACTTACTGATGCTCATGTGCATTGTCTATGAACCTCTTGGGGCAGGGGGAAGAGAAACCGATGGAGAGCAATGTTCTGCATAAACTCTCATGAATGAAATTAAGTTACAAAATATTAGTCCTGTGGGACTTAGATGCGTTTGTTGGAGGTGGGTAGGTTAATGGTAGGAAACCATTAAATCTACTAGATTGTTATGAATTTTAAATCTTAAAGCCTGAGATAAAGTAGAGCAAATGACATCACATAGCACATTTTCTTTGGTGGGATTTCATTTGGTCTCCTTTTGAGTTAGAGGGAGGACCCAGAAAACTTGGACGTGGTTCTGAATCTCTTCTTGGCAGAGTAATTTAAAGTAAGTCATACACAAATAAACCTATCTGTGAAACAGAACAGAGACATAGAAAACGGACCAGTGGTTACCAAGGAGGAGGTGGGTAGGAGAGGCTTGGATTGGGATTTGGGGATTAACAGATGCAATCTGGTATATATGGAACGGATAAATAACAAGGTCCTACTGTATAGCAGAGGGAACTGTATTCAATATCCTGTGATAAACCATAATGGAAAAAATATGAAAAAGAATGTATACATGTATAACTGAATCACTTTGCTGTATAGCAGTAATTAAGACAACATTGTAATTCAACTATTCTTCAATTAAAAATAAAAAAATAAAGTTACAACTTCTCTCTGAACCATCTTCCTATTTGAGATGGGGCTACTAATAATACTTATTTCACTGGGTTAAATGGAATAAGGTACGTGAAAGGACTTTGTGGATTGGGATGATGTATACCAGTGGTAGTTAGGACTATTTTTAGGCTGATTTGCCGGCAGCAGTGATGGAGAGAGTGGGAGGGAGGACAGAATGGAGAACCATACTTAAGCCGCCCCCAGGTCGCTGGTGACTGAAACCCTGGTTTATCCCATGATAGCAAGGTTAATAATAACACCCAGTGAAGAGTGAGCGCTTGAAAATTTGTCTGGGACAGGTTGGGTTTGTCAGGGAGGGTTGGTCCTGACATCACTTGCTTTAAACCTGTGGTTGTCAGTCAGGTTGTGCTCTATTATCGCCTGCTTTTTGGAAAGGGTGAGTCTAAATTGGAACCGTCTTTCCTCTGTTTTAGCCGTTTTTGCTGAGTCCCATAGCGCTGATTATAGTTCTTACATTCTTCAATAGGCTGTTTCATTCTTGACTCACCTCCAGACTCATAAATATTCTTCAGAGAACACAGAGGTTTTAAAGGGTGCTTATCTATTAACCTTGTGGCTTAATGTGCCCCATATAATAGCCAGAACACAGTATCTTTCCTGCTTTATTGTCCCTAACATGTGCAGGAGCGAAAACCTAGACAGGCTTTTTTTTAGGAGAGTTTCTTTGCAGTTGTATGACCTTGGGTGATTCCTTCAACTACAGAAAGAGGGATAATAATAACGAATGTGGAGGCTGTTGTGAGCATGAGCAACATCGTGAGGAAGAGCACCTGGTATGCAGGAAATATCCAGTTACATAATCGCTATTATTATTATTCACAATAATCGCATAAAGGCATTCAGAACAAAACATTTGTAATGACTCCTGGAAAGATTAATTTGTACTTAATAGTCAAGAGGCTGTCTGACAATGTTTTCCATGTACTGACTCAGAGGAAAGTGCTGCCTAGAGGGAGAGACAAATGTCAGCACAAAAAATCTGAATCTGAACAATACATTAGATGGAGACATCTCAGTACACTGAAAAACTGTTACACAAGATAATCCAAGATGGACTGAGTGTGTTTACAGGGAATTTTTTTTTTTTTCAGCTAAGTAGTTTGCCTGGGTGTCACTCTATAATGTGTTGAAAACATGTGGACACCGGGGGGACGGGAAGGATGGGACAAGCTGGGAGGGTAAGCATTGACATATATAGACTGCTGCTGCTGCTAAGTCGCTTCAGTCGTGTCTGACTCTGTGCGACCCCATAGACGGCCTCCTACCGGGCTCCCCATCCCTGGGATTCTCCAGGCAAGAACACTGGAGTGGGTTGCCGTTTCCTTCTCCATGGGTAAAATAGCTAGTGGGAAGCTGCTACATAGCACAGGGAGCTCACCTTGGTGCTCTGTGATGACCTAGATGGAATGGGAAAGGGGTGGGAGCGAGGCTCAGGAGGGAGGGGATATATGTATACACACAACTGATTAACTTTGTTGTACAGCAAAAATTAACGCAACATTGTAAAGCATTTTACTCCAATAAAAAAAACAGCGTTACTTGATGTTGTATCATGACTGTGGAATGCCACACTATTTGCATCAGAAGCAATCAGAATCCTATTTCCAGCTGGTTTTTAGGCAAGATTTCTGCTGCTGCTGCTGCTTACTTGCTTCCGTTGTGTCTGACTCTGTGCAACCCTATGGATTGCAGCCTGCCAGACTCCTCTGTCGATGGAATTCTCTAGGCAAGAGAAGCAGAATAGGTTGCCATGCCCTCCTCCAGGGGATCTTCCCAACTGAGGGATCAAACTCTGGTCTCCTGCATTGCAGGCAGATTCTTTACCATCTGAGCTACCAGGGAAGCCCAGGCAAGATCTCTAGGCTGGCCAAATATATACTACCTCCGTCACTCACCAGTGCTAGACCTTATGCTCAGAGTTTCATTTCTTAACGACTTTGATTCTTATTAAAATGGTAATATCCTTGTTGTCATCAATCACTGACACATTTATATGAGGGAGTTTGAGTCCTGCTTGAATATTAAGCTTACCTGAGGAGAAGGCTCTTAAGAAAGCTGGGGGTTGCGGCGGGGAGCTGTCACTACGGGGGAGAAGAGAGGGAGGCATGGAGGCTGGGTAGGGGAGGGGCAGCCAGTCTAAGACTGTTCTCTCAAAAGAAGCCAGATGGGGTCTTGTGCCCTTAATGCAGCTTTGTTTTCCATGTCCCTTCTCCAGCATGCGGCACTGGTTGTATTGATACTTAGACAGAACACAGATTTCTCCCTTTATTTTTCTATTTGTTCTAGGAACCAGGAACCAGAAAGAACAGGTGTTAATCTTATCAGCAAGGAAAGGAGGCCTCATGAGCGGTGAGAAACTGCACTTTTAACTTATTTGTAAGGCCTGGCATCTTGATGTTGTAAATTGTCTCCAAAGTTTTTAAAATATTGAATAAAATGATAAAAAGTAATGAAGAATTTTTAATAGCCTGAGGTGGATAATGTAGTTCCTCTGGTAGGAAAATTATGATGTAATGTTAAATCATTCTTCATGAGGGCTTTTTTTAATGAAGCAGGAAGTAACAAAGACTGAGTTGAGAAAAAAACTGTTGAATAATGTATGATGTTGAGGTTTCACAGGCTGTGATAAAGGCTTCAAAGAGCTATAGATAAAATGATATGAAACCTGAAAGTAGATTTATATTAATTTTTATTTATCACAGTCTGAAATTATTTTTGCATATTTATTTACTCATTTATATCAGGCTTCCAACTAGATTCAAAACCAGTGCGGGAGGGCAAGCACCATTTCTCTGTTCACCACTATTTCTCTGTCCTCATACCATCTAGCACTGTGATTGGACTATATTTGTGGGATGATGAGTTTATAATTCAGCATCACCCACTGGCTCAAAATTACTCATTTTCTAAATCCACCTTATTATGAATGCTAAAATAAGGTATTTGAAGATTATTCAAACAACAAAACAAATTTCTATCCTGACCTGAAATCATATATGATAATCCCAAAAATATTCTTCAATAGACAAGAGATTAGTATGGCCATATATTTTCAGCAACTCCCATTTTAAAATAAATTATTCAACATTATTAGATTACTTATAAATGACATCAATCAATTAGCACTGCAGGGTTGAGATTTGAAGGAATTTTTAGAGGCTAGATTGGTAAAACTTTAACTCTTTATATTCTTCAGAAAGGATTAAAGAAATTTAGGCTCTCACCAGGCTTGGCTTCCTCTCTTCAGCTGCTACTGAAGATTTAATTAACGTGCATATCAGCTGGGCTGACCATTCTAACACTGCTGGATGTAGGCAGAGGTAAGAGTTTGGACAAGGAGCTTGGGACTGAAGCACCCCTGCCTCTCACCACTAGAAGAGTGAAATCTGGCACATTTTGATTCATAACAATGAATCAAATACCACAGAGCTGACTGCTAAAGACTCTCTTTTATGTAGACGTACCTGCCAGGCCTTTACATATTGAAGTGAATCATTGTCACCTGTGGCAGTTTTGCTCTTCATTTGCTTGATGTATTTCATCTGCATTTGGAAGTATTAAGAATCACTGTTTGATCTATTGTGTTTGTTGTCACACATTTATACTTTGGGATTTCTGCATCCCTATAAAAATATGATGTTTAAAGAAAGACACGAAAGGACAATTATCATCCATCCTGCATTGCTCGTTGGTTCTACAGACAATAAGACAAAAGACTTACCCTTCAAAATCATCTCTATATTAGTGTGGCTAGTTTGTTCTGGTTTGCCAGGAAATTTCCTAATTTTAGAATGGAATGACCCAAATCCCTAGAACTCTTTCAGTCCTGGGCAAGCCGAGAAGGTTGCTCATCCTCTCCCCAGTTGAATTGTTCAGAGGACTTTATCAGGGTTTCTTGAAACCAGAGCATGAAATAGATTTGAAGTCCAGAATTGCATTTTAAAGGGTAATAAATCCCCACCATGGCAAAGAACCTTAAATCAATAGGCAGTAAAAATATACACATTTTAAGAAATTGCCTTGTGAAGAGTTCTTTGAAGTACTATTCTTTGGAGCCACTCCGGGATTTAAACATTGGATGCGTCACTCCTTTTTGGACCCAAGAACATAGGTACAAGTTATCCAGAAGCATTTGAAGTTGTTTAGAGAACTGTGAAGAACTTCACCAGGCTAACCAAATTTTACATGGGTTCAAGATTGACTCCAAAGGGGCTGATAATGATAGCGTCCATATCAAAGGCAGCAGTGATGCCTTTGATAGAATGAATCACTGCTGCAAAAAAACAATCTTATGTGAGAACCAGCTTTCCCCTCCCCTCAAATGGAATTGATCTGTTCTTTGGAAAATGCTCTTGTCTTTTCGTCTTCTGTTATGGAGGCATGAATGCTGAAGGAGGGAAGTGCTAGAAGTCATGACTGTCAGATATGGAGGACATTGTGTCCATTGGGTGAACACCCCACTCCTGTACATGTTAATTCCTTGACCCCTGAACTTGTCGGTCTGATTTTCCAATACCTTCTTTTATTTTTTTCTAAACATTTATTTATTTGGTTGCTTTGGATTTAGTTGCAGGATCTTTCATTGTGGTGCACGGACTTTTCAGTTGTCGCATACAACCTCCAGGGCATGTAGACTTAATTGCTCCACGGTATGTAGGATCTTAGTTCTCCCACCAAGGATCAAACCCGTGTCCCCTGCATTGCAAGGCAGATTCGTAACCATTGGAACACCAGGGAAGTCCCCTCCAGTTCCTTATTTTTGATTGACACCTAACTGATTTCTGAAGAGTGAAGGCACCATGGCACAGCAGAATCAGCAAAGGTTTAAAGTCAGATAGACAGGGTTTAATGGGGTTTCCAGGTGGTACAGTGGTAAAAATCCGCCTGCCAATGCAAGAGACTCTGGTTCAATTCCTGGGTCAGGAAGATCCCCTGGAGTAGGAAACAGCAGCCCACTCCAGTATTCTTACCTGGATAACCCCCATGGACAGAGGAGCCTGGTAGGCTACAGTCCATGGGATCACTAACAGGGGACAAAACTGAGTGCACATGTGCACTAGCAGACTGGGTATATATCCTGGGCCTTCCCAGTACTAACTGTTGCTTCCTGACCTCCATATAGGTTTCTCAAGAGGCAGGTCAGGTGGTCTGGTATTCCCATCTCTTTCAGAATTTTACACAGTTTATTGTAATCCACACAGTCAAAAGCTTTGGCATAGTCAATAAAGCACAAATAGACGTTTTTCTGGAACTCTCTTGCTTTTTTGATGATCCAGCAGATGTTGGCAATTTGATCTCTGGTTCCTCTGCCTTTTCTAAATCCAGTTTGAACATCTGGAAGTTCACAGTTCACGTATTGCTGAAGCCTGGCTTGGAGAATTTTGAGCATGACTTTACTAGCGTGTGAGGTGAGTGCAATTGTGTGGTAGTTGGAGCATTCTTTGGCATTGCTTTTCTTTGGGATTGGAATGAAAACTGACCTTTTCCAGTCCTATAACCACTGCTGAGTTTTCCAAATTTGCTGGCATATTGAGTGCAGCACTTTCACAGCATCATCTTTTAGGATTTGAAATAGTTCCACTGGAATTCCATCACCTCCACTAGCTTTGTTCATAGTGAAGCTTTCTAAGACCCACTTGACTTCACATTCCAGGATGTCTGGCCCTAGGTGAGTGATCACACCATCGTGATTATCTGGGTCATGAAGATCTTTTTTGTACAGTTCTTCTGTGTATTCTTGCCACCTCTTCTTAATATCTTCTGCTTCTGTTAGGTCCATACCATTTCTGTCCTTTATCGAGCCCATCTTTGCATGAAATGTTCCCTTGGAATCTCTAATTTTCTTGAAGAGATCTCTTGTCTTTCCTATTCTGTTGTTTTCCTCTATTTCCTTGCATTGATTGCTGAGGAAGGCTTTCTTATCTCTCCTTGCTATTCTTTGGAACTCTGCATTCAGATGATTATATATCTTTCCTTTTCTCCATTGCGCTTCACTTCTCTTCTTTTCACAGCTATTTGTAAGGCCTCCTCAGACCGCCATTTTGCTTTTTTGCATTTCTTTTCCAGGAGGATGGTCTTGGTCCCTGTCTCCTGTACAATGTCACGAACCTCCATCCAGAGTTTATCAGGCACTCTATCTATCATATCTAGTTCCTTAAATCTATTTCTCACTTCCACTGCATAATCATAAGGGATTTGATTTAGGTCATACCTGAATGGTCTAGTGGTTTTCCCTACTTTCTTCAATTTAAGTCTGATTTTGGCAAAAAGGAGTTCATGATCCGAGTCACAGTCTGCTTCCAGTCTAGTTTTTGCTGACTATATAGAGCTTCTCCATCTTTGGCTGCAAAGAATATAATCAATCTGATTTCGATGTTGACCATCTGGTGATGTCCATGTGTAGAGTCTTCTCTTGTGTTGTTGGAAGAGGGTGTTTGCTATGACCAGTGTGTTCTCTTGGCAAAACTCTATTAGCCTTTGCCCTGCTTCATTCTGTGCTCCAAGGCCAAATTTGCCTGTTACTCCAGGTGCTTCTTGACTTCCTACTTTTGCATTCCAGTCCCCTATAATGAAAAGGACATCTTTTTGGGGTGTTAGTTCTTAAAGGTCTTGTAGGTCTTCATAGAACCATTCAACTTCAGCTTCTTCAGAGTTACTGGTTGGGGCATAGGCTTGGTTACCAGGATATTGAATGGTTTGCCTTGGGAAACAAACAGAGATCATTCTGTCATTTTTGAGATTGCATCCAAGTACTGCATTTCAGACTCTTTTGTTGACCATGATGGCTACTCCATTTCTTCTAAGGGATTCCTGCCCACAGTAGTAGATATAATGGTCATCTGAGTTAAATTCACCCATTCCAGTCCATTTTAATCAGGAAGCAACAGTTAGAAATGGACATGGAATAACAGACTGGTTCCAAATAGGAAAAGGAGTACGTCAAGGCTATATATTGTCACCCTGCTTATTTAACTTATATGCAGAGTACATCATGAGAAATGCTGGACTGGAAGAAGCACAAGCTGGAATCAAGATTGCCGGGAGAAATATCAATAACCTCAGATATGTAGATGACATCACCCTTATGGCAGAAAGTGAAGAGGAGCTAAAAAGCCTCTTGATGAAAGTGAAAGAGAAGAGTAAAAAAGTTGGCTTAAAGCTCAACATTCAGAAAACTAAAATCATGGCATCTGGTCCCATCACTTCATGGCAAATAGATGGAGAAACAGTGGAATCAATGTCAGACTTTATTTTCTTGGGCTCCAAAATCACTGCAGATGGTGATTGCTGCCATGAAATTAAAAGACGCTTACTCCCTGGAAGGAAAGTTATGACCAACCTAGATAGCATATTGAAAAGCAGAGACATTACTTTGCCAACAAAGGTCATCTAGTCAAGGCTATGGTTTTTCCCGTGGTCATGTATGGATGTGAGAGTTGGACTGTGAAGAAAGCTGATCGCCGAAGAATTGATGCTTTTGAACTGTGGTGTTGGAGAAGACTCTTGAGAGTCCCTCAGACTGCAAGGAGATCCAACCAGTCCATCCTAAAGGAGATCAGTCCTGGGTGTTCATTGGAAGGACTGATGCTGAAGCTGAAACTCCAATACTTTGGCTACCTCATGCGATGAGTTGACTCATTGGAAAAGACCCTGATGCTGGGAGAGATTATGGGCAGGAGGAGAAGGGGACGACAGAGGATGAGATGGCTGGATGGCATCACTGACTCGATGGACATGAGTCTGGGTAAATTCCAGGAGTTGGTGATGGACAGGGAGGCCTGGAGTACTGTGATTCATGGGGTCGCAAAGAGTCAGACATGACTGAGCGATTGAACTGAATTGAACCCAATACTGAGTATATAAACCATAAGAAAGTCTCTTGACTTCTTTGAGTCTCAGTTTATCATCTATGAAATAGGTTTAAAGATTCTTCTCCTAATTGTTATGAGTTCAAAATAAGATAATATATGTGAAGATGCCTAAGTTGGTACTGAAAATATACTAAAAGAATAAATAAACCCACAAAATGATGCATAGACTATCTTTGGGTACCTCCATATCAGAGGTGGTCTTTAAGGGCTGCTGGTTTGGTAAATATTGGCCATGAAATAGGAAGCACTTTAGGAGTCAAAGACTATAGGATCTACCCAGGGCTGTACCCCTAACACTCTTGGGCTTTGGTTTCCATTGAACACAAGTATCCACTTCCCTGATGGCTTGGCAGGTAAAAAATCACCTGCAACGCAGGAAACACAGGAGATGCAAGCTTGATCCCTGGGTCGGGAAGATCCACTGGAGGAGGAAACAACAACCCCCTTCAGTATTCTTGCCTCAAAAATCCCATGGATAGAAGGGCTTGGCTGGCTATAATCCATGGGATTGCACAGAGTCAGACACAACTGAGTGACTAAGTATGCATGAGCACAAGTGTGAAGGTTGTGTCAAGTGATTCCTATAATTCTTACTCTTCTCTAATTCCGTGAATCTATGAAGTGTACAGAATGTGAATTTGAGGTGCATCTGTGTTCTAAGCAACTATTGTACCATGGATCACATTATATTCTACAGAGGATGTCATTCCACAGGTTTGGGTTCTGCCTCAGGAAGAGTGGTCCCCTGAAGCCCTACGTGCCATTCAACATGACCTGTGCATCCTTTCCCCATTCCCCAGCTATCTGGAAACCTATCACACAGTGGACCTGTTGGATTCTCTTGCTAGAAATTTGAGATTGAATATGGAAAGGCTAGGGAATAGACAGTGACGTCGTTCCTGGAAGTCCACCATGGAGGTGTTTGGAGGCTGAGAATAACATTTTGTGAAAGCCATGATGGATCAGGTGAAGACAGAGTGGAAGGAGGCAATCTGGGAGTAGGTTTGATGAAGAGAGAGGGGACGGGGGACAGAAAGATGGAGAATAACTTTTTAGGTCCTTCTTTATTCCACAGTCACCCACAGGCCTTTTATACTGTGGGTGAAAAGGTGTTCCTTTTATCCTGCTCTTCTGTGAGATTTCCTATACTCTCTTTCACGTAAAGCAGATTTGAATGACTGTTCTGTTCTTTATGTCTAACTATGCTCTGAGACAGATGGCAACATAGACTGAGAGTTGGTAGTACAGACTGGGAAATCTCTGACTGGGATTTTTTCTTATTTCCTCTTGGAACAAGAATTTGGCACAGCATTCTACACAAACTAGGACAAGATAGGTACTCAATGAATTTTTACTGAAATAACATGAAAATCATGTATTTGTATATGAATAGTGTCACTGATGGCATTTATGCCAAAGGGTTAATTGGAATAGATGATTATGTTTCAGGAAGCATTTTTCCTGGATCCTCCTAACTGGGCAAGAAAGGTTATTAAGCACTGTCTTCACTGTGTTTCTAGGACCTATTCAGGATCTGGTTTGCTGTAGGCTTTATTTTAAAATGTCTGTTAAGCTGAGTGGCCCAGAATTGCTTTACATATTGTGAAGATATAAAAAGATATATAATTTATAGCTGCTCTACATAAGCAGCTTGCAGTGCAGTTGGGAAGATACAAGAAAAAACAAACAGAAAACATGGCGATTTGCAATGGATTTCAAAAAGCTCAGAGAATGGAAGGTCAGCGAGGTCTAATATGCTTAGAGAAGTTTTGTGGAAGAATGCAGTGCAGTTGGGAAGATACAAGAAAAACAAACAGAAAACATGGCGATTTGCAATGGATTTCAAAAAGCTCAGAGAATGGAAGGTCAGCGAGGTCTAATATGCTTAGAGAAGTTTTGTGGAAGAACAGGAGGTTGAGTTACTTGAGAGCTGGGTGGGACTTGGCAAGGCAGAGCTAGGTGGGGAGGTGGAGAAGAGGCTAAGCCAAGGCATGGGGGTGGTAATGAGAGTCCTGCAGTACTCACACCGACAATTTAACAGTTCACATTAAGAAATCTGAGACAGAATGTCCAAATATGGGCGGCAATACAGGGTTTGGCTACGAGTGCTGACCCTGGAGTTGGACTTTCTAGATTCAAATCCCAGCTCCACACCCACCTCTTCCCATTTCAGCGTCTGTGAGGTAAGGCAATTTCCTTACTGTTTCTGTTCCTCAGTTTCCTCATCAATAAAATTGGGGATGATGATAGTAATATCCATCTCATAGGGGTGTTCTAGAGGTGTTGTAGGCAATAAAGGAGAATGCTGTTTGTAAAGTTCCTAGATTAGTGTCTGGCACTTAGTAAACACAATGTCAGCCATTATCATCTGTTGCTGTAATCACACCTAAAAGTAGTTTTCAATGAAAAGAACTGCTCTTAATTTTGAACTGCATGCTGAATAACAAATCTGTTGGTTACTTAGGAAGCCAGGGAATTTCTGAGCTGCTACTGAACTCGTGGTACACTGGTTGGGGTTGGTTTACGGTAGAAAGAACGCTGAATGTATAGAATCCAGTGGAAGCTCTTGAGAGCTGGGGGAGGAGTTTGGATTTGGTGCCTAACTGCTAGGGCCCAACTGCTCTCTCTGAGCTGGGAAGCGATATGATGAAAGCGAGAGAGGGAGAAACAGGGGTAGGAGATCCAGTGAGGATAGAAAGGAGCTATTGCAATAATTAGGTGTTAGGTGACGCAGGCCAGGGCCAGAGCTGTGGCTGTGAGACAGAAATGCAGTGGGAAATCCAAGAGACTTCAAAGGGAAGGTTTTCATTTCTCACCACTGTGGCTGCCTCTGCCTTGGCCCAGGCCACCATCATCTCTTGCTTGTATTATTGCATCTCCTCTAACCTCTCTCTGCTTCTGGCCTCACCTCCTGCAGTCTTCTCTCAAGACAGTCACGCCTTTGCATATACTGTCCAATAGCTCCAGCCTTGCTCAGAGGACAAGCTGAACTCCTCACCAGAATCTATAAGGGCTGCACCCAATGGGCTCCCGTTACCTCTGACTTCACCCTCTACTTGGTGCCTACTTGTCCCTCTACTCCATGAAGCTATCTTCCCTGTTGGTCCTCAAACACATGGGACCTTGTCCTGCCCCAGGGAACTTGCCTGTGTCTGTTCTTCCCCTAAACAGCCACAGAGCTAATTCCCTCAGCTCCTTTCAGTCTCTGCTCAAATGTCATCTTATTAATGATATCTTCCTTGACCACCCTTCTGAAAATAGCAACCTTTCTCCATTCACTTTGACACTTTCTGTCTACCTTACTCTGCTTGGCTTTTCCTTCCCTATCACCACCTGACACAAGTTCTTTGTTTGTTGTCTAATTTCTCCACTAGGATGCTAGCTCTATAAGGACAGATATCTTTGACTGGCTTGCTCACTGATGCATCTGCAGAACCTAGAACAGTGCCTGGCATATAGGAGGTGCTTAGTAAATAGGGGTTGAATCCAATGTGCATCTAAGAAGTCATCAGATTTGCTGTGTCAGCACAGTGGCAGGTGCTCCCTTAGAAATGGCATCATTGACTCCTTGCAAGGACCCTGTCAGAAAGTACTGTCTTCTTTGTTTTACAAAGGACAATATCATACCAAGGCACGGAGACAGAGCACAGAGCTGGTGAGTGACACAGGAGATGTGTCCATTCCTCTGACCTTGGTGCTGTGCATGGTAAAGGTGGGATGCGGAGGGAGGGGTCAGTCAGGCACCAAGGCTTCCAGCTTCTGAGCTGTGGAAGAGCAACAGAACTGCCAACAGAAATGGCAATGTGGGGAAAGAAGACAAGCATTCCAGAAAAAGAAGAGTGGAGTAATGAAATGTTGGATCAAGTAAAATCAGGGCGAAATCCTTACTCTCGAGTAGGAAGACCAAATAATATTTTGTCTGAGACTTTTCTGAGAGTCAAAGTGGGCACTATTAATTAAGCTGGAATGACAGACATAAATGGGACTGTCCCAGCAAAGGGGTCAAGTGATCACCCTGGATTAAAGGAACTGGAGAGTTGATGAGAGATCCTGTCTAGAGATTTGGGTGTTTCTCTTGAAGAGGGACACAGGAGAAGCCATGAGGATGGGTATCTCATCAGCAGATTGAGGAAAGAGGGGACTGTCAAGACCAGCTTCTGGACCCTCCCACAGACGAAAGTAAGAGGAGAAGGAGGAGTCTGCGAAAAACCCAGCAGAACCAGAAGGGAGATGAGGTACAGAGGTCAGAAGGGCGGTGGACAGGAAGGAGGGGCAGTGGGTGGAGGCCACATTTTGCAGGGCAACTTAAAAGTAGGTCAGCTAGACCTTGGCAACAAAACAAGATTAGAGAATCACTTGCCTTTTGATTTTTATTTTGTAATTGTCATCTGTGTCTACAAAGTGCTAAAAGGCATTTAATTAAAATAGATTAAAATTAATTTTGATTTGAGGGCTTTTTTTTTTTTTTTCTTTTTTTGCTGCTGCTGCCCTCATTATATTTTGAAACGCTTTGGGGTGCTTTCAAAGACTGGATGAGGGTCTGGTGCCCCAGCCTGAAGTTTTCTTATGCCTCTGCATGACCTGAGTCACTAAAAGATCCTATATTTAGAGTGTCATTGACACAGATAAAATCTGGGTCCCAGGTGGAAGATACAAAAGCAAAAGGGGATACTTTCATGATTTCTTTGGGGTCAGGAAGATTGAAAATTGAGTTTCTGAAATCTGGTATTACTTGGTAAACTAGAAATTTACCTTAAATTTACTTTGATAGCTTAATTATCAGTTCAAGTAGATGTGTTCCTAACCTAGCCCCTTAACTTCAACGAAGGAAGGACATGACTGTGTCTTTGTGTATGTGTGCGGGGGAGGGGCAGCCAGTCAACAAACAAAACCTTAGTTCAAAACATTGAAATGATAGCAATGACAAAAATGCTGGTGAAGTATACCTAACAATAAAGTTGTTTATCAGCTGGTTGTTTGTAATGTAACGTAATGGTTAAGAAGTGAGAGCTGGGTCACTAACTACAACAATTTTGTCTACCCAATCACAGTCCACCTGACATAAGCCACAAGGGGTCTTCTCCAGGTAGAAAGTATATGTGAATAGCACATGGTTTATTTTTAATATTTTTAATTATAATTTTTATTTAAATTTTTTTGTTCTTAGGTATAATTTCATTTATCAATTAACATTAATTTTTATTGGAGTATAATCGCTTTACTGACACATGGTTTAGAGTTCTCAGTTTATCTGACAGTAAAGGCACATGACCAGGACCCTGGAAACAGAATCTATTCCGTGCATTCTCTGAAAGGAAGTCTTAATAACCATGTCTGGTAGCAGCATTAGGCAGAGGATACAGAGCAAGCTTTCCCCATAGTTTCTTTTAATCACAGCAAAAGTGTGACTGGGCTGAAATCACAGTGGCATGTAACTCCTGGAAACCAAAAGGAATAAAATCTCACAGGAATTCAAAGGGAACAAAATCATTAACATTGAGCCAAAACCTGCTGGCATGCATCACAGAAATAAAATAGATATAGAGGGCTCCTCTGAGAAGAGAAAACGCATGACTTCAGGCTACTTCTGCACAAGATGCTAACATCAATACCTCGAACTGGTTTCACAGAAGCAGTCTATCTGAAGCTGGCTGTCAGGCCAGATCTGATGAATGTTTGCAGCCAAGGCTGACCTTGAGCAGAATGAAGGAGAAGGGCTTGGTTTTAGCACACCCACCCAGCCTTGGCCCTTCTCAACCCTACCTTTAATAATAAGTCCCCTTAAAGAGCTTCGTGGAAGGCTTTATATTTAAAATGACAACTTCCCAGAGGCATATGGTATAGCATTTCCACGTTCAATACTCCCTTTTCCCTTTCCTCATCTTCTTCCCTCCTCCTCTCCTGTTTTTCCCATCTGTTTTATTTTCATGGTTTTACTTTTTTGTTCTCTTTTATCATTCTTTTCCTTTCCTGTGATAAGAAACTGGAGGAGAGAAAGAGAAGGAGAGAAGGAGAGAAAACAGGGAAGGCTGTAAACCTGTAGTGTTTGTTGATCCCAGGGGTTTCTTGTATTGCTGCTGCTGCTGCTAAGTCGCTTCAGTCGTGTCCGACTCTGTGTGATCCCATAGATGGCAGCCTACCAGGCTCCGCCATCCCTGGGATTCTCCAGGCAAGAACACTGGAGTGGGTTGCCATTTCCTTCTCCAATGCGTGAAAGTGAAAAGTGAAAGTGAAGTTGCTCAGTCGTGTCTGACTCTTAGGGACCCCATGGACTGCAGCCCACCAGGCTCCTCCACCCATGGGATTCTCCAGGCAAGAGTACTGGAGTGGGGTGCCATCGCCTTCTCCGTCCTGCATTGCTGGAGTTTGTTTTTTCTCACAGTGTTTGCTGTTGGCAGGATTAAATGTGAAGTACTTAGCCCAGTACCTATAGTGCAGTGAAGGTCTTAATAAACATTAGTTGTTACTTAACAGCTTGCCCTTGGAATAATATCTTTATATCTAGGGCATTCCATTTGAGTGGGGCTTTTTTTCAGCTCTCTTAAAAAGTTCCATTTTCTGAAACTCTTTCAGGGTAATTGATGTATGTGTGTTCATGCATGTGCGCGCACACACACACACACAGACATACACACACATTTCCCCTCTTTTAAAGAAGGATCACAATGCAGAGGAAAGCCTTCACCTTGGCCTAGTGAAAGATTTTTGAAAGTTTTTGATTGCCATGACTGTCAACTCCACATACATACATCCACATAAAAGAAAAAAACAAATTTTCAATAAGCAATACTTGTCTTCACTGTTTGCACTACTGTGTTTTGCTCTGGTCCGTTCTCTTTCATCAGAAAAACATGGATTATTACAAACTAAATTAATTTCATAAAGGGTCTATAACGGGTATCACCTGGAGTCTTGGAAATCGCGGTCTAATAGATATATAATACTTTGCTGCATCCCACTGACTTTGTCCTCACTCTGAGCCCACTACCCTTACCCTGATGCCTCAGACTCATCAGTCTCAATTCTTCCATTTCCTCCTTTTTGTCTTCCAAGTTAAGAAACACCAAATCAGAAATGCCTTTTCTTTCTTTTTCTAGTCTTTCCTTCCTATATCTCCCTTTCTTTCCCTCTCACACCTCTTCTACTCCCTAGCAAAATATGATCATTTTTAGTTGCTGTTTTCTGAATAATAATGAAAAAAATAACAACAATGAAAATGCTAGCAGCAATCATAATACAATGACAGCTAACAGTCAATTCATGGCTGCTTTGTGTTAGACATTCATCTAAGCGTATTACAAGTTTTAGCTGATTTAATACTCATAACCACTCTCTCTGTAGCTGACTATCCTGTAATTACTCTGAAGGAAGGTTTACATGCTCTTTTCTTTCAACGTCTAGTCAGAACAAGGAGAGTCTAGGCTAAATACTTAATCAAATAGAAATGCTGATAATATTATGGAACAAACCATTTGTTTTCGTAAACCCTGATCTGGAAACAGTAGCTAAAGATCATGACCACAAGCTGAGAATCAGGAAGCCTGAGGCTTAGTGTGTTGCTATGCTTAGGCTAAAATTCTTCTTGATATATTGCAAACTTTTGAAGGAAACCATATTATAAAACTTTAGTCTCATGTAAACATCTACCCAGAGCAAGTTCCTGTACCATTTGTTGTTTGATGGTGGTTTTAATGTCATTTAGTAATTTTTAGTAATTATTTATTAACTCTCTCTTTAGTAATTAATTTTTAAAAATTTAACATGTGACAATTTTTCTCTGATTATAAAAGCAATAGCATGTTCACTATTATGGTTCTAGAACATGCAAACTAAAAATAAAAATAAAAAATTACCTCAAGTCCCATCACTCAGCAGCTCTTCACATTTTGGTGTAGTATGTGTTAGGCTTTGAGACAAGTTTTGTTTGGCCTACACGTTATTTTAAAATGTTTTTCATATAAAAACCTAGACTAGGTTCTCTTGATGCTGAAAATATCATCAATATCTGACAACACTGGGGCCACATTCCTGCAGGGCAGCAGATGATGGGAACTGAGAGCAGCTGCCTTTGGGGCAGGGTCAGTTCAGTTCAGTTCAGTTCAGTCGCTCAGTCGTGTCCGACTCTCCGCGACCCCATGAATCACAGCACGCCAGGCCTCCCTGTCCATCACCAACTCCCGGAGTACACTCAAACTCATGTCCACAGAGTCGGTGATGCCATCCAGCCATCTCATTCTCCGTCGTCCCCTTCTCCTCCCGCCCCCAACCTTTCCCAGCATCAGAGTCTTTTCCAGTGAGTCAACTCGTCGCATGAGGTGGCCAAAGTATTGGAGTTTCAGCTTTAGCATCAGTCCCTCCAATGAACATCCAGGATTGATCTCCTTTAGAATGGACTGGTTGGATCTCCTTGCAGTATAAGGGACTCTCAAGAGTCTTCTCCAACACCACAGTTCAAAAGCATCGATTCTTCGGCGATCAGCCTTCTTCACAGTCCAACTCTCACATCCATACATGACCACGGGAAAAACCATTGCCTTGACTAGATGGACCTTGGTTGGCAAAGTAATGTCTCTGCTTTTTAATATACTATCAAGGTTGGTCATAACTTTCCTTCCAAGGAGCAAGCGTCTTTTAATTTCATGGCTGCAATCAGCATCTGCAGTGATTTTGGAGCCCAAAAAAACAAAGTCTGACACTGTTTCCACTGTTTTTCCATCTATTTCCCATGAAGTGATGGGACCAGATGCCATGATCTTTGTTTTCTGAATGTTGAGCTTCAAACCAACCTTTTCACTCTCCTCTTTCACTTTCATCAAGAGGCTTTTGAGTTCCTCTTCACTTTCTGCCATAAGGGTAGTGTCATCTGCATATCTGAGGTTATTGATATTTCTCCCAGCAATCTTGATTCCAGCTTGTGCTTCTTCCAGCCCAGCGCTCCTCATGATGTACTCTGCATATAAGTTAAATAAGCAAGGTGACAATATACAACCTTGACGTACACCTTTTCCTATTTGGAACCAGTCTGTTGTTCCATGTCCAGTTCTAACTGTTGCTTCCTGACCTGCATACAGGTTTCTCAAGAGGCAGGTCAGGTGGTCTGGGATTCCCATCTCTTTCAGAATGTTCCACAGTTTATTGTGATCCACACAGTCAAAGGCTTTGGCATAGTCAATGAAGCAGAAATAGATGTTTTTCTGAAACTCTCTTGCTTTCTCCATGATCCAGCGGATGTTGGCAATTTGATCTCTGGTGCCTCTGCCTTTTCTAAAACCTGCTTGAACATCTGGGAGTTCACGGTTTACATATTGCTGAAGCCTGGCTTGGAGAATTTTGAGCATGGCAGGGTAGGGCCCACATATTTCATCCATCCTAGTCCCTACCACTCCTATTTTTCTTACACTCAGCTTTGTTCACTTGCTATTCTCAAGACCTGGGAGGGCATTTGCGTTTTCTCTCTTCTCATTTAAAAATAATGCTTACCCAATATTTCAGGTCCAGAGCTGTAATTTTTGTGGTGGTGGCCATGGTAACAAAGTGATGGGTAGGAGGGAGTGGCCTCTTCTTGCTGGAGAAGGTCAGAGAGCAGAGGTCTTCATGTTCTGACTTCTGCTTTGTCTCCTGGTGTATCTGAAATTTAAACAAGTACTACATCTAGAGGACTCATTTCCTTAAACACTTCCCAAATCTATTATGCATATTATTTATGTAACTAGCCATACTCCTATGAACTAATAAGAGTGACTTTTTTTTATGCTAAGAAACTACTTCCTCCTTCTGTGCTTTCACCCACCGCTTAACAGTAAAGAGAGCCCGGCGAGACCCAGGTCACTTCTCCTTAAACCCTTGGTTTCTCTTTCGGCCTAGGTCTTGGCAGTTGACCCAGGCACAATGATATTATAAACATTTCTCCATGTCATTAAAATTATTTATGAAAATTAATTCTAGTGGCTGAACAATGTTCACATATACAGACATATCCCATTTTCTTGCCCTTCCTTGGTTTTATTTTCTATACTTTTGGCTGTGATGGGTCTTCGTTGCTGCGTGAGGGCTTTCTCTAGTTGCAGCTAGAGGGGGCTAAGGGGGCCATTCTTTGTTGTGGTGTGCAGGCTTTTCCTGGCAGCAGCTTCTCTTGTTGCCAAGCACAGGCTTTAGGTGCCCAGGCTCAGTAGTTGCAGCTTTTGGGCTCTAGAGTGCAGCCTCAGTAATTGTGAATCATGGGCTTAGTTTCTCCGTTATTGTTCAGTCGCTCAGTTGTGTCTGACTCTTTGCGACTCCATGGACTGCAGCATGCCTGGCTTCCCTGTCGTTCACCATCTCTCAGAGCTTGCTCAGACTCATGTCCGTTGAATCAGTGATGCCATCCAACCATTTCATGCTCTGTTGTTCCCTTCTCCTCCTGCCTTCAATCTGTCCCAGCATCAGGGTCTTTTCCAATGAGTTGGCTCTTTGCATCAGGTGGCCATAGTATTGGAGCATCAATTTCAGCTACAGCATCAGTCCTTCCAATGAATATTCAGGACTGATTTCCTTTAGGATGGACTGGATGGATCTCCTTGCAGTCCAAGGGACTCTCAGGAGTCTTCTCCAAGACCACAGTTCAAAAGCATCAGTTCTTTGGCACTTAGGTTTCTTATGGTCCAACTCTCACATCCATATATGACTACTGGAAAAACCATAGCTTTGACTAGATGGACCTTTGTTGGCAAAGTAATGTCTATGCTTTTTAATATGCTGTCTAGGTTTGTCACAGTTTTTCTTCCAGGAAGCAAGTGTCTTTTAATTTCATGGCTGCAGTCACCATCTGCAGTGATTTTGCAGCCCAAGAAGATAAAGTCTGTCACTGTTTCCATTGTTTCCCCATGAATTTGCCATGAAGTAGTGGGACTGGATGCCATGATCTTTCTGAATCTTGACTCAAGGCAACTTTTCCACTTTCCTCTTTCACCTTCATCAACAGGCTCTTTAGCTCTTCTTCGCTTTCTGCCATAAGGGTAGTTGCTCCAAGGCATATGGAATCTTCCCAAACCAGGGATCGAAACTGTGTCTCCTGCACTGCCAGGTGGGTTCTTATCCACTGTACCACAGGGAAGTCCCTGACCTTCCTAATGGGTCAAATTTCAGTATCAGGCAGGTCCAGTGAGAAGACATGTTCAGTAGGAGGAAGAGAGGAGACAAGAGGTGGTACGGATAGGATACCAACAAATAATGAGATTCTAGAACTCTTTTTGGGCTCCAAAATCACTGCAGATGCTGATTGCAGCCATGAAATTAAAAGACGCTTACTCCTTGGAAGGAAAGTTATGACCAACCTAGATAGTATATTAAAAAGCAGAGACATTACTTTGCCAACCAAGGTCTGTCTAGTCAAGGCTATGGTTTTTCCCATGGTCATGTATGGATGTGAGAGTTGGACTGTGAAGAAAGCTGATTGCCGAAGAATTGATGCTTTTGAATTGTGGTGCTGGAGAAGAATCTTGAGAGTCCCTTGTACTGCAAGGAGATCCAACCAGTCCATTCTAAAGGAGATCAATCCTGGGTGTTCATTGGAAGGACTGATGCTAAAGCTGAAACTGCAATACTTTGGCCACCTCATGCGACGAGTTGACTCACTGGAAAAGATTCTGATGCTGGGAAAGGTTGGGGGCGGGAGTAGACGGGGACGACAGAGAATGAGATGGCTGGATGGCATCACCGACTCTGTGGACATGAGTTTGAGTGAACTCCGGGAGTTGGTGATGGACAGGGAGGCCTGGCGTGCTGTGATTCATGGGGTCGCAGAGAGTCGGACACAACTGAGCAACTGAACTGGAACTGGAACTAGAACTGGTTACTTTAAGACAGAGAAATTTCAGATGAGAAAAGAGTCCAAAAATGTAGAGTTCCAAAATCCACAGGGTAGATGACAAATGGGGCCAAGACACCCTGCCATAAACCTGCAAGGAGGTCAGGGAGCAGATGACCAAGGAGTGAAGAAGCCAGTGGATGGGAAAGTGAACCCACAGTAACCTCTAAGCAGATTCAGTCATAATTTTCATTTTTTATTTTGTTTAGTTTTTCTTTTTTTAGTGAGATCCCCATTCCTTCTAGGTCAATTTCAGAGAGCTGATGCAGGGTGTATAATAATTTATCCATTCCTCTAAAGTTGAACTTTTAGGTGTTTCCAATTTTCTACTTCTATAAATAATGTGATGAAATCTCAGTGCATAAGATTGCATGTTTTGGGTTATCACTTCAGGATAGGTTTGTGAAAATGAAAGTACTCATTCTGCGATATATCAACAAAATGTTTCCAAAACGACTGCATTTATTCTCCCATGAACAGTGTTTTTATGTTCTTTTTTGGCCCCTTTAAATAAACTTGGCCCACCCACATAAATCTTTGAATGAAAAGTGGCCACTGCTATCTGTACTCCATATCTGGAATTTCTCTAAGCCACTGGCTTTCAGATCTTTTTGACCATGACTCACAGTGAGAAGTAAAATTTACAAAGTGACTTAACATATATATGCGTATAACTGAAACAAAAGTTTCACAGAACAGTCTCTTGCCCTTCTTCTATGTGATGTAAGGTAAGTCCATTCTCTTCTAGTTTAATTTCTAAAATAAGCTCATCATGACCCATTAAATTGATGTAATAACTCACCAATGGGTCATTACTCTGAATTTGAAAAACATCACTCTGGGACAACTTCTGTTTTACAACTTGACTTCTTAGGACTTCAACTTCTCTCTTTTCTCTACTCGTTTAAGCCCCAGGATTCCATTCTTCAATGGTCCTTTTAAATTGATAACTTGTTTTGGCTCTCTCACTTCCTTCAACCTGTGAAAATGTCATCTCCTTAGAGGGACATCTCCTGTGGCATCTCAAATAGAATTCTGGTCATTCTCTGTTCCCCCTACCTTGCTTTAACTCTTCTTTTTAGTTTTCACTGAAGGTCTGACTATACCTTGTTTGGAAACATAGAATATAAATGCAGGAAGAGATTTACAGGCCAGATCTGATTCAACCCCCAAATTTTATAAGGAGAAGAGGTAGCCTCAGAGAGGTAAGTAAATATTCCATGGCAACCTAGCTTATTTATTCAAAGCTGAACTAGAAATCAGATTCTTGTTAGCTCCTTACTGGTTTATGGTACTGTCCTAATCCATGCTGTGGTCCTTAGGATGACGTTTGGGGGTGTGTGATTTTTGTTTCATAATAAACTCTTGGGTGCATTGTGTTAGACTGCATTGCAATCTAATGTGCATTGCATTAGACTCAGTAGTAAATAGGTAGTGTGAAAATGTTCTGATGTTTCTCACTGGAAGCATAAATTATTTAGTCCAATGGTCTTTATTCTCCTCAAATTTTAAGCATCCACTTCCTTACTCCTTGGTCATCTACTGCCCTGACCTCTTTTCAGGTTTCATTTTACAAATAAACATCAAAGGAAGCACAGCCTCTATTAACCTAGACTGCAACATCAAAGGAAAAATGTTAAGTACAGAAATGCAGAGGACTAACTAGGTTGGTAGCCAGAAATTTCATATGGCCTAAGACTTGAGTTTAAGGCTCCAACAAGGCACAGACTTTAATGACAAATGGAATCAGTAGAAGATGAAGGCTTGTGTCATGGGATTGGACAAAGAAAAGAGGGATTCTCCAGGCAAGAATAATGGAGTGGGTTGCCATGCCCTTCTTCAAAGTACATTCATATTGTGCAACTATTGCCACCACCCATCTCCACAGTTTGTTTCATCTTACAAAACTGAGACTCTGTACCTATTAAATAATAACTTCTCATCCCCTTCTCCCCCCAGCTCCTGCAACCACCATTTTACTTTCTGTCTCTATGATATTAACTTCTTTAAGTACCTCACATAATCAGAATCATATACTAGTTGTCTTTTTGTGACTGGTTTATTTAGCATAATATTCTCAAGTTTCATCCATGTTGTAATGTGTCATAATTTCCTTCTTTTTAAGACTGAATAAAATTCCCTTATATGTGTATACCACATTTTGCTATCCATCCATCCATAGACATTTGTGTTGCTTCCATGTTTTAGCTATTGTAAATAATGCCTCTATGAACATGGGTGCACACATATCTGAAACCCTGGTTTCAATTCTTTTAAGTATATACCCAGAATGGAACTGCTAGGTCATAGGATAATTCTATTCTTAATTTTTTGAAGAACTGCCATATTGTTTTCCACAACACGGTACCATTTTACATTCCCATCAACAGGGCACAGGAGTTCCAGTATTGGAATAGTTGGTGTTATTCCAGTAGCACCGACACTTCCTATTTTCTGTGTTTGTGATAGTAGCCATTTTAATGGCTGTGAGGTAGTGGCTGTTAATTAGTTTTAATGCAAATACTGGGGGTAAGAAATTTCCCAAGGTCATATAGCTTGTAAGTAGCAGAGTTGGGATTCAAATCCATGTCCAGATATCTTTTAGTATGTTTGTCTGCCCTTCCCCTTTTCCTCAGCTGTAATACTACTGTTAGACATCTAATGGTACTCAATAGAGCTAAATTTTTTCTTTTAAAAAACTATCAGCTATTAGGAAGACAGACAAAAAAATAATTTTCAGTCAATATCATAGAAAGCATGGACCTAACCTATCTAAAGGTTAGTTTCAAGCATGTACCTGAACTATCTAAAGGCATGTACCTGAACTAACTAAACTCTCAAAAGGTTTATGGAGTTAACGTGCCTCATGACCATGGAGTTTAGTCAGCTCAGGTTTCCCATCTTATAGACAAGAAAACGGAGGCCAGTGGATTTCTTTGTTGTCAAGTATTACTGAAATTACTATTTGCCAATAATGAGGTTAAGAGCTAAACCAATTGAGTTTAGTCACAAGACAGGTGGGACTGTGTAAATTTATATAATTCAATTAAAATCAGAGAGCTGAAAGGGACCTCCAGGTCTCTTACAATAATGTATCCATCTGCCTCTATCACAGAGAGTTTAAAGAAGGTGTCTTTTTCTTCACAGCCTACTATGAAGGCAATTCAGTCACTTCCTTTATGAGCCATCAGAACATTTTTCACACCTCTCAATCTAATGACATTTTTACATGTAAATGTGGAACATTTTATATGTCTATTTAAAAACTAATAACTTCTCCTTGAAGGTGTTTAAGACTGTTGTCTGAAAATTAGAAGCAGCCTTAAAAGTAAATTGAAGCGTTACCAGGCAATTGAAAGGATCGTAATAAGTAATATTGAGTATATTTTCACAATTAGAAATAACCTAAGCCCTAGGTTTCAAAAATAAATAATTAGGGTGAAAGATGGTCATCCAAAGATGGTCATGTAGGTTTTCTACAATCTGGGAAGAAAATACAGTGCTAATTTGTTAGACTCATTTTTGGATGCTCCAGAACTCAATGTAACAAATGTTTACTAAAAGCCTCTTACATGTCAGCTACCCAGTAAGGAGCTTTGAGAATAGCAGTTCAGTTCAGTCACTCATTCGTGTCCAACTCTTTGTGACCCCATGGACTGCAGCATGCCAGGCCTCCCTGTCCATCAATAACTCCCAGAATTTACTCAAACTCATGTCCATTGAGTCGGTAATGCCATCCAACCATCTCATCCTCTGTCATCCCCTTCTCTTCCTGCCTTCAATCTTTCCCAGCATCAGGGACTTTCCCAAAGAGTCAGTTCTTTGCATCATGTGGTCAAAGTGTTGGAGTTTCAGCTTTAACATCAGTCCTTCCAATGAATATTCAGGACTGATTTCCTTTCGGATGGACTGGTTGGATCTCCTTGCAGTCCAAGGACTGTCAAGAGTCTCCTCCAACACCACAGTTCAAAAGCATCAATTCTTCGGCGCTCAGCTTTCTTTATAGTCCAACTCTCACATCCATACATGACTACTGGAAAAACCGTAGCTTTGACTAGACTGACCTTTGTTGTCAAAGTAATGTCTCTGCTTTTTATTATGCTGTCTAGGTTGGTCTCCTCTTTTGCTTTCATCAACAGGCTCTTTAGTACTTCTTTGCTTTCTGCTGTAAGGGTGGTGTCATCTGCATATCAGAGGTTATTGATATTTCTCCCAGCAATCTTGATTGCAGCTTTTGCTTTATCCAACCCAGTGTTTCTCATGATGTATTCTGCACATAAGTTAAATAAGCAGGGTGACAATATACAGCCTTGACGTACTCCTCTCCCTATTTGGAACCAGTCTGTTGTTCCATGTCCAGTTCTAACTGTTGCTTCTTGATCTGCATACAGATTTCTCAAGAGGCAGGTCAGGTGGTCTGGTATTCCCATCTCTTTCAAAATTTTCCACAGTTTGTTGTGGTCCACACAGTCAAAGGCTTTGGCATAGTCAATAAAGCAGAAATAGATGTTTTTCTGAAACTCTCTTGCTTTTCCAATGATCCCGTGTATGTTTGCAATTTGATTTCTGGTTCCTCTACCTTTTCTAAATCCAGCTCGAACATCTGGAAGTTTATGGTTCATATGCTATTGAAGCCTGGCTTGGAGAATTTTGAGCATTAATTTACTAGTGTGTGAGATGAGTGCAATTGTGTGGTAGTTTGAGCATTCTTTGGCATTGTCCCTCTTTGGGATTGGAATGAAAACTGATCTTTTCCAGTCCTGTGGCCACTGCTGAGTTTTCCAAGTTTGCTGGCATATTGAGTGCAACACTTTCACATCATCATCTGTTAGGATTTGAAATAGCTCAACTGGAATTCCATCACCTCCATGAGCTTTGTTCATAGTGAGGTTTCCTAAGGCCCACTTGACTTCGCATTCCAGGATGTCTGGCTCTATGTGAATGATCATACAATCATGATTATATTGGTCATGAAGATCTTTTTTGTATAGTTCTTCTGTGTATTCTTGCCACCTCTTCTTAATATCTTATGCTTCGTTAGGTCCATACCATTTCTGTCCTTTATTGTGTCCATCTTTGTCCCCAAGGGTCGGACATGACTGAGCGACTTCACTTTCCTTTGCATGAAATGTTCCCTTGGTAATTTTCTTGAAGAGATCTCTGGTCTTTCCCATTCTATTGTTTTCCTATATTTTTTTGCACTGTTCACTGAGGAAGGCTTTCTTATCTCTCCTTGCTATTCTTTGGGACTCTGCATTCAAAGAATATAATGACAACCAAATATAACCCCTGACTTCAAGGAGCTTGACAACCAGTTAGGAAGATAACAAAGCTACACAAGTACCTCTAAAAGATAAAGTGAAAAGTGGTATCAGGTTCACAGAAATGCACTGTAGATAGAATAAGGCTTGGCAGGGAACCAGAGAACTGCTTTTGAAGGATGAACAGGATTTCGACAGGCAGAAATAGGGGAAAGTTTATGTATCGAGGAAATACAGTGTGAACAGAGACCTACAGATGAACAGTGTCTCATACAAACCTGTTTCAAGTACTGCACATACTTTAAGACATGCACTCTCCTCTTTGGAATCTCCCCCTGTCATCTCTCTCTATTCAAATCCTAACAACTGAGGACTTACATAAAAATATTTAAAATGGTTGTATTAAGATGGTGAAAATATTGATAAATTTATTCTCTTTCTTTTCTTATTTTTTAGTTTTGCTTTTCTTTGGAAATGATATTATCTTATAGCTGCTGGTGTTGCTGTTAGTCAATATGTCATGTCCAACTCTGCAACCCCATGTAAATAACCTGCCAGGCTCCTCTGTCCATGGGATTCACCAGGCAAGAATACTGGAGTGGGTTGCCATTTCCTTCTCCAGGGGATCTTCCCAACCCAGGAACTGAACCTGGGTTTCCTCCATTGCAGGCAGATTCTTTACTGACTGAGCTACAAGGGAAGTCCCACTCATTCAGTGGTGGCTCTTATTTTGACAATCGTATATAAAGGAAAGGAAGTAAACATTTACCTTGTCTATTTAGGAGGAACTGTAGTTTTTTCCTGGTTGAGGAGAGAAAGACTTCCTTCCTAAAAAATGCTAGGTAATAAATATTTTAATTTGAACCCAATGAAATTATTGATATAAATCCATTTTTAATCTATAAAACTTCACCTGGTTCAATCAAATATGCAATAAAAGAGTTAGAAAAATCAACACTTTGCAACCCCAGTGAAATAACTGATTCAGATCAGAATCATCAAGAGATGTTGAAATGATTCTCTGAAAAGTTGTTGGGGCAAAAGCACATTCCCTTGGTGCCAAAGGCTCTCTGCTTAGATTACTTGCTTGTTGTTAAAGTGAAAACACACCTTTACGTCTGAGTGGTGAGATCTGGCTGTCATCACTTTAACTGGTGAAGTTTAGCTTTGCTAATGGCAAGACAAGATAGCACCGTGCTTCTCCGCTTCTGATATAATTTGAAATTCACAGCATGACCTATGAAGCATTCTAGCCAGAAAAAGTCTAAGTTATGTGCTGGTCATTCCCTATTTGCCCTTATAAATCCATTTGGTACCTCTCCATCCTGCTCTGTGCCCCCAGTGATGCCCTTCTGCACAATGAATCACTCAGGCTCAGGCTTCCTCACATTTTGGCTTCTAATTAGATGTGGCCAGTGGAGGCTCTGGCCCAAATTTGAAGGATAAGGGAGAGAGGTTTGGGGTGTTTATTTCTTATCACCTCACTCTTCACCTGGGTGCACTCTTGGTGTTGCTCTGTTCCTTTCACACCTGCATCTCCGGTTGGGGCCCCTCTTCTGAAGCCCTAGCTCCTGCTATGCTTCAGTAACACTGCTCCACCTCCAGGGTGGTAGTTCCTGCGTGCTTCCCCACCACCGTGTTCTCTAGCCTGTCCACACATCTGTAAACAGTCCCTTAAACAGTCCCTTCAGTTAAATTATTTGTGCCATCTGCTTCCAGTCAGGACTTGGACTGATTTGGCCAAGATCTGATCAGGCTTTCACTTCAACAAGACACCAAGACTAGAAAAACAAGTCAAACAACAATTTGAAATGATAATCAGGCAAATCCAAAATTTGGGACAGTTTATAAAAGAGCTGGTTTGGTGTCTTCAGAGGCCAATATTATTTTAAAAATGACAAAGACACTTCTAGATTAAAATAAACTAAGGAGACATAACTACCAAATATGAAATATGAACCTGGTTTGTAAAAACAGCTTTTGGTATTTGGGGAAAAAATCGGGGAATTTTTAATATCGACTGGATTTTAGATGATATTAAAGAACTATTATTAGTAATCTTAGATATGATAAAGCTATTGTGGGTTTTAGGCAAATATCCTTTTTAAGAGGAGTATGCTGAAGTATTTAGGGTAAAGTACAGCAAAATATTTATGTAGAAAATAATATGGCAGAATATTAATAGTTGTTAAATCTAACTGATGGGGATATGGTGTTTCTTGTTATTTCAACTTTTCTGTGTATTTCAAAATTTCATACAAAATAGTGAAAAACATTAATAAAGAAAACAAAATTTCTGCCACCTCCTCAAAAATGATTTCTCCCTTTCTCAAATGTCTGCTTTCTTTTTTCTTTTTATAGTGCTCATTCACTGTTTGTATGTAACTTGTAACCAGACTATCAGTTCTTTGAAGATGAAGACTGAGTTCTGTACTTGTTTTTATACCATATAGAGGCTTGTATGTGTCCGGGAGTTGGTGATGGACAGGGAGGCCTGGCGTGCTGTGATTCATGGGGTCGCAGAGTCAGACACGACTGAGCAACTGAACTGAACTGAACTGAGAGACTTGTATAAAAGTTTAATATATTTAAGCCTGACTGTTTATGACAAACATAGGCATATGTGGTCAGAAGATTTCTATTTCTGTTTTCATTAATGGAAGGGAAAAGGCACAAGAAGTTGGATAGGATGCAAAGAAGGGCAATTTAGACACTTTCTTGAAATTTTCAGAGAGCAGGCTTGAGATCCCTTCCTGTGGGCAATGAAAGTCACATGAAGACAGACAGCATAGAGCCTGAGTCTTTACAATATCAATGAAAAGTTCTGCAATCTTCAGAGGGACCAACTCAAAAAAAAAAAAAAAAGAAAGATTCAGGTGAGCAAACTTAAGAGTCTACTCAAGGTGGAGAGAAATCAGTATTAGGTTAAACCTGAACTGAGAAAAGTTAATTTTGAGTGATCTGCTTAACCAAATCTAGTTTTGTATTTAACTCAATTTAAATTGCATGTCAACACATAAAAACTAATGTTATTTTCTTCCTGGCTAACATTTAATTCTTTTGGAATGTGAATTTCTTTATAGAAAAAGCATTACTGAGTGGAAACACAGGACAATTTTTATTTATTTAACCGTGCTTCAAAGAAGCCAGGTGCTTGCCGAGAACCTAAGAAAAAATGGCCCCTCATTGATTTCTGTTGTCTTTTACTATTCTACAGAGGTAGGCTTGCAAACAGCTCAGCTTTTGTAACCTGTATGTCCCTTAAACCTACTGGAAACTCCACAGTGGGCCAAGGCAGAGATATAAGCTCTCAGTCAGCCGAGTAGACGGGCTGTGTGTATGCGTGTGTGTGTGACAAACCCTCTGTTTGCTCACCTAACTGCCGTCTCCCACCTTATTTCTAGCTAAGAGAACTCTGATTTTCAGCTCTCAGGCACTCAGGTTGTGTCATCATAACCCTGTTGATCTGCCAATCTTTGGTTGAAAAATGGGCACATGACACCGTCAGGCCAAGGAGATAGGAGTTGGGAAATATTCTGTAAGGTTTCTAGATGTTTCTTTACTTTTCAAAAAAGATGTTTTGAGAAGTAGACCCATTCTGTCTCTAGGTATTATTGTGTGATGATGTCATGCAGTCATAACCCACTCTCCAAAAAACAAAGAGCCCTGATTTGTGGCATTTTCCTATTTCCATTTCTGTGGTATGTATTCTCTCATAATGACTGATTTCAAGCTACCAATAGCTCAACAACTGACTGGCAAATTTAGTAACTGGCTCCTGGGAGCCTGAGGTTACTGACTCCAGCCCACCACTGATTGTTCAGAGCTGCCAGCCCACCACTGATTGTTCAGAGCTGATGTGCCCATATTGGGAAAGGGATAAACAACATAGTAGCAATGCCAGAGCAGAAAACTGAGAAACTATAGGTCCCCCGTGACAACTTGGGCCATGGAATTAGTCAAGCCTGGAATCTTCCCATTTCTGGGCTTCCTGTTACATGAGTTAATAAACATGCTTAAATAAAGTGGGTTAGTTGGTCTTTATATGTAATGAAACTGGGCTTGACCTGGCTGGTACAGATGTCCATGGGGTCCCATCTAGTGGAGGGAGGGAAGCACAGCAGGGGTAAAACTGAGCACTGGATCATGGAAACACTTATCCAATTGGTGGTCAGGAAGGGGAGTGGCAGAGGGTCATGGGGAGGGCTATTCAGGTTGAAACAGGATGCTGCCGGCTGCTGAGAGGAACAGGATGGTGGCTGAGGGCCAGCAAGGCTGTCAGTGTCCTTGCCAAAGAGGCTGAAGTTCAGGGCAATGCTCCAGCAAGAACAGGCACCGGAATGGGAGTCAGGAAGCCAGGCAGATGCCTAGGCCTTGGAAGGGCTTCCCTGCCTGATGCTGCACAGCCTTGTGCTTTAGGTGGTGAGGAAGGTGAAGCCTAGAGGAAGGGGAAAGCACGAGAGAAGACAGCAGTACACCTCCGGAGTTCTAGACTACATACTCATCGAGGAGTGGGGAAATGTCCAGCAAGGCAGAGTCAGAATTCACTCAGACACTGACCAGCTAAGATGTAAGATTGGGGTGTTCAGCAACTGCCACAGATCAGGCTGAGAAAGCAGAAGGAACCAGAATCTTCTCCAGAGCCTGTCTCAGCACATCTGCTTGGTGACATTAAAGAAATGCTGCTTACATTCCTTCCTAGACCTTGAAAAGGGGCATCGCTCATCCGCCTTCCCCACCCCCTACTGTCAGTCTCTGGGGTCCTGAAATGTTCATGACGGAGACTGATGTTTGGCCTTCTGCAAAGAATTCCATCCTCCACTGTGTGGGGAAATCTGATTGCCTGCCTGTGGCAGCTATACATTCATTCCTCTTATGAAATGCCTCTCACTCACACTTAATGTTTTCTGTTACTCCTTTACTCCATTTCTTTTCTTTCCCTGTCATCTGATAACCTATCCACAGACTCATTCTTCTTCAGCCCAGTCCCATTCATTGAGTAACAACCTAAGACGAACTTGCATAATTGAGTTGTATTGAGGAAGTAAGTTCAGAAAGATTGAAAACTGATGTGTCAACAACATTCTCTGGGGATTTTTAGAACATTACTTTCCTCTATGGTTTAGTTTGGATGCCAAAGGGCAGGAAATTGACTTCCTTTGCACACTGTTACTGTTGGAAGTCATGGTCAGAAACCTTAATTTTCCTCAGTGGGGTAAGTTCTGTATATCATCATTAGGGAATAATTAAGGATGGAGTCAAACAGGAGAGGAAACCTTCAACAGTAAAATTCTCTCATGTTCATACTCCTTTCTTATCTGTGTAGTGAAGTTTGGTTTGTTTCAGGAGTTGCTCCTCCCAATTAAATGAGATGCTTCAGAGTGAATAAAAGAAATGCTTTTCTGCAATGCAAACACATCATAAGCACAGTCAAAAGACAGTTATAAAGGGGGAAATATTTGGAGCTCATTTCACACACAATGGCTAATTTTCTTTATATCTAAAAAGTTCCCACAAATCAATAAGAAGAAGACCAATGGCCAACCCCCTCCAAAATGTGAAAACAGTCCCGTAGAAAAGGGGATACAAATCTTTAAAAAATATACTTAAAAACCAGTTTCATAGTAAGAGAACTAGAAATTAAATTTATACAAACACCCATTTTTTCATGAATTAGATTGGTAATGATAAAAAAAAATTATAAGCTGTATTGTTAAGAGTGTGAGAGGACAGGTGCTGGTGGGAGAATAAGTTGCTACAAACTTATGAAGGGTTATATAGAAATATCCTTCAAAATTATGAGTATCTAGATCAATCCTGGGTGTTCATTGGAAGGACTGATGCTAAAGCTGAAACTCCAATACTTTGGCCACCTCATGCGACAAGTTGACTCACTGGAAAAGACTCTGATGCTGGGAGGGATTGGGGGCAGGAGGAGAAGGGGACGACAGAGAATGAGATGGCTGGATGGCATCACTGACTCAGTGGACATGAGTTTGAGTGAACTCCGGAAGTTGGTGATGGACAGGGAGGCCTGGCGTGCTGTGATTCATGGGGTCACAAAGAGTCGGACACGACTGAGTGACTGAACTGAACTGAACTGATATGCTTTGATGGGCTTCCCAGGTGGCTCAGTAGTAAAGAATCCACCTGCAATGCAGGTGCCTCAGGAGACATGGGTTCAATCCCTGGGTATGGAAAATCCCCTGGAGGAGGAAATGGCAACCCATGCCACTATTCTTGCCAGGATCATCTCATGGACAGAGGAGCCTGGTGGGCTAGAGCCCATGGGATGTCAGACATGACCCAGTGACTGAGCACTTAGGCATATGCTTTGATGAATCAAAGCCAGTTCTAGAAATTTATCCTACAGATTTTTTCACAGATATAGGTAATGACAAGTTTCTAAGGGTTACATTGCAGTATTATTTGTAATAGGAAAAGACTGTAACAATCTAAATATCTATCACTAAGAGATTAATAAATTATGGCATATCCATATAATGGAATATGATGCAGTCATAAACAATATGGTACTCTTTATGTACACACATTGAAAGATCTCCAAGATATTTTAAGTGACAGAAAATTAAGGTGCAGAAAACTGGGTAACAGAAGAGGAAAAAAAAGAATACTTATACTAGATTTGCTTGATTGGAATAAAGCACGTCCAGGAGGATATCCAAGAAATTGATAATAATCAGTCCCTTAGTGGAGAAGAATTGGTGCCTGGGGCATAGGGTGGAAGAGAGGTGCTTTTTTTTTTACTTTGTATTTCTTTTGTTCTTTTAAAGAACGTGCTGCCAATTCAAATTAGAAAATAATACTTTTTAATAAGAGCAATGCTCTGACACAGACTAAATCTGTAATGATCTAAATTCACTCAGTCTGTACTAGATCCTCAATTTTTCCATTCAGTCTCTTTTTAAATTGACTTTAATGGCCATCCATCCTCCACCTATGCATTTCCCCTGCTCCTCTACATGTCATACCTTTTCTGTCTCTGCTTCTGACCTCAGTTTGTCTCTTGATTTCTCCTGAAGTTCTCAAGTAACAACCATTACAGGTGAGTATAACTATGTAGACCCTCTTTTTCTGTGTGCCAGACCTGGGGCAATTGCCTCAGTCCTTCCTTCAACACCTCTTCCCCTAGATAATGGGAAAGAACATACTGGTTGGGAGTTAAGGAGGAGGCAGCAACCTTTACAGGGAACCAGGCAACTGACAGAACTCTGGTTAGTAACCTATACCTATATATATGTTGCTGATGGTGGGCGATGTTATTTAAGAACTGGAATTGTAGAGAGGCATAACTATATACATGGAAGAGTCTACCTTATGGAATGTGCAGGAGTGAGAGTTGGAGATTTGGGTTCAAATTCTGGCTCTGCCACTTACTGGTTACGTGACTTTAAGCAGTTTTTCTCAGCCTTACTTTTCTCCTCTATAAAAAGGGTTCTATAATGGTTAATGTGGCTAAGACTGTAAGCAGTTCATCAAAATCCATTCTTATTTTCTTTTGTGGTAATAGTCATGTAGCTAGGCACATGGCTACTAACTTATTTCTAAGTCTGCCTTGCTGTCAGGTGTGGCCAAGGGATGAATCCCCTGCCAGAGCAATGTGAGCAGAAGTGCTGTGTGACACAACTGGCTCTGAAACATAAGATTCCTCCATGCTCTTTCCCCATTCTACAAGACTGAAACCACAGCACCCTAACCTTGACCACGGAGCTGAGGACGAGACCATAGGTAAGAAAGCAATGACTTGGAAAATCCTGGATTTCTAAGTGAATACATGGAGCAGACCTGTGGCCCACCTGGAATACATGTCCACCGTTACAAGAAAGAGAAATGGTCTCTGACTTCTTTAAGCCATTTCGTTATTGTTGAGTGTCCTTGTTACGACAGCCTAGCCTTACCCTAACTGATACAGTTAAGACTATGTTGTGAGTAATAGAATGCCCACCTCAAACGAGGTAAACTGATAAATGCTATAATTTGACTCCCATATACAGAGAATTTGAGAAGTGGGGAAAACTTTATAGAATTGAGTCAGTGTGCAATGACATCATCAGAGAACAGATTTCTTCCTATCCCTTTGCTCTGCCTTTTGTGGAGTCAGCATCACTCTATGGCTGGTTTTGAATGACTATGGTGATTCCAGTCTTCATATTAACTTAGCATACTTTCTAGGAAGAGAGAGAAGAGGAAAGTAGAGGAGGAGAGGGACAACTGAGCTTCTTTCTAATACTCCCAGCAAATTTCTTATTGACCTAATATCGGCCACATGTCTTTCCTGAATTGTAACCAGAGGATGTGCTTATACTGATCATTTTAAGCCCATCCAGTTGTCCCACCTCCTAGGAGTAGGGCAGGTCAGATTCTCTAGAACATATGGACTATGTGGAGGAGGTGTGGGCACCCTAACAGAATTGGAAAGGTTACCAAGAAAACAGGGACTAGAGGTGGGGAAGGTACTACTTTGTCCACTACAGGGAGATAGCGATTGTTTTGAACATTTTACTGAATGATATATTATATATCAAGGGCCTAGCACAGTGCTTGGCTCATAGTAGGTGGTCAATGATTGTGAATACTCCTCCTTCTTGGATCTAGCTGGCTGTGCTACAAAGTGGTAAAGGGTTAGAAAAGATCCCCTTTGGGTAGCTTGGGGCTCTGTATTTGGAGGACCAGTAAAACAGGATTGTGATGTGCATACACACACACAAACACACAAATATCTCTCATTTCCAAGATTTTTGTCACCAGAGCAATTACTGGAGGGAGTGGCCCATGCCTGTCACCATCACCTGACACTAAGGGAATGAATGAAAGGAGGCTTGGCACCACCCTTTCAAAGGCTCCCTTCCACGGTGGGTTATAGATGTTTACTGGTAGGTCAATTTATAAAGACCCAGGTTTGAGATTCCAGAAGGGGCTGCCTGCCCAGTATCTTATGTTACTTGTGCTGCTTCAGGCAGAATATTGACTGGCAAATGTATCTGGGCTCTTCTATTGGCTTTCTGACTCAATTCACTTGCTAGAGACTATACGGCTTAATGAAAAGGTTCTGGGCTTGAGGCTAAGACTCCACTTTCCCATCTTGTGATCTTGTGTAAATAATTTAATTCTTTATACCTCAGTGTCCTCATCTGTAAAACAGGGCCTTAGCTCTTGTCCTACTAATCTTTTAGGTTGTGAGCTCAAAGAATAATGTATTCAACAGCACTTTGTAGATAGAAAAATTTTCAGTAAGAGAAATTAGCAGACACAATGATGGAAATATTAGGCTGGTGCATAAATTTCTCCGTACTAAGGGCCAACATTTCCCCAGGGGTTTGGGAAATAAAACTAACTGAGAAAGAACGGGTCAAATGGGATATTTTTGATCATAGAGACAGAGGACAAAGCTAGATTTAATGAACAATTATGTACTGATTGCCTAGGTGTGTTTGTTATAGGTATTATGTTTACATGTTAGCTAATTTAATCTTTTTAATAATCCTGTGAGGTAAATATTATTATGCGAGCTTTACAGACGGGGAGACCAAGCCTGAGAGTGGCAGTATCAGGACCAATATACATGTTCAAGGAGTTGCAGGTCAGGATTTTGAAAGTCTATTTAACTACTTAGATGAGTGAGGCCATCAGTTGATTCAGGCAAGAAAGAAGTGACCACCCAGATACTGCAGCCAGGTGGATTAGCTTATACAAGGAGACAGTCATTCAGGGGCTTATCATAATGTTTTCATTTGCCTATTCATCTATATAATCCACAAACATTTTCTAAGCACCACTCATGTAACAGGAACTGTGCCAGATTTGGATAAAACAATGAACAACATACAGTTCCTGAAGGCTTCAAGAAACATCAGTGCAGTTGAATAGCTTGTCAGACATCCATTTATCTTTAGTTCAATCCTGTTAGGAAAATTGCTCCTATTGCTTGGCTGATATTAAAGTTTTAAACATTATTGTTCTGTAGAAATGGTCTGCTTACACTGCTTCCTGCTGGAGAATGGCTAAGTTCATAATAACTGAAGATCATATAACTCAATGATTTTGTTTCAGAGGCAACTGCACAATGGTTAGAAATGGTAATAATTGCCTACTGCTCAGGGGATTATCTTATTGTCTGGCAATGGTTATGAAGACAGTGGGGTTTTAAGAGGCCATTCAATAAGAGTGACAGAAGGAACTATTTTTTATTTTTCCCTGAATGACTCTCAAAGTGAGAAGCTAATTCAGAGCCTGTAGAGGTCTGAAAGAACTTCTCTGATGAATTCAAAGTCCTTAATGCTGAAAGGAAACTGAGTTATAGAACAATATAGAAAACTGAAGGTGTGGCTCACATTTTAGTGCAGTGCTGTTTGCTTTCAGAGATCCTGAAGAGTGGAGACAAGTTGGGTAATACCCACAATTAAAACAGCCACTGAACTAATAACGCTTTGTATCTTAGTTTAAATGAGCTGTCCCTTCTTCTTTGCCGAGAATTATGCAAATAAGCATCCCAGTCTGAAAAAATACTACAATTTTATCTGTTTGTACTAATGTCATTTGATGAAAGTTTCTTTTGGAGGGAGAACCTTACTTTGTTAATCACTTACTAAGAACCAGAGGTGTTGTGTATTTTGCTTATTGAACACTTGCCACAACTTTGTGAGTTGTATTTTCACCATTTTATGAAGGTCTTTCCCTTACTCAGCTTCACTGGTTCACCCAACACATTTTTATTGAGTGCCTACTATGTTCCAGGCATGTTTTAGGTGCTGGGAATATAGTAGTGAAAAAAGTCTAGCAATATCCCTGCCTCATGGAGCTTTTATTTTAGTGGGTAGAGACAGAACTAAACAAACTGATAAAGTGCAAAGTTTTGAGAGCTCAGGGTTATGTAGAAAGTTCTGGGGGTAAAAGGAATAGGAATACTAGGTGGCAAGGGTAACAGGATTTTGTGAATATATAGGATGATCAGAATGTTAATTGTATATTGCCAAGTAACAAATTACCCAAATGCTTATGGCTTAACACACACACACATAAACTTATTAACTTATAGTGTCTGTGTATTAGGAACTGGAAAAGGCTTAGCTGGTATCTTTGCTTCAAGTCTCTCAAAAGATCCATTCAGTGTGTCAGCTGGAAGAGTTGGCAGGATTCAGTTCATTTCAGGCTGTTGGACTGAGGGTCTCTGTTCTTTGCAGGCTATTGTCACCCTCAGTCCCTGCCACCTGGGCCTGTCTATATGGTTGTTGGCTTCCCACAGAGTAGCAGGCAAAGGAGAGATGAGTGTGCCCCAGATGCAGACCACAGTCTTGTGATATACTCTCGGAGGTGACATCAATTGCCACTGTCTAGTTCTATTCGCTAGAGGCACGACACTAAATTCAGCCCACATACAAGTGTTGGAGATTGTATAAAGGTATGAATACTAGGAGGTGGAGATCATCTTAGACACTGCCTACCACATTTAGGTAACCTTTCTAAAGAGAGGACATTTGAACAGAAACCCAAAGGAGCTGAGTGAGCAAGCGTGGGCACCTGGGAGAAGAGCCTTTTAGGCAGAGGAGTAGCTAGTGCAAAGGCTGAGGAGGCAAGATGAGGTCGGGAAAGCAGCACTGGATTAGACAATGAAGTTTCCTGTGGATCATTGTGGGGAACTTGGATTTTACTTTGAGGCAAGAAGGCTTTTGAGGGTTTTGAGCAGAGGAGTGACATGATGTGACCTGACTCTTGTTTGAAGAGGATCACAATCTGGTTGCCGAGTGTGGGGGGAGCAGGCACTGGGACTAGTTAGGAGGCTACTGCAGTAACCCAGTGGTGATCATGGCTTAGACCAGGTTGAGAGTACTGGGAATGGCAAGAAGTAGTTGGATTTGGATGTTTTTCCTAGTAGAGCTGACTGGATTTGCTGATGGTTTAGATGTGGAATATGAAGAAACTGAGGAGTCAATGGTGACTGAAGGTTTTAGACTTAGCAACTGAAAGAAAAGAGTTACCCATTTGAAAGCTGAAAAACATTGATGAACAAGCAGGTTTTGAGAGAGAAAGGATCAGTCAGGGTGTTTGCATATGTTATCATATACTGCTTAGACATCCAACTGGAGATGCCGAGTTGGCAACTGGATCTATAACTCTGCTCAGGAGAGCAGAATGGACTCTAAACACACATCCAGAAATTCCCAGCATTAATAGAGCATTTAAACCAATGCACTGGATGAAAATACTGAAGAAATGAGTGTAGGTTGAGAAGGGGAAAGTCCAATAAATTGAAACCCTGGGGCACTCCAAAATTTAGAAATTAGAAAGGTAAGGTCAGCCAAGGAAACTGAGAAACAGTAAGTAGAAAGGGAAAGGGATACCAAGAGAGAGGACTGCCCTTTGAGCCAAGTGGAGAACGCTTCAAAGGCGAGAGAGTGCTCAGCTGGGTCAACTATTGCCTTTAGGTCATGCCAGAGGGGATGAGAACGGATCACAGACTGGGAACATGGGAGTTATGGTGGCCTTGATGAGAGCTGTTTTAGGGGAGCAGGAGAAGGGAAGGAGAGCAAGTGGAGAAGGTAGGAACTGAGGCTCCTGGGACAAATTGATGTCTTTTAACAATTTGTTCACTGAACCACCTGCAACAAGCTCCGGTGGTTCTTATGAAACACATAGATTTGGGGACCCCACTCCAGAATCTCAGTGGATGGCCCCCTCGGATCTTCACTTTTAGCAAGTCCCGCCAGTGATTCTGAGGCACATTGAAATTTGAGAACCCATGTCCTCTCTGTGCCCTTTTTCGTACATCTGATTAAGTAGCTACCAGATTTAAGATACTGTAAGTATGTTCCATTTGTATAACCCAAATGGTTGTTTGTCCTGGAGGCATTCCTATGGATGGTCATTTGTCTAGGAGGCTTTCCTATATTTCCCTTTAGGGTTTTTATTTTTCTGAAGTTTTTTTTTTTTTTTTTAAGAAAACCTGGGCACAGAAATTCTACAATCCCAAAGAATAGCAGTAGATAAATAAATCTCCCTTCCGTATTGGTTCTTAGGAAACTCATGATTTCTGAAATCCTCCAAATCAACATGTTAGTTTCGCAAGGACTCTAGAAACAGAAAGACAGAATTCATGCAGATTCAGGAAGATTCAATATTTTGTGGATCACTGAAGTGCTTGATTTACTGAACCTCTCCACTGAGAAGGATGGAAGAACTGTTGTAGTCATGTCTTTGGGGAAGGCTGGGGGCCTCTGGGCTGCCTTATCACTAGAGCAAAGGCTGCACTGTTCAGCAGTATCTGGAGGTTGTTCTTTTCTGCCCTGATGACACTTTGGTCCTAGGATCAGATATGTTTCAAAAAGAACTATGCAGTGTAAGAGGAAAAGCTGCTGCTGATAAGTTGCTTCAGTTGTGTTGGACTCTGTGCAACCGCATAGATGGCAGCCCACCAGGCTCCCCCGTCCCTGGGATGGCAAGAACACTGGAGTGGGTTGCCATTTCCTTCTCCAGTGCATGAAAGTGAAAAGTGAAAGTGAAGGTGCTCAGTCATGTCTGACTCTTCGCGACCCCATGGACTGTAGCCTACCAGGCTCCTCCGTCCATGGGATTTTCCAGGCAAGGGTACAGGAGTGGGGTACCATTGCCTTCTCCGAAGAGGAAAAGAAGCAGTGCCAATTTAAACTGAAGTCTTCTCCCTATGTTCTACACAGAAGAAGGGGCTCCAAGGATTTAGATTTGGGGAAGAGGGTCTTCTAAATTGTCAGTCCTTCTTGCCTCAATCCCTCTTTTTATTACAACCCCCTCTAAGGCCTACAGACTTGTGGCCATGTCCCCTCCCTCTGGAATCTCCACTCTTCTCATAAGAGATGTTATTACCCTTTGGTTCTTTCTCATACCTTGTAAACCCAAGATATTTGATGCCAATTGAGTTGGCATTTTGGCTCCAGAGGGAATGGAATGTGGTGAAATCTAATCCTGTTGATGGCTCCAATTCCATCTCCCCTTTTGTGAGAGCCGCTACTGATCTCCTACCTAATTTACTTAAGCAAGAGACAGTTGACAACATTTGTCTTAGAGGTAGACCAACATAGCCAGTAGAGGTATATAGAAATTATATTCCAGTTACTTCTATGTGTATTTATGTGGCCAAGGCAGTTTAAAATATGGATGAGACTAAAGAAAAACATCTTGAAAGTGGTGCTCATAACTCTAGTCATGGGTCTGTATTTAAATATAAGTTCCCCAAATGACTAAAGTGGATCAAAGCCATGGTATAAACAGACAAAAACAAATATGTAAATAAACATAACACAGAAGATCCCAACAAAACTGTGTTAACCCAGCAGCTCCTAGGCAAACAATAGTTTCCCACCAAGCTAAAATATTATCTGTGAAAAAAGTGGAGGGAGAGGAAGGCTAGAGAAGATTGCAGGTGAGCTTGCAAATACTCCATGAAGACAAAAGGACAAGCACCATCAAAATTCCAAGACCAGAAGATATAAGAATATGGACAAAAACTGGGCCTCCCCAAGGATGTCTCCACAAAAAAAGAAAGCTGCCAGTTGAGCAGAGCACCTAACTTCAGCCCCATGTATAGAAAAACCGGTGGCCCCGGCATACAGGCAATGAATAGTAGCTTCTGGAGTGGTAGTTACCAGTGAACATGTGTGCATCACTCATCAGGAGGAGTACACAGATATATTTGGTGTCAATGTTCCTCAATTTGGGGACAGTTCTTTTTTGCATAACACTTGTGGTTCTCCTGTTGAGGCAACATCTCCAGGAAGACCTGTGATCTTTGAGATCCATCTTATTAATGTATGATGTCTCAGTGGATAGTGCTAGTGGGTAGTCTGCAATATTAACTGCTTTTTTCCTTTACATATTTGTACCAAGTGCTTTTTTTTTTTGTAGTTAATTTATTTTTTATTGGAGGCAAATTATTTTACAATATTATATTGGTTGGTTTTGCCATACATTGATATGAATTTGCCCCGGGTTTACATAAGTTCCCCCTCCTGAACCCCCCTCCCACCTCCCTCCTCCCTTTATCCTCCCTCTGGGTCATCCCCGCATGCCAGCCCCGAGCTTCCTATAACATGCATTGACCCTGAACTAGTGATTTGTTTCACATATGACAACATACGTGTTTCAATGCCATTCTCCCAAATCATCCCACCCTCACCCTCTCCCATAGAGTCCCAAAGACTGTTCTATACATCTGTGTCTCTTTTGCTGTCTCGTATACAGGGTTATCATTTGCATCTTTCTAAATTCCATATATATGTGTTAGTATACTGTACTGGTGTTTTTCTTTCTGGCTTACTTCACTCTGTATAAGAGGCTCCAGTTTCATCCACCTCATTAGAACTGATTCAAATGTATTCTTTTTAATGGCTGAGTAATACTCCATTGTGTATATGTACCAAAGCTTTCTTATCCATTCGTCTGCAGATGGACATCTAGGTTGCTTCCATGTCCTGGCTATTATAAACAGTGCTGCAATGAACATTGGAGTACACGTGTCTCTTTCAATTCTGGTTTCCTCGGTGTGTATGCCCAGGAGTGCGATTGCTGGATCATATGGCAGTTCTATTTCCAGTTTTTTGAGGAATCTCCACACTGTTCTCCATAGTGGCTGTACTAGTTTGCATTCCCACCAACAGTGTAAGAGGGTTCCTTTCTCTCCACATCCTCTCCAGCATTTATTGCTTGTAGACTTTTGGATAGCAGCCATTCTGACTGGTGTGAAATGGTATCTCATTGTGGTTTTGATTTGCATCTCTCTGATTATGAGGGATGTTGAGCATTTTTTCATGTGTTTGTTAGCCATCTTTGTGTCTTCTTTGGAGAAATTTCTGTTTAGTTCTTTGGCCCATTTTTTGATTGGGTCATTTATTTTTCTGGAATTGAGCTGCAGGAGCTGCTTGTATAATTTGGAGATTAATCCTTTATCAGTTGCTTCATTTGCTATTATTTTCTCCCATTCTGAAGGCTGTCTTTTCACCTTACTTATAGTTTCCTTTGCTGTGCAGAAGCTTTTGATTTTAATTAGGTCCCATTTGTTTATTTTTGCTTTTATTTCCAATATTCTGGGAGGTGGGTCATGGAGGATCCTGCTGTGATTTATGTCGGAGAGTGTTTTGCCTACGTTCTCCTCTAGGAGTTTTATAGTTTCTGGTCTTACATTTAGCTCTCTAATCCATTTTGAGTTTATTTTGGTGTATGGTGTTAGGAAGTGTTCTAGTTTCATTCTTTTACAAGTGGCTGACCAGTTTTCCCAGCACCACTTGTTAAAGAGACTGTCTTTTCTCCATTTTATATTCTTGCCTCCTTTGTCAAAGATGAGGTGTCCATAGATGCGTGGATTTATCTCTGGGCTTTCTATTTTGTTCCATTGATCTATATTTCTGTCTTTATGCCAGTACCATACTGTCTTGATGACTGTGGCTTTGTAGTAGAGCCTGAAGTCCGGCAGGTTAATTCCCCCAGTTCCATTCTTCTTCTTCAAGTTTGCTTTGGCTATTCGAGGTTTTTTGTATTTCCATACAAATTGTGAGATTATTTGTTCTAGTTCTGTGAAAAATATCTTTGGTAGCTTGATAGGGATTGCATTGAATGTATAAATTATTTTGGGTAGTATACTCATTTTTACAATATTTATTCTTCCAATCCATGAACATGGTATATTTCTCCATCTATTAGTGTCCTCTTTGATTGCTTTCAGTAGTGTTTTATAGTTTTCTATGTACAAGTCTTTTGTTTCCTTAGGTAGATATATTCCTAAGTATTTAATTCTTTTCGTTGCAACAGTGAATGGAATAGTTTCCTTAATTTCTCTTTCTATTTTCTCATTATTAGTGTATAGGAATGCAAGGGATTTCTGTGTGTTGATTTTATATCCTGCAACGTTACTGTAATCATTGATTAGCTCTAGTAGTTTTCTGGTAGAGTCTTTAGGGTTTTCTGTGTAGAGGATCATGTCATCAGCGAACAGTGAAAGTTTTACTTCTTCTTTTCCAATTTGGATTCCTTTTATGTCTTTTTCTGCTCTGATTGCTGTAGCCAAAACTTCCAGAACTATGTTGAATAGTAGTGGTGAGAGTCGGCACCCTTGTCTTGTTCCTGACTTTAGGGGAAATGCTTTCAGTTTTTCACCGTTGAGGATAATGTTTGCTGTGGGTTTGTCATATATAGCTTTTATTATGTTGAGGTATGTTCCTTCTATTCCCACTTTCTGGAGGGTTTTTATCATAAATGGATGTTGAATTTTGTCGAAGGCTTTCTCTGCATCTATTGAGATAATCATATGATTTTTATTTTTCAGTTTGTTAATGTGGTGTATTACGTTGACTGATTTGCGGATATTGAAGAATCCTTGCATTCCTGGGATAAAGCCCACTTGGTCATGATGTATGATCTTCTTAATATGTTGTTGGATTCTGATTGCTAGAATTTTGTTAAGGATTTTTGCATCTATGTTCATCAGTGATATTGGCCTGTAGTTTTCTTTTTTTGTGGGGTCTTTACCAGGTTTTGGGATTAGGGTGATGGTGGCCTCAAGAATGAGTTTGGAAGTTTCCCTTCCTCAGCAATTTTCTGGAAGAGTTTGAGTAGAATAGGTGTTAGCTCTTCTCTAAATTTTTGGTAGAATTCAGCTGTGAAGCCGTCTGGATCTGGGCTTTTGTTTGCTGGGAGATTTTTGATTACAGTTTCAATTTCTGTGCTTGTGATGGGTTTGTTCAGATTTTCTATTTCTTCCTGGTTCAGTTTTGGAAAGTTGTATTTTTCTAGGAATTTGTCCATTTCTTCCAGGTTATTCATTTTATTGCCATATAATTCCTGATAGTATTCTCTAATAATCCTTTGTATTTCTGTGTTGTCAGTTGTGATCTCTCCATTTTCATTTCTAATTTTATTGATTTGGTTCTTCTCCCTTTGTTTCTTGATAAGTCTGGCTAGTGGTTTGTCAATTTTATTTACCTTCTCAAAGAACCAGCTTTTGGCTTTGTTGATTTTTGCTATAGTCTCTTTTGTTTCTTTTGCATTTATCTCTGCCCTAATTTTTATGATTTCTTTCCTTCTACTGACCCTGGGGTTCTTCATTTCTTCCTTTTCTAGTTGCTTTAGATGTAGAGTTAGGTTATTTAGTTGACTTTTTTCTTGTTTCTTGAGGTGTGCCTGTATTGCTATGAACTTCCCCCTTAGCACTGCTTTTACAGTGTCCCAGAGGTTTCGGGTTGTTGTGTTTTCATTTTCATTCATTTCTATGCATATTTTGATTTCTCTTTTGATTTTTTCTATGATTTGTTCGTTGTTCAGCAGCGTGTTGTTCAGCCTCCATATGTTGGCATGTTTAATAGTTTTTCTCCCATAATTGAGATCTAATTTTACTGCATTGTGGTCAGAAAAGATGCATGGAATGATTTCAACTTTTTTGAATTTACCAAGGCTAGATTTATGGCCCAGGATGTGATCTATCCTGGGTAAGGTTCCATGTGCACTTGAGAAAAAGGTGAAATTCATTTTTTTGGGGTGAAATGTCCTATAGATATCAATTAGGTCTAACTGGTCTATTGTATCATTTAAAGATTGTGTTTCCTTGTTAATTTTCTGTTTAGTTGATCTATCCATAGATGTAAGTGGGGTATTAAAATCTCCCACTATTATTGCATTATTGTTAATTTCCCCTTTCATACTTGTTAGTAATTGTCTTACATATTGCGGTGCTCCTATGTTGGGTGCATAAATATTTATAATTGTTATATCTTCATCTTGGATTGATCCTTTGATCATTATGTAGTTTCCTTCTTTGTCTCTTTTCACAGCCTTTGTTTTAAAGTCTATTTTATCTGATATGAGTATTGCTACTCCTGCTTTCTTTTGGTCTCTATTTCATGGAATATCTTTTTCCAGCCCTTCACTTTCAGTCTGTGTGTGTCCCTCGTTTTGAGGTGGGTCTCTTGCAGACAACATATATGGGGGTCTTGTTTTTGTATCCATTCAGCCAGCCTTTGTCTTTTGGTTGGGGCATTCAACCCATTTACGTTTAAGGTAATTATTGATAAGTGCGATCCCATAGCCATTTTCTTTATTGCTTTGGGTTCGAGTTTATACACCCTTTCTGTGTTTCCTGTCTAGAAAAGATCCTTTAGCATTTGTTGGAGAGCTGGTTTGGTAATGCTGAATTCTCTCAGCTTTTGCTTGTCTGTAAAGCTTTTGATTTCTCCTTCATATTTGAATGAGATCCTTGCTGGGTACAGTAGTCTGGGCTGTAGGTTATTTTCTTTCATCACTTTAAGTATGTCTTGCCATTCCCTCCTGGCCTGAAGAGTTTCTGTTGAAAGATCAGCTGTTATCCTTATGGGAATGCCCTTGTGTGTTATTTGCTGTTTTTCCCTTGCTGCTTTTAATATTTGTTCTTTGTGTTTGATCTTTGTTAATTTGATTAATATGTGTCTTGGAGTATTTCGCCTTGGGTTTATCCTGTTGGGGACTCTCTGGGTTTCTTGGACTTGGGTGATTATTTCTTTCCCTATTTTAGGGAAGTTTTCAACTATTATCTCCTCAAGTATTCGCTCATGGTCTTTCTTTTTGTCTTCTTCTTCTGGGATTCCTATGATTCGAATGTTGGAGCGTTTAACATTGTCCCAGAGGTCTCTAATATTGTTCTCATTTCTTTTAATTTGTTTTTCTTTTTTCCTCTCTGTTTCATTTATTTCTACAATTCTATCTTCTAGCTCGCTTATTCTGTCTTCTGCCTCTGTTATTCTACTGTTTGTTCCCTCCAGAGTGTTTCTGATCTCATCTATTGTATTATTCATTGTATATTGACTCTTTTTTATTTCCTCTAAGTCCTTATTAAACCTTTCTTCCATCTTCTCAATCCTTTTCTCCAGGTTATTTATCTGTAACTCCATTTTGCTTTCAAGATTTTGAATCATTTTCACCACCAAAATTCGAAATTCTTTTTCATGTAGATTCCCTATATCTTCCTCTTTTGTTTGTGTTGGTGGGCATTTATCTTGTTCCTTTACTTGCTGGGTATTTCTCTGCTTCTTCATCTTGCTTATAATGCTTTGCTTGGGGTGGCCTTTCCCTCTTCTGGCCGTTTGTGGAGTTCTCTTTATTATGTAGTTTCCTTGCTGTGTGTGGGGTTGGACAGGTGACTTGTCAAGGTTCCCTGGTTATGGAAGCCTGTGTCGGTGTTCTGGTGGGTGGAGCTGGATTTGTTCTCTCTGGAGTGCAATGAAGTGTCCAGTAATGAGTTATGAGATGTCAGTGGGTTTGGAGTGACTTTGGGCAGCCTGTATATTGAAGCTCAGGGCTAGTTTCCTGTGTTACTGGAGAATTTGCGTGGTATGTCTTGCTCTGGAACTTGTTGACCGTTGGGTTTAGCGTAGGTATGAAGACGTTTGATGAGCTCCTATCAATTAATGTTCCCTGGAGTCAGGAGTTCTCTGGTGTTCTCAGGATTCGGGCTTAAGCCTCTTGCCTCTGGTTTTTGGTCTTATTCTTGGAGTAGTCTCTAGATGTCTCTATCTGTCATTTCCAAGGTGGTTCCCTCTGTTTTAGCTTCTGTCTGCTGGTCTCTTCAGTGTCTAATTTCCACCCTGATACTAGGGGGTGGGTGGACACTTTTTAAGGCTCAGTTGTTCAGTCCTGTTCTGGGAAGGGAGGAACGCTGCAGTCGATTATCTCTGGCATCTGTGGGGAGTGCTCGCAGCGTCTCGGCCACACTGGGTTTGCCCCCGCTCACAGCACATATGCTGTCCCAGTCTACACTGCACAGGCTCTAGGTTGCTCTGCCGGGAACTGTCCGAGGCCAGCACCGGGTTGTATGCACTTCCCAGGTCTGAGCGGCTCAAGTTCAGGTTCTTAGGTACTCCACAAAGGCGCAGACTTGGTTGGGCCTGCGTTTTGTGCCTTCCCCAGTCCGAGCAGCTCAGGGGACCAGGTGTTTGGCGAGCGCGGTCTCTGCGACTTATCGCCTCCCCAGTCCCCGCCACTCAGTTTTCTGGTGTACAACCGGCGCACCTTCTCAGGGGGATATCGACTGGCCCGAGCCCAAGAAGTCCTGAATAGCAACAAGCCTGCCTGCAGTTTGTATCGGATGCCTTTCTGGGGCCGCGGTTGCCCGCTCCGGCTCTCGCTGCGCTCCCTGCCTGTCTCGGCGGGGAATGGGGGATGGGCTGACCGCAGCCGGCTCGCTCTGCTCAGTACTTTATTCTGTGAGCAGGGCTGGCCGAGTCATAGGTTAGAGCTTTCCGCCTTTTCGTGGGGAAGCTATCCCACAGTCTGCTTTGCTCTCCCCAGTTCTCTCAAATTGTTCTTGCGGCATTCAAGCCCAGTCCTCTCTCTAAGCAGTTCAGCCGGCTCCTCCCTGCCCAGCCCCCGCTTGCTAATGGCGTATGTAGGCGTCTGCGCTGCTTCTCCGCTGGGAGTTACCGTTTAGCGGGTAATCTGTGGGTTTTAAAAAAAATCTTAAAAAAAAAAAGAGGGTTATGTGGCCCTCTGAGCTTCCAAGGCTCGCCACAGAATCGCCAGTGAGAATGTTTCCTGGTGTTTGGAAACTTCTCTCTTTTTAAAGCCTCCCTTCCCGGGACGGAGCTCCGTCCTTACTTCTTTTGTTTCGCTTTTTATCTTTTATGTTTTTTCCTACCTCCTTTCAAAGACAATGGGCTGCTTTTCTGGGTGCCTGACGTCCTCTGCCAGCATTCAGAAGTTGTTTTGTGGACTTTACTCGCGTTCAAAAGTTCTTTTGATGAATTTGTGGAGGAGAGAGTGGTCTCGCCGTCCTATTCCTCCGCCATCTTGTTCCTCCCCCCCCCAAGTGCTTTTTTAACTCAAAATGCAAAACAGTGCACAGATTAATATCATTTGGGTACTTAAAAACTATTAGACAGGACTAGAACATTGGTTGTAGTCAATGGAAAACTTTGATGTTTAGGCTGATTTCTTTGCTCAGTAGTCACTTGCTGTGTTTTTATCAAGCGGGGTCAAGTTAGTTTCTCTTAATAATATATGTAGCTAAAAAATACACAGAATTCTAACCTTTTCTTTCTTTGGTGAGTAGATTTGTCAAGTGTTTCCCAAATGTACTTCTTTTTCTTAAAAGATGCAGCAGTGACACTAAATAGACAGTAATTGTTGCGTAATTAATGTGTAGCAGGTGGACCCAGCAATTTCAGTTTGGAACCTCTTCTCCTTCATCCTTATCTGCCTTGCCCTGTCATACTCCCACCACTTCTCCCATCATGCCCCCAGACCTCCCCCAATGCTTAGAAATAGCACAGTGGACACAATTTAATTTGCCTTTGAGGGCAGCTCTTAAATTAACTGCAAAGGGGGGAAGACAGGCACTCTCAGCTAAATATATATGTGTGCACATGTGCAAGCACACACATTTGTTTTCCTCAGGCCTCAATCTTGAGGCTCTTTATTACTTGTTCAGTTCAATACACCGTCTCTAATGCCCTGCATCCCCATCTAACACCTGCTTGTTAATTTCATTCACTTTTCAGCTAATCTTTCAGCAAGTTAAGGCAATCTACTCAAGAATTATAAAAGGATTTTTTTTTCCCCCTTTGATCCTTTTACTAATCCCATACCTACCATATGCTTTCCAAGATACTGGTTCCCACCCTTTTGTTAACTTCTGTTGTGTATCACCCAAGGTTGAGTTTCCTTTGTTCAGTACAGACTATACCATCAGCTAAGGCCACCTCATGCGACAAGTTGACTCACTGGAAAAGACTCTGATGCTGGGAAGGATTGGGGGCGGGAGGAGAAGGGGACGACAGAGAATGAGATGGCTGGATGGCATCACTGACTCGATGGACATGAGTTTGAGTGAACTCCGGGAGTTGGTGATGGACAGGGAGGCCTGGCGTGCTGTGATTCATGGGGTCGCAAAGAGTCGGACACGACTGAGCAACTGAACTGAACTGAAGGGTGGGCTGATATGGGATGAATATCTGAAAGCAATACTTCCTGCTGGCTGGGAAGCATCACTTCACCTGTGTACGCTGACAGTGGGGACAGGTTTGGCCAGAGCATCATTAGTGGTCAAGGTTTTCTCAGGGGTGGCAGGTCTTCTCCCGTGCCTTACGTTCAGGATTGAAGGGCTACAGGAAACTGTCACAATTTCACTTCTTAAGTTTTCTTCTTTTCTACCTCCTCCTAACAGCTTTGAAAATTTTTAAATTGCAAATTAAAGATTTTTAAATTGCTTTCCTGATAACTAGCTATAAAACCTTGTGCAACATATGTGACTGCTCTGACCCTCAATTTTCTCATCTGTTGAATCCCTTGGATTGTAAGGAGATCAAACCAGTCAATCCTAAAGGAAATCAACCCTGAAGCTGAAGCTCCATTACTTTGGCCATCTGATGTGAAGTGCTGACTCATTAGAAACAACCCTGATGCTGGGAAAGACAGAAGACAGGAGAAGGGGACGAAAGAGGATGAGATGATTGGAAGGCATCACTTACTCAATGGAAGTGAGTTTGAGCAAGCTCCAGGAGATGGTGAAGGACAGGGAAGCCTGGTGGGCTGCAGTCCATGGGGTTGCAAAGAGCCAGACATAACTGAAAAATAACAACATTCTAATGTTCCTTTCAGCACTGATATTCTGAGCCAGAATATACGCCCAGTGCATATAAAAGTTATGTTTATGCCATCTTGTAGTCTATTAAGTGTAAGGAGGTAAAATGGCTTAGGGGAAAGATCTGGGCTGCCTCAGAGCTTGTCATCACTCAGCAGGATAAGAGGAACAGCCGCTCAAACAGTTTCCACTTATTGAAAACCTACTGTATGTTGATACTATATGTTGGACTTCCCTGGTAGCTCAGACGGTAAAGCGTCTGCCTACAATGCGGAAGACTGGGGTTCAATCCCTGGGTCGGGAAGATTCTCTGGAGAAGGAAATGGCAACCCACTCCGGTTCTCTTGCCTGGAAAATCCCATGGACGGAGGAGCGTGGTAGGGTACAGTCATGGGGTCGCAAAGAGTCTGACACGACTGAGTGACGTCACTCACTGTATGTTGGGCAATCAGATTTTTACACACGAACTTTTTCATAGAATTCCCAGAGCAACTCCAAGAGGCAGACGTTGTTATTACAATCCTGGGTGTTCATTGGAAGGACTGATGCTAAAGCTGAAACTCCAATACTTTGGCCACCTCATGTGAAGAGTTGACTCACTGGAAAAGACTCTGATGCTGGGAGGGACTGGGGGTGGGAGGAGAAGGGGACGACAGAGAATGAGATGGCTGAATGGCATCACCGACTTGATGGACATGAGTTTGAGTGAACTCGGGGAGTTGGTGATGGACAGGGAGGCCTGGCGTGTGTGATTCATGGGGTTGCAAAGAGTCGGATACGAATGAGCGACTGAAGTGAACTGAACTGAACTGAAACCTGTTTTCAGGAAAGGTTAGTAGCTCTTTAAAGATCATAAGGTGTTTGGCATAACTGGAGTCTCGCTACCAAGCACACATTTTTAACCATACTGCTAACCCATTGCCCAGGTCACTTACTATTTGACATTGCCAGTCCATTTCTAAAAGCCAGTTCACAGCTTCCATCTTGGAATTAGGAGTTCTGAGATCCATTCTTGACTCCATTGTTTACTGAGTCTTCAGGCAAACTGTGTAACTTCTTTGAGCCTCAGATTCCTCAACTGTAAAAGAAGAAAACAAGATGTATCTGTGATTGTCTGCTTCCCTGTCTGGCTACCTGCAGTCTCGGCCCCAGCCCAGGCTCTGGGACCAACCCTTCCACTATGGGAAGGGCCTTAAAGATTTCTTGTTCAGTGATGAAGGGGATTCAATACCAACCATGGTTCCTGTTTGCTATGACCAGTGCTTTCTCTTGACAAAACTCTATTAGCCTTTGTCCTGCTTCATTCCGTGCTCCAAGGCCAAATTTGCCTGTTACCCCAGGTGTTTCTTGACTTCCTACTTTTGCATTCCAGTCCCCTATAATGAAAAGGACATCTTTTTTGGGTGTTAGTTCTAAAAGGTCTTATAGGTCTTCATAGAACCATTCAACTTCAGCTTCTTCAGCATTACTGGTTGGGGCATAGGCTTGGATTACTGTAATATTGAATGGTTTGCCTTGGAAACAAACAGAAATCATTCTGTTGTTTTTAAGATTGCATCCAAGTACTGCATTTCGGACTCTTTTGTTGACCATGATGGCTACTCCATTTCTTCTAAGGGATTCCTGCCCACAGTAGTAGACATAATGGTCATCTGAGTTAAATTCACCCATTCCAGTCCATTTTAGTTCACTGATTCCTAGAATGTCTACGTTCACTCTTGTCATCTCCTGTTTGACCACTTCCAATTTGCCTTGATTCATGGACCTAACATTCCAGGTTCCTATGCAATATTGCTCTTTACAGAATCGGACCTTGCTTCTATCACCAGTCACATCCACAACTGGGTATTGGTTTTGCTTTGGCTCAATCCCTTCATTCTTTCTGGAGTTACTTCTCCACTGATCTCCAATAGCATACTGGGCACCTACCAACCTGGGGAATTCCTCATTCATTATCCTATCATTTTGCCTTTTGATACTGTTCATGGGGTTCTCAAGGTAAGTATACTGAAGTGGTTTGCCATTCCCTTCTCCAGTGGACCACATTCTGTAAGAAGAGAAGACTCTACACATGGACATCACCAGATGGTCAACACCAGATGGTCAACACCGAAATCAGATTGATTATATTCTTTGCAGCCAAAGATGGAGAAGCTCTATACAGTTAGCAAAAACAAGACCAGAAGCTGACTGTGGCTAAGATCATGAATTCCTTATTGCCAAATTCAGATTTAAATTGAAGAAAGTAGGGAACCACTAGACAATTCAGTTACGACCTAAATCAAGTCCCTTATGATTATACAGTGGAAGTGAGAAATAGATTTAAGGGACTAGATCTGATAAATAGAGTGCCTGATGAACTATGGATGGAGGTTCGTGACACTGTATAAGAGACAGGGACCAAGACCATCCCCCTGGAAAAGAAATGCAAAAAAGCAAAATGGTTGTCTGAAGAGGCCTTACAAATAGCTGTGAAAAGAAGAGAAACGAAAAGCAAAGGAGAAAAGGAAAGATACAAGCATCTGAATGCAAAGTTCCAAAGAATAGGAAGGAGAGATAAGAAAACCTTCTTCAGCTATCAGTGCAAAGAAATAGAGGAAAACAACAGAATGGGAAAAACAAGAGATCTCTTCAAGAAGATTAGAGATACCAAGGGAACATGTCATGCAAAGATGGGCTCGATAAAGGACAGAAATGGTATGGACCTAACAGAAGCAGAAGATATTAAGAAGAGGTGGCAAGAATACACAGAACTGTACAAAAAAGAGCTTCACGACCAAGATGATCACCATGGTGTGATCACTTACCTAGAGCCAGACATCTTGGAATGTGAAGTCAAGTGGGCGTTAGAGAGCATCACTACGAACAAAGCTAGTGGAAGTGATGGAATTCCAGTTGAGCTATTTCAAATCCTGAAAGATGATGCTGTGAAAGTGCTGCACTCAATATGCCAGCAAATTTGGAAAACTCAGCAGTGGCCACAGGACTGGAAAAGGTCAGTCTTCATCTCAATCCCAAAGAAAGGCAATGCCAAAGAATGCTCCAACTACCGCACAATTGCACTCATCTCACACGCTAGTAAAGTCATGCTCAAAATTCTCCAAGCCAGGCTTCAGCAATATGTGAACCGTGAGCTTCCAGATATTCAAGCAGGTTTTAGAAAAGGCAGAGGCACCAGAGATCAAATTGCCAACATCCGCTGGATCATGGAGAAAGCAAGAGAGTTTCAGAAAAACATCTATTTCTGCTTCATTGACTATGCCAAAGCTTTTGACTGTGTGGATCACAATAAACTGTGGAACATTCTGAAAGAGATGGGAATACCAAACCACCTGACCTGCCTCTTGAGAAACCTGTATGCAGGTCAGGAAGCAACAGTTAGAACTGGACATGGAACCACAGACTGGTTCCAAATAGGAAAAGGAGTACGTCAAGGCTGTATATTGTCACCCTGCTTATTTAACTTATATGCAGAGTACATCATGAGGAATGCTGGGCTGGAAGAAGCACAAGCTGGAATCAAGATTGCCAGGAGAAATATCAATAACCTCAGATAGGCAGATGACACCACCCTTATGGCAGAAAGTGAAGAGGAACTCAAAAGTCTCTTGATGACAGTGAAAGAGGAGAGTGAAAAGGTTGGCTTGAAGCTCAACATTCAGAAAACAAAGATCATGGCATCTGGTCCCATCACTTCATGGGAAATAGATGGAAAAACAGTGGAAACAGTGTCAGACTTTATTTTTTTGGGCTCCAAAATCACTGAAGATGCTGATTGCAGTCATGAAATTAAAAGACGCTTACTCCTTGGAAGGAAAGTTATGACCAAACTAGATAGCATATTAAAAAGCAGAGACATTACTTGGCAAAGGTCCAAACAAAGGTCCGTCTAGTCAAGGCTATGGTTTTTCCATATGGATGTGAGAGTTGGACTGTGAAGAAAGCTGATCGCCGAAGAATTGATGCTTTTGAACTGTGGTGTTGGAGAAGACTCTTGAGAGTCCCTTGTACTGCAAGGAGATCCAACCAGTCCATTCTAAAGGAGATCAGTCCTGGGTGTTCATTGGAAGGACTGATGCTAAAGCTGAAACTCCAATACTTTGGCCACCTCATGTGACAAGTTGACTCACAGGAAAAGACTCTGATGCTGAGAGGGATTGGGGGCGGGAGGAGATGGGGACAATAGAGAATGAGATGGCTGGATGGCATCACCGACTCTGTGGACATGAGTTTGAGTGAACTCCAGGAGTTGGTGATGGACAGAGAGGCCTGGCGTGCTGTGATTTATGGGGTCTCAAAGAGTCGGACATGACTGAGCGACTGAACTGAACTGAACTGAAGGGGTGAATGGATATTATGGAAGCAGACAATTAGCAGTGTCACCAGGGATAAATTATGTTTAAGGTCCTTGTTGAATGTTATAATGGGAAAGTCAAATAAGACTGGAAAGTAAAGTCTGATTTTCAAGGGAGGGCAGAGCTGATAACAGCATGTAGATGATATTGAAAGTTAACAAGGTAGATGAGATCAACTAGGGAGAGAATAGAGTTGGAAATTTGTTCTTTTGTATTTACTACTGTGACCTGCTCTAATTAATTTTATTCAACAAAATTTTAATGTACATTTTCTGTGTGTCAACAACTGTTTCAGACTCTCAGGGCATAAAGGTGAAGCTTTCATAGAGCTTAGGGTTAGAACAGGAAGAAAACAAATCAGTTTTAATAAATGATACATGAAAAATAAATTCATTTATATAGGTGGTAACACCAATCTGAATTATGACAGTAGTTCTATTGCATATCTATATTTTAAGTGAGAATTTAATTTATCTTGAGTGATTTGAGATTCATCTGTCTGTATATGTCCATCTGCATATTTGAATTTAGAAATGCATTAAGAAAACCCTGAATTATTTAATATAACCAAGTGCTAATATTAGTACATTATGCTAAGTAAATATGCTGATGGTAAAATTAATATAATGCATTATAGAATCTGAAATTAATTTTGAAGTTTAGACTAGGATGATCAGGGCATTATTTGTCAGATGACCCTGGTTTAGATTGGGACTAAACAAGCGTTTGTTGACTTAACTGCCACCTATAATGGTTTTTCCCGTGGTCATGTATGGATGTGAGAGTTGGACTGTGAAGAAAGCTGATCGCCGAAGAATTGATGCTTTTGAACTGTGGTGTTGGAGAAGACTCTTGAGAGTCCCTTGTACCGCAAGGAGATCCAACCAGTCCATTCTAAGGGGGATCGATCCTGGGTGTTCATTGGAAGGACTGATGCTAAGGCTGGATGGCATCACCGACTCTGTGGACATGAGTTTGAGTGAACTCTGGGAGTTGGTGATGGACAGGGAGGCCTGGCGTGCTGTGATTCATGGGGTCGCGGAGAGTCGGACACGACTGAGCGACTGAACTGAACTGATAATTTCATTTGGTAATGTCATGGGTGTTTCAAACTTATCATGTCCCAAACTGAGTTCTTTATCTTACCTACCTCTCATTCCTTCCTCTATGTCATATTTTTCTATAGTTCTTTTGAAGCGAGTAGCACTACTATTCTTTGGCTCGAGCCATAACTCGAGGTATCATTCTAAACAGCCATTTCCCTCACTCCACTCTATCAGTAAAACTTCTGATAGTTTTACCTTTAAATATATCTTGAATCTTTACATCTCCTCCACCTTGGATCATCATCATCTCACTCACACTCTATAGTCATACTCCTTGGAAATCCATCTCTGTAGCTAGAGTGATTTTACTTAGCTATAGTGTCTAATTCACTATTCTGATTAAAACCCAGAAAAATCTCAGCATTCTGTAAAAATGATGACTTGCAGTTCCGTTCCATTCCATTTAGTCGCTCAGTCGTGTCCGACTCTTTGCGACCCCGTGGACTGTAGCCTACCAGGCTTCTCTCTCCATGGGATTCTCCAGGCAAGAATACTGGAGTGGGTTAACATTTCCTTCTTCCCAACCCAGGGATTGAACCTGGGTCTCCCGCATTGGAGGCAGACGCTTTAACCTCTGAGCCACCAGGGAAGCTAATCAATTATAAATATCAGGCTAACCTGAGATAATAAGGCCCTTTTGTTGCAGGACTTTTCAGAGCCTTCAGTATGCTGATATATATGTAAGCATTCATATATGCATTATGAATCACTCAGTAGAGGTAACATTAAGGATATTTCCAGACACAAGTTTCAGTAAAGCTATTATTTTGAAGAACACCTTGTGAATTACCTCTGTGAACACCAGTACTTCATATAACTTAGCTTAGGAAATTACAGAAAGAAATCTAGTTGGCTTAAGGTGGTGTGTAAGACTTCCCATGACTTGGTTCTCACCTTCCTTATGAAGCTCATTTTTGACCACTCCCCATCTTGAACTTCCTGTCTAAAAATAGAAAACCACAGCCAGTTCTTGTGCACAATATGCTCCTTGTGACTTTGCTCAAGCTCTTCCCTCTGGAACACCTTTCTCCTTCATCTGGCCGACTCTACTCATCTTTCAGCTCTCGGTTCAGAGACATTACTCGAAGTACCTGTCCTCTGAGATCAACAAAACACAAAAAGAAAATTGTTTATGTGTCTTTTCCTCCAACTGGGGAAATAAAGATTAAGAGATCATGCTGTGATAATGATGATGGTGGTGATGATGGCAAAGTTCATTTCACTCACTAAATACCAGGCTCTATATATGAATTATCTTATTTAATATTCACAAAACTCCCATGAAAGTATTATTAGTATTCTCATTTTGCAGATAAATAAGTTAGGGCTTAGAAAGACTGAGGAACTTGCCTGAGGCTACACAGTTAGCAAATGATGACCTCAAGTGAGAGTTTAGACAGCCAGAGGCTGCCCCTTTTGGCACTGTCTACAATACCAGCGTGGCACCTGGCAGTAGATACTTGATAAGTGCTTGTTGATCTAAACTAGTGTGTGTATGTCCCACACATAAGGAGGTTGGACACAATGTAGAAAACAGAAGCATTTGCTGTTGATTTTCATTTCTGGCAAAAGTAGTAGTGGAAAAGGAGGCATGGAACAAACAACAGCTCATGTATCAAATTACCATCAACTTGCTCATTGTCTTATCATCAGATGTACGTTCTAGGAGTGGCCAATGCCTATTTTACATCTATGTTAGTTTTTGCAGGATAAAAAGCAAATTAATGTTTAATGGGGACTAATAATGTTGTCACATAATTGAGTAATATCTAATGAATCTTTTCAATCAAAACCCTGGTATTTCTTGTTAGAAATGAATGTGGGAAATATTTGATCTCAAAATATTTTCATACATGAAAAATATGTATGAGTTTGTGAGAGATGTTGACTATCTAAAGTAATTTTGAGAGTATGAGCCTCTTATCCTGAGCCTGGAACTTGACAGTTGCTTTGGAGAGTTACAAGTTTATGATAGTTTCTGCACTTTGGAATTTTGCTATGTGCTTGGGAATATCAGAAGTATCTTACAGTCTGTCTTTAAATTTTTTTTTTAATAAGGAAAAGCTCAAATTATTATTTTGTTGTACTCTATGAGGATCAAGAGTCATCATAACATGATTGTAATTTGAAATATGAGTAATAAATATATGGAATGGTGATTGCTATAAACTGATTCTTTGCTTCTTAATTAAATTTTGCAGATGATAGAAACATTGAAAATAAAGTAATAACTTATAAATTATGAAAAGGATTGGTAACTCCCATAATATATATGATTTTGTTTGAGGTATGTATTTTGTGTTAGATCAAGTTGGTCACTGTTTAGAATAAAGACCTGCATGACTTTCTATTCCAAATTAAACTATAAATGTAAATGCTTGGGCTTTTTTTCTGTTTCATATGTAGCCTATCACTTTGGATAAATTATTTAATTTCTTTATGTCAGAATTCTTTCATTATGAAGGGGAAGGTTTCTTATTCCCCATTCCTTTTTTTTTTTTTTTTTTTTTAGGATTCAGTTCAGTTCAGTTCAGTCACTCAGTCATGTCTAAATCTTTGCGACCCCATGAATCACAGCACACCAGGCCTCCCTGTCCATCACCAACTCTCACTATTCCCCTAAACGCACTGGGAATTAATGCCAGGGGTTACGGGCATTCTCACTGTGGGCATGTTCTTTCTTCATGCTCAGCTCTTGCCCTTTCATACATGTATTTTCATGAATGTCTGCTGCTGCTAAGTCACTTCAGTCTTGTCCGACTCTGTGTGACCCCATAGACGGAAGCCCACCAGGCATCCCCGTCCCTGGGATTCTCCAGGCAAGAACGCTGGAGTGGGTTGCCATTTCCTTCTCCAATGTGTGAAAGTGAAAAGCGAAAGTGAAGTCGCTCAGTCGTGTCCGACCCTTAGCGACCCCACGGACTGCAGCCTACCAGGCTCCTCCATCCATGGGATTTTCTAGGCAAGAGTACTGGAGTGGTTTGCCATTGCCTTCTCCTAGTTTACCTGAAAAAGACCTCTCGACACCATCAGAGTCAGTAAATCTGGTTGTCTCATTCTTCAGTCTTAGCTGTTGTTGGGGTCATGTGTTAAAGCTTGTGTGTATCCAGAAAATACCTGTGTAGTGCGATTTCTTTATTCTTGTGTGAGACCACAGCACAAGTCAATAGACTTAGGGAGCTCTATGCTTTCGAGGAGGAAAGAGAGGGGTTTTAATTTTCTTTTCTTTAGTTAAATGTTATAAAATCTTTAAAGCTAAAATTCAAATAATTGTTGGGTTAAATAAAATCCATCAACTCACAGTATTTTTCCTGTTTTTATTCACTAGTGGCAACAGAAGCCTAAAAAAAGAAGCTCCATAAAGTAAGATATAAGATTTGGGTTAGGGTTATCAGGTAATTGTTCCTTTTTGCCTTGCTCCCAAATTATATTTAGCCCTGAACCTCTGAACCCAAGGTAATCTGTGAGGCAGCTTTAACATTTTGTCAGAAGTTAGTAGTCTCCCCTCTTCTTTGTCCTCCCTATCTCATTGGCAAATATTTCTGTGATGACCCAATTCTGCTTCCTGTTAAACTGTACAAATGATTCATTAAATTCAACATTTAGCTTTTGATCCTATTTGGAAATATATAGTTGAAAGTGATTCCATTCATTAGCTGAAAGATTTTCCCTCTGCCAAACATTTTCAAGTCATTTCACTGTTAATTTTGGCTGAGGGAAGAGAAACAGGTCTTTGAAACTCCTCCTAGTCATGGGAGGAGTTTTATGGGTCTGATATGGAGGGCAAAAGCGTGGCTTGGCTGATTTTCAGATCTCTCCACCCTTGCCTACCTCTACAATAGAGATTGGAGAAGCTGAATAGTCACTGTTCTTACCTCCCCTGAAGCAAGGGGTGGCCTTTGAACAGAGTTCCAGCCAGTGCAGCATAAGTGGAATTTTGTTGAGAAGGGTTTTGGGAAGGGTCTTTTATTTCCTGAAAAAAGGAGCTAGAAGCTAATTTTTTTTTTTTCCTTCTTCCACTTTATTTTTTGGTCTTAAACATGGTTATGATGTTTGGATCTGTAACAGTCATCGTGTGACTTTGAGACAATGAGGCAATGTACTGAAAATGGTAGAGCAGAATTACAGGAAAAAAACTTGATTTTTATTACATCGTGGAGCCCTACACTATATAGAACTGCTTCCCTCTAGATATTATATAGGGAGAACAAATCCTTTCATGGTGATTTTAAGATGTAGCTACAAATTCCTTGACATTCCTCCTATCAAAGATGTAGCCTAATTCCTCTTCTTTTGAATATAGGGCAGCCTTAATGACTTGCTTCCAATAAATAGAATGCAGTAGGAGTGATAATGAATGACTCCACAAGTCATAAAAGGTGATACAGTTTCTGTTTTGTTATCAGTCCCTCTCTCTCTTGTGCAGTTGAGAACCTCAGATTGACATGTCAGAAGTCAGTCTAGGGACTTCCCTGGTGGTCCTGTGGCTAAGACTCCACATTTCCAATTCAGGGGACCTAAGTTCAACTCCTCGTCAGGGAACTAGATCCTACATGGCTCAACTAAATCCTGGTACAACCAAAAAAAAAAAAAAAAGAAGTAGTGAACACTGAAGTTGCCATGCTGGAGAAACCATTTCAGAAGACCACACAGAGACTGAGATACCCAAGGAGCCCCAGCTGTCCCAGCCTGAACTCTCTTTTCATCAAGAAATGACAAATACATGAGTGAATCAGCCTTCAAAGGATTCTAGCCCCTAGTCTTCAAGCTTCCCTAGCTGATGCCAAGGAGAGCAAACAAGCCCCGCCCCCCACCTCCACCCAACCAAAGCTCTTCTCAAATTGCAGATTCATGAGTAAATAGATGTTAAGCCACTAAATTTTGGGCAGGGTCAAACAACTGAAACACTCTTTTTATACCATTGTTATTTGGATGTTCTGTTACCTGCAGCCAAAAGCATACACATCTGAAACACTTAGTTGTATAGAAGATGAAAAGAAACAGCTAAAATGACCCTATTAAATGACTTGATGTTCCAGTTATCCATTCTAGTCCTCTCTTAGCCTGGCCATGGGTATCAAATTAATTATAGTACCGATGTCAACAGCTTTCCATCAAAATAGATGCTAATTTAGTTATATAAAGGTTTTATAGGATTGGGCTAGTAGAAATATAGAAAATGAAAAATTTCAATTCAGGTTAGCATATTGCTGTTTTATGCTCTTCTGGTATTTTGCTAACAACAACAAAAATATGAATGGCTGTCTCACTGGCAGATAAAGCTTGTCTGAGTCCCCAACTTCATAAAAATCCCGTCAGTATTTCTTAATGAAACACTCCTAGATTTGACAGCTTTGTTCTTTCATTGACATTTGCAGCTTTTTAAATAGATGAATATTTAATGTCGTGTTTAATAGACCAGATTCTTTATAGCAAAATCCCATTAGTTAGTGCTCACTTTTTAGAGTGGATGGTCACTAATTACTATTAGAATTTATTTAAAAGATTTAATATATGATTTTTATCAAACTCATGTGTAAATCCAGCATATAGAAACCAGTAGAACTGTTCTAGATTAATATTCATACATGGAAGCTGCAGTATAAATTTAAAAGTCTTTTATCCCAAAATAACATAATGGTATTTCTAATGATGGAAATTCCTAATCAGCTTTGCAATATAGTTTGAGCAATTTTCTTATCCCATTGCACTGAAATTTTAAACCTAAAGGAACAAAATGTAACTCCTGAAAGCTGGTTGCACAAAAGCCAATTTCACTGTTGTGTGTTTATTTACTCAGTGTCCACATCCTTAGCCTGTTGGCAAATTCGCAGTGGGGTGGAGCAGCTCATGTGTCATTGTGCTGATGTTATGGGTGGAATGGGTGGGGAAGCAGAGGGGTCCTTGCGGAAAGAAGTTACATAAGTGATATCATATGCAGAAGCAGCCTCTGGGGTTTAAAAATAACTGGGCAGGGAGTGTCGGCCTTTCTTGGGTCTGACTCCCTGACTTACTATCCTTAAGGGTCAGACCTATATTCCTGGGTGGGCTGAGAATCTGTTTAAGTGCACTCAGTTCCTAATAGCAACCCTACATAATACCTTAAAGAGCCTGGGAATGTTTTTTTGTCTCATGACAGCAAGGTGCTGCCTGCAAAAACCAAACCAATGTCTCAGTGAAAAACCAAAACAGTTTGGACAGATGTTTCATGCTGTGCCTCAAATGTAGTTGTTTCCAGCATGTTTCCTTCAGTGAATGGAAACACAGAAAAACAGAAAAGATGACTGCTTTTGCATGGCAGGTCTAAAGCGTATTTTAAAAAGAACTAATTTCCTATCCTAACCTTCTTCTCCCTATCCATCTTTTTTCGGAAACTGAATTATTGATGTATGAGATGATGCCTTGTATTCACACTATCTGATATTTTTAGTTTTGTGACTTGTGAAAAATAAGTTGCTCCTGCATATATGCCCTGGTGTCAGAGACTCTCTGGGGGCCAGTGTCATAATTTAATTGGTACTGAGCCCCCATCTAGCATCTGAGAAAATAAATATATGGGGGACAGTTGTGAAAGACACTGGGAGCAGTGAAATAGGGGTGAAATTTTTGAAAGTTCAGAAAATAATCTAAATACATATTAGATCTGCCATTTGCCTTTCATAACTCAGCCCTGAGCATCCTCATCTGTCAATCACTTGAGATCTTCAAGTCATGTGTGTGTGTGTGCTCAGTCACTCAGTCATATCTGACTCTTTGCAACCCTATGGACTGTAGTCCACCAAGCTCCTCTGTCCACGGAATTTCCCAGGCAAGAACCCTGGAGTGGGTTGCCATTCCTCCTTCAGGGGATCTTCCTGACCCATGGATCAAACCCAGGTATCTTGCATCTCCAACATTGGCAGGTGGATTCTTTACCATTGCACCACCTGGGAAGCCCCATGTCATAGGGAGAGGCAGATATTTCTGCTCTATGGCATTGTTTGAATATTGAATCTCACTTGGTGGTGTCCTCTGCATCAGAACCCTTAGCTTTAGTCCCTGAGCTCCTTCAAGGCCTTCTCCTGGCTAATGCCTTTCCTAGAGTTTCCCAGGTGCCTGAAACTTACCCCCATTTCTCCTGCTTCTTGGTTTAGCAGAGAGAGCCCATCAATTCTTCTCTACTGCTCTTGCCTCTTCCTGATGTCCTGTATGCCATCAGAAGCTAGGAAACAATCTCTCATTCATATAAATGATCCCTTTCAGAAGCATGACCTATTCAAGCCGACCCCTTCCAGAGGCCTGAGTTCTTTCATTCACTGAAGCAGTAGTTCTCAAAGTATTAGTCATCTTTTAAAATCAGATTCCCACTGAATGAAGCTCTTTCTGGTGGGGTGGGGAGTCTACATGTGTAACAAGCTCCTTACTTAGGCAGCCAATTCCATCTCAAGATAAAGGTGCAGAGAGATAATTTCATCCCTATACATATCAATATTACAATTTCTTCTTAAGGATGAGAATGCCTTTTCACCCTCACAGTTTGGAAACCTCAGGAAAAGTCTGCCAATTTCAACAACCGGGACACACCCAACCCTTCAACTTGCAGCAGTCTCAAAACAACTGCACTTGTGCTCCATGGGGAAACTTGAAGCTGAGAACTCCACCTGACCTTTCATCCTTGGCCTTGGCCAGCCTTCCCATGCACCTTTGAGGAGCTCCCTCCTCACAGCGGCTGTGTTCTGTACTCTGGTCTGCTCACTGCTCTGTGCCTCCTCTCCCTAACCACCACTGTCTTACCACACCACACACTCAGCCCAATTCCCCCTCCCTCTGGACTTCTACTCAATGGTAAATCCCCTTCCAGCAGTTCCTGCAGCCTCTGGCCTCAACTGAACTCTGGTTCTCCCTAAGGATGCTCTTTCCCCTCTGGTCTTCCCGAATGCTGGCTGTCCTCTTTCCTACTCCCATTATGAGCTGGTGGCAGTGAATATGGGATAGAGTTGGGAAAGGATCAGCAAACTTCACCTGTAAAGGACCAGATAGCAAATATTTTTGTGGCCCATACTGCTGCTGCTGCTGCTAAGTCACGTCAGTCGTGTCCGACTCTGTGTGACCCCATAGACGGCAGCCTACCAGGCTCCCCCGTGCCTGGGATTCTCCAAGCAAGAACACTGGAGTGGGTTGCTAGTGCCTTCTCCAATGCATGAAAGTGAAAAGTGAAAGTGAAGTCGCTCAGTCGTGTCCAATTCTTTGCCACCCCATGCAGCCTACCAGGCTCCTCCGTCCATGGGAGTTTCCAGTCAAGAGTACTGGAGTGGGTCGCCAGTGCCTTCTCTGACACTGATATGCTAATCATGTTCAAAAACAAAAAAGTGGTGAAGTGGAAGCTATTAAGAAAGGGAGGGTTGGCTGGATGACCATTAGGATTTAAAATTTTATCTCTGAAGCAAATAAACTTTGAGTAGAGGCTGTCTTTTTGTTTTAAAGATATTCTGGGAGTTCCCCGGTGGTTAGGATCTGGCACTGTCTCTACTGGCCCAGGTTCAGTCCCTGGTGGGGGAACTGAGATCCCCACAAGCCTCTTGGCATGGCCAAAAATATATGTATCATTCTGGCAACAACATGGAAGATGGATTGTAGGGGCCTATATGTGGAATATGAAGATACCAGACTGTCACAGCCTAGGGACAAGAGATAGCCCGTGGCTGAAAAATGGAGACTAGACACAGGAGGGTAGGAAAGAGGAGTCAAGGACAAGGAGTCAATGAGTCAAATTTTACGTTAACACTAAGAAGAATGAAAAATATGAGCGTGAAAAACTAGACATTAAGTAAGGTGGAAAGACTAGATTTAGAGAAGATGGCGGAAGAAAGAAACTTCCCAGGTAACACTAATGGTAAAGAACCTGACTAAGAGATGCAAGTTCAATCCCTGGGTTGGGAAGATCCCATGGAGGAGGACATGGCAACCCACTCCAGTATTCCTGCCTGAAGAAATCATGGACAGAGGACCCTGGTGGAGAGCTGGACACGACTGAAGCGACTTACCATGCATGCACAGGGGAAGAAAGCAAAAGAAGCTGGTGAGTTCGTTTGACTTCTCCTGATCTGCCTTGTAGTTTACACAATGAATAAAAATCAGAAAAAAGTAATATCCACATACATGTATGAAAATACTTTGTGTTATAACTACTCAAGTTTACCAGCCATTGGAGCGCCAAAGCAATCACAGGCAGTAAGTAACAGGAAAAAAAAATGTTTCAATTAAGTTTTATTCATGGACATTGAAATGTGAATTTCACATAATTTTCACATGTCATAAAGTAGTATTATTATTTTGAAAAAATGTTCAACCATTTAAAAATGTAAAAGCCATCCTTAGCTCTTGGGCTGTACAGAAACAGGATGGGCTGGGTTTGGCTCATGGATTGTTGTTTGTTGACTCCTGATCTAAAGCAGTGCTTCTCAAACTTTAACTCACATACATCTCACTAGAAAGTCTGACTCTTTGCAACCCCATGGACTATACAGTCCATGGAATTCTCTAGGCCAGAATACTGAAGTGGGTAGCCTTTCCCTTCTCCAGGGGATCTTCCCAACCCAGCAATCGAACTGGGGTCTCCTGCATTGCAGGCGGATTCTTTACCAACTGAGCAATCAGGGAAGCCCTGATACACCTCACTAGGGGGTCATGTTAAATATAGACTCTGATTCAGTAGACCTGGGGTGGAACCTGAGATATGCATTTCTAACAAGTGACCAGGTGAGCACACCACACTCCAAGTAGCAAAGTACTACAGTCATGTGTAGAAACTTGTCCTTTATAAAGACATTAAATATAGTTTAAAGATATAAGAAAATGCTCATACTGTAATTCGTATTGGAAGGGCTGTGTGGAAAGTGTGGTAGCTGAGAAAGCAGGCTTTCAAACCAAACAGACTCCCACTTACCAGCTATGTAATGTGGACACTTCTTAATCTTTTTCAGTTTCCGTTTCTGTAAAACAAGGTAGTGATAATCTTTACCTCAGATGATTGCTTTGAATTTTAACATGTGTTAACTAGTGCTTGATAAATATTAGCCATTATTATTTTTAACTTTAAAAAGCAAGACATGATTTAGAGAACAAAATAATAACTTTAATCTTAGTGCTTTGGGGGATTTCCTTGCTTTCTGTTTTTGGAAAACATTTGCAAGGGTCATGCCCATTCTTTCATTCAAGAAACATTTGCTGAGGGGCTCCTTCTCCTGCCAGACATCGTGCTTACTGGATCTGCTAAAGATGAGCGAAATGTAAGCTCGCATGAGTGGGGGAGATGGAAACAGAAAGCAATTTCAGCCTAAAATAAGTGCTGTGGGAGAATGGATACAGAGGGCTTGGCGAAGGGAGAGGAAAGAATGTTCTTCTCCCTGCTATAAGAAGAGGTCAGAGGGATTCCACACAGGAGGTGACTCTTCGGCTGGACTTCAAGGGATGGATATGGGTCTGCCTGAGGGAAGAGGATAAACAAAGGCAATGGAGCATTCAGAGGAAGTTTAGGGAAACTGGCCCCTAAAGATGTATGGGGAAGGCCAGGGAGAGAGCCCTGACTAACCAGAACAGTTGTAGGCCTTTATGTCACAGATGCTTGGACTGGCTGGGTTATCAGTTCTGGGTAGGTCTTTATCCCCGTGGAAAACATCCAAATGTTACCATAATACATGACAGCAGGGACTTGGAGAAAAGACAGTGTCAGAAAATCCTTGACCACTTCTGCTGGAGTCACAGAAAGACTGAGGAGCCCTCATGCTGAGTCAAGGAATCACAGCCTCTGTGGCTTGTCCCTGAGGACTACAATAGACTGGGTAAATATTCCCTACTACTTGTGTCCTTCCATTTTAGGGCCAAGGAAAATGGCCTTTGTAAGTAGTCTCCTGGGAATGTACTTGGCTAATTATCTGCTGTCTGTTACAGAAGGGACTTTGTGTGGTGCTGTGAGGGCGGCTGCTGTAAAGTCTGGCATCTGTCACAGAGAGTTTAGCCCCAACTGCTAAACTGTCATAGAAGTCAGTTTGGGAAATAAAAGCATAGAAGTCACTGCACCACAGGGCAAAGGGAGCAAACAGCCTTGTAGAACTTTATAGGAAGAAGAAAGTTTATAAGGAATTTGGATAGGGAGTGGGAGCTCCAGGTGCGCTTTGTGAGGAAGCAGCACTTGAATTGGCTTTGAGACTAATGTTTCTGTCTCTGGGAGTTTCCCTCAGGATCTCTGGCTTGTTTCAGGTAGGGAGAGGACTGAGGTCTATCTGTGTAAATAACTAACTTCAGTCAGTGGCATCAGAACTGATGGTGGTAGGGCCCCAAAGCTGCCATCTGAAAGGACACTGAACCTCTACAAAGCAAAGCTTGCAGTCAAAGAAAATTTGGATGACAGCCCAGAATTAAAATTTAGAGATAGTTCTTGGCAATATCTCTTCTGTCTTCACTTACTGATTCCCTGAGACCTTCTGTTCTCCATAGCAGGCTTCTAAACTAGAAGAGTCTTTTCCAGTGAGTCAACTTGTCGCATGAGGTGGCCAAAGTATTGGAGTTTCAGCTTTAGCATCAGTCCTTCCAATGAATATCCAGGACTGATCTTCTTTAGAATGGACTAGAAGATCATGTGTGAGAAGTAGCAGGCCCCGTAGCAAGGCAGGAAGGAAGGAGGAAGGGTATTTCCCCTGGGCTGGCCATTTGCATCATGCTGCTCATTGTCCTAAGGGGCAGACTACTGATCCCAGCCTGCTCTCCTCTCTGGTTATCCCTTCTTTCTCAGTGGTACAGAATGGACTTTCTACCCTAACACTCTCCTAAACCATGTTGATCTTTTTGAATGGATTTTTTTCCATCTTACCTGTCTTGAATTGAGATTTAGCCACATCTGGGCCTACTTGGTGACCCTGAATGGCCCCAGCTGTGTTGCTTGGCCTGAGTGGGGATTTGTGCATGGGGCTTGGAGCTGATAAGAGGGCATTGAGGAGGCCACCACAGGGCTTCCCAGACCAGTCTGTGGATTAGGTTTGTGCTTAGTGGAGAGGGGTCTATAAGCAGATGATAAAGGTGTTTTTGTTTTTTTTTTTTGGTGGTTTTTTTGTTTTACAACTCTTTGAGCGAGCTGGAATCAAGGTTGCCAGGAGAAATATCAATAACCTCAGATATGCAGATGACACTACCCTTATGGCAGAAAGTGAAGAAGAACTAAAGAGCCACTTGATGAAAGTGAAAGAGGAGAGTGAAAAAGTTGGCTTAAAGCTCAACATTCAGAAAACTAAGATCATGGCATCTGGTCCCATCACTTCATGGCAAATAGATAGGGAAACATTGGAAACAGTGGCTGTTTTTCTGGGCTCCAAAATCACTGTGGATGGTGACTGCAGCCATGAAATTAAAAGATGCTTGCTCCTTGGAAGGAAAGTTATGACCAACCTAGACAGCACATTAAAAAGCAGAGACATTACTTTGTCAACAAAGTTCTGTCTAGTCAAGGCTATGGTTTTTCCAGTAGTCATGTATGGATGTGAGAGTTGGACTATAAAGCAAGCTGAGTGCTGAAGAATTGATGCTTTTTAACTGTGGTGTTGGAGAAGACTCTTGAGAGTCCCTTGGACTGCAAGGAGATCCAACTAGTCATCCTAAAGGAGATCAGTCCTGGGTGTTCATTGCAGGGACTGATGCTGAAGCTGAAACTCCAATACTTTGGCCATCTGATACGGAGAGCTGACTCATTTGAAAGGACCCTGATGCTGGGAAAGATTGAGGGCAGAAGGAGAAGGGAACAATGGAGGATGAGATGGTTGGATGGCATCACCGATTCAATGGACATGGGTTTGGGTGGACTCCGGGAGTTGGTGATGGACAGGGAGGCCTAGTGTGCTGCGGTTCATGGAGTCGCAAGGAGTCGGACACGACTGAGTGACTGAACTGAACTTTGAGACAAATGGTGATCAACAATCTCACCTTCCAGGACCAGGTGAGAAAATGCTCCTCAGAGTGCACCCAGACATGTTAATCACTTCCTGAATTCCAGCTTCGAGTCCTGAACACTTAACATGGGCTCAGGTTGGGTCTTTTCATAGCATGAAGGGAAAGGGATATTTTTCCTATTTTCCTCTTCTGAAGAGAATTTTTCCACCTCAACAGTTGCTATTCGGGGATCTCTGAAAACTGCTCCCTGGGCAGGGAAGCAAAATTCTTATGGAGGGCTTCAATGAGATACTGCTCTAAACGGATGCTTTTGTAGCATAAAACCCTGATGAGGCTGGGGTAGAAGAATATAAAAAGCCTGTTTGTGAACACACATGAGGTGCCCTTGGATGCCCCCAAATAGAAGCATGGAAGACAAGACTGCCGAGATCCCTCCTTAGTGGTCAGGAGAGCACATTAATAAAATGGGAGTTGTTATTGTAACCTCATTTGTGTCCACTGTCTGGGAAGACTGGAGGAATGAGTTACATCTGTAAATGTACATACATACATATGAAATTGTTGCTGAAAGCTCTATTACTCAATTTAGTCACAAAAAACTGCAGCAGCATAGGTCTCTGTAAACAGGTGCCCCATTTGGCATGGGTGTGAATCAGCAAACCTGCAGTTATTTCTCAGTTTCCTAAAACATTCTTGCCAATAAGTAGCAGGAGGGCACAAGGCTTTTCCCTTATCACATAGGGAACACAGTTAGCTGGATTTGTATTTGTAGGTGATCTGTCTTGCCTGCTAGAATGTATTATAGCCAGGACTTTGTAATTTTGTTCAGTGCCTCAAACCATGCCTGACACATTGTAGGTACATTTGTGAATGAATGAACACTTGGGTTTTATGTATGAAATGCAAATCATTGCTCTCTTTTCTATGTTGCTACAACTTCTGCCCAAAATACCTCGAGTCCCTGGAAGATGGAATATTCCACCCTCTCTGTGTAGAGATACTGGGTGGTTCCCAGGGCATTGGGTCAGCATGTGGGTGTGGATTCTTGTATGGACACAGGCTCTGGGCTTAGCAGATAGTCCCAAAGGCTCGGAGGAACTTTCAGGCAGAATACCATAAAGTTCATCTTCCTTTAAACATCTTATTTTTCCCATTAATGAAAAGAACACATGCTTGTTAAATACAGTTTTAAAATGACAGAAAAATATAAAAGTGGAAAAGTTATCCGTAATCCCTCTACCTCAATACAAACCATCCTTCTTTTCCCCTAGATTAGGGAAACAGCTTTGAAACCTGCACCTTTCCCTCCAATCTAGTCATAGGGCCAGGGAGAAATCGTTCTAAAACACAGACCTTAAAACACTTCAAAGGCTTCCTGTTGCCCTCAGTGTCCAAACTCCTTAGCAGCATTGGCTCTGCTTGTCTCTTCAGCTTCCTATCCTCCGAGCCCTATCATGTTATACTAGTGCCAAATGGAATTTCCTTTAATTCTTTAAACAAGCGACATCTTCTCTTGCTGCCTCTGGTCTTTTTCACAAGCTGTTCACTCTGCTTGGGATCCTCTCCACCTTTCTTGGGCCTTTCCCTCTGTTTACTTGCCTGTATTTATCTTTCTCATCTTTTATCTCTCTGGTGCAGAATTTAGATACCACTATTCCCTAAAACTATACAAAATATAAAAATACTTCTGCTATATAAAACTACATAAAGTTTAAAAATACTTCTGCTATATAAAACTTTATAAAGTATAAAAAAATACTTCTGCTTCATTGACTACGCTAAAGCCTTTGACTGTGTGGATCACAACAAACTGTGGAAAATTCTTAAAGAGATGGGAATATAGACCACCTGACCTGCCTCCTGAGAAACCTGTATGCAGGCCAAGAAGCAACCATTAGAACCAGACATGGAACAATGGACTGGTTCCAAATAGGGAAAGGAGTACATCAAGGCTGTATATTGTCACCCTTCTTATTTAACTTATATGCAGAGCATAACCTGTGAAATGCTGGACTGGATGAAGCACAAGCCAGAATCAAGATTGCAGGAAGAAATATCAGTAAACTCAGACATGCAGATGATGACACCCTTATGGCAGAAAGTGAAGAGAAACTAAAGAGCCTCTTGATGAAGGTGAAAAAGGAGAGTGAAAAAGCTGGCTTAACTCACCATTCAGAAAACCAAGATCATGGCATTTGGTCCCATCACGTCATGGGAAATAGATGGGGAAACAATGGAAACAGTGACAGACTTTATTTTTGGGGGCTCCAAAATCACTGCAGATGGTGACTGCAGCCATGAAATTCAAAGACACTTGCTCCTTGGAAGAAGAGCTATGACAACCCTAGACAGCATATCAAAAAGCAGAGACATTACTTTGCCAACAAAGGTCTGTCCAGTCAAAGCTGTGGTTTTTCCATTAGTCATGTATGGATGTGAGAGTTGGACCATAAAGAAAGCTGAGCGATGAAGAACTGATGCTTTTGAACTGTGGTATTAGAGAAGACTCTTGAGAGTCCCTTGGACTGCAAGGAGATCCAACCAGTCCATCCTAAAGGAGATCAGTCCTGAATATTCATTGGAAGGACTGATGCTGAAGCTGAAGCTCCAATACTTCAGCCACGTGATGCTAAGAAATGACTCATTAGAAAAGACCCTAATGCTGGGAAAGATTGAAGGTAGGAGGAGAAGGGACGACAGAGGACAAGATGGTTAGATGGCATCACTGACTCAATGGACATGAGTTTGAACAAGCTCCAGGAGGTGGTGATGGACAGGGAAGCCTGGCGTACTGCAGTCCGGCTTTGTAAACTTTATTTTTAATGACCACATACTATTTCATCAGGTGCATGTACTCTGATTAATTTCTGTTCTATTTTTGGACATTTGAGATTGTTTTTCCTGCTACGATTTGTTAATAATTTTGCTATAAGTATCTTTGTTTATCTTTGGGCTTAAAGCTTTTTTGTATTTTGAATTATTTCCTTAAAACATCCAATGTAAAATGTTAAGGTCAATAGGCATTTAAAGTTCTTATTACATGCTGCTCAACTGCTTTGGCAAAGTGTTATTTTTCACTTGATATTCCCACCAGCAATTTATGTGAGCAGTCATTTCATTCATCCTCATCAAAGTCACTTCCTTTTCAACCAGAACGTGTACCTCCCAAAGGCGGCCCTAAGGACACAGGGACAACATTTGTCCCTCTTCTCACTCTCTTCCCTGGGCAGTGTCTCAGTTCAGTTTTTGGAATGCAGACTTGCCTAATTCTTAGCCCACTAAGCTCTATAATCACTCTGAGCATCTGTTTACTCCTCTCAGGGAAGTGAGAGTTTTAAATTTTCTGTTTATCCTATTATAAATCCTTTAGATGGACTCAAGGCAACCTCTACCCTCATTTCCCACACTTCCACCAACACACACTCTCTCTCTCTCACACACATAGCACACGCTCACTCACGAATAACTTATGGTCCACCTGAGGGCAATATCCACTGAGATCCCCTTCCACTCTCTTTGTCTTTTTCCTGGCTCTCTGATTCCTTTACTCGTCCCTCTAGTTCCTACTTTTCACCTCATTTCCTCCTTTCCTCCCTTTTCCATCCTTTCTTTACCCAGTTATTCAACAAATTTATCAAGCACCTACTACATCAACCATAAGTGCTGGGGTACATATAAAATAAGGCAGTAGCAGTTCTTGCCTTCACAGAATTGTATTCTATTGGGGAAGAGGTTAAAAAAAACAAGCAAACCTATACATTGAAACCTACACAGTGTGATGGGCATTGTAATTGAAACAGACAAAGAACGAGTCAGAGAATATTGGAAAAAATCTCTAGGTAGAATAATCACCTTCCTCCTTACTTAGCCCCATCTGTGTTTTCTTTTCTTCAGTTTCAGATTTATTTATTTACTGAAATGGTAACCCACTCCAGTATTCTTGCCTGGAGAATCCCATGGATGGAGAAGCCTGGAAGGCTACAGTCCACGGGGTCGCATAGAGTCGAACATGACTGAGCGACGGGACGGAACGGATCAGTCTCAAATGTAAGCTCCAGGAGGGCAGGGATTTTGCAGTTCACCGCTGAGCCTGGCCCACTGCAGGTTCTCAATAAGTATTTCCTGGACAACTTCTTAGCATATGTTAAACTGGGGCCCGAGGATGCAAAAGAGCCCTTGGTGAAGGCAGGTGGTGTCAGAGGCCCCAGGAGGAGGAAGCAGCAGGTGCAGAGGGCTCTGAGGCAGGGAGAAGGGACAGAGAGCAGCCTAGAGGGGCTGGGTCAGGGTGAGCAAAGAGGCCAGTGACACCAAACAATGACAGCTGGCTGGCAGACAGGGCCCCTATCATGCCAGGCCTTGTAGGCTGTGGTCAGGAGTTTGGATACCACTGTTTCCCCATCTATTTGCCATGAAGTGATGGGACCGGATGCCATGATCTTAGTTTTCTGAATGTTGAGCTTTAAGCCAACTTTTTCACTCTCCTCTTTCACTTTCATCAAGTGGCTCTTTAGTTCTTCTTCACTTTCTGCCATAAGAGTGGTGTCATCTGCATATCTGAGTTATTGATATATTTCCCGGCAATCTTAATTCCAGTTTGTGCTTCCTCCAGTGCGTAAACTAAAATATTTGTGTGTGGTGGGGAGGGTAGGATGGGGATAATTCACTGGTGAGTTCTTGTACAGATCTCTGCTCACCCTGTGACCCATATTCTCCCTGTTGGGTGTGGAGGACCAGACTCCTTCCAAACCTATTGTTTTGGGACCCAGTCATTACCAGGCAACAAACATAAGACTACACTCCCCTCATTAACATATGTCCTTATGTTTTGATGTCCATATTTCCTCTAGTGAGAGGGGAACCTCACTCCTGAAGTGGAGTCCAGAGCTGGCTGCCATTTTTTTTAAGATGACAGCAGATTCCATACAGATTTGGTAACCTGAGGGAACATCCTTTTATTTCTGTGGTCTTAACATGAATGTGGAATCATGGCTTTCCCTTGAACTCTGCCATTTGGTCTGATGGAATAGAATTTTACCCAGCTTGGTTCATTTCTACTAGACTTGTTTGGGGTCTAGTTGAGTCTTGCTGTGAGGAGTCAGGCCCTGTAAGTGCAAGAGAGGCTCCCCACAAGGAGAACTTTCGAGAGCGAGCTCTGCTAATGGAAAGGCTTGCTGCCTCCCAGCCCCATCGAATGGCCTTCTTTGGGGGCACTTTCCTTCTGGCCTCTGAATCCTGTGACTTTGGTGCTCTCTCTCCCTTCAGCAATCCCTACACCTGACACAGCTTTTGGCTTCTTCCACTGGTAACTCTGCCTGTCACTGATCGTTTTGGGGCAAACTACCTCCTCACCCACTTACTTGCTTGGATCCCATTTGCCTTGCCCTTCCCATTAGGGAAGGCCTGCCATTCCCATGCAGCACTTGTCAGTTCCCCTCAAGGAAGTCACGTTGTCAGCTGTCCCTGAGAGACAGGGACAGGGATCCCTATTTCCCTTTGCCCAAACCTGAGAATCCATGGAAATGACAGAGCTGGAAGGTGCGTAAGTAGCACAGAATAAAACAGATGGTGCAAGTGGACATTGGGCCACTGGCAGACTTAGGAGACTGTAACCCAGGGCACATTAGAGATGCCATTTCCCTCACTTCCTGGAGCAGGCATGGAGATGGAAGGGATCCTTTTTCTCTTTTGAATGTGAGCAAAGGGCCCTGGATAAATCTGATTATTGTATTTGAGTTGAATTTGCAACAGACTCAGTCTGGCACATATTTAATAGATACGTGATTGTTACTGGGTTTCGTGGCACTTAGGCACACCCGATAAGCAGTTTGCTGCTATGTTACTTCTTTCATATGGCTAGACCCTCTTTGTTTTTCTCATCTCATTTTACTTCTCTAGCATCTATAATTGGCATTGATGGTATCCACCATGGTGCTACATTAATTTCACAAGAGCACATCACACTTTATAGCCATTATTATCCTGCAGAGGAAATTAGACACAGAGTCCATACACATAATTAACAAGTGGAAGGGGCCAGTACCGTGTTCTGATCCCGGTGTTCTGACTTCAGCCCACGCTCTTTCAACATTATTGTGTGCTGTTGCATAATCACTCTCTCCCAGTGTACCTGAAGGTCTTAGGATCTCATCTGCCAGCAGTAGGAGGAGTGATCCAGGCAAAGTAAGGACATTCTTGCCCTTAATTGAAACAGAGCTTTGGATTCCAGGAGCTGGTAATGAGGGTAGGAGGGTGGGAAGGGTGAAGTAAGGTTTAAAGGACGTGGGATTGATAACACAACCCCAGTGTTCTATATTCTCCCTACTCCCACTCCATCCCTGCACCTAAAAATTGTAGAACAGGTCTATTACCAGGGTCATTCTTATATACATCAAGAAGAAGATATTCTCTGGCCAGAGAATGGCTCCCCCCACTTACTTGCTTATTGATCAGTGAAACAGCATTTTATTCCAAAACTAGAGTAAAAAGGTTGAGAGATGGGTACATAAACCTCGGGGTATGTGATTGTAGGGGAATGCCTTAGGAGGGTGGCGGGCAGGTGGAGCAGTTAGTGGTGTGTGGTGGGGAGGGAGAATGAAGAGAAGGTGATTTTCCCCATTCTCCGATGTTGTAGCATGGTCCTTAACATTACAGAAAGATTAATCTCCTTGATAGTCTCTATTTTCAAGTGCCATGCCTAGTCCTTTGGGAATAGGAGTTTTCTCCACTTATTTCCTACCATGGAACTTCCATTAATTGGCTTGCCAAGGACAGGGGTCACACTATCTCTGATGGCAATCAGAATTACTTCATAGCCAATGGAATAAGCTGCTTACTTTCGATGATGGACCAGCAGTGGGAATTTGTACTCTACTTTGTAGTGGTCACGTGAATGCTTTATTTTTCTTGGTCACTGAACCTGTGTACAACTGCAGAGAAGGTGACAAAGAAGTGTGAAAAGATACTAAAGCCAGTTGAGCAATCTGTTCTTTGCAAGCTTGGGAGTCCCAAATAAAAAGCTAGTACTTCAGAATAGGTCAAATGGATAGCTGGCCAGTCATAGTTGCTATGGTACCCAACAAACATATGTGGCGTCCAGAGGCCCTGACCCTGAAGAGGATGATGGCTTTTGTTATGATATTTGTGAACTCCGCTTCGTCTGTTTCTCTACTATTTGTTTTCAAAGTTGTTAATAGTAACGAATTACTCATTACCTGCAGTTCATCTTTGCTCGGGTTTGGTGCTAACCCAGGCCCCCACCTCCCTCGCTGCTGTGGTCAGTGTCTGGTGTGTGGTTCTGACCTCTCTCGTAGCCTGCAGAGGTTTATGGAAACCACGGACAAGCATAAGGAGACCAGAGTTCTGCTGTGTGACTTTAAACCCTGGGGCCCCTCAGTTCTATTTATAAAGGAAATAAAAATACCTGCCCTACTGACCTTATAGGAGTCTTTGAAAATATATAAAGCTTTAGATGTAAAGATAATTTGAAAATATTTAGCAGATTATATTCACTTAAAAGGAGAGTGATATTTTAACATTTCAGTCTTCACATAGAATGCTAATTACAGATGACTAATGTTTGCTCTTAAGTGTCAATCCTAACTGAGTGATAGGGGCTGCCTCTGTGTTGAGGATTTCAAGGCTGCAGCTAAGCTCAGCTGGCAATAGCAGCAATCATTTAGTGACGTCCGCTATACCTTCAGGAGGGAGATATGGCATTACAAGTGCTATGTATTTGCTACGTTGGTTTAGGACATTCCTCCAATGCTCCTTGGGCTGGATCTGGAAATTGAGCATTCATTACTGCTCTGTAGCTTGTTTGGTGCTGGTCTGCCAGACTGATTTATAGGAGAGAAATACTAGTATTTCAGGTTGAAATCTGTAATGATTTTGGTTTTCCCAAACAACATTTTGATTTCTTGCCGGTAAAAGTAAAATGTGTTTGTCACTGGAAAATTGACAAATAACAGAGTAGCAGACAGAGACAATAAGAACAGCTCATAATCTCATCATTCCTGGGCAACTTAATATTTTGGTTACAGATTTCTCGTCTTTGATCTGATTTATTAATATTTTTAAATAACCATGGGGTGCTGTATGGAAAATGGATTGTAGGCAGGCAGTGTGGATGCGGAGAGACCAGTTGGGAGCCTCTTACAAAAGTCTAGGGAATAGATGCTGGTGTCCTGGGCTGAGAGCCGAGCATGGAGATAGTGAAAGGTTATTGGACTGAGCACATATGTTTTGAACACAGAGGCAAGGGGACTTGCTGATGGATTGGATGAAAGGAAGGAAGGCATGAAAAGGATGATGCTCAGATTTCTAGTCCCATTTCTGGTGCAATGATGATCCAGGTACAGAGGTGGGGAACAATGGGAGAGAAGTGTGTGTGGGAGAGGCGTGGTGGTGGAAACCAGGAGTTTATTTTTGGATATAAGAAGCCTGATTGAAAATTTCATACCCCAGTGGAGATTTCGAGTAGGCAATTGGATATGTGGTGAGAGTTCTGGGGAAGAAGATGGGACTGCAGACTTTAACTTGAGGATCATCAGCCTAGAGAGGATGGACAGGAGGTGACTGGTCTAGGGAAGTTAAATGCAGATGGAGAGGAAGACTGAGCACAGAGACCCGAGGGCGTCCAAAATGTCTCTCTTGGAAGCAGGGGAGGATGCAGCACAGGAGATCAGCCAGTGACCAGCAGGCAGTCTCGGAGAGGGCGCAGTGGGTGGTACCCAGGATAGAAGGCAGTTCAAGAGAAAGAAAGTGCTCCCTCTCTGCACATACAACACTTACATCCATATGTTACACGTATGTTACACATGCATATTTTTCACAGACTGTATCTTTTACATAAATATAGGTTTTTTTCATTTATCATGAGCATTTCCTCATTCCTTTAAAAAATGCTCTGAAGTATTATTTAAAGTATTCTATCCCTATGGTTGTAACTTTACAAAGAAAAAAATCCTGTGTGTACATCTTGCGTTCCTTTAGATTCAACTCCCTGAAGTGGAATTACTGGTGGATATAAACATCTGTAAGGCTTTTGATCCATGCTGTCAAATTACCTTTCAGAAAGTTTGTACCAAGGCTTTACATTCCAGCTGCAAATAACCGAAACCAAGTAATTGGCAACAACTGTTACCATCAGTAAAAAAAGAAAAAATATACAATGCTATCTAGTTGTTTTTCCCATATGTGTGACTTGATTAATGGAGGTTGAGCATACTTCAAGGTAAGGCTTCGTGTGTGCAGTCTGAGTGGTGAGCAAGTTGATCCTGTACCCAAACATTTTAAGTATGAAGAAAATGAATGTAAACCTCACCCAAGTCAGCCATTCAGGGCAGGAGGGCTGGGGAGGAGGAGGAAAGCTGGTTCCGGGCCAGTTTCTCTGGTGAGGGGTGGAGTAGATCTTGGTCAGCAGCACAGAGATTGTGTGGTTCCCACCGCTCACTTGCAGGGCCTCCTCCCCTCCCGGCCCTACTTCCTGTGGCCCAGTCTGGGAAAGGGCGTGGTCACCAACAGGCAGAAGTAACTCTCAGAAGCCCAGCAGTGAGAGCCCAGTTGTAGGTGGTGGAGTCCCTGTTGCCCCATGAACAACTGCCCAAATTGCCCAACTAAACAACAAAACAGAGGGATGCAAGGCAGACTGCCCCATGTGCAGCGTCCCTTGCTGACTGGGTGGAGCCATTTCAGTTCTGACAGGCCTGGCCTCTGTGTAGAGACCTCAAGTATCCTCCGCCCAGCCTTTCTGGGCATCTGTCCAGCTGAAGTGGAAAGACCCTCTGTGTTGTGAAACTGCAGCAGGGCTCGGCATCCTTCTGTTGGTCTGTTGCGTTGCAAAGGACAATTGCACCACACTGTTATGCTCTCCGTGTGGAAACTACAGATACTGAGGTGATAGGAATCTGAAGAATGTGTGGGACACAAAGATAGGTCGAAAATGGGAATGGTGGCAATCCTGTGTGTGCTATCTCACATTTCATAACCATGCCAATAAAAACAGGAAATATTTTTTAAAAATGCAACCCTAAAGATAAAAAGAAAGCGTCACTGTCCTTTGCTTTCTGGATGGCACTGACACATGTAAAATGTCTTCTATAGTAGCCAAGAAAGAATTCCTGAGACAGAACTACCATGGAAGTTAGCACACACTCCAAGTCCAAAGGAAACATTCTTTGAGAAGTTAAAAATGAAAATAGAAAGTTTTAAATGGAAATAAGACTGATACTCAAGTTTTTTCAGATGTTTTCCTTTTGAAATTATAAAATAACACATCCCATTATAAATCAGCTCATGGAGAAATGTATAACGTAAAGCTTGTCTTCCCTTGCTCCCTCAGATGTCATTTCTAGTCTCCAATAGTTTGGTGTGTATTTCTCAGAGGTTTGTTCATGCAATTGCAAACATTTGTATAAGAGTATATTATATGGCTGATGTAGATAGAATATGTTTATCAAACTGCCAACATACAGTGCTCCATATTATATACCCAAATATATAATTTTGAAAATGAGATTATACTATACAAATTCTGCAATTTGTTTAAAATTTTATACCCACTTTCTCTCTGCCTCTTCACAGGTGGTTTACTTTGATCCATGCTTTATAAAAACAAAACCTTTGTGTGCCAAAGACTACCAGATTCACTCATTCAACTACTTGTTGCCTGCCAACTATGTCTCAGGCACTATCAAACTGATAACTTATTCCAGTGAATTCTTAGAGTGTTTATTTTCTTTGGAGAGGTATTCTACACACTGGGAAGAACAAAGTTTTGGATTCACAAGAGCAGAGCTCTGAAATCACATTTACTGAAGTTTTAATGTAGGTGCTGCCTTTATCTATCTGGATGATTTTAGGCAACTTTCTTCATCACTAAGTCTGTAAGATGAAGTTGAAAGCAAGGCAGGATGATTAAGTGAAAAGCATATGTGAAGCATTGAGTACAATGTATAGGCATTTGATAAATGTTAGCTCCCTTTCCTGGAGAATCCCAGGGATGGGGGAGCCTGGTGGGCTTCTGTCTGTGGGGTTGCACAGAGTCGGACACAACTGAAGTGACTTAGCAGCAGCAGCAGCAGCAGCTCCCTTTCCCCCATCACCTCTTAATTTGTCACTTTTAACATTCCGCCTTTTACAATTCCACCTTTTGAATTGTTAAATATTCTATCTCTTGAATTAGACAATAAACTCTTATAGGTTAGAAGCCACATCTTATATTGCTTGACAAACCCAAAAGCATCCATCACAGTGCCCCGAACGTGGGAGATGATGAATAAATGTTTGCTGTTAGATTGATTGACGGTTTCTCGACAAGGTTAAAGCTGAAGGAAGTACTGCTCTCTGGAGTCAGGTACATAGCAATGAGCTTTAAAGAAGAAAATGAGCCTCAGTTCTTGGAGGAAGGTCATTGCCTAGCGCCTCGGTTAGACATGGTGCTGATGGAGGAGTAGGATGCTGAAACAGCTCTGCTGTATGGGTTGCAGATCCTGTTGGCCATTACAGAACAGTTATGCAGTCATATGAGGAATTCCTGATCACCCCACCATGACCAAATTCATTTAGCCAAGCATTTCAACAGGCTGTCACTGTGGCACATGGATTGACGGATTGCACAGCTGTTATTTTATGCTTACAAGGGAAATTAGGAGTAATTAATGGGCTGGGGATCAATAGCAGTACTATCTTGCAGGGAATGATTAATTTTCTTTCTGCATTAAGAGGGAAATGCAAAGATTTCACATAGTTAGAATAGATGGATCTGAGTCATAGATATGAGCTGCTGAATTTCTTGGCTTATATAAAAATTTTAACTTTTAGTTTCTACTTACTTTTTGAAAGGGTAATGAACACAAGCACATGGTGGTTGTTGTTCAGTTGACCAGTGTGTCTGACTTTTTGCTACCACATGGACTGCAGCACACCAGACCTCCCTGTCCCTCACCATCTCCCTAAGTTTGCCCAAGTTCATGTCCATTGCTTCGGTGATGCCATCCAGCCATCTCTTCCTCTGATGCCCTCTTCTCCTTCTGCTGTCAGTCTTTCCCAGCATCAGGGACTATTCCAATGAGTCAGCTGTTGGTATCAGATGACCAAAATACTGGAGTTTCAGCTTCACCATAAGTCCTTCCAGTGAGTACTCAGAGTTAATTTCCCTTAAGATTTACTGGTTTGATCTCCTTCCTGTCCAAGGGACTTGAAGATGTCTTCTCTAGCACCATAGTTCAAAGGCATCAATTCTTTGAAACTCCACCTTCTTTATGGTCCACATCTCAAAACTGTACATGACCACTGGGAAGACCAAAGCACGTGGTGTGTCAGTACAAAATGCTACAGAATGGTTGCTCCCTAGAAGCAACCAATATTGCTAGTGTCTTGGCTGTTCTTCCAGAAATGATGCCCTCTGTGTGTGTGTGTTTGTGTGTGTGTGTCTGTATGTGTGTGTGTATGTATGTATGCGTGTCTATGTGTCTTAGCTAGAAAGAGTTTCAAGAACCCAAGAAGTTCCTGGAGGTCTGCTATGTCTTTTTGGTTCATCCCTGTATCTCTGGTGGCTAACACAGAGGCCAGCTGGTATTGTCCAAAATTCATTGTTAATAATTATCTGTTCATTGACTGACTAGATCTATTTTAATCTGTGATTCATGAGATCTATTTTAATCAATGACTGACTAGATCTATTTTAGCAGTTTTTAAAGTGATTTGCATTAGCTTGGTACATCTTTATTGTGAATTAACAAAAGTCATACAATTTGACATGTCCGGAGAATAACGAGTGAGTGAAAATCACTCAGTCATGTCTGACTCTTTGCAACTCCATGGATGACTATACAGTCCATGGAATTCTCCAGCTCAGAATACTGGAGTGGGTAGCCTTTCCCTTATCCAGGAGATCTTCCCAACCCAGGGATCGAACCCAGGTCTCCTGCATTGTGGGCAGATTCTTTACCAGTTGAGCCACAAGGGAAGCCCTGGAGAATAGAGTATCTTAATTAATTTTAATGTATTAGTACAATAGTTTAAAACCACTGATGCAGAAACGGCCTGTTTGAATGTTCTCTAATGACTGGGGGAGCTCTTTGGAAAATATGTACTACTTGAGTTTATATAAGGATTGGCTAATTAGCAAAAAAGAACATTAAAAAATATGTCAGAGCACACATGCAAATTAGTGTGCTTATTGAAAGCTGCTACTCTGGGAGACTGTATACTTTAATTGTCTCTGGGTTCATAAACCACCTATTACTATGGTTGTGGCTACATTTATTATTGCTATTGCCACTACTACCAATATTACTGTTTATTTAGTAAATAGTATGTATTGGCACCATGGAAGTATTTTATGCACATTATCTTGTCTCATAGCAACATCATCAAGTAGGTATCATCACCATCTGCTTTTATAGATGAGGAAACTGAGACACAAAATGATTTCATAACTTGCTTATATTCACAAAGCTCATGCAATACTGGAATCGGGTGGGGGACTGGGGCCCAGCTTGATCTCAGAGCACATACATCTGATCAATACTTCAAAGTCACATCTCATTTTTGACTAGAAATGGAGCATTCTTATTGATTAACCTTCCTCTTTGCCAGATTTAGTTCCAAATGATGTTTGATTCTATCAACAAATGAAATCCATCTTCAAAAAGAATGATGCTTTGTTAGCAGTGTGGCTTTTCAAGAGATATTGTGTCAGTTGCTAAAGTCAATTCAAAGAGAGAAACTGACAAAATGGTTTGCATCATTAAAATGAGTGATCAGCTTCCTAAGTTTTCTATTTTGAAATGGGTAATACCCATTTATGTGTGTATACATGCTTTTTTTAAAAATCCATCCTTACATTTATTTTCATGTCTCATGTATTCACTTAAATAACAGAGAACTTGGGGAGTTTCCTGTTAGAGTTTTAAAATTAGAAAACACCAAATTGCTTGTATTTCTTCACATTTCATCACTGAGGCTTTATAATCCAGATAGTCCTAGGCAAATCTGTGAATTAGGCAAAACGTATCTTGCTACGTCCCTTTCTTTCAGCACTTCCTTTCAATTATTTCTCCATCTACTCTCTCCTCTCCTCTCCTCACTCAAAAATGTTCGGTGAGCATCAGCAATCACACGTAGAGCAAGTTCAAGGACCCACTCTGTCCTGTCTTTTCTGGGTGCTCCTTTCATGTGCTGCAAAGTTATCCTTCTTTTTAGCTATTGGACCAAAATTCTATTCTCACAGGATCACCAATAGTAATTTTAGAAGAAAAGACAGCAGAGAAAAACCAATCCACAGCAAAGGGTGAATGACTGATAGCTAAATATGGAGGTCCTGGCAGTAGCACTGACATTCAGAAAGAGAAATTTATTAGGCCAAAAGGAGTATATTCATTTTGGGCTAAATACCATTCTTGTCCTTCCTCAACTATAACAGATCCACATGGGGACCTTTCTTGTCCTACCTCAACTAAAGCTTATCTTACTTATTTGGTTGGACATTAGTCTAGTCTAAGACAACCCTAGATACCTGCTTCCACTTTTGGAGTCTTGTGAAGACACTCACTTTGGTTGGCAAAGGACACAGATGGAGAGGTGAGGGGATGCAAATCTTCCAAGGAGACCTTCAGATAAGCCCATGAGAAACACACTGACTTTATTATTCTGGACAAGACTGTTTGTTGTGGTGGTCATGACTGTTTGTTTTGGTTTTTAATAGGGAGAAACTGACAACCTTAAATCGTCTTTACTTTGTTGCCTCTAACAATGCTTTTGACTTACTGGATGGCTGTGGTTCCCTGACACACCAACTTTTCTAACAGTTTCAAAGTGAAATAGTATTTGGGGCATGCCACCTAGTGGCGATAGCTTTTGGTTTATTGCTCATTGGAAGAAAGGAAACCAAACCTTAGTCAATCAATCAGTCTCCTGGGCCTAAAGCCACATAGAGGCCATCTGGGTCATCCTTTAGCTTTTATGTAAGCAGGCAAGTACATCACCTTTTCTATGGACCTGAGACAGAAAAGACAGGCAGATCAAAGCTTCTGGGGCTCAGAAACCCACCGACGCCCAATTCCCTGGTAAAATTTAAACTTTGGCAGCCCGCCTGCCTGGGGACACAAACTTATATCCTCACAGGTTTTTTTGGCAGTACCAGCAGCAAATGTTAGGGAGACAACAAGACTCTTTCTGAGTTTTAACCTCAACTTACTTCCTGTCCTCTCTCTGACCTCTTTTCCTTCCTCCCTCCCCTTACCTGCCTTGGCTTGCTCCACATTCCCTTCTGTGGTTACTGCTTTTCTTCTATGGTCAGGCTTTATATCCCTAAGAATTACCATATAATACTTTTAAAAATTTGCCATAATTTCCTTTCTAAATTGCATGCTTACTTTTTCTCCCTTTATTACATATCTGTTATATTCTGTGTTCCTGCATAAGGCAGTTTTCATATTCATAATCACATTTAACTTTCATGGGGTCCCTTGACCACCTATGAAGCACTGTGATGTTATTTTGCAGAAGAGGAAATTGAGGTCTGAGAAGTTAAGCAGCTTGTCCAAGAATACACAAACTGTAAGGGAAGCACAGAGAAAGAAAACTTTGATCCTTGGATCTACAGCCTTGTGGCCACGTCCTGACGTCTTCATAGATCCCAAGCATGAACATAGCTTTTCTGAGCACTTTTCTTTGTCTTCAAGATATGAATAGAGAGAACCCTCCACAAGGAGGCTAGTGTAAGCCTGAGAGCCAAGGTGAAGAATTTGAAATAGAGTATGAGAAAGTGGAAGGAGAACTAGCTAGGGAGGGACTCTTGGATTTTCATAGCCCCAAGAATAATAATTGCTAACTGCTCTGTATATGAAAGTGAAAGTCACTCAGTTGTGTCCAACTCCTTGAAACCCCATAGATTGTAGCCCTCTAGGCTCCTCTGTCCATGGAATTCTCCAGGCAAGAATACTCAGGGATCTTCCCAACCCCTGGGTCGGACCCAGGTCTCCTAAATTTGCAGGTAGATTCTTTACCATCTGAGCCTGTATACATTCTCCATTTTATTCTCATAAAATTCTGGGAAGTATATACTGATATCATGTTATTTTAAGGCTAGGGCAGTAGTTGGTCCAAGGTCATCCTGCTGGTAGGTGGCTGGGGAAGAATTAGAATCCAGTTTGTCTGACTCTGAAGTCTTCTCAACTGCGGTACAAACTTCCTTTCCATGTCAACTAGAACTAAGAATTTGATAGTGATATGGTCACAGGTCTTACTCCTGGTTTTGAAGGTATATATGCAGGGAACCATGGGATAGACAAATGAAGAAGGAGAGAATGGGACAGAATAGAAGACTAAAGTGAAACAAAGCCTGGGTGGGTTGGAGGGCGGCGGCGAGGGAACCCTGAAAAAATTCCAGTTGCAATGAAAGTAACCTCTGGGGAAGATGGACTGATAATCTTCAATGCAAAAAGTTTTGAAGGAAAAGTTTATCCATTGAACAGGTTAAAATTTGGGGTTTTCTTGTTTTGTTATTAAAAGATAAATATATGAATTGCTGTTCAGTTCAGTTCAGTCTCTCAGTCACGTCAGATTCTTTGCGACCCCATGACCCACAACATGCCAGGCCTCCCTGTCCATCACCAACTCCCGGAGTCCACCCAATCCCATGTCCATTGAGTCGGTGATGCCATCTAACCATTTCATCCTCTGTCATCCCTTTCTCCTCCTGCCTTCACTCTCTCCCAGAATCAGGGTCTTTTCAAATGAGTCAGTTGTTTGCATCAGGTGGCCAAACTATTGGAGTTTCAGCTTCAATATTAGTCTTACCAATGAACACCCAGGACTGATCTCCTTTAGGATGGACTGGTTGGATCTCCTTGTAGTCCAAGGGACTCTCAAGAGCCTTCTCCAATACCACAGTTCAAAAGCATCAATTCTTTGGCGCTCAGTTTTCTTCACAGTCCAACTCTCACATCCATACATGACCACTGGAAAAACCATAGCCTTGACTAGATGGACCTTTGTTGACAAAGTAATGTCTCTGCTTTTTAATATGCTGTCTAGGTTGGTGATAACTTTCCTTCCAAGGAGTAAGCGTCTTTTAATTTCATGGCTGCAATCAGCATCTGCTGTGATTTTGGAGCCCAGAAAAATAAAATCAGCCACTGTTTCCATTGTTTCCTCATCTATTTGCCATGAAGTGATGGGACCGGATGCCATGATCTTAGTTTTCTGAATGTTGAGGTTTAAGGCAACCTTTTCACTCATTTTTCACTAATTTCTGAAATCGCTTTTCCTCCATACAATGCTAGTACATTTTCCAAACATGATTAACTCAAAATACTCGTATTAGTTCAGTTCAGTTCAGTTCAGTTCAGTCGCTCAGTCGTGTCCGACTCTCCGCGACCCCATGAATCACAGCACGCCAGGCCTCCCTGTCCATCACCAACTCCCGGAGTTCACTCAAACTCATGTCCACAGAGTCAGTGATGCCATCCAGCCATCTCATTCTCCGTCGTCCCCTTCTCCTCCCGCCCCCAACCTTTCCCAGCATCAGAGTCTTTTCCAGTGAGTCAACTCGTCGCATGAGGTGGCCAAAGTATTGCAGTTTCAGCTTTAGCATCAGTCCTTCCAATGAACACCCAGGATCGATCTCCCTTAGAATGGACTGGTTGGATCTCCTTGCGGTACAAGGGACTCTCAAGAGTCTTCTCCAACACCACAGTTCAAAAGCATCAATTCTTCGGCGATCAGCTTTCTTCACAGTCCAACTCTCACATCCATACATAACCACGGGAAATACCATAGCCTTGACTAGACGGACCTATTACTTATCATAAAACCAATGGAATAGTCTTTCACACTGATTATTTCACATGTTTATGCTGTAGAGTAAAAGATGAGTAGAAATATTAATTTTCAGGGACTGTGTCCATTTAGACTGCTCCTGTCTTGGTTTCTTAATCACTGAAATAAAATAGATAATATTCTCTACTTCACAGGCATTGTTAAAATTAATGAATAAATGCTAAGAACTTGGGGAGGAATTAAAGGAGTATGTCAGTATATGCTATTATTATATCCTCATTCCTATTCTGAAGTCATAATGTTCTGACGGTGACACTGATAGTCATCACCATGGAAACCAATGATATATGCTATCTTTTGCTCCAGGGCCTCTTTCCATTCTCCAGGCAGTTGCAGAGACTGCTGCAAAAATAAGATTAACTCCCTCTTCTTACTGTTTTTAAGTTCTTTCACTGGTTTACAAATGCCATCTCTACTAAACTTTTCCTTCTATGCTTCCCTATACCTCCACCACCACCTTTCTATTCTAGATTAGCCCCCACTCATTTTCATGAGGGTAATTCTGGGCAGCAGCTTTTCTATTCCTTTGTTCTCTTCTATTTTAGTCTTTCTTTCCTCCTTGTAGGTGGGAACAACCTTTAATGATTCACCAAGTTGTCCTTTATCCCTATTAATGTTTGCAAGGAGAAGCCAAGCCAACTTAAAGTTATGAACTTTATTAGTGTGGCAAGTTACTGAGATTTCAATGTCTGTGTGGTGTTTTGCTTCAGTTATTAAGAAACTACCATAAATAAATGGCTTAAACTGTAATTCTTGAAGATAAATGCAATCAAATTAATACTAGTTACTTCACCTATGGGGCTATCCACCTTGATGGATATTAGGTTGTCTTTATTAACATTTTGTAAGTGAGTTCAATTAGATTTTTGAAAATCTGATATTCTCTGTTTCTTGAGAGATTATTTGGCACATTAAAGTATTCTTCAGTTCAGTTCAGTTCAGTTGCTCAGTCGTGTCCAACTCGTTGCGACCCTGTGAATCACAGCATGCCAGGCCTCCCTGTCCATCACCAGCTCCTGGAGTTCACTCAAATTCATGTCCATTGAGTCTGTGATGCCATCCAGCCATCTCATTCTCTGTGGTCCCCTTCTCCTCCCGCCCCCAATCTTTCCCAGCATCAGAGTCTTTTCCAGTGAGTCAACTCTTCACATGAGGTGGCCAAAGTATTGGAGTTTCAGCTTTAGCATCAGTCCTTCCAATGAACACCTAGGATTAATCTCCTTTAGAATGGACTGGTTGGATCTCCTTGCAGTACAAGGGACTCTCAAGAGTCTTCTCCAACACCACAGTTCAAAAGCATCAATTCTTCGGCGATCAGCTTTCTTCACAGTCCAACTCTCACATCCATACATGACCACTGGAAAAACCATAGCCTTGTCTAGACGGACCTTTGTTGACAAAGTAATGTCTCTGCTTTTTAATATGCTGTCTAGGTTGGTGATAACTTTCCTTCCAAGGAGTAAGTGTCTTTTAATTTCATGGCTGCAATCACCATCTGCAGTGATTTTGGAGCCCAAAAAAATAAAGTCTGACACTGTTTCCACTGTTTCCCCATCTATTTCCCATGAAGTGATGGGACCAGATGCCATGATCTTTGTTTTCTGAATGTTGAGCTTCAAGCCAACCTTTTCACTCTCCTCTTTCACTTTCATCAAGAGGCTTTTGAGTTCCTCTTCACTCTCTGCCATAAAGGTGGTGTCATCTGCATATCTGAGGTTATTGATATTTCTCCCGGCAATCTTGATTCCAGCCTGTGCTTCTTCCAGCCTAGCGTTCCTCATGAGGTACTCTGCATAGAAGTTAAATAAGCAGGGTGACAAGATACAACCTTGACATACTCCTTTTCCTATTTGGAACCAGTCTGTTGTTCCATGTCCAGTTCTGACTGTTGCTTCCTGACCTGCATACAGGTTTCTCAAGAGGCAGGTCAGGTGGTCTGGTATTCCCATCTCTTTCAGAATTTTCCACAGTTCATTATTACAACATTTAATCTGGAGCAATGAAACATATGAATCCCCTAGTGAATATTTCAAATGTTTTTCCATGCTACCAAGTATTTTTCAGTTATCAAACTAATACAGTGAAACCTGACCCTACAGTAACAGAAAACGGTATCTTGCTTTGAAGGGAACATCCTGAACCACTTCTATTGAAACTTGCTGCCAGTAGTCATTTTTTCAGTGTTAAATTGTGCCCCCCGCCCTTTTCCCTTCCCTTCTTTTGAGTCACTTAAGATGAAAAACAGGAAAAGAAGGTACGCTGATTTAATAGTTTTCCCATCCTTCAGATAATCCTCTTTAAACCATTCTCTTTCACTTTAGTTTCTCCTTCCCAGCAGGATACTAACATCTAAGCGGCAGACGTCTTGCCATGGAGTAGCTGTGAGGATGTGAAAAGCACTACAAAACTGTAGGGGCCTCTGGCTAAGCCTCTTTGACAGGAAGGAAGGACTGGTCACTGGGCTGTGAAGTGTGTGCCCTGAGGACAAGTTTCCCTGTCTTCAAACTCTCTGTACCTGGTGTGGTTCTAATTCAAGCAGGCCCTGGTAAACAGCAGGCCTGTATGTTTCATGAAGTTCCAGGCAGCCCCCGGTTCAGGGGGCCAGCGGGGATTGTCAGGCAGGATTTGAGGTGCTATCCTTCCCTCAGCTTGCCAATCTGGGACTGGAAGTGAAAGCCTTGAGTTGATGTTTATGTCTGGCTTAACCCCCTGTGCCCATACATGCTTCCTCTCTCTCTCCCTCTCACTGCTGGCTCTCATCTCAAATGCTATGCTGACGGTAGAACAGGTCACTGCTTTGCTCTGCCATGTCCCAGGATTTTCAGGGGGCAGGTGACCAGAGGCCAGGCTGGCTGAAGCCTCATTCAATTCTTCTGGTTAGAGCGCACTAACGAACTAGAATGAGTTGAACCTAAAGTTAAATTAAACCAGAGTACAGAAAGACATTTGCTTGGTGGTCTCTATGGTAACCTGCCCTTTTAGAATAAGGAACAAGTGAGTGGAAGTGGTTCTCATGGCTCACAGTGGCCCCAAGTTCTTCAGCATTTTCTGCATTTCCCTTCCATCTCCCTTACTGGAATAAACCCTGTGACATTCTGTGTCAGGCACTGTATTAAGTGCTTTACATACATCTCAATGGCATACCTACAATAATTACTGTTATTATTACTTTTAATAAGCACTATTATTATGTGTTGTTATTATTTCATTTTTACAGGTGAAACTGAGGTTCACTAACCATTTTGTAGCTCAGAGCTTGATACATATTGAGGGCTCAAGAATGTTTCAGTTCAGTTCAGTAGCTCAGTCGTGTCCGACTCTCCGCGACCCCATGAATCACAGCACGCCAGGCCTCCCTGTCTATCACCAACTCCCAGAGTTCACTGAAACTCATGTCCACAGAGTCGGTGATGCCATCCAGCCATCTCATTCTCGGTAGTCCCCTTCTCCTCCCACCCCCAACCTTTCCCAGCATCAGAGTCTTTTCCAGTGAGTCGACTCGTTGCATGATACTTAACTGAAATTTGACCAGTTCTAAGGAGTTAGTACCATCATGGTGGAAATCCTTGACTGGGATGAAGGCAAGTGTTTTTTTAAGAGTGTCAAGATAGTGGGAATTCCCTGGCTTGGTGGTCCAGTGGTTAGGACTTGGCATTTTTTCACTGCAGGTGCCTAGTGGGGAACTAAGATCCCACATGCTGTGCACTGTGACAAAATTTAAAAGAATTATTTAAAAAAAGAGAGTATGGAGATATTGACTTGTCACTAGTCTCTAGGAGTTTTGGTGAGGGGGTACTTTTTCTTGATCCTTTTAGAGTCCTTGGCTAGGTCTGAGAATTAAACTGACAAAGACAGATGAACATACCAAAAAAAAAAAAGCATTACAAATTTATTGAATGTAAGTTTTATGTGACATGGGAGCCTGTGATAATGAAAAGAAGATCTGAAGAAACAGACCTATGTAGTTTTATGCTGGGTTTGATGAAGTGTGGTCAATGTAGAAATATGATAGGTTAGGGAGTATGAAGAAGCATGTATAGTAAACTGGAGCAGACTTAGCAAGGTATGTGTGTTGGGATTCTTTAAGGGTCCATTTGTCTTCAGAGATAATCATGCTTCTTTCCCCTGGGTATAGGGAAGGTACTTCTCACATAAGGGTTTTATGACTTATCCAGGGAGAAGGCTATGAAGGGAGAACGTCAGAGTGACCTTCTTGTTTCTGTTTTCTCAAACTCCCTTCAGCTGAAAATGTTCAATATACCAAGGTGCCATATTTTGGGTTAGCAAGTCCTGAACCCCATCAGGGTCAGTCAGCCTTCTTTTTGCTGCTACCTGATTATAGAGTGTCTGGAAAAATCCCTTCCAATTACTTTATAATGCTCAGATTTGTTAGATTCTATTTCAGCACATTCCAACGTGTTCATAGGTGCAGCTTGTAAAGATGTCTGTGTGGCCCAATACATTGGCTTCAATAAGGAACGATGGTTTTTTCACTGCGGGGCGTCCTCCCACCTTTAATATGCTAACATGCATTGAAATCTCCTAAAGGGGGACATAAATATTTCATCGATTCTAAGCAGCGCTTTCCTCCCACATTTTATCATCTCCAAAGCTAGGATGCTTCTCATGGACAGAGGCATCTTCCAGTGGCTGTTGGTCAAGCAGCAGTTGTCGATGGTGGTCACTGTGTGGGCACATGTGAACTTGTCACAGTTGTTGTTGTCGTATGTCAGTTGAGTTAGGAACATTTTTAGAACAACATATGTACGTTTAATTGCTCTTTAAAATGTCTTTATAAAGATCGCATCATGATTTGGCACTGGAATGAAATGTTACTGTATATGCCAGGAGGTTTGAAAACAGAGCAGTGGGGGGTGTATGTACGATGTTACAGCAACCAAAATTGATCATACAGGGTTAAGAGCAATGCCGTATTTTCTTGCAAAACAATAATCAAGTGCTTAATAGAACTTAAAGGAAAATACCAACTGGCAGAGGATATATTTTGTTACTGTGTTGTCCTTGCTGTTGAGTCACTAAGTTGTGTCTGACTCTTTTGAAATCCCCTGGACTGTAGCCCACCAGGCTCTTCCATCTATGGGATTTTCAGGAAGGAATACTGGAGTGGGTTGCCATTTTCTTCTCCAGGGGATCTTCCTGACCCAGGGATTGAACCTGTGTCTCCTGCATTGCAGGGAAATTCTTTACCATTTAGCTACCATTCTTTACCATTTAGCTAAGGTAGGGGTAAAAAGATTGCCTGCCATTTGCCAGAGAGCAATGCAACAAAATTCAGGAGAAGTGCCAAATCCTTGGAAGAGCAGAATGGCCTAGTTTAATTGGCACTGCCTTTTCTTTTTTAGTGGTACATAAGCAATCCTTTATAGGTTTGATGAAATATGTTAATGTGAAACATTTCCAATCTTATTCGACCACAGATTCTTGTTTCCTCAGGAACATCTCTTGGAACTTGTATTCTGTGAACTATAATTCTAATAATATCTACCACTTATGATTGGCCAGTCACTATTTAAATACTTCACCTACATTAACAAAATGAATCCTCACTACCATCTCATGAGGCAGGCACTATTATCCCTATGTTGCAAATAGAGGAAAGCAAGGCATGTTGAGACTGAGAAACTTGCCTTAACTTACACAGCCAGTGTAGCAGAGCCAGGATTCAAACACGGGCAGGGGCCCAGTGTGTGAGTATTTTACTACCACAGCATATAGTAGGGGAAACTGTCCTAGCCACAGACTGGAGGAGAAGAGTGCTGCCAATCTGACCCATGGTTAAAACATGAGTAGGTACCACAACTCCTACTGACTCTTAAAACATTCAGCAGGAATCTACAAGGGGGAGAAAAAAAAAGATCTCCTTGCTCTTTGTCGATACTGTGAATACATTATTTCCTTTTGTATATACCTAGAAAATCTGCACTCCCCCCAGCTTATTAAGATTAAGAAAGAAAGTCACTCTCGCTGGAAGATGGAAGCATTACAAATTTAACCTGAATAAAATACCAGGAACAAGACAAATAAATATCAGCCCCAATTCAGGTCATATATGAATGCTCTGAAAGGGTCCATTACCTTACAGGTTGCTGCTCCAATGAAGGCTAAGCTAGTGCTTCTTTTTCACAAAGTTGGATGGTGGGGCAGGATTTACAGAAATTAGACTACTTTGTGCCATTCTTCCATCTTTTGACTAGCTACAATTTGTGAGATAAATTTCAGTGAACCAGATGGACTTGCTGATAGGTGTAACAATCTCCTATTAGCTTAGCCCCTAGGGAAGAGGCAGGTGACAGAAGGATTTAGGCAGTGAAATGAAACTGAGAACAAAAGGTGGTGTCTTTGCTTGGAGCTGCGATGCTGTTCAGGTCCAATCAGCTTAAGTTTCCCAGGCAGGTGACTGTGAGGATGATTCTGCAAAATCCATCTCCTAAGAGGTTTTGAACTCTGCAATGGGTTTTCTCCACATGTGAGTTGCTTCCTGAGATTAGTTTGGCCTTGCTGAGATGGGTCTGGCCTTATAAAAGCAGCAAGTGAATACAGCAACTGCTACCTTATGGTAATTTAAGGAAATTATACTCTTCAGGAGATAACATGCTATTCAGTTGCTATTTATCTGTGCCAGCTGGGTAAGGAAGGAAGATGATTCATAGCCAATCCAGTGGGACCAGTGAAAGGCTTGATTACACCTTGGTTCCAGGCTGTCTTGTGGAGCAAATGTCTTGGCGTATGTGGATTCCAGAAAGACCGGAATGATTACACACAGTCCAAGATTTACTGTGGGATTGAGTTTTCTGACAGAGAACACACAGGTGTTAGGCTAGTTGTGAACAGATCTTTTCTGTTCATCAACCAAGGAGATGAAAGATGGATTCCACTTTAATATGTGAATTGCAGCTCCAAAAGAAATCATATGGAGATGGCTATCTTTATGGCAGCTGGCTAACTGGCAGCTACCTAAACAAAAACAGAGGAGACATTACAATATCCGAGTTAAGAGAAAGCTTAAATTGGAAAATGCTGGGGTTGCTACAAGTCGGACACGACTGAGCGACTTCACTTTCACTTTTCACTTTCACACATTGGAGAAGGAAATGGCAACCCACTCCAGTGTTGTTGCCTGGAGAATCCCAGGGACTGGGGAGCCTGGTGGCTGCCGTCTATGGGGTCACACAGAGTCGGACACGACTGAAGTGACTTAGCAGCAGTAGCAGTAAACAAAAACAAAGGAGACATTACAATATCCGAGTTAAGAGAAAGCTTAAAATGGAAAATGCTAGTGTATTACAATAACTCATCCTTGTGTACAAAAGCTGCTCCATGCATATATTATGATACAAACCAATTGGTAATAAAATTTTGACAGGGTTCATTATTCTAAGTTTATAAATCAAGCTTCCGGGCTTAAGCGTTAGGGATACCCTTTGTTTTGGAAAACTGCAAACTAGAAAGACTTGATAAGAAAGTACTAGAAAGTGTCCAGCTGTTAGCTATTATCATGTTTCCTTTGAATATACTATACAAAGCTTGTATAGTTGCAGGGAGAGTATCGGAGGAGATTAAAAACCATGGTTACATTAATGCACACCTGTCTAAGGGAAACTGCATTCACCTTTCTCTCACAATGTATGCTCCCTGTAGCTTCTCTGCATCATCCAGCAGGCTGCTTTTGGAATCTGTAGTGCCTCAAGTCACTTTCAGCACTGTTGGAGAATAGAAGCCATTAAAGCTGAACTGATGCTAGAGGCAAGACAGTGAATAATCCATTTGAACGCCAGTAAAGAATGCATGTGGCAGCTCAAACCTCCTCAAGCACAAATATTTTTCCAGGGGTAGAATGACATGTAGATAACTACTGTTTCAAAGTGATGTTAACTGTCTTCAATAAAATGAAATCTGAAATTTCCCACCTATATGGAAGTCATCTGAGCTTAGCAAAAACATATTCAAATACTAATCAGGTGGCATAAAATATTGATTATATTACAAGCTTTCTTAATTTTCATTTTATTTTTTTAACTTACTACTGTAAACAAAGATAACCATTTCAAGAACTTTTTAACCAGGTCTGCAAAACCTGTGTGACAACCAGGGCAGATCCTCTTAATGGCCAGTCTCTTACGGGGCAGAGTTTTCTGAGGTAACACGCCACAGCTTTTCCCTCCTCACAAAAAGCCAGGAGGTACAGATTCCTACTTAGGCCACAGAAAAAGACTGATCTGTTCAACTTTTCAACTCACTACCTTAGTTGTGTGCTGGAAACAAGCTGCAGTCTTTCCTTCACACAGGAGGTGATGAGGGTTGGGGGAAGGGGAGAGCCTAGCTTTAGGAAATGGTGCTTTCAGTAAGAGTAAGGGCTGTTCGGCCAGTCACAGAGGGACCACTCAGCCCTGTTGTGCTCTTCTGGAGTGAAGAACTGGAGTTCAGGTAGGTGTGGACGAGTTGTTATTCACGGGGAATACTTAACTGATTTTCAAACAGACAAAGTTAATACAGCACTTCATTATTTGGATATAGCCAAACTTCCTTGTGGCAAGATAAAGAAGAGAGTAAGTAAATTTCACAGCACACCATGGAACATGGATCTCCTTCTAGGGCAAGGCAGTTGCCAATTTACACAGATGCTTATTTCATAATGACTGATGGCTATGGTTGGGCGAGCTTTCAAAATAATCCTAATGACCTCACTTATAAAATGGGAGTGGGGAGGTGGAAGGTGGGATGAGATGTTTTTTAGGTCTCTTCTGTGATTCATTTAGAATCAGAGAAATAAAGAGAAGACAAATTGTATCTTTTTATTTAGGTGATCCCTTGTTTATGCCTTTCCCTTCACAACCCAGAAATGAAATTTTCCCATAACTGAAGTGAGGATGAATCTTAGAATTTCTTTTCTTGGGTACTCAATATATTTTCTAAAATATAATCTTCCTAGATTATATTCTGCATTCTTTCACATATCTCCATATGTGAAGATTACTCTGGGTCAGCAATCAATCATGAGCATGTTTTTAATCCCTTTGTGCCTCAGTTTCCTTGGCTATAAAATTGTAATAATAATATTTCTACTTTATTAACTTATTGTGAGGATTAAGAAAGTTAATAAATATAAAACCCCTTAGATGAGTACTTGGCATATAGTATAGTGTGCATTATTACTATTACTATTATTTTATATTATCAGTTGAGTTTTCTGAATCTTTACCATTTACTTATGACTTCCCTAGGTGTGCAGTAGGGGAACAGGAACACTGCAGTTTAGGAAACATTACAACCCTCCAGGATCTTATAATCTAATACAAAAAATGACATATTTAAAACTATATGGAATAACATGCTACAATATGTAATCAGAATCAAACGCTGGTTTCAGTAGCAGCAGTAAAGAATGAGATTAAATGGCTTTATGCTCTTGAGGGAGAAGGTTGAGTTTGAGCTGAGTGGAAGAACAGGCAGAATGAGTTGGATGAAGCAAAGTGAGGAGGGCATTCCAGGCGGGAATAACATGCAAGAAAGCAGAGAGACCAGAGAGAGTGTCAGCTGGTCTTAGGGCAGTGGGAGACAGAGCTGGCAAAGCAGGTGAGTGGAACAGAACGGAGCTTCATTATGGTAGTTCCAGAAAGTTCACTGTACTTAGAGAATTCTCTGTCTTATGGAGTGGAAACAGAGGAGAACAGCAAATTTCTGAGTGAAGAACAGAACAACAGACAAACACTTTGAGAAGATTTTCCATAGTTCAGAGGTTGGAGGCTAAGTCCGTGGAGACCACTGAGGAGGTGGTTGCTCTGGCTGTGGCAGTGTGAGGAGATGGGGGCCAGTCTGGGGTATGGCAGAAGGAAGAGAGGAAAGAAAAAGCCTGAAGTGGCATTTTGAGGAAAAACTAGGCAAGTTAGCGAGGCCTATCTGTTAACTGACTGGACTGAGGAAATGAAGTAGAGGTAAGTCAAAGGTTATTACAAATATTCAACTTTCTAGATCTGGGAATTAGAGATCCCATAGAAAACTGGAGGAAAATTGATTAAAAGAGGAGAGAAGCAAACGAGGAGCCTGGTGTTGTATAAATATAGTTGGCAATGACAATATGACCTCCAATAATGATAGCTGATACTTGTCATTTACTATGTACCAGACACTATATGTTTTACACTGTAAATTCATTTAATCCTCATGGAAACTGTTTGGGATAGGTACTTTTATTATTCCCCTTTTACGAAGGACAAGAGGTTGAATAGTTAATACAGTTTATGCAGTTAGACTTGGATTTAAACCCAAGCCATCTGATTCTAGTGCTTGCGCTAGACCACCACGGTGCTTAGTACTCTCAGGAAGTCCAAACTCTGACAGGAAGTGAAGCCTGAAAACAACAGTTGGGATTGTCAGCACAGAGGTGTTAATTGAAGTTATGAGAGTGGATTAGCTTTCTGAAGTAGAAAGCAGGCAGATAGGAGAGCAGATGGCCAAGAATGCATCCTGGGGGAGGCCCGCACTGAGAAGTCGAGCCCACAAACGTGCAGAGCGTGCAGAGCCTCCGTGAGGGTGAACAGACCAGAGAACAGGCTGCTGGCTTAGCCTTGAAAGGACTGGTTCAGGGATGGGTCTGGGAATAGAAATCAAGGCTAAGGAGAAAGAGTTTCCTCAGAGACTAAATGGAGAAAAGATAGTCTTCTCAGGGAAATGAAGAAGAAAGGGCAGGATGGCCAAGTGGAGGGATTTCTTTTCTTTTTTCCAAAATAAGAGAGACTAATAAGAGAGACATATTTCAAGAGGGTTTCCCTGGCAGCTCAGCTGGTAAAGAATCCACCTGCCATACAGGAGACCCCAGTTTGATTCCTGGATTGGGAAGATCCCCTGGAGAAAGTAGGCTACTCTCTCCAGTACTCTCGGGCTTCCCTGGTGGCTCAGCTGGTACAGAATCTGCCTGCAATGTGGGAGACCTGGGTTTAAGCCCTGGGTTGGGAAGGTCCCCTGGAGAAGGGAAAGGCTACCCACCCCAGTATTCTGGCCTGGAGAATTCCGTGGACTATATAGTCCATGGGGTTGCAAAGAATTGGACATGACTGAGCGACTTTTAGTTTCATACTTCAGGAAGCCAGAGGCAACAGGGAGAATGTAATGTGGAAAAGGAAGGGCATACATATAGGGAAGAAAAGATCCTACAGGAGTTTTAAAAGGAGAGAATCAGTGGCTTTTACTTAAGTGTGAGGAGAGGACTATTGGATTGTCAAGTCTCAGTATTGGAAATGGTCCTTAAAATATGGTCACTTGTCTAGTCCTTGAGATAGATACAGGGTATTGAGGAAGATAAACTTGATGCCACACCCCTCCCCAAATTTATTTATTTAGCAAAGAAATAAATGTGCTATCTCCACTTATATGTCTCTTAGGCATCTTAATATTAAAATTCAAATGACTGCCAGTTTCTCACCCTTGCTTCTGGTCCTTGCATGTGCACCTTGCATCTAAGAATTTCCTCCTCCATTCTTTTAGTTGTTTAGGCTACAACCTTTGGCCTCACTTTAGTGTTTCTGTTCCTCTCACATATGGCCTCCAATTCATCAGCGAGTCTCATCCAATATATATTTAAGATTTATCAATAATCAGATTATATCTGACTATCTCCACTGATACTATCCTACTCTAAGCTACCGATAATGTTTGCCTGGATTAGCGTGGTCTCCTGGCTTCCACCCTGCCTAGACCTTGTACAGTCTGTTTTCCTCACAGTAACAAGGTTAGTTCTTTAACAATGTCGATTGCATAATGATACTCTGATGTCTAGAACCCTACAATGGATTCTTGTCTATCTCAGAATAAATGCAAAGTCCTTGCCAAGCCTACAAGGTCACACCTATTATTTCCCCCCAGGCTTCCTCTACTCCAGCTACACGGGCATTCCCGAAAAAAACCAAGGATGTTCTCATCTTAGGGCCTTTGCATATGCTGCTCCTATGCCTTGATTCATTCATTCACCTGTTTGGGTTCCTATTATCCTCGTCAAGGTAACTGGGACTTATCATAAACCAATGGAAAAAGAATTTTGCCCTTGCTCTGCTTACATTTCCAACATGTCTGCACTTATCACTCCTTTGGCACAGCTTTGCGGACCACCTGATCTAAAACAGCAATCCTTTCCCACCACGCCATCATTCCATATTCCTGTGTCCTCATTTTACTTAATAACATCTACCCCCTTCTCACATATCATGTTATTATTTCATTGTTTATTACCTAGCTCCTCCCAGTAAGATGCAAGCCCCTTGGCAAGAACTTTGCTTGTTTTAGTCTTTGCTGTAGTTCTAGAATATGACTAAGCTCATAAGATATTTTCAAATATTTGCTAAATAATTAATACATATGCACTTTTAATTTATAAGCCCATATTTTCAATTCTGAAAATATTTCTAGCATTTTTTCCCTCTACATTTCTTCTTCTTCTTTTCTCATTTTCAACTCCTATATTATGTCAGATTTTGGACCTCTTTGATGACTGTAGATTTATGACTTTTATGTCTTTTCATGGATTTATTTTTCTTTTTGATCCAGCTTCCAGGAGGTGTCCTCAATTTTATTTTCTAGCTCTTTATATGGCATTTTACAATTCTGCTATAATGTCTTTAGTTTCTACAAGTTCCTTTACGTTCTCCCATTGTATTGGTATAATCATTTTACTTACAAGCTGGACTGAATAGGATAAAACATAAATCAGGTTTATTCTTTCCCATTTCTTCCTGTTAAATCCTCTTTCTGGACTGAATCTCATCTAGGTCCCAAACTTTTTTAGTCATTCAGATAAAAAAGAAATCCCTTGTTTGCTTTTAGTCACAAAACAGCCTCCAGTTAGTGGTTTTAAAGTTCTCACGAAGTACAAAACTCTGATTCACTTCCCTTTTCCCTTCCTCCTGCCTCTCTCCACCCAGACACGTGCCTGACTGGAGAGAGATGCATAACTGATTTCTCTCCTTCAGTGTTTTACCTTCCTTCTCTTCCTTATGTTCTAGGTGCTGTTTCTGACCTTTTCAGGGCCAGGCTCAAAAGGAGAGAGGATTAAATAAGAAAAAAGACCTTTTGTAGCTTGTGCAGTTTGTAACCTGATGATTTCCTCTGATGGGGCAGGTGCCCAATTGCTGGCTCTGTCCCTCAAGGGACTGGAGGTGTGCCCACCTCTGACCACAGCTCTCTTGGTGCAGGTGGGGCTGTACAGCAGTAGCCACTGCGATACCACCCTCAGCACCTGGACTTCTGGCCATCCACTGTTGGGTCACATTTCCCCTCCAATCTTAGGTAGGAGTGAACATGATGACTGTCAATTGGCTCCCTCTCATCTGTTCAATTTGGCTCACTAGGAAACTCAAACAGTCTTGCCCTACTGTGGGCAGAAATGTAGTCTGTTTCTAATGCAGCCGCCTCTCATCATTCTGCCATTAAACCAGAAAACTTAGCTGTAATCTTTCACTATTTTGTGTGTCCCAGGCAGGAATGAGATAATAGCCTTTCTGTGTCACAGAGTCCAAAGAGGTTCTCCACGTCAGGCTCTCCAAATGTTCCCTTGAAGCTCTTCTCACTCATCTTGAGGTAATGGAAAGCATTACCTCTCTCCAAAAGGAGGTTCAAGGTACATCGTTTAGAGCATAGTATGTGGAGAAAACTGGAGAATTGAGTAGCATAGCTATTATTTTTTTCTCCAATCAGAAGAAGAAAAGAAACTTTCTGACAATGTAGCTCTGGAAGCTGCCTAGCAGTTCACTTGATACTGCGGGCAGCAGAAATGTCCCATTAGCCGTAAGGAGACAAGCAGCCCTGACACATCATTTTAGTTCTGGGATCTGTATCTCTTACCCACAATGTTCTAGACTGCATAACATATGCCTCCGGTACTCATAGAGACAGGAAATAATATGAAAAGAAATATTATGACAGATAATCAGTATTTCTACTGATCTTTTGAGGGGCCATTAGAGAATAGTTATCAGAAGTATGATCATGGGCATCAAACAAACTTCCATTTGAGTTTTAGCTCTGCCACCTATTAGCCTGTGACCTCAAGCAAATTACTGAGTATCTCATAATTTTTTGCTGTTGTTGTTCAGTTGCTAAGTTGTGTTCGATTCTTTGTGACCCCAATTTTAACTGCCCCTAGATGTTAGCAGCAACGTGTCCTTTGTAGATAATAGAGCAGTCTGTGTGCTGCATTGCCTATTGGTAAGTTGGCACCACTGACATCATTTCTATCTAAGGCTGGGAACTACCTTTCCCAGAATCCCCCTTCCTAGTGGTTCCAGGTTAGAGTTTGTGAGAATTTGAGTTTGTGACTTGTGCAAGACTTGGAAGGTATATGAAGGGAGTCCATTGTTTTGGGGATAACAGTTGCCAAGGTTCATCAGGGCTTCACCAGACACAGGGGCTCACGGCTCTCTTCATGAGCTCTCACGCTGTGGTTTTGGCAGCATTCTCAGAGCTCTCCCATGAGCTAAAATTCTCCACCCACACTCCAGGGCTTCAGGCTGAAGTCACCAGTGACTCTCCATTCCTACAGCTGCCACCTTCTAGACCTTTACTTCCCTAGCTCCTCTCTATCTAGGTAAGCTGTCATTTCTGTATGAAGTTTCTTATTCCTATACCACTTATAGTGGCTCTGTTTTCCTAACAGAACCATTCTGATACAGTATATATAGTCCTAAGACATGCATCAAGAACTCAATAAATATTAGACAATAATAATAACACTATATTGGTGTTTTTCTTTCTGAGGGATGGGATGGGGAGGGAGGTGGGAGGGGGGCTCAAGATGGGGAATGCATGTTCACCCGGGACAGATTCATGTCAATGTATGGCAAAACCAATACAATAATGTAAAAAATAAAATAAAATCCAAAAAAAAAATAAATAATAACACTAATCATAAAAGGTATTGTTTACAATAAACTTGAGATGAACAGATTAATGATGTTAGAAATGAGTGAAGGAGGTCAAAAGGTACAATCTTCTAGTTATAAAATAAGTCATGGGAATGTGATATACCATATGGCAGCTATAATTAATAACACTATATTACAATTTCAAAGCTGATAAAAGAGTAGTTCTTAAAAGATAAAAAATTTTGCAATTATGTATGGGAATGGATGTTAACTTATTGTGGTGATCGTCCTGCAGTACATACATTATGTTGTGCACCTAAAATGAATGTAATGTTATATGGCAATTACACATCAATAAGAAAAAAGAAAAATTGTTAAACCATGTGAGTTCTACTGTTTCAGTTCAGTTCAGTTCAGTTCAGTCGCTTAGTCGTGTCCGACTCTTTGCGACCCCATGAACCACAGCACGCCAGGCCTCCCTGTCCATCACCAACTCCTGAAGTTCACTCAAACACATGTCCATCGAGTCGGTGATGCCATCCAGCCATCTCATTCTCTGCCGTCCCCGTCTCCTCCTACTCCCAATCCCTCCTAGCATCAGCCAACCTTTTCACTCTCCTCTTTCACTTTCATCAAGAGGCCTTTGAGTTCCTCTTCACTTTCTGCCATAAGGGTGGTGTCATCTGCATATCTGAGGTTATTGATATTTCTCCCGGCAATCTTGATTCCAGCCTGTGCTTCTTCCAGCCCAGTGTTCCTCATGATGTACTCTGCATATAAGTTAAATAAGCAGGGTGACAATATACAACCTTGACGTACTCCTTTTCCTATTTGGAACCAGTCTGTTGTTCCATGTCCAGTTCTAACTATTTAGGAACAACAAACATGAGAAGTTGTATAAAAGGTTCTTTATACCTAATAGCAAAAACTGCTCATTTCTATAACACTTTTCAATTCACGACGTATTTACACATACCTTACTGCACTTGTCTAAGATAAAGCATATATTCGAAACAAACACTTTCTTAACAGTAAAAGCCCATGATCAAGAGAATAATACAGCTACAATAACAGAGTGACTTCTATCGGAAAAAGAACACTTATTGGAAACATGGATTTGTTCCACAGAGTTCTCTCTCAGGAGAAGAGAAGGAAGCTGCCCTCTGGCTTGTGTGTTCTCTAGTGCCGTGGTGTGAGCTTTGGATCACAAGGAAGTAGTAACAAACACTAACAACTGTTCACAGAGTTGCAGAGTTTAGCTTTCCAATTAATATATTGAACACACACTTTATGACATGTATATGTGCTATTGTGCTTCATGGTACTAAGTTGCTCTTTGCGACCCATGAATCACAGCACGCCAGGCCTCCCTGTCCATCACCAAATCCCGGAGTTCACTCAAACTCATGTCCATCAAGTCAGTGATGCCATCCAGCCATCTCAATGGTAGTATGAGTTTATAAATGACTATAATTGTCATTAATTTTAGGAAGCCAATATTTTATCTCTTTTGGGCTCACTAATATTGATAATTTTCCTTAATGCTGTGTTTTACACATCTATAGGTAGAAAGATGAGTTCTGGGTCCAGATCCTCAGATTATTTCTGTTTTCCTTGCTCCCCTCTAGAGTAGAGGTTCCTGTGTTCTTCTCATGTCTAATTCCCATCCTTCTTCCGCCTTTTGTGCACTTCCCCTCATCAGAATGTCCTTCTGGCCCCTGGATCTGGCTTTCCTAATTGCCTTGCATCAACTCTGCTTGAATCTCTGGAAATACAAGGCTATGGATGATATTCTGTGGAGGCCAAGTATAACACCATGCCACATGGGAAGGCAGGGGAGATCAGCATAGGGAATGAAAAGTGCACAGCAAGATCTAGGCCTAGTGCCTGAATGAAGGGAGCCAAGTGCTGGCAGGTACCCTTCTTCACTCCTGAAGGTTTGGGGTCTAAAACTCTAATAGCTGCATTGAGACTAGCTGTCAGTGGGAACAGACATTTTTTGGCCCATGGCTTCAAACATATGCTACTTGTTATAACACTGACTATGTAGTAGGAAGATGCTTACAGTGATACATTGTCCATATCCTGCTGCTATTGGCTGTGTTGAGCTTGGCTCAAAAAATATAAATAATATAATAATGTATAAAGTATAAATAATTATATTTTAAATTAAAATAAAATTGTATTTAAATATATAATTTATAAAATTATATTTTAAATTAAAGAATAAAGTATTAATAATAAAATAATACAAAAATATAGCTCAGCAGGCTATATCCTGCTTTCAACCCCTTTAGGGATTACCTTCACTGCAGACAGCCACCGTGTCCAAGGCCATACACTTCCTGCTGCTGCTGCTCAGTCGCTTCAGTCGTGTCCAACTCTGTGTGACCCCGAACATGGCAGCCCACCAGGCTCCCCCGTCCCTGGGATTCTCCAGGCAAGAACACTGGAGTGGGTTGCCATTTCCTTCTCCAATGCATGAAAGTGAAAAGTGAAAGTGAAGTCGCTCAGTCGCGTCCGACTCTTAACGACCCCAGGGACTACAGGCTACCAGGCTCCTCTGCCCATGGGATTTTCCAGGCAAGAGTACTGGAGTGGGTTGCCACTGCCCTCTCCAGTACACTTCCTAGGGAGGCCAATGGGGTCCAATGCAGGACAACTCTGGTGGGCCAGGCTAGTTTTGGACTCCCTATGGAGTTGGCTGAGGCTGTGGTGAGGCTGGTCTTGCAACTGGACTTCTGCTCACTCCTGCTCCCTTGCTCTCCCTCCACAGGTGTGGAACCCCAGGGCCCTCATTAATAAACATCTGGCACATGTAACCACATCTCAGAGTCTGCTTCCCAGAGAACCCAGTCTGCCACAGACTGCTCTTCATATCACCAGTATTGTTGGTATCTCTATTTCGCCATTGTTGCCTCTGCCTTTCTCTTCGACCATATCAGTTTATACCTGTTTTCCTCATTTACTGTCATTTTTTAGAGTTTTAAGAGGGACTGGAGATGAATGAAAGTATTAAATCCACCACTGTGCAAGTTGGAGTTAAATTGCAGAGAACGTAATTTATTCTAGCAATTCAAAACAGAAAAAGTATTTTCAGTGCATTTAGTGTTGAGGCAGATTTATTGCAATGATGGCCCCAATTTTTTCATTCCTCCTTTACAACGTGATTTTGTAACTCCTCACATCAAAGGATTGAGTCTGTTTCCTTCTCACTGAACCTTGCTTTTGCCTATGGAATGTGGTAGAAACTGTGTGTTGTTTCTAAGCCGAATCCTCAAAGGCCTTGTACACCGTGCTCTTCCTCTTGGAACTCCATGAGAACAATCCAGTCTAGGCTGCTAGAAGATGAGGGCCACATGGGGCAGTGATGAGTTGTCCCAGCTGAGGCCATCTGAGACCAGTCAGCTTCTGGCTAGCCCATCAGCTGACCATAAACACATGAGCAAGCTCAGTAAGATCAGCCAAGCTCAACCTGAACCAGTAGAACTGACTGATAGATTCATGCAATAATAATGGTTATTGTTTTAAGTTGCTGCATTTAGAAATAATTGCTATACAACATTATTATGGTAACAGATAGAAGTGGCTTAAAGATTCACTGGGATATCTGAAGAAGTAGACTCTGGATCCATGCCACATGACAGATTCACTAAAGTCATGAAGTTGTAGAAGCAGGACTGCTGCTGCTAAGTCACTTCAGTCGTGTCCGACTCTGTGTGACCCCAGAGATGGCAGCCCACCAGGCTCCCCCATCCCTGGGATTCTCCAGGCAAGAACACTGGAGCAGGTTGCCATTTCCTTCTCCAATGTGTGAAAGTGAAAAGTGAAAGTGAAGTCGCTCAGTCATGTCTGACTCGTAGCGACCCCACGGACTGCAGCCTACCAGGCTCCTCCATCCATGGGATTTTCTAGGCAAGAGTACTGGAGTGGGTTGCCATTTCCTTCTCCAAGAAGCAGGACACTCACTGCTAAATTAACAAGCCACTGCTACAAGCCCTGTTTCCAGAGCCCTGTCACCTCTCCTGTAATGAGGAAGCTGTTAACTCAGAATCATGCTGCTGCTGTTACTGCCATGATTTATGCCATGATAGCAGATACCTATAAACATATCCTTTCTTCTGCTTAGTTCATTTTCTTCCAATTAATTCATTAAGTGCTTCTTATGAACAGAATGTAAGTTTTAACTGAACTTCATCTGCAAACCCTCTAAAGTGTTAGTCATTCAGTCATGTCTGACTCTTTGTGACTACATGGACTATAGCCCGCCAGGCTCCTCTTCCCATGGGATTTTCCAGGCAAGAATACTGGAGTGGGTAGCCATTCCCTTCTCCAGGGGATCTTCTCAACTCAGGGACTGAATCTGGGTTCCCTGCATTTCAGACAAGCCATCTAAGGTCAAAGGGAGTTTTTACCTTTCTAGTTTCTGCAGGACATGAGAGGGAGGCTGGAATGGACTTGGAGTAAGTCCTCCTCAGTGTCTGCAACAGCTATGATTAACTAAAGTGAGCATTATACCAAAACTTATTTCACAGGTAGTTCAATAATACTGAAACAACTTCTTTAAATTCAGGTAGTTCTCAATAATACTGAAACAACTTCTTTAAATTCAGGTAGTTCTCAATAATACTGAAACAACTTCTTTAAATTCAGTGTATTTCACAATTGGGGATATCACTCACTACACTATCAATCACCATTAATTCAATTAACAGAAGTTAAGAGTAAAGGATAAACAACACAGTACCAAGAATTTGTGAACTCATTGCTTCAGCAAAATTCAAACACAAATTTCTTAAGGGAACCAACAACTATCAGTCACTAAGGAAAGGAAAACTGATTTATGTGCTGAGAAATTCTTGCTCCCTTATTGATACTTGATATAGCAACGCTAATAGAAAGAACAGTGATTTCAGAAACAATATTTGGTCTTGAGCTGCAATTATCAAGGTATATACACAACTATGTGATAAAAAACCATTTCAAAATTTATTTTGGCAGACTAGAAATTTACAAGATTCTAAGGAAGGCAAGTGGATAACATCCTTTGATCTGATCTTTAAGATACAACATGTTTTAAGTGGTCAGAAAATGAAAACTTCCAAATCTGCTGAATTAACAACTCTAGAAAAATCTGTAGGGATGGTGACTTAAGATGATGAGTAATCAGTGAAGATAAGAGAAGGTAATTCTTAGATAACAGGATCTTAAGCTGTGAAGGCTTTAAAATGGAAGGAATTTCATCACCCCCCCCCCACAATTTTGTTCTCTGTACCTTGTTCAGTGGAGGCACAATGTTATTATGATATGTAAGGCTTGCAGCCTGGATGTTCATTGGAGGGACTGATGCTAAAGCTGAAACTGCAATACTTTGGCCTCATGTGACGAGTTGACTCACTGGAAAAGAGTCTGATGCTGGGAAAGGTTGGGGGCGGGAGGAGAAGGGGACGACAGAGAATGAGATGGCTGGATGGCATCACCGACTCTGTGGACATGAGTTTGAGTGTACTCCGGGAGTTGGTGATGGATAGGGAGGCCTGGCGTGCTGTGATTCATGGGGTCGCAGAGAGTCGGACACGACTGAGTGACCGAACTGAACTGAACTGAACTGAAGGCTTGCAGTGGTTTATGCCTTACTGAGAATTACTGTACTCAGCCACAGCCTTGTATGGCAAGGAGTCCCTCAGGCTTTCACACACAAAAAGTCCGTGTTGTCAGAAAGAACTGGAGTCCCTCCAAAAGGTGCCCCACTGATTCAAAAGCTAGACACTTTGTCAACAAAGGCATATAGGGCTAAAAGTCTGTAAGGAAAATTGCACTTGGCTCAGTCGTAAGCTTTAATCACAGACTGTTTATTTGGTTCTTGCTGACAAAAATCGTGAAGTATCAGCAATTCTGCTTCCAAGGCAGAATCCATTGACTTAATTTTTTTTTACCTTTTTTCAGTTGTGCAATCAGAAATTCATTCATTTGAGGAAAAGGCAGTTAATACCTATGGAAAAATGCCAAAGAAAGCAGTGGTCAGACTTTTTTGGCAAAGGCTGAGCTGATGCTGAGGCTGAAATGCAAATACTTTGGCCATCTCATGTGAAGAGTTGACTCACTGGAAAAGACCCTGATGCTGGGAGGGATTGGGGGCAGCAGGAGAAGGGGACGACAGAGGATGAGATGACTGGATGACATTACCGACTCGATGGACATGAGTTTGAGTGAACTCTGGGAGTTGGTGATGGACAGGGAGGCCTGGCGTGCTGCAGTTCATGGGATCGCAAAGAGTCGGACACGAATGAGCGACTGAACTGAAATGAGCTCAAGATTTACCAAGGGAAGCCCATGTAAGTGTGACCTGAGGGGAAGTTACAAGTGCCAGAACATTGCTGAGCCTGGAAACTAGAATTTCAGCTACCTTGTCAGGTATTTAAGAGAAAGTTATACATATACATATATGAGGATGATGTCTCACCATGGTGCTAAAATGGTGATTTCTTAACCAGCTTTACTCTCATTTCTGAAGCAGTAAGAGAATAAGAGACAAACAGAGAGCAAGTAATTTACCTTTTGGGGAAGAATCTTGAGCAAAAGTTAGTTAAAATCTTCCTGATCTCTGGCCTGGATTCAGCTCCCTGAGGGCATAACAAAAGAGAAAGTGAAACGTCCTTTAGATCAGGCGTTGCCCATGATGGAATTTATTTATTTATTTATGAATATTAAGTTCACAGATTTATTCATTTGTTTAATAAAATCCTTATTCTCCTGAGCAAGACCTACTTGTTTTAAGAGCAAACACTCTATGGCGGCTTGTTAAGTTATAATTCCACATATTTTTATAACACAAGGATTTATAAATTTTTAAAATTCTGGTCAGTTGAAAAAAACATTGTTTTAATATATTTTAACTGTGACTCATGCAGGGAATTTTTTTTTTGTTTGTTTCTTTTTTTTTTAATTTACTTATTTTAATTGGAGGCTAATTACCTTACAATATTGTAGTGGTTTTTGCCATACATTGACATGAATCAGCCATGGGTGTATATGTATTCCCCATCCTGAACCCCCCTCCCACCACCCTCCCCATCCCATCCCTCTGGGTCATCCCAGTGCACCGGCCCTGAGCACCCTGTCTCATGCCTCAAACCTGGACTGGTGATCTGTTTCACATATGATAATATACATGTTTCAATGCTATTCTCTCAGATCATCCCACCGTCGCCTTCTCCCACAGAGTCCAATAGACTGTTCTATACATCTGTGTCTCTTTTGCTGTCTCGCATATAGGGTTAATGTTCAGTCAGTTCAGTTCAGTTCAGTCACTCAGTCGTGTCTGACTCTTTGCGACCCCATGAATCACAGCACGCCAGGCCTCCCTGTCCATCACCAACTCCCAGAGTTCACTCAAACTCATGTCCATCGAGTCGGTGATGCCATCCAGCCATCTCATTCTCTGTCGTCCCCTTCTCCTCCCACCCCCAATCTTTCCCAGCATCAGACTCTTTTCCAGTGAGTTAACTCGTCGCGTGAGGTGGTCACACAGAGTCGGACACGACTGAGTGACTTAGCAGCAGCAGCAGCAGCTTCCTTCTCTATCATTTCCTTTGTTCTTTGTATACATGTCTGTCCTACTGTGTCTTACTCATCTTTGTATCTTCTTTCTTCAACTTTTGTTTTTTGTTTTGCTTATAGATAATACATTTGTTGGCTAAATGAAAATATGCTGCTGCTGCTGCTAAGTCACTCAGTCGTGTCCGACTCTGTGTGACCCCATAGACGGAAGCCCACCAGGCTCTCCCGTCCCTGGGATTCTCCAGCCAAGAACACTGGAGTGGGTTGCCATTTCCTTCTCCAACGTGTGAAAGTGAAAAGTGAAAGTGAAGTCGCTCAGTCGTGTCCGACTCTTAGCGACCCCACGGACTGCAGCCTACCAGGCTCCTCCATCCATGGGATTTTCTAGGCAACAGTACACTGGAGTGGCTTGCCATTGCCTTCTCCGAAATGAAAATATAGTTAGAGGCAAATACAAATTCTCTAATGTTTCAGTTGTTACCAAGAAAATGATGGGAGATTGCTAGCTTTGTGAAGATGATTGACTTCCTGTTCCTAGTAGAATGAGTAGTGTATTTACACTTCAAGTACAAATAATCGCTTTAAGCGATTTTGATACATTTTTGTCTCCAAAAGAATCAAGAGCCCTATTGAGATAGATATAAATCAAAGTGACTCTAGAAAGGCTTAATGGAAGGAGTCATTTTAAGTAGGAGGATAACCCTAATGATAATTATCAATACCATAAAATTTCCATATATTGAAAACTATGAATAAAACATTCATCTTCATAGCTGCTACTAATGGAGTTAGACTTGTGAAGAAAAAAGTGTTTATGAATGGTACCATCTTTCTTTCTTTCTTTGTCCTTCTTTTATTCCAGTTAACAGGTATACCACACACACTCTTTTACAACTTGTCTTTTTTTGGTGAGGGGACGAGGGAGAATCATTCCAAGTCAGCTCAAAACAATGCTTATTTCTTTTTAAGAGTTGTATAGGGGTGTGTAAGTTAATAACTGTTGTCTCAATTCTAGTCTCACCCTTTGGAACCTATAGACCCTTTGGATTCTGCTAGTTCCCTGTTAGGTCTGCTAAGAGAGGACACTAGAGAGATAGGAAAATTCTCTTTTGCTAGCTGTTCCTCTCTGCGGCTCCTTAACAATGACCTTTACTTCTGTGGTGGCAGTTGGTACGGTCTCCTTGTTTCCTTCCCTCTTTTTTTCTGGCAGCCTCATTTTGTCCCCTCAGAGGCACCAGCACCAGCTAGGCAATGACTCTTTTTCAGTGATCTGACCAACTCCCATGAAATTTCTCCAGCCAACCTGAAGCTGTGCCCCAATGTGTGTGTGTGTGTGTGTGTGTGTGTGTAAGTCGTTCAGTTGTGTCTGACTCTTTGTGACCCCATGGACTGTAGCTCACCAGATTCCTCTGTCTACGGGCTTCTCCAGGCAAGAATTCTGGAGTGGGTTACCATTCCCTTCTCCAGGGGGATATTCCTGACCCAGGGATCCAACCCATGTCTCCCACATTCCAGGCAGATTCTTTACTGTCTGAGCCACCAGGGAAGCCCTGTGCTCCAGTAACCTCAACATTTTCCCTCTGTTCTTCCAGCTTCAGGATGTGAGGCACTTCCTGGAATTACCATGCTCTCTTTCTCTTTTTAGCTTTTTTAAGTTTTCCAATAACCCATAGCTTATATTAAGTTTTCTCTGTTGAAATGCTCCTGGTAGTTTCTGTTTTCCCTACCAGACCCTGACAGATATGCATAATATGTACTTGTGCTGAGTCAGAAAGCCAGAAGGAACAGAGCAGCCTGCACTGCTGTGCAGACCTGTTGCATGACCTGTTCCTGCCTGGCCGCGGAGGACCCATAATGTATGTAACTAGTACCCTGCAGATGGATATATAAGTTGTTTCCAACATTTGTTAATATTCCGTTCCGTTCCGTCGCTCAGTCGTGTCCGACTTTTTGCGACCCCGTGGCCTGTAGCCTACCAGGCTTCTCCGTCCATGGGATTCTCCAGGCAAGAATACTGGAGTGGGTTACCGTTTCCTTCTCCAGGGGATCTTCCCGACCCAGGGATTGAACCTGGGTCTCCCGCATTGGAGGCAGACGCTTTAACCTCTGAGCCACCAGGTATAGACAATATGTTTTTCACATGTGGGTAAGTATACCTGTAAGATAATTTATAAAAGTGGAATTGCTGGGTGAAAAGCATCACCAACTTGCCTTTTTAGAGGTTGTATTGGTTTAGTTGCTCATAGGCAATAAACAGAATCTGTCTGCATGAGAAACAGAGAAATCAAGAAAGGGAAGAGGGAGCCAGTTGTGACACCCTTATCTTACAGAATGCTACCCATCAGTTAAAATAATTATTTTCTGGCCTAGATTCTAATTATGCACTTCACTTTGAGCCATTTGGAGAAGAGGAAGGCCAAAACATAAGTGGAAGAACTCTGTGAGACACTTTGGTATTCCGTCAATAAGAGGGGTAACACAAAAAGTGTAGGGAGGCTCTTTGCCACAGATTGCCAGCAGGGTTGAGCAGGCCAAGGAGGCTCCATGCTGTCTGTGCCCAGTAGTGACTCAGTCCCCAGTAAATGTTAGTGTCAACAGGAAGAGTGACACCTAGAGATGTGTGACTATTGTAAGAAGTGACAGTGCTGCTGGGCAAATTCTATGTGGTGGCTGTAAGTGCATTTGAGATACTTCCTAGGGCCTCCCCAGAACATATAGGTGGAACTTGGTAGGGTACTGGGTCTGTGGCCTGCAGCAGTGAAGTGTTAAAAGCTGGTGAAACACAAAACTGGCTATAAAACTCTCATTTTGTGTACAACCAGAGCTGTATCTTTCCTATCCTATAAGATCCTAGATCTGGTCTGCCTTCCTGCAGAGGATTTTTGTTTTATGTTTCACTGCATCTTGTTTGTGCCATTCTTAATCTACACAACAGAGATGCTGTCATTGCCAATTAATATTTATCAAGGGCCCCTTGGATGCATGGCTATACAGGGACTAATTTAATATTCTCTTTATTTCAGATATCAGGTGGCTCCTTCAAATGAATTTTTAAGTATCTCAGATGATGAAGAACAGACACATTAATTAGGATTCAGAAGACAAGCCTCTGCAGAAAATGCTTAAAGGAGGGCATCAAGGATTAATATTAATATTTGAAAGTTTACAAGAGGGTATCCTTTTCTTCAGTTAACAAGTGACGAAAGTAAAATGAGACTGCGTTTGTTCTTCCTGGAAGAAGCCTGGCAGCATTCCATTCAGACATCTATCCTTTAACTGTTTCATTTTCTTTACTTATTTTAGTTCTTCTAATCTTCAAGGCTGAGTCTGAATCTTTCTTCCTGAACTTTTTTCTACCCATCACTTTTAGGGATGACTCCTTCCTCCAATTCCTATGTTGTTAATACCACTTATTTGGCAATTTAGCACGTGATACATTGTACTATTACGGACTATATGTTCACTCTCCCCAAGCAGATTAGAGTTCTTTTCCGTTGTTAGGGTCAGCATGGCATTCTCTCAAAGGTAGAATCTCAAGAAATATTTATTGATGATGACAGCAATAATTCATAAAAATCAAGCGAAATTTCATTTTTTAAAAAGGATGAGAGGAGAAACAAAGCCGAGGCTCTGAGAGTTGAGACTCACAACCATCATTAATGAATGCGTCCTAATCTAGGAGTTATATGTATATCTTCTAGGGCAAGGGGTTGTGAGAGGCAAGAACATCACCAGAAGACAGCAGTTTGCCTTTCAAGATGCAATAAAAAAAATGGGCTTTGGCCTGCCTAAGCTATATTTATTTTCTGGCCTCTTTCCTTTGATATGATAGTAAACAGTGTAGCGTGGTTGTTCATGACAGGAATTGATATTCCAAAGAACAGACCTGAATATTTTCACTTCATAAAAAGAAACATTCGGTTCTGTCATACACATTGGAATTAAAAACACACCGTCCTGTTTATGACGTCAAGAATCGGGGCCCAGCGAGCTCGGTGACTCAACGAATCCCAGCAGTTAAACCATTGTTGCAGGGTGGGCCACAAACCAGACGCCATCAAGATCTCCTCAGGACGAAGCTCCCGCGTGGTCCCGCCCACCCCGGGTCCGGGAGCCTCATTGGCAGGCCTTGGGCCCGCCACTTCTACCAGCCCGCGGGATTTGGCTCGGGAGGCGGGCGTTTTCCTTTCCGACACTAATTGGTCGAATCTTAATGACGGCATGGGGTTTATCGAGTCTCAATTGGCTCTTAGGCTTCTGAATGGGCGGGGAAAAGCAGAGTGACAGGGCTCAAGGAGGGAATCGCGGAGTGCGCCGGCGCGTAGTCGCGGACGCTGGGCAGAAGCTTTTGCTAGGGAAGCTACTGTTGTCGCCCCGCCCCCTCGGAGCTTTTTGTCCCGTTAACTGTCGGGGTGGCGGGGGCTCCAGCTCAGGCCGACATGCCGGTGCGCTTCAAGGTGAGGACGGGGTCCCGGGCCCGAAGCCTGATGTGGGGAATTAGGGCGGGGCGGGTGTGGCGTGCCGGAACCTCACTGGCTTTCTGGGCCGCGCCCCTCGGCCCCGTAGAACCTGTCAGCTCCCGAGCCTGCCTGTCACTATCCCGGAGGATGCTCATCTCCTCTTACCTAGCCCCATCTCCGCTCAAACTCCGTTCTGAGTTGTCGAGTGGAAGAGTTAGATTGTTTGAGATGGATTTATTTGGGGGGGAGGTGCTCAGAGGCGTGTATATAGAGGGCACTTTATAATGGGAACTGTGGCGGCTTCAGATTGGGGTACCTGTGGACCACATCACTGCTAAGCATTTAACACCCCTTCCCTTTAAAACTTCAGAGTGCTTTATGTCTTTTAAAGACTTGAGAAATGGAACCTTGACAAGATTAAAGACAGGGTATAAGAAACACATTATTCATAATCATGCATTTCTTTAAGATTTGTTGATAGTTCCAGGTAATTGGTAGCTGTCATGGTCAAGCACCCTGCAGCATAACAGTTGACCATAGTGCTCCACAAGCCCTGCAGTTTTCTTTTATCTTGAGGGTTTGTATTCAGAATGGGAGGGGAATTTGTCTTTCTTGGTTAACTTTACGAAACTTCACAAGGAACTAGGCATAATATTGCAATATAATATTGTGTACTTACTGAGAACTTCATTAGTTAGGATAATTATAGTGATGAGGATTTAGATTGCCACCCATTTTCAGACAAAAGCTCAAGCTTTTGAATCCAACATCCAGCAAAAGGGTAGCCACTCTGAGCCTCAGATTCGTAGTAGCATCTGCCTCAAGTGGTTGTGGGGATTAAGGTTATAATACTGAACTGCTTAGCGCAGGGTTGGGTAAATATTAGGAGCTATTATTAAGGAGCTCTTCTGTGTTTAATTAGTCTTAAGTATTTCCACTCTTTTTAGAGGTTCAGAAATGACTTTTACTGATATATACTTTAAAACAACTTTCATTAATTACATTGTACTTTGCATTACAGGGGTTGAGTGAATACCAGAGAAATTTTCTGTGGAAAAAGTCGTATTTGTCAGAGTCCTGTAATTCCTCAGTGGGGAGAAGACACCCATGGGCTGGACTTAGATCAGATCAGTTAGGTAAGTTGAACAATTAGTTGTCATTATAACTGAATAAACCTTGGGCAAAATGATTAAAAATCTGTGGTTTCCCAGAGTGTGATAGAAGGAGAGAGAGACAGACTGATTTGATTCAACCTGCTTGCTTAATTCTCCCTCACTAGAATATAAGATCTCTGAGAACAGAGCTCTGTCTTCATCACTGTGTTCCTGTCCAGTACTTGACATAGGGCCTTGGCACATTCTAAAGCTTATTAAAACTTTTTTTTTTAATGAATGCATAAACCTGGGTTTGAGTCCACATTTGCTGTGTAACTTTGGACAAATTGGGCCTGTTTCACCAAGCGGGACTTGGGAAGCCCCTTGCACAGGATTGTTGGGAGTGATGAATGAGATGTTCCTGTTAAGGGCTAGGTGCTCCTCCTGTGACCCCTGTGAAAGTGCAGATGTGTAGGATATTTCCTCCAATCTTAGATGTTTGAAGCCAGAAAAAGACTCAAAGAGTGGGATGCCAAGTCTGGAAATTAGTAAGAAGAGCATATTTCCAGGATTAGGTTTGGAGAACAAAGGGAAGAGTGGACTAGTGTGGGTGGTTCTTTTAATATTCCTCTGAATTGTCAGGCTCCTTTGCCCAGAGCCTGGCTTCAAAGCCCAAGTGTCCTTGCATCTTAGGCAGGGTGGTGCTCATCATCTTCTCCAAATGACCAGAATTCCACGAATTTGAGGCTCTATTAGATTAAGTGTCTCAATATAAATCTCTCAAATGTAGTGGAGCTAGATAAAATAAGGTACTGTTCCTTTGTTATTTCTAATCTCTGCCTTCTTTGCTTTGTCAAATATTCCGCGTCAGGAGTTGTGCTTTCTTGAATTGTTCCTTTGTCCTCCCCACCTATGACAATTTTTTTTTTTTTTATTCCATAGGGTGGTTGAGAGGCGTGTCTTTCTTTTGTAAAGTGGGCAAAGGGTGATTATGAAAGGAACGGTGAGAAAGGAAACTACAGATGGCAGATGAAGCCCTTAGGCAGATCAGTGTCAGGAAGTGGCACATATGGAAGTGAGGATCTGGAAAGTGATTCCCTTAAGCTGCCATTTCTGCACCCCTCACCCAGATGTCTTTATATGCCTCCAGACATATATGCATCCAGTGTGAAGACCGTGGTCTAGGGGAGACTTGCACCAATGGAGACTTTGGGTCCAACGGCCAAAACGTCCATGATAGAAGCTAAAGATTTCTTTTTAGCTAATGCCAGATTGTCTGTCCACCTTCCCTTCTCTTCTAGTCTTAATCTTTCTTCTCCATCCTACACCGTCTTCTTTCTATTTAAAGAATAGCTCCAAACTAGGGCAGTATCTCAGTGGCTGTCATTCTGCAGAGCTCCTCTTACCTGGGTAGAAGGTTAAGTTTTTTGGACATTTGCTTTCCAGAGAGAAATATAGAGAAATAGTATCTTAGCTCTGGTTCAAAGGGTTCATTCTCTTTAACTTCTCAGGAACTCAAGGCAGATACAGAGCCAAGATCCAGCATAATGACATCTCATCCCTTCTCATCTTGGTCTGCACTGCATAAGAGAAGCTTTGTGAAAAGTTCCAAATTTTGACAGTACCAGGGCCCATTGTTCTACTAAGTAGCACAGGAAAGTAATTAGAAACGGAGGCAACACATTCCGCCTGGCTTGCCAGGTCCATCACGTTGCAATTCTAGTGACTTGTGTGAGGATAACTTGAACATCGTGACCCCAATTTAAAATTATGGTCAAACTTTTACTATTTCTTTAAAGCAAAATTAGAGATTTTACATTGAAAAACTGTACTTTTTTTATTATCCTGTAACTGGAAGGATATTGTGTATCTCAAGTGAATTTTAAATTCCATTTCTTCTCTCATACATGTGATTCAAAGTTGTCTTTGTGGCTTTATTCTTTGGTTTCTGCTAATTTTGCATATTATATTTTGTAGGAATCACAAAAGAGCCCAGTTTTATTTCGAAAAGAAGAGTCCCTCATCATGACCCACAGATTTCAAAATCTCTTGAGTGGAATGGAGCTACCTCAGAGAATGATGTGGTCCTATCACCAGAAACTGAAGCTCCTAGAACACCAGAATCACAGGAGGCAGAACAAACAGAAGATGTTAACCAAGAAAGACTTCTTGCAGTAGAAGCCTCCAGGGGTCCCAAGAGAACCAGATCTCACTCTGCAGACTCTAGAACTGAGGGGGCTTCAGATATTGTAGAAAATAAGGAGGATGTAAAAGCAAACCACGTACCAGCTAATGAAAATGTGGAGCTGAAACATTCTACCAAGCCTCTTTCAGAAAATGTAGGTGATAGAGTATGTGCATTCACTGTATTTCTTTTCAGAAGCATAGAATTCTCTATAAATTTTATCATTTCAGTAATATTACATTTTGTGCTTAATTTTTTTCTGCTGTTTTCTTGTTCAAAGTCTGTAGAATAGACGATAAGGTGATAGTTGACTTGAGTTGTTATGAATTAATTCTATTCTTAACAGTTGCCATTTTGTACTGGTTATTTTCAGATATCCCTTCATTGGGAAGACAGTCTGCCTCTGCCTCTGGATTTCATTTATCATATATCAGCACCTGAGTCCTAAGGGAGAGATCAAGTTGAGACAGAGAAGGGGAGTAGGCTATTCTGGCAGGGATGGTGAGCTGACTTATACCTAGGCCCTTTTCAATTTCTTGTTGTATACCAGAGGAAAAAAAACAAAGCCTCAGTTGGCAAAATGCAAAAGAAAGGAGAGGTCTGGCTGGATCTCAAAAGATCTTGCAGTTTTGCTCTCTTATGTCACAGCTGGCCTGTGGAAGTCCCCTGCAAGCACATAAGCAGAGGCCGCAGGGCCCTGTGCAGACACCTCACTGCCTTCCACAGTTTTCTCCACTCTACTGCTTCCTCCCCATTTCATGCCAACCACTGACTGGAACCACGGAGAGGCATTTAGAAGTGTTGGAAAACCAGGGGACACAAGGGAATCAAGGGAGGTAACATGTAAGTCTGATGGGCAGGGGAAGAGGTGTCCCAAAAGCAAGCTGTGAGTGAGGTGATGTACTGTTGTTTATTACTAGTAGATCCATTTATGAATAATTGGAGGAAGGAACTGAGAAATGTGTTACCTTTTGCTGGGATGTACAATAATTCCTTGACAGTATTAAGAAAGGAATTTTAAAGAGTCACAATTTAAAAGGAACATTATCCGATTGAAAGTTTGCTCTATAACAATGTGCATATGGTTAACAATACTATACTATACAATTACATTTGTTAGGAGTGTAGATTTTTATATATTTTTTAAATCACAGTTAAAAGTTTGAATGGAAATTTTTAATAACTTTAAATGTTCTGTTTTTTTTTTTCTCCCCCAACAGTTGGATAGACTTCTGCAGAAGAAAGCTGGATTGACGGTTGTTCCTTCACATAATGTTTTGAGGAATTCTGAATATCAAAGGCAGTTTGTTTGGAAGACCCCTAAACAACCTGCTCCAGCTTTTGCAGCCAGTCAGGTAGTTTAATGGATGCAATACATTTTTGAGTGCCATTATCTAATCTAGTTTTACAGTTTACATAGAAAGAAATTAGTAGATCTGGAGATAGGTTCTAGAAAAGTAAAAATGAGAATTTTACTAAAATCATCCTATTACTTCTGATTTATAGCAGTAATATTATACTGTCCTAGGCTACTGATGATCATTGTTGCCAGATCCATCACATATACTAAATATGAGACAGGGTAATGAAAACTTGAGGACTGGTAAGTTTTTGCATGCTGTGAATTTTTTTTACTTACTAAAAAATTATTAAATTGGTTTTATTCTGAAGTGTTGTGTTTCATTGACTAATATATTATGTTTTCTAAGAAAGGCATAACTGCTCTGGATATTTACTTTAATAAGTAAAAAAATAGGTTGAGGTGATGCAAGATATATAATTTTGTCTTTATATCAAATGAGCAGTGATAGAAATTGTCAATTTATGTTTATAAAATTCAAAAGCTAAAATGGTAACTAGAAATGATATAAAGTTTCATTGTATTCTCATACAGTTTTAGTATTGGGCTACCATTACTAAAATATACTGTTTTTTTTACTACTATAATTCTCTAAAAAGTTCTTAGCTCTTAACTCTCATTTATGTTCTTAACTATATTCCTAGGTTTAAGTAGGAAATACTTCCATTTAGAATATCCCCAAAGGTTCATGGCAGCTTAGTCTTTTCTTTCTCACCCACCTCTGTATTTTATACATCCCCAAAGACTGAGAGGATAATTAGATTCAGAAAGACAATAACGTGTCATCTTATACTAAGATAATATTTCCACTCTTATAAATTGTAGCAGATTTAGGCTTACTTGTTATTCAGTTTTTAAAAACCTGAAATATATATAACATTTTAGGAACATAAAATATAGCCTAAAGCAATACATTCCCTTTATAAACCTAGTGAATAGAATCAATACTTCTTTTGCTGGCTCACAAGTGTTCTTAGATAGAAAATGTACCTACAAAATATGGCCTGAAAATTGTGATTGTTTAGTTTTTATGGAATATAAGCTAGAGGTAATTCAAATCAAAGCCCTATTGACAACTTTTACATATTTCAGTGAAAAGCTTTGTGTAGAAATGTTCTTTTTATAGTATCAGAAGTATAAGCCACTAGCAAATACCTTTACTACTAGCTTTATTGCTTTCATTAGTGAAGATTTCAGAGAATTTTTTGTAAAGAAATGCTCTGTTAGTTAAAGCGTATCAGCAGTTTCAGGCCTGTGGATTGGAGAGTTGTGTGACAGAATTTTTTTCCATGCTTGTTGATGGGGAAACTCCTAAAGGAGCTATTCGTTTTTGTTTTATCAGACACTTGTTTTCTGAAAGGATGTCTTATATATAAAGGAGTAAGAACAATTTATGGCAGAAAAGTTCTTGAGATTATACTGTACTTAAAAAGATATACTGTTTGGTTTTGAAGTGTAGGTGTATTATTCAGCATTATGAAGCAATTAAACACCTTATTTGAACTCCATATCTTTTCCATTACTTTCTTTGTAATCAGTGGCAATATACCATAAAATGGAAACCATATCATGGAATAATAAGGATAAAAGGAAACATTTATAAATAGAAACATGATAATTACCTGATTTTTTTCCTTGCTTCAGGCTAAAAGTAAGTAAGCAAAGGAAAAAAAATGAACAAATGCATGTCAGATATTGAAAATATTAAGAATATTTTATTGTTGCAGGAAGAAAAAAGTTGATGTCAAGGAGGTAAAAACCTGTAGAGCTGATAAAGTTGCCTTGTAAAGCTAATGTGTATTTTCATGTGATTTAAAATCTGCCTATTTTACTTATCCTATTGCCAAACTAACAGAGTGGTAGGGAACTTTGGGAGAAAAGATATGATTCATTATTTCTTTTGACTTAAGTAGTATTTTGATTATAATAGCTATTACTTGGAACATAGTAGTGAGCATCAAAAGTTGGCCTTTGGATTTTCCTTCCAGTTTTATTGAGGTATAATTGAGAAAAATTTTGTAATTTTGATTACAACATAAAATTTTGATATATGCATTCATTCTGAAATAATTACTATAGTCAAGCAAATTAACACATCTGTTGCCTCACATAGTTGCCATTTGTTTTTGTGTGTGAATGTACAACACTTAAAAATACTTGACATCTACGCTCTTAGCAAATTTTAAGTATACAGTACAGTATTACTGAGTTCTTCCCTGGTGGCTCAAATGATTGATTCTGCCTGCAGTGCAGGAGACCTAGATTTGATCCCTGGTTTGGGAAGATCCACTGGAGAAGGGAATGGCTACCCACTCCAGTACTCTTGCCTGGAGAATTCCATGGACAGAGAAGTCTGGTGGGCTTCAGTCTATGGGTTGCAAAGAGTGGGACACTCGACTGAGCGACTAACACTTTCACTTTTTTTTACAGTATTTTAACTGTAGTCATGCTATACTTTAGCTCTCCATAACTTCTTTATCCTGCATAGATGAAACTTTGTACCGTTTGACCAACATATCTCCATTTACCCCATCTCCTAGTCCTTGGCAACCACTATTCTATGAATTCTTTTAGATTCCGTATATAAGTGGGATCAAACCATGTAGTATTTTTGTCTTTCTGTGCCTGGCTTATTTTACTTAACGTATGTTCTCCAGGTTCATCCATGTTGTAGCAAATGAAAGAATTTGCTTTTTAAATGCCAAATAGTAGTCCATTTTCTTTATCCATTCATCTGTCATGGACACTTGGATTGATTCCATATCTTGGCTATTGTGAATACTATAATGAGCATGGCAGTGTAGATTATCTAGAGATACTGATTTCATTTCCCTTGGATATATACCTGGAATAGGGTTGCTGGATCATATGATAATTATATTTTAAATTTTTTGAGGACCCCTCATTCCTGCTTTCTATATGAATTTACATTCCCACATAGTGGACAGGGGTTCCCTTTTCTCTACATCCTCACCAATATTTGTTATCTTTCATATTTTGTTAATGCCCATTCTAATGTATGTGAGGTAAAGTCTCATTGACGTTGATTTACTCCTTGATGATTAGTGATGCGTTCATGTACCTGTTGACCATTTATGTCTTCTTTGGAAAAAAGTTCTTTTGCCTATTTTTAATCAGCTGGGTTTTTTTTCTATTCAGTTTTATGAGTTCTTTATTATTTTGAATTTTAACTCTTTATCGCATATGATTTGCAAAATTTCCCATTCCATAGGTTATTTTTTTATTTTGTTGATGTTTTCCCTTCTTGTATAAAATGTTTTAGTTTGATGTAGTCCCACTTGTTTATGATTGCTTTTGTTGCCTTTGTTGTTGGCATCAAATCCAAAAAATCATTAAGAACCATGTCAAGGAGCTTAGCCTATGTTTTCTTTTAGCAGTTTTATGGTTTCAGGGCTTACATTCAAATCTGTAATTCATTTTGATTTAATTTTTATATATGGCATAAGATAGTGGTCTAGATTCATTCTTTTACGTGTGACTATCCAGTTTTCTTAGCAGCATTTATTGAAGAAACCCTTTCCCCATTTTACATTCTTGACTCCTTTGTCATAAATTAATTGACCATATATGCGTGGGCTTGTTTCTGGACTCATCTGTTCCATTGATCTATATGTCTGTTTTTATGCCTCTTTGCCCATTTTTTAATCAGGTTGCTTCTTGCTATTCAGTTGAGTTCCTTGAGTTCTTTAAATATTTTAAAAATTGACCCCTTACAAGATGAATGCAGGTATTTTCTTGTACTCAATAGTTTGTCTCTTCACTCTGTTGATTGTTTTCTGTACAGAAGTTTTTATTAAGTTTGACACAATCCCATTTGCCTATTTTTGCTTTTGTTGCAATGGCTATTAATTAGCCATGTGAAATGAAATTATAGTCGTATATAATTTTCCCTTTTTTGTATCCTGATGATTCAACTTTATATGTGAAACGCTTTAAGGAATTGAAGTTCTGAGTTCTATATATTTAACAAAACTAAACTAAAGTAATTTTTGTTTTAAGGTTTTCCACAATAAAAGCAAATTTGTTCCACAATTCAAAGGTAACTCAGTCATCCATGAAACTGAATACAAAAGAAATTTTAAGGGCTTATCCCCAGTGAAAGAACCAAAATTAAGAAGTCATTTGAAGGAAAACGGAAATTTTGAAACAGTATCTCCTGAAAAGAAGGTATTTGTCAATTCTTTTTTTTTTTTTAATTTTAGTTGGAGGCCAATTACTTTGCAATATCACATTTTCTTTTACTTACCACCATTTGAGATTTTTGTTTTTAGCTAGTTCATTAATTTGTTCACTAAATGTCAGATGTTCATTGAGTGCTTGGTAGAAGCCAGGCACTGGTAGGTACTGAGGATACAATTATAACCACACTAAGTCTTAAGCAGCTCTTGGGCCACGAGCTCTTGTTGCATGGGGTAGACAGAGATGTAAATAATTAAGTATAATATAGTGCTGCTGCTGCTGCTAAGTCGCTTCAGTCGTGTCCGACTCTGTGCGACCCCATAGACTGCAGCCCACCAGGCTCCCCCGTCCCTGGGATTCTCCAGGCAAGAGTACTGGAGTGGCTTGCTGTTGCCTTCTCTGATAATATAGTGCAACGAATGCTTAATAATATAGCAGGTAAGTCTGCTATGCCTAATATCAAGTGATTGGCCTTTCAGTAATGTGAACTTCAGGGGTTACAGTTGTGATAGAAACACATACTTTAAATTAAATAATGAAAATTAAGACAGAAATACACATGGACACATGTTATTTTAAACTGAAGCTTTAGTATACCAAATTATAGCCAGTATAATTCACACAACTTACCTCAGTACATACAAACACCTACTTCTGTAAAAAATTACATCTATTTGAGTTGCATCATCAAGTTAAAACTATTGTAAATTATAGGTAAATCAGGGATAGGTCCTATTTTTGAATCTCCTGGAATGTCATACCTATTTTATGGATTCTAAGAGTGAAAACTATATGACTAAAAGTAAAATGATTTATACATATATAATAAACATATATGTATTATAAAAATCATACATACATATTATATATAATGTATGTGTATAATAATGTATAATACTTTTTTATTTGGACTTACGATATTCTTAAAGGGAAAAAGAATTGTTAAGTTATTCAGTAAAGCAATGTGCTAACTTACTTTTGGGGACCTTCCATTTAATTATTGTAACAATTAAGTGTAGATTTAGAATATCAAAGGAAAATGTAAGACCAATGTTCAAAAGGTAGTTGAACATCTAAATAAGTAAACGATATAATTAAAACATTTTTCCTAGCCAAGTATGTAAAATTTTTACTGTTAGAAAATGAAACCATATCCTGAGCTATATACTTCAAGAAACTAACCAGATATACTAGTTTCAAAACTTGCTTGTTGACTTGTGATTTCTGCATTATCTTAGTAGTAAAATCTTAGTTTTAAAAGCAATTATAATTCAGTATCCAAATATACTTTATGACATCTGTATTTTCACTTTAATGTATAACATAAATGGAGCATGAAAAGTTCAAATTATTTTCATTTTAGTGTAATAAAACAGATGATCCTTTAAAATCAGAAGCAGAGATGGAATCAAAAGATTCAAACCAGCCTAAAAAGAAACTTACTCCTTGGAGACATCAAAGGCTTGGGTATGTATTTTGTAAGAAAAATATCATAGTATTTAGCTGATCAGCACGGTGAAATATTTACTCTCATTTCATTTCTGTTAGGAAGGTGAATTCAGAATATAGAGCAAAATTTCTGAGCCCAGCCCAGTATTTATATAAAGCTGGGGCTTGGACACGTGTGAAGGAAAACATACCAAATCAGGTGAGTATATAAGCTCAGTAAACCCACATTTTCTCTGATACTACTTCAGTTTAATTTCAATAGTTTTACCTAGTAGTAGAGACTACAATTTGAAGATATATGATACAGTGATACCACCAGAAGTATCAGTTAGATATTATTGATCAGTGTATTTGCTTTTCCTTTTAATACCAACTAGCTCCTTAGAGATTAATTATAAGGTCTTCAAAGTTAAAAATATTTTTAAAATCAACTACTTACGTTAATTAAGTCAGTTTATAGAGTTGTAGCATTATAGACTTGATTATTTTATAACCTGCAGACCTCCACTCTCTTAAGTGAAGACTGATTCATTTTTCAAGTTTAGTTTGTCTGACTGCACCCACTGTTAGCTCCTTGTTTTGGAAAGATTATCTCTTGGCCTGACACTTTTTAAAATTAAGATGAGTTGGTAGTTAGGGTTTCAGTCCGTTCAGTAGTGTCTGTAGCTCAGGAGTGCCTGACTCTATGCAACCCCATGGACTGCAGCATGCCAGGCTTCCCTGTCCATCACCAACTCCCGAAGCATACTCAAACTCATGTCCATTGAATCAGTGATACCATCCAACCATCTCATCGTCTGTCATCCCCTTCTCCTCCTGCCCTCAATCTTTCACATCATCAGGGTCTTTTCCAGTAAGTCAGTTCTTCGCATCAGGTGGCCAAAGTATTGCAGTTTCAGCTTCACATTCAGTCCTTCCAGTGAATATTCAGTACTGATTTCCTTTAGGATTGACTGGTTGGATCTCCTTGCAATCTGAGGGACTCTCAAGAGTCTTCTCTAATACCACAGTTCAAAAGCATCAATTGTTTGGTGCTCAGATTTCTTTATGGTCCAACTCTCACATCCATACATGACTACTGGAAAAACCACAGCTTTGACTAGATGGACCTTTGTTGGCAAAGTAATGTCTCTGCTTATTAATATGCTGTCTAGGTTGGTCATAACTCTTCTTCCAAGGAGAAATCACCTTTTAATTTCATGGCTGCAGTCACCATCTGCAGTGATTTTGGAGCCTATCACTGTTTTCACTGTTTCCCCATCTATTTGCCATGAAGTGATGGGACCAGATGCTGTGATCTTATTTCTGAATGTTGAGGTTTAAGCCAACTTTTTCACTCTCCTCTTTCACTTTCATCAAGAGGCTCTGTAGTTCTTCGCTTTCTGCTATAAGGGTGGTGTCATCTGCGTATCAGAGGTTATTAATATTTCTCCTGGCAGTCTTGATTCTAGCTTGTGCTTCATCCAGTCCAGCATTTCTCATGAGGTACTCTGCATATAAGTTAATAAGCAGGGTGACAATATACAGCCTTGACATTCTTCTTTCCCAATTTGGAACCAGTCTGTTGTTCCATGTCCGGTTTTAACTGTTGCTTCTTGACTTGCATACAGATTTCTCAGGAGGCAGGTAAGGTGGTCTGGTATTCTCATCTCTTTAAGAATTTTCCGCAGTTTTTGTGATCCACACAGTCAAAGGCTTTAGCGTAGTTAAGGTTTAGATCTAAACATTTAATGGACTACGAAGGATTGTTACATCTAAAGTCATGATAAGGTAACAATCCTTATTCTTACCCTCATGGAAGAAGACATTTTTGTTTTTGTTGTTAATTTAAGATCTTTCTTTAAGATTTCCTATTTAAGATTTCTTTCTTTTAAGATTCCTATGGTAATGTGACTTTTCTGGGGCATTTGTTTTATTAATTACTACTGGTGGTTGAAAGCTGATTGCCAAAGAATTGATGCTTTTGAACTGTGGTGCTGGAGAAGACTCTTGAGAGTCCCTTGGACTGCAAGGAGATCCAACCAGTCCATTCTAAAGGAGATCAATCCTGGGTGTTCATTGGAAGGACTGATGCTAAAGCTGAAACTCCAATACTTTGGCCACCTCATGCAATGAGTTGACTCACTGGAAAAGAGTCTGATGCTAGGAGGGATTGGGGGTGGGAGTAGACGGGGACGACAGAGAATGAGATGGCTGGATGGCATCACTGACTCGATGGACATGAGTCTGAGTGAACTCCGGGAGTTGGTGATGGACAGGGAGGCCTGGTGTGCTGTGATTCATGGGGTCGCAAAGAGTCGGACACGACTGAGTGACTGAACTGAACTGAACTGAACTGGTGGTTGAAAGTGTTTAAATTAGTGGAATAGTTTGCCTTAACTTCATGGTCAAAATCATTCAAAAAGCAAATTGGAGTTAGAAAAGAATAAGAATTTTTAGTTATGAGATTAGTGATCACTGATGGTGATAACAGTTTTAGTTGACCAGGTCATAGACATTTAATATTTTACTTAAATCTTATATACATTTTTTTCCCTGGAAGATACTTTATGTGGCTGCTTTTGCTGTACCAACAATTAAGGTATACCCACATTATCCTACTTCTAACATTTCATGTAGTATTATTCACACTCTTCAAATGCACTTGGACATCGGTGACTTTATTAACTCCCTTGAAGTCGTGTTACAGTTTTCTAGTCCATGTGTCATCTTTATTTCCCTCTTTGAGATATTGTACTTTTTGAATCTATAAATAATCTACTCACTAGGTATTTTAAACCAAGTCCCAAGTTCGTATTCACATAACATTAAGGTTGTTGATTTTTTGGTCCAGTAATTGTTACCTCCAAACTATAACCAGTGGCACTATTCCTCTTCAAAATGCTCACTTCAAGGGTTGTTTTTTAATAACAACCAACAGTTGCAATTGTTAAGTCCCATCCTCAGATTAACTACTGGATCTGTGTTAAATGCCTTTTTTCCTTGATTTTTAGGTAGTTTTCTTATCATCCCAACTACATTGGTTGAGATCATTTTTTTCTAATGTGCCTCCAGAAATTGGACTTTGTTTCAAGATGAAGTGCCACTTTTGAGAGACGTTCTATAATTTGACAGACTTTTAAGGACTTTTAGGTATAAGATGACTCTTCATTTTCAGGGGATGAATTTTGGGAAAAAGAAGTATTTTATTCCCCAATTTTCTGAGTTTGAATTTTTACATTTAAATATTAAACAAATTTAGTTGTTTTCTTAATTTAGAAAGAGAAATTCAGAAAGGAAGACATTTTATTTACAGCATTTATGTCATGTAATCTGATTATATTACTTGGCTTGGGAAGGGGTGTGTGTATTGCTTTAATTGTTTGCCATGGCTTATTCATATATTTTTTAGTGACTCTAGTTTTTGGCTGTGAGGATTGTTTTTAACACTGAGTTCAAGCCACTGTTTTTTTTTTATGCTTTCTAGCGGAACAAACACCTTACTTTGAAAATATCAGCCTCCTATTTTTTCATATTAGTTTAGATTACAGAAATTTAAAATTATGTATTTGCAAAATATCGCAACATTAGCATGAAGATTATTAACAAAGATTGCTGATAAAGTCAATTTAAAACATTGAGTTTTAAATGTCAGTAACAGACAAAGCTGAATAAAGTTTTTACAGAATTTCTGTATCTCCACTTCCTTTTTTAAAAAGAATCAGTGTCAAATAAAACTGGGGGATGTTTGTCCATCCTCTCATTCATCAGTCAGTGATGTCCTCCCCATGGATAGATGCAGCCTTCTCCATGGCTCCTTCTTGCTCAGCCCTCACTCGGCGCAGGACTGGTAGAACCCCCTTTTGAAACCTTCCTTCAGTTTATATCTCATTTGATTATTATGGCATAGATCATACCAGTGTTATGATAATGATTTATCATATAGGAGGAAGTCGGCCTCCTCTGCCAGATTGTGAGTTCACTGAGTGCAGGCCCTTTCTTGCTGAGTTTTGCGACCAGCCGTGTAGCTCAGGCCTAGCACTTAGTCCACATTCAGGAACAGGTTGTGAAATCAATGTTGAAAGTCTACATTATTCCTTACCTCAAGGGATTTGTAGGTTAGCAGGGGAGAATGACACAAGCAATAATTCCAGAAAAATGAACTAAGTACTGATGAGGATATGCACGAAGAGCTTTGAGAGGAAGTGATCCTAAGACATGAAGATTTTATCATGCAGGTGATGGGGGTGACCATGATACATTTGAAGCATGCAGGGGCTTATTAGAAATAAAATCTGGGTTCTATCAAGGCACTTTATTACAAGGTTCCTGTGCATTCGGAATACCCTGAAGAGTTCAGACTCAATCCCTATGTCTCAATTCTACCTGTTAAATGAAAAAAACCATTAACTAGTAATTTTTTGTAAGTTAAAAAAAAAAAGGTAAATGAATATGGCTCAATTTTTTTTGACAGTGAAGAAAACATTTGACGAAAACAATATTTTGAATTATCCTTTGGAAATGTTTCAGGTTTGGTTCATTAGAGCAATAGGATTCTACTGGGATTTTGTGGGGGTATTTTGCCCTGGCAGGTGCTGTCCTTTGCTTTGGCTGATTCATTAGACGTAGCGCTTGCCTCCCTCTGCATCAGTAGTATCCTTAAGGAGCTGAGGATATGTTTCTCCAGTTGCTTTCACAGTGCTAATTTCATTATATGCTTTTTTGTTTTCAAGTGAGAGAAGAGCAGCTTTAGCAGACAGCATCCAGATAGCCTTTTCAGGCTAATACTCTGTCTTTATGATAGGAAAAAATTACACAGTTTTTTTTTGAGAATAAATCAAACAGATTATTGAAAACAGTTTTAAGCTGCAACTTAATTTTTTTACATTGTGGAATTGTATTTAAGAAAGTCAGAAGGTGGCAGTATAATGTATAAAATGAAAGAGTTCCAGTGAGTATGCTGCTGCTGCTGCTGCTGCTAAGTCACTTCAGTCGTGTCCGACTCTGTGTGACCCCATAGACGGAAGCCCACCAGGCTGCACCGTCCCTGGGATTCTCCAGGCAAGAACACTGGAGTGGGTTGCCATTTCCTCCTCCAGTGTGTGAAAGTGAAAAGTGAAAGTGAAGTCGCTCAGTCGTGTCCGACCCTTAGCGACCCCACAGACTACAGCCTACCAGGCTGCTCCATCCACGGGATTTTCTAGGCAATAGTACTGGAGTGGCTTGCCATTGCCTTCTCTGCCAGTGAGTATAATAGACTCCTTTTCATGTGAAAATATATTATTTCATATGAGGGAATTAATATGTGAGTCACCTTATATATAGTTCATCAGAATATTTTTTTTGGGTATCCTGTTACCTTGTCACATTTATTACATCTATTATTGTGATAGTCTTTTAAATTATGTATTTAATACTGGTTTGGCTGATTAAAAGGGAATGTTGAGGAATTTGGAGGGGGAAGTCATGAGACTGTCTCAGTGGCACTTCTGTGGTAGTAGCAGCTGTACATAAGCCAAGAAGTAAAGATTGAGGCTAGGGCTTTCTGGCATGTTAGTACTCTTTTAAATAGTCATTAGATTACCTTGTGGTGGATAGCATTCCACTCATACAAGAATGTCGTTGGTTTTCAAGGCAATGTTAAGGTATCTTGGTTACCAAATTAAATGTTAAAAGTACTATAAAAAATATTGATTGACAAGTTTTGGTATATATTTAGAAGGAAGAATAATAAGATATTTCACTGATTCCCATTAATATTAAATTATGGCATTAACCTGTCATTAAGTATGTTTCTGTATTCCTCCCCTAGGCGTCTCTAAATGCCATGTGGTATGCGGAGGTTGGTCGCTTTCATGTTTTTCAAAATTGTAATAATGCATAGAGTACTTGTGTAATTTCAGTTGAAGAAAGAAGTAGGTGTTAGTGTTTTTCTTAGCTGCTGCAAATTTCTCCCTGCCTGCTGGCCTGAAATAAAATAATTGCATTGTGCTTAAGCTTGACTACTTTAATTTCTGCTTAAAAATGCACATAGCCTTATGAATATATGTGGCTATATTTGCCTTTCTTTCTCCTTGGTCTCTGGCAGTATTTGTGCAGTGTCTTGGATATGCTACTTGGTGGTATTTGCAAGGAGCGTTTAAAATAATACATGGTATCTCAATTTTCCTGTGTAGGTTAAAGAACTCCGAGAGAAGGCTGAGTTTTATAGGAAACGAGTTCAGGGAACCCATTTTTCTCGGGACCATCTGAATCAGATTCTGTCTGAAAACAACCGCTGTTGGGATGTCTCCTCAACCACGAGCTCAGAAAGAACCATTAGCAGCAACATCAGAGCGCTCGATCTTGCTGGGTGAGATATTCTTAGTGGATGGTGGAAAAGTATGTTATCGAGTAATGTGGATCGTAGAATTATGTAGGAAAATGATATGAAGACTCAAAATTTGTATAGTCAAATGGAAATATATCAGCCACTAACTACTTTTAGTTTATTTTTTGTGAAAAGTAAAGCTATACATACTTGCTTTACACACCTATGTAGAAATAATGCATAATTTAAATCTGGAAGTTTGGATTTTATCATATTCCTTGTTAGCAATTAAGAGTAAAATGGGGATGACTAGCAGTAGACATAAAACTTTAAAAGTAAAACAAAAGACAACAATAATAAAAACTTAGAGAATATTAGCTATTGGTACATATCCATTATCATTCATTAATGGATTTTTGTGATTAATATGGAACTTTGGCCCTGATTCTGTGGAACAGTTATCTTCTATTTTAGGTTTTAAAGTGAACACAAACTATTAAGAGGAATAGCACGTTGATTTGCCGCAAATAGTTTTCTGTTTTCATAGAGTATTAGTATGATCATATATACCAAATTGAACTGTAAATTCTAACTATGTGACATCTGATTTTAAAAGTCCACAAAATTTGTTCTTTAACAGTGACTCAAAAAGATTAACCTAATCTAAAATACAAAATTTGAAAATTTGGTGTATAAGTACACACGAGTTTGTGCACAAACCCTAATTGAGTAACTGGACAAGTTAAACCATTTAGGGGGTCCTAGTTTATGTATGCATTTATCAATTGAAAGATACATAGGAGTTTTGTCAGTAGTAGTACAGGCATATATGTGTGATGGTAGGCGTAAAAGGACGTAAATTTATTTTGGAATATTTTAATACATTATAACTTTAACGTCTATAAAATGAATTCTTAGTTTGATTTTTTTTCCCTTCAATATCTGGGCAAAGCAATATCAGTGGGAAACATAGTTGTGAACCATGAAAGGAAATGACAGACTTAATAAGTATCAACTAGAAACCTCAAACTACTAAATTTAAAATAAAACTTACTTTGTTATGCAGAGATCCTACAAGCCATAAGACTTTGCAGAAATGTCCTTCTACACAGCTAGAAGAAAAAAGAACTATCTTGGAAGAACAGCCCCAGAAAACTACCACAGAGAAACTGGGTGTGTCAAATGCTCCCATACCTGTTACAAGGCGTCTGGCTTGGGATGCTGAGGACACCACTGAAGACGTACAGAAACAACCAAGAGAGGAGGAGGAGGAGGAGGAAAGGGACAAGCCAGTTAATGTGGAAGAGCTGGAGAAGTTGGAAGTACAGGAAAAATCTGAAGCAGACAAGATAAAAGAAGAGTAAGTGTTTTAAATTAATCAGTATGTAGACGCATTATTGTTCACAGATAATAAGTATTTCATTTTGTCACTAATGATAGTAGTTTACATTTTTTGTTTCATGACTAATAAAAAGCAGATTTTACTTTAATGTCATGAAATAGGCATTTCTATATGGTTTATATAATTTGATTCACTCAGGAATTTGAGTCAAATCATTAGTTGCACTGTACTAATTGGGAATTGAACACTTGAACACTGAATTACTTGGGGAGGAAGTAGTTAGTGTTCTTTTTATTTATATCCTGCTAATTATGATTTTCAAGATATGATTAGCCAGATATCTCTGAAAGAATGACTTCCTTTATGACTTAAGGAAAAATAACTAATATTCTTTATATCAGAAGGTTATACTGAAAAAGAAAGTTTTGTGATGTTAAAATAAGTGATTTCTGCAAATAGCTAATTTCTGTTTATTTATATGCAAATTGTTTTGGGGAATGGTTCTCTACCATTGATTATAGTGCTTTTTGTCCGTAGTCCAACCCCCTTATTATTCATTCACGAGTTTTGCAGCTAATGGAACCTAGGCTCTGATTCAGGGGAAGAATGCTCCAGTGTGTTGCTGACTTGCAGTGATCTCCCCTCTTTTCCAGTAGTCAGTTTCTCTTAACTGCGTGTGGATTTCTTATTTTTTCAGAAGCAAAGTGGCCTTCTCTTATAGGTTTATGCTTTAATTGCATAATGATGGCAAAGTATTTTTTTTGTCATATTTTCTAGAGGACATGCTTCATAATTGTCTTAATTTGTAGGTCAGAGTCGCCTTCTGTGTCTTCAGGGAAAGGAGGCAGGCTTCCTACCCCAAAGCTGAGAGAACTGGGTGGAATCCAGAGGACTCATCATGATCTTACCACTCCAGCTGTTGGTAATAGGCGGACACCGTTCAGTTCTTATTTCACCTGCTTCCTCCACGTGATAATTTAGTTTAAATTGAAACAGTGGCATCTTCTGTATTTTTCCAGGCGGTGCTGTTTTAGTGTCTCCATCTAAAGTGAAGCCTCCAATCATAGAACAGAGGAAAGGAATATCCTCTCAGGATGGCTTAGAAACTTTGAAGAGTGACTTTAGGAAGGTAAATATTTACACTTTGAAGAAAAACATCTCTTTAGGAAGTGATTATTTTAGTCACATGCAATAAATACATGAGAGGTTCAGATTTTAGAAAATTCTGTCTGTCATATGTGGAGATGATGTTATTAACTTACCTTCAGAAGGCAAAGGCATTGAATTGTTTTTGAGGGTATTGCCATTGTATTTTGATTGTATACTTTCAAATACTGTCAGTAGTGACAACAGAGAGAGAAGAAAAACAATACTATTGATTGTGCATCTACTCTGACAGTTTTGTCCAGGCACTGATTTAACTGGAGATGTAGCAGTGAAAGATGCAGGTAGAAATCCTGGCCCTCACTGCATTCACATTCTAGAGGAGGAGGGAGACAGTAAACAGGATAATTAGGTAAAATACACAGGATTTTAGATAGTGATAAGGGCTAAGGAGCGGAGAAGGCAATGGCAAGCCACTCCAGTACTATTGCCTAGAAAATCCCATGGATGGAGGAGCCTGGTAGGCTGCAGTCCGTGGGGTCGCTAAGGGTCGGACACAACTGAGCGACTTCACTTTCACTTTTCACTTTCACACACTGGAGAAGGAAATGGCAACCCACTCCAGTGTTCTTGTCTGGAGAATCCCAGGGATGGGGGAGCCTGGTGGGCTTCCATCTATGGGGTCACACAGAGTCGGACATGACTGAAGTGACTTAGCAGCAGCAGCAAGGGCTAAGGAGAAGAATAAAGCAGGGCAAGTAAGTGGGAATTGGCCAGGGAAGTTCTCAATGAGATGATGGCATTTGAGCAGAATCTGAACCAGGTAAGGGACTGACCTATATGCATATCTAGGAAGGCATTTTACAAAAAGAGCAGCAGGTGCAAAGTCCTCCAGTTGAGTAGGTGCCTGATTCCTTGAGGAACAGGCAGGGAGTCAGCATGGCTGGAGATGAGAGCAAGAGAGAGAGTAGAATGGGCAGTGAGGTCAGAGGCATAATGAGGGATTAAATTGTGTAGGGCCTTAGCGGTCACAGCAAAGACTTTGCATTTTATTCTGAATGAAATGCAGAGTCTTTGGAGGAGCAGAGGAATGATATGATTTGACTTAGGTTTTTCCAAGGTCACTCTGGCTACTGTATTGGGAATGGACAATAGAGGTGCAAGAGCAAGTAATTGAAACTAGTTAATCAATCGCAGTATCCAGGAAAGAGGTGACAATCATTTGGATCATAATGGTAGCCATACCAGGAGCTAGATTTGTTTTTTTTTCTCCATTGTTTACGCTTTGGTTGCTGGTAGGCAGAGGAGTCATTAAACCTGCTATACACAATGATTTTCCCCCCTTTTTTCCTTAAAAAAGCTACTATCATAACATTAAATCCATAAGTCATTGAATTATCAATAAATTTATATCGATAATTCATTTAGCAATTAGCAATGTATTCAGTTAGCAATAAATTATCCCTGTCATTCAGTTGCCATTGTTTAATATCATCCTATCTTTTTTACCATGGGAGTTAACAAGAATTACTATCATAATATCCAGAAATATTTTTTGCTGGTAACTTTTAATGACATACCTTGAATTGTGGGAGTATTATGGGGCAGCAGCAGTTTGGGAAACTTACGTGGAGATGATCATAATAGCTAGCATTTACTGAACACTTACTATGTTCTAGGCTCTGTGCTAAGTACTTTACATGTATTAATTCGTTCAGTCTTCATGATGACTCTGTGAGGTAAATATTGTTAATATTCTCACTTAGGTGAAACTGAGGTGATACAGTTGCCAAACAGTGAAGCTGAATTTGTCCCCAGGAAGTCTCTTCTCAGAGCCCACATTTTTAATTCTTAAATAGCACTGTCTCATAAGACTTGAGAGTAGAGTTTTCATGGTATTGGTTTGTCAAGTACCATCTGTACATTTTGTAAATGAGATTAAAAACCCAAGTGTTTGTTAGCTCACTTTATTCAGCATATGTTTCTTATCCATTTACTTACATGCTAGATTCTGTGCTTGTGATAATAAGCGAAAGTAGACATAGTACATTGGACTTCCCATGTAGCTCAGCTGGTAAAGAATCCACCTGCAATGCAGGAGACCCTGGTTCGATTCCTGGATTGGGAAGATCCGCTGGAGAAGGGATAGGCTACCCACTCCAGTATATTTGGGCTTCCCTGGTGGCTCAACTGGTAAATAATCTGCCTGCAATGCAAGAGACCTGGGTTCGATCCCTGGGATGGCAAGATCCCCTGGAGAAGGAAAAGGCTACCTACTCCAGTATTCTGGCCTGGAGAGTTTTATGGACTGTATAGTTCATGGGGTTTCAAAAAGTCAACACAACTGAGTGACTTTCACTTTCAGACATGGTACATGATTTTACTGAACCTACAGTCCTGTGAGAATCACACCCCCCAAAAAGTAAAATTAAAACTAGTAATTGTTTCAGAGAAGTATATACTGCTATTCTGGAAGAAATTGACCCAGTAATGAAGACCAGGAAGCTTCTTGAATGTCAAGGATTCTTCTTTGAAGACATCATAATTGAGTTGAGATACAGAGAAGAGCTAACTAGGTAAAAAGTGTGGGGAGAAGCATAACATATGCCAAGATCTGTGGAGAGAAAGGACATAGAGTTTTAAGAAATGAAAGCCAGTCATATGAGTGGCAGGAAGCAGGTGCAAGATGAGGTTGGAAAAGAGAGCAATACGAAGAATTTCTTTCATCTCAAGTAAAACAGAAAGCCATTGAAATATTTTAAATATGGGAGTGTTGTGATTGATCTATGTTTTGCAAGATCTTTCTGGCTGCCGTGGAAGGCAAGAATAGACTATGGATACCTCTGAAGGCCCGTTGCAATAGTCCAGGTAGGAGCTATGATAGCTTGGACTAGGAAGGTGGGCACAGACATGAGTGAAATTAAAGAATTGTGTGAGGGGAAGAACATCAAGGCCTGGTTCTAGGTTGGATAATGCCTCCTAGGTTTCTGACTTACCCAGCAGGGTTGATGGAGCGTGCCATGCATTGAGTAAGAGAAGTCTGCACCACAGCCATCTTTGGAGGGGAATATCAGGAGTTTCATTTTCATTCATTCAGTTCACAATTTACTGTGCTCTTACAGTGTACCAAGCACTGTTAGGATCTGGGGATTCATCGGTAATCAAGATAAAATCTCTGCCGTCATGAAACTTACATTTTCATTGGCAGAATAGACAAATGATTTTTTAAAAGAATTTCAGATAGTAGTGAGTGCTGTGAATTAAATAAAATTGCAGACAACCTTCAAGAGGTGGGTGAGACTGTTTTTAAGTCATCAAAACAGGCACCTCTGAGGAGGTGACATTTTAACAAGACCTGGCTAATGAGGGAGGTGCCCAGTGCAGAGACGTGGGCCAGTGATTGTTTTCCAGATAGAAAGAACAGCACGTGTACAACAGTGACAGTTTCACAGATGGAACAGGCCTGTGGAGCCTGGAGGAAGGAGGCAGAGGAGAGGTGGGGAATGTAGTTGGGAAGGGAGGCTGGATAAGGAGTGGGGATGTTGTTCTAATGTCAGTGGGAAGCCCTTGGAGGATTTCCAGCTATTAAACAAATATAAATCTCTGATACACTTGATAAATAAAATTACTGGCTGCTCAGTGGAGAGCACATTATGCTGGGGGAGAGTAGAAGCAGTGAGGCCAGTATGGAGATTTTTAGGTTCAAGAACAGATCATGAAGTCAGTTAAATTAAACCTGGGAACCCCATGTACTACAAGTATTCTACAGATTTAATTCAGGTTTTAACAATAATAAAATCAATTTGACAGAAATTCCAAATTCTGTATATATGTACAAAAAGAAAAAAATCAATTTTCATAAGACATCTTCGTAATTAAAAAGGGAAGCAAGTGGAAGATTTGTGTTTTTTATCTTATTAATAGATCTTGATTTTTAAAAATCTGTTATTTTGGGTGAGACCTCAGGCTATCTCCCCTTTGAAGCAATAAGCCAAGCCTTCTAATAGAAGAAAATCATGCTTAAGATCAGAAAGTAGTGTTTTGAACATTGCATTGATAAACTCGAAGTTAATAATTAAAGGCAACAATTGCAAGGAATAATCAGGAAAATTTGGCGCTATATTTGATTTTACTGGTTTACATTATCCTAAAAGTGAAGTTATACAGGGATTTTGACCCTCGTGATACATAATCATTGTGGAAAAACAGAAAATACTGACCAAACCAAAAAAGTTAAAATCATACCTTCTGTAGAAACATCCATTGTTGAGTTTGACATAAAGTGTATTTATTTATTATACTGTAGATAAGTTTTCATAATATATTTTTCCTCACCTAGCAGTGTATTATAAATGTACTCCCATGTCATTAATTTATAATTTGATTTTTAATTGTGAATATGATATCTATAGTTATACTATAGTTTTTTTTAAAGGCTAGATGCTTATTGTTGAAACATTTTTTAAAACTAGATGCCTATTGTTATATCTTAATTTTCCTGTTTTGAAAAAATGCTGTAAAGAAATCATCCATCCTTTACCTACATTTTTTTTCTTACTGTTGTTACCTCTGTTTATGTAAATATTCCTTAAGTATTAATTTTGTGGTCAGAGAACCACAGTATTGAGGCTTTTGCTGTGATTTACCAGCTCCCCTGTAAGGTTGTGCTACCAGTAACACTGATGAGAGTGCCAGTTTTTCTACATCTTTGTCAGCTCAGGGTATTACAGTTTGTCTCTTAAAATTTATTTTTATGATTTGTTAAGTGAAAAGTTAGTACTTATATTAATACTTGTATTTTGAAATTATTTGATAAGTGAGGTATAGAATGTGTTTGCTGTTTGTAGTTTGTATATGAATTGTTGATATTTATCCTTATTGGAGAAGGAAATGGCAACCCACTCCAGTACCTTTGCCTGGAAAATCCCATGGATGGAGGAGCCTGGTATGCTACAGTCCATGGGGTCACAAAGAGTCGGACACGACTGAGCGACTTCACTTTTACTTCACATCCTTATTTTACCTTTAAATTAGGTTTATCTTGCTACTTTTAAAGAAATATTTATGTAACAATGGTAATTCATTGTCAATCCAATAACTTGTGTATTTTCCCCAAGTTTGTCATTTTTCTTTTTTTTTAAAAGTATTTACATATTGTTTTTATTTAGCTAAATATCATTATACTGGTTGTTAGTCTTATAAAATCTTCCCCACGTGAAGGTTTCATAAATTTTCCCCATATTTTTCCCTATTTCATTTATGGTTATTTGTGTATTTAAATGTTTGTTTTACTTATATATGTATACCCAAATATATGCTATTTTTTTTTTTTTTTTTTGTCATTTAGAAAGACAGTCGTGCTGTATCCCTCCTGACTTCTCCAGCTGCTGGTATTAAAACAGTTGATCCCTTGCCTTTGAGGGAAGATTCTGAACCCAGTATCCCCAAATTTATTGAGACAACTCTTCCAGTTTCAAAAATGCCAGAATACCCACCTAACACACCTGGGAAATCTGCTTCTCCACCCGGCGCCCCATCCTACTGGCATCCTTCTCGTCGAATTCAGGGCTCCCTGAGAGATCCAGAATTCCAGCATAATGGTAATTATTTAGGTTTTAATTTTTTGTCTATTAAAATGAAAGTGCTATACTGATGTATACAAAGGCTGTAAGTATACTGTTATTTAGTTTTAGTTAACATAGATTTCTTTAAACAGAAAAAAATCTCATATTTGACACACTAAATTGTGCTGTACCCACGTTCACTTTGTTCTAAGTGTGAGATGTCTCTCACGTTCTTTTCCAAAAATGTATAGGCAACCCCTTAGATGCCATAGCACCTCTTCCCCAGGTATGAAAACCAAAGATGTCTTCAGACATTACCAAATGTTACCTGGATATAGAATTCAAGTCATAAAATGTTTTCCTTCAGTTTTATTAGCTATTGCTCTGTTCTTTTTTGACGTCCATTATTATTGTTGAGAAATCTGATGCACTTTTTATTTTTGATCTTTTGTGTGTGTGACTTTTTTTTTCCCCTGACAGCTCTTAGCATCGTCTCTTTATACCTAGTGCTCTGAACTTTTTTGGTGGGTCCCTTTTCATTCATTTTGCTAGTACTCAGTAGAGCTCTTCAATCTGAAAAGTCATGTTCCTCAGTTCTGGGACATTTTCTTAAATTATTTAGTCAGTAATTTCTTCCCCTCCAGTCTCTCTTCCTCCCTTCTGGCACTGTTATTTTTCAGATGTTAGACATGTTGACGATGCTGTTTTCTTATCTTAGCTGTCATATTTTCCATCTGTGTTTTTGTTTTAATTGGAAAGGGTTACTAACTTTTATCTTCTACTTGAGTTTTAAAATATGTTGCTACATTTTAAATTTCTAAGTTTTTTTTTAAACATTGCATACTCCTTTTATGTAAGTATTCTTTTATTATTTCATGGATAGCTTGTCTTACCTGGTTGAGGAGATAAACGATGCATATACATAATGCCTCTATTTGGAATATGGTTTCTCCTTTCCCCCAGTTGAATCTGGTGTCTTTCAGTCAAAGTAGCTGTGATAAACCTTCTTTAGCAATAAGACCTCAATTCCTCTTTTGGGAGATGGGCAGTTACCCTGCTGTGCAAAATTAAAAATGGATCTGGTAGACTATTTTGTAGAAAGACAATTAGATTCCTGATTCAGTTTTCCCTTCACTTCAACTTTCAGTGGTACTCAGTACTCCCAACCACCCAGCCATCAGGGGAGCAAATTGATTGCTTCTTGGTTTCCCTTTTCTGCTGCCTTAGGATTCGGCTCCATTGGCTATGATAACCACACACTCACTGCCTTTCATTTGCTTTCCACTTTTCAAACTTTTGTTTCTGTTTTCTTGTTTCCCATTTTTTTGTCCTAGGTTTATATTGCTTTTGTGCATGTGTATAGTCCAACTATCATCTTTAAAGAGAAGCTTATTGTATTTCTTTCAAGTTAGATTAGTATTGTCATTGGGAAGAATCCCAGGAGGTTATCCCCTGTTTGTTTACATATTTGTTAAGCATATTATGAATTAATGAATGGCCCTTTGGCAGGAATTTCTATTAAAGGTATAAAATTAAACTTTTTAACAGTCTACCTTCTCTTCAAGTTGACTGTAAGATATATTGTTGTGTGGCTTTGAAGGATAATTTCTTATGGCTTTTTTTTTTCTTTAAGTGGGAAAATCAAGGATGAACAATTTCCAGTTACCTCAGCATGAAGCCTTTAATGATGAAGGTATTTCAATAGTCAAATAACACAAGATAAAAGTATATTTTATTAGATAGTAGTTTATAATAGTATAATGATTTTACATTCGGTTAGCACTTTATAGTTTACAGAGTACTTCCATAGGTATCTTTTCATTAGATCCTTAAAACTCTGTGAAGGGAGTAAACTATCCCCATTTTATATATGAATAAACTAGGCACTAAGCCTTGAAGAATCTGTTTTAAAGCAAATGGATGGCAAGAGATGCCTCACACCAACGATCAGTACTCTGTTTTCCACCCTGGCTGGCTGGTGGCTCAGGAATTCGGCCTAGCATTACATCCATCGTTTTCTTCAAATGTCTGTATATTCTCAAAAAATACATGATTAGGGAAAATGAGTGTTTTTCTCTTGTGTAGTTTTTATTCTGAAAAATTCGGTTACTTCTAATGATGGCAGGAGGAATTTTGAATTCTTGATGTTGGACAATTGAAATTACTATTTTAATGCAACCTAAGAAGTATAAAATTACTGTTTATAAATTTTGGATTTGAAAGTAAGTTTGAATACTTTATGTATTATGGCTTCACACACATTGAAGGTTCTTTCCTCTTAGCAAGTTTGAGACTCCTTTCAGAATTCAGTGATCTAGAAATCAAGTTGTTATGTTTTGAAATGCCAATATCTGGACACTGAATCCTGTCTTGTTTTCTTTTTAATGGAAGAACAGTGTTTACAAGTAACTTGATAATTGATTTGCTTACTCAGAATGAGGAATTTCAGTAATAATGAAGGGTAGCATATTAAATGGAGAAGGATATGGCAACCCACTCCAGTGTTCCTGCCTGGAGAATCCCAGGGACGGGGGAGCCTGGTGGGCTGCTGTCTATGGGGTCGCACAGAGTCGGACACGACTGAAGTGACTTAGCAGCAGCAGCAGCATATTAAAGTCAGACATCATTTCTCTATTAGGTGAAATTACTTTAGAAATGTGATGTGGGTACCATGTGAAGGTATGATATTTTGTTTTTAAAATGTGAAGGTTTCTTTTGCTCAAACAGCTGTGCTTTTTAAAGTAGGACAAGACAGTATGATGATGAATTGTTTCCAAGTAATACCAAAATCACAGTCCATGTGTTTGTGTAATGACATAGCATGATTTCAGGAAAAAAACAGAATGCTCATTTAATATTGAAATGTTTGATTTCTAAATATGATAAACTTGGAAAGTTACTGTGAATCATCCTAAAAATACTAATCTTACATTTTAATAGATTGTGTTTCAGATAGTCAATATTGACATTACAGAGCTTGATGCTTTTAATTTTTTCTTGATGTTTTGAAACATAGTATTTTTATAAGAGATTTTTTGCACTGAATATAATTCTTTCATTGCAGATGAGGACAGATTATCTGAAATTTCTGCTCGCTCTGCAGCTTCTAGTCTCCAGGCTTTTCAAACTCTGGCACGAGCTCAGAAAAGAAAGGAGAATTTCTGGGGCAAAACATAATTAGGCAGACACCTAGTTGAATTGCTTTTATCTGGGGGAACCATTGCATACTTTTTCATTATTGCTTTACTATGTTAAGACTTCAAGTATTAGGATTTTTTGCTAACATTTCCCACTTAAAAAGAATTGGTTGGTTTTTTTTTTTTGCAATACTCAATTCAATCTGCTGGAAAATTTTTAACACAGGTTCATGAAATTTTAACTTTTGAAGGATTCTTTTTGCATCTGTTCCCAAAGTATAAAGACATAGATGATATAGTTCTTCACATGTTCTAACTTGTATAAAGTGTCAGGGCTAGCTGGTAGAATTGTGAATTTCCCCTATCCAGAGAATATTCTTAAATATGAATAAAGTAAAGTAAAAATTAAGATCTAGATGTGAAGTATAGATTACCTGAAGATTGGCTTTCTGTATCTTTACAATTGTAGATGTCATAAAATGAATTTGTTGTTCCTTTAACTTTTGCTGTGGTGTTTATTTTAGTACCTTCTGTTTGTGATTTCAGTGTTAAAATAATTGTACTTCATATTGAAAATACTAGCTTTTGTATATACTTTTCTTATTTATGTAACAAAGTTTGCTGAGAGAATATGTATATTTTTGATCTTTGTGTGTATTGTTTGTATAAGGACTTTGACTTACATTTGAATAATGTCTGAATTTTGAAAAATTTGTATAATGAAAAATTAAAACTTTGTAGATATTTTGAAATAAAATGATCAACTGTTTCAGTTCTGTTTGTTTCAAGCGTTTCAAGGGTTTGGCTTCTCCAGAGAGTTATTACATGGAACAAATGATTATCTTTTAAAAACATTTTACTCACAACAGCTTAAGCACATCATACTTCTTTTGCATTTATCCAAATGCAGCAAAACTAAGTCCACAATACTTTTGCACAAATATAGGAAAAAATGTAGAATTTACAGGGCAGACTCATTTTTTAAAAATTTGACACAAACTTTTTGATTATACTTCTTTACTCTTAGGACATGTTCTGTGGTCTTACTCTTGCAAATCATGATAAACTTAATTTTCTAAAAAATATGGATTTCATAAAATATAATAATAAAATATTTACATAAATATTTACAATAGATAGAAGTTGTTGAAGATAAGACACAGAATATTGATGCCTGCTGGTTAGAAGACAAGTGTATCAGTTCAGTTCAGTCGCTCAGTCGTGTCCGACTCTCCGCGACCCCATGAATCACAGCACGCCAGGCTTTGGCCACCTCATGCGACGAGTTGACTCACTGGAAAAGACAAGTGTATAGTCTGTTCTTTCTAAAGTGCTTAATTTGGTCAAGAGTACTTTTGCAAATCACTGGTTCACAATAAGGGCCTTAAAGATCTTATGTTATCATGAGGTTATAAAGAACTGTAGGCATACAAACTATTTGCTTACATTCCACAGAGTACTGGCATAAAGACAGAAATATAGATCAATGGAACAAAATAGAAAGTCCAGAGATAAATCCACGCACCTATGGACACCTTATCTATGACAAAGGAGGCAAGAATATAAAGAGTAGAAAAGACAGTCTCTTTAACAAGTGGTGCTGGGAAAACTGGTCAGCCACTTGTAAAAGAATGAAACTAGAACACTTCCTAACACCATACACCAAAATAAACTCAAAATGGATTAGAGAGCTAAATGTAAGACGAGAAACTATAAATCTCCTAGAGGAGAATGTAGGCAAAACACTGTCTGACATAAATCACAGCAGGATCCTCCAAGACCCACCTCCCAGAATATTGGAAATAAAAGCAAAAATAAACAAATGGGACCTAATTAAAATCAAAAGCTTCTGCACAGCAAAGGAAACTATAAGCAAGGTGAAAAGACAGCCTTCAGAATGGGAGAAAATAATAGCAAATGAAGCAACTGACAAAGGATTAATCTCCAAAATATACAAGCAGCTCCTGCAGCTCAATTCCAGAAAAATAAGTGACCCAATCAAAAAATGGGCCAAAGAACTAAACAGACATTTCTCCAAAGAAGACATAAAGATGGCTAACAAACACATGAAAAAATGCTCAATATCCTTCATAATCAGAGAAATGCAAATCAAAACCACAATGAGATACCATTTCCCACCAGTCAGAATGGCTGCTATCCAAAAGTCTACATGCAATAAATGCTGGAGAGGGTGTGGAGAGAAGGGAACCCTCTTACACTGTTGGTGGGAATGCAAATTAGTACAGCCACTATGGAGAACAGTGTGGAGATTCCTCAAAACACTGGAAATAGAACTGCCATATGATCCAGCAATCGCACTCCTGGGCATACACACCGAGGAAACCAGAATTGAAAGAGACACATGTACTCCAATGTTCATTGCAGCACTGTTTATAATAGCCAGGACATGGAAGCAACCTAGATGTCCATCTGCAGACGAATGGATAAGAAAGCTTTGGTACATATACACAATGGAGTATTACTCAGCCATTAAAAAGAACACATTTGAACCAGTTCTAATGAGGGAGATGAAACTAGAGCCTATTATACAGAGTGAAGTAAGCCAGAAAGAAAAACACCAATACAATATACTAACACATATATACGGAATTTAGAAAGACGCAAATGATAACCCTGTATACGAGACCACAAGAGATACTGATGTATAGAACAGTCTTTGGGACTCTGGGAGAGGGTGAGGGTGGGATGATTTGGAAGAATGGCATTGAAACATGTATATTATCATATGTGAAACGAATTGCCAGTTCAGGGTCGATGCATGTTACAGGATGCTCGGGGCTGGTATGCGGGGATGACCCAGAGGGAGGATAAGGGGAGGAGGGAGGTGGGAGGGGGGTTCGGAAGGGAGAACTCATGTACACCCGGGGCGGATTCATGTCAATGTATGGCAAAACCAACCAATATAATATTGTAAAATAATTAGCCTCCAATAAAAATAAAAAAAAATAGTTACTAAGCCCCAGCAATCTCACTACTGGGCATATACCCTGAGAAAATCAGAATTCAAAAAGACTCATGCACAATTATGTATAATAAACTGCAGTTATTAAAAATTTTACAGTTCAGGGACTTCCCTGGTGGTCCAGTGGTTAAGACTTTGCCTACCAATGCAGGAGGTGCAGGTTTGATCCTTGGTTGGGGAGCTGAGGTCCTACATGCCTTGTGGCAAAAAACCCAAAAACAAAACAGAAATGATACTGTAAAAAATTCAAAACAGACTTTAAAAATGGTCCACATAAAAAGAATCTTTAAAAAAGTATGTAAAAATTTTACAGCTCAGTGAGTTTGGAAAGAATGTATACATCGGTGAAACCAATACGACAACCGAGATACACTGCTTTTCCGTCATCAGAAGTTTCCCCACTTCACTTTGCTGTTCAATCCACCCCTCCCACCCCAGTCCTCGGGGAAATCATTAATCTGCTTTCTGTCAGTATTGGTTTATAATAATTTTGTATACATAGAACCATCTTTTTTATCTGGCTTTCACTCAGCATGTTTTTGAAAGTCATCTATGTGTTGGGCACCTATGTTCCCTTTTAATCCACTCACTTATGGTGGACTTTTGGGTTATTTGCAACTTGGGACTATCATGAATAATTAAAATCTATTGTGCAATAGACATAAACTTTCATTTCTCTGGAAAATCCTAGGTAATTCAACTTTTTTAATCTTTAATATAACTTCAAGTATATGGTACACCCTATTATGAACTGGTGATTTTTTTTTGTTGTTGTTGAAATTGGTATCTCAAACTAGACAGGGGAGCAAACATCAGGATCACAATGGAAGTAGCACAGCAGTTGCCTCTGTTCTTTGCTCCTATCTTCACCCCAGATGCTGAGATGCTCATGTGTCCCTGGTTGAGAACTCAGGTTAAAATGCACATACATATAATTCAAGTTTTGTATACATGTATGGGAATGGATATTCATGTTGCATCTCATCTCAATCTCATGGGAGTCTGAACTCCTAAGTTAAGAACTCTTCAAGGATGATTTTGAGGATTAAGGGTAAAGCACATGATAAACATGCTTAGTGGGGCTTCCCAGGTGACTCAGTGGTAAAGAATCTGCCTGCCAAGCAGGAGACCTGGGTTTGATCCCTGGGTTGGGAAGATCCCGTGGAGGAGAAGATGGCAATCCACTCCAGTATTCTTGCCTGAGAAATCCCATGAACAGAGGAGCCTGATGAGCTACAGTCCATGGGGTCACAAAAAGTTGGACATGACTTAGTGAATAAACAACAACAAAACATGCTTAGTACTTGGTGGAATATGTTACCTTGAGATTTAAGTATACATATTATCATTTTACAGATGGGAAAACCCTCTTAAATGACTGGACTAAGACCTGATAGCTGGTGGGTTCGATCTACATCTTATTCAATCTATCCACACTGCCTACTCTGGAGTGTTTATACTAAATATGTGAGTCCTACTGTGATTCAATTTTCCCTGGTTGATTCATTTGGAAGTTAATTTTTTTTTTAACTACATCATCTTAGAAGATAAACATTTTTCTTTCTAGTCAGGTTAAAAAAGTATATGGGAAACAAGTTGTTGTACTGGTAGAGTCAATCAGAATAAAAATGAGTTAACATTCAAAACAAATTTGTTCTCATATAAGTAGTGTTGCAGCTGGCTACACAGGGAGCTCAGGATGGATTATGTACCTTTGTTGCAGTTGCAGACACCCCCAAAGTATTTATCACAACTTCTAGAAGTTTACCAAGGGAACAAATACTCTAAAATGGAATGATCCTAGAATTATTTATGTTTGGTTTTGGAAAATGTTTTAGGACCTTTTACATGTGGTGTCATTAGTCATGATGGCATGCTCAGGGCACAGTCTTTGTTAAGCTGCCATCATCGCTCTTTCAAGATGAGTCAGTGGTGCAAAGGCTACCACAGACAAAAGAACAGTCCCTGTCATTGGATGAGCTAGGGTTGTGCCCTGCCTGAGAAAAGAGCCTGCAGTCTAGCCAATCGAATTAAAAGCAAGCCAGTGGTATCTTCACTAATGGTGATCCTGCAATCTGAGTTGACCTTATGCATCTTTCTCCCGTGGTGAGTGGAGGCATAAAAAGCTCCAGCCTTTTTTTGTTCCTTTCAGATTCAAACTGTCTTAAACTCTGTTTCATATTTCATTTTCACATGGTCCTACAAGTCCTGCTAAGGGTAGCAGCCTCTCTCAGAGGACGGCTCTCCTGCTGTACTACACCTGCTATAACGCAGGTAAGAAGAAAAAGTAGTTATCCTAAATATGGCATCTGTTCCCTGGTGGTGCCGTAGATAAGAATCTGCCTGTTAATGCAGGAGTCACAGTTTCCATCCCTGGTCCAGAGATGTGAACCTGGTCCACATGCTGGGAAGCACCTAAGCGCCACAACTACTGAGCCCACACTTCAGAGCCTGAGAACTGCAACTACTGAAACCTGAGTGCCCAGAGCCTGTGCTCCACAACAAGAGAATCCATTGCAATGAGAAGCCCGTGCACCTCAACCAAAAGCGGGCCCTTCTCATGGCAGCTAGAGAAAGCCCACGCAAATGACGAAGACCCAGCACAGTCATAAATTAACTAAATAAGAATTATTTTTAAAAATGACTAAATATAAAAATGGAATCTGCTTCTCTTCCACTAAATGCTCCTTACCCATTACTCCCGAGGACCATATCGGGTTGTGTTCTTGGCAATTGAGAGATGCCTGGGGCCACCTAAGTCCCTTTGGAAGTCAGAGCAGGAAGCTAACAGATATAATGATGTTTGGGGAATTCAAACCACACAACGAATTGGAGCCACATAATGGACAATTTCGATAATGCTGGGAAAATTTTCAGTTTCTGACTATGTATTTTACACTCAATAGTATAGTGAAGCTGACTTTTGGGTCACTTGCTAAATATTCAGAACTTTTGTGAGCAGGTTGTTAAACAATCAATAGCTTGAAATTGACCATTTGAAAATGGTAGGCTAGGGTTTCCTCCCCATTACCCTCAAAGGCAGTTTATAAACTTACCACAGCAGCCACTACACAAATCTCTGTGTTTTTTTTCATATAATTTGCCTGATAGAGAAAACAGTCCACTTCAGGAAGGTGAAAAGAACAGCTCAAGATAAGCTGCTATAAGATTTACTAAACCATTCACATCTTCCTTGGATTATAAAAATAAAGTGGTTTAGTTTCCTTTCTTGGCTGAAGTCTACCTAGAAAATAAAAATAAGCCACAAATAGCAGATACTAGAATGTAAAGGGACACTATCCACAATCCACCCATACGACTATCCAGAGATGGGGCCTGGGAATCTGTATATGTCTTCCTTGGGTGATTTTGATATTCAGGTAGTTTGGGAACCACTGGTTTTGGGGTTACAGTGGAGTCCCAACTCAACTTGGAACAAGCTGGTTAAACTCCTTTGAGTCTGTTTCTCACCTATAAGACTTAACAATTAAATTACTTAAAGTCTGTAAGGACATTTCATGTATGTTACCCAAATGTCATTCTGCAGCCAAGCAGAAGTCCCTCTTCCACCAAGTACAAAACCAAGCAGTTAATGATTAGGACAATAAAGTCTACCCACAGCAGCCCCCTAAGCTTTTCTGCAGGCAGATCATCCAGGCAAGACATCTGAAGATAGTCAGCCAGTCTGTACTCAACAGAGAAGGAAGCAGAACTCAACCTTCTGAGATTCTCTCCCCACCCCACCCCATCTACCATTTTTTCCTTTAAAAACTGTCATGGCTAAGCAGAACCTTTGGAGTTGGTCTCAGGACATGAGTCTACCTTCTCCCCAGACTGCCGGCTTTTCTGATTAAAGTGACTTTCCTTTCTACTACACTTGCCTCTCAAATTATTGGTTTATGAGCAGCGAGCAGCCAAACCTGAAATTTCATTTTCAACTGAAAGTGTTACTTCTGCTATTTTGAAGGCAAATTTTCATTAAAACAATGGAGAGAATGGGGGCTTCTCTGGTGACTCAGTAGTAAGAAATCCACTTGCCATGCAGGAGACATGGGTTTGATCCCTAATCGGGGACGATCCCACGTGTCTTAGAGCAACTAAAGCCCATGCTCCACAACTATTGAGCCTGTGAGTTAAAGCCTGAGAGGCACAACAGCTGAGCCCATGTGCGGTAGCTCCTGAAGCCCAGACACTCTAGAGCCTGTGCTCAGCAACAAGAGAAGCCACCGCGGTGAGAGGCCTGCACATGACAGTTAGAGAGTAGCCCCCGCTAGCCTCAACTAGAGAAAAGCCTGCACAGCAATATGTGCGTTTATGTCATATATATACACTTAATATACACAATACACACAGATATAAAACAATGGGAAGGGAGAGGCTGAATTTAAGTTTAAAAGCCGGAGACAACGTATCCTGACTTTGTGGCATCTCCTATCGCAGCACTGTCTGCCATGCATGACCTACATTCCGTTCACACAGAGGCAGTTTGGGGCAGGGGTGCTGAAATGATTTGTCTATTTCCGTTATGTGGTAAAGCAAAGAAGACTGTGAGTCTAGTGTTGTGACTCAGCGATTCTAGAAGGTGGAATCAATTACCTGATACATGCAAACTGTATTAGAGGAACCATGAATTGGAGATGTTATCAGGTATGACTCAGACAATGCAGAGACAGAGGACTCACGATAATTACTGATGAAAGGAAAGATAGGCGAACTTGGTCCCTGAATGAATGCACAGTCAATAAAGATTTTCTACATTTGCTACAAGCTATTTTTTTTTAGAGATGAATTAACTAAAACTCAGAGTTTTGTTAACTTTAAGAAGGAAATATAAACTAACCTAAATGCCATACCCTATGGGAAAATGTAGAAGCACCACACTCATAAATTCGATTGTAGTCAGAGGCTGAACATATCACCCAGGGAAATTTTGCCCACAGTAAGTACCTTAGCAGTTAAGGTTCCCGTTAAAAATTACTGTATTCAGGTCAAAACATCTAAGGTTCTGGAAAAAAAACAAAGAAAATTGAAAATAGGTTTGTATGACAATGCTCACACTTTTGTTCCGTAAAGAACAAGTAATAATTTTAACTTGTAATTTTGCAAAGATGAAACATCCAAAGTACTGTATTAATTGAAGTGTATAACCCAGCATTAAACACTGCAGCCTGATTACTTAATTACAGTGAATTGTAGCTGCCAAGACTTTAAAAGCATCACAGGTCAAGGCCTTAAGTTTTTTTCATCATTCAGAATGAAGCTGTGGGGACCAAGAAAAAATTTTGTAGTTTTTTAAATTTGGATTTGTGTTTATAGTTTGAATATTTAAAAGATTAGTAAAGACTAATATAGCAACATGTACAGTTCTTTAATTACTTAAATAATATGTTAAAAAAAAAACCTTAGAGGCAGAACACTTTTGATTAGAGAAGCTCCTAAAATTCTGACAATCCTTATAAGTTTAGTGACTATGTTCATTTATTTATTTATTAAACAGCATGCAAAAATTCCACAGATATTTTCTGCCATGCACAGTGTTAATCCTGGTGTCCCTTTAGGATTAAATAAGTCACTGTTGCAAATTGCAAAGTAATTTGCTATTCATTTAGTTTTTTTCTTAATTCTATATTTGGAGAAAAATCACTTTCCACTCATGATTTATGGATTTTCAAATTTTCTGTAACAACTAATTCCCATTGCCTTCTCTTTGAAGAGCATTGGAGCCAGCCAGCTAGTCTTCCTTTTCTCTGCATCAGGTTCCCTTTGTTAAACTCTGTTTCCTAGTCACTAATAACAAATCCAGGTCTACATGGTTGTGTGTGTGTGCATGGATGTTTGCATGTGTGTTACTGATGATACTAGAACACTACTGTTCCTCTGCTGCTGCTGCTAAGTCGCTTCAGTCGTGTCCGACTCTTCACGACCACATGGACTGCACCCTACCAAGCTCCTCTGTCCATGGGATTTTCCAGGCAAGAGTACTGGAGTGGGGTGCCGTTGCCTTCTCCGACTGTTCCTTTATGTGCACTAAATAAGTAAGAAATATAAACAAATCTTACATGATTTTTCTCTATCAAATCAAGCTGCTTTAAAGAACATTTGCCCTGTCTCTGCCTTCTGGTTTACCCGGGCTCCAAGATGCCAGTTTCTCTGGAACTCACATTTCCTTTGGCCTTTGAGGCCATCTCAAATTGAGACTTGACAAGGATTCAAGGTCAGATGTGTTAGAGTATATTACCATATCTTTCTCTGGGTGAATGGTACAATCTCTATAAGTCTTCCTACAATAGATTTTCTTTAACAGTATTAAGAATACAATGAAGCTGAAAAAAAACAAACACCCCCAAATACTCATTTTAAGCAGAGCTTATGCTCTTGGGCCAGATAAAAGGATGTTTAAATCTTGGTTCTGCCTCTTGTTTGCTGTGTGATCCTGGCAAGTTACCTATCTTCTGAGCTCCAGTTAATGAGTATATTAAGTAGGGTAAGAAGCATAAGTTGTTTTTAATGGTTATTGTGAGAATTAAAGAATTCCATGCACCTGAAGCACTTAATGCTGATGCATAGTTAGAATTCAAAAATTTTAACTATTTTCTATTTTATTTCATAAAATTGCTCACTTTTATTGGAGATGAGGGAAGTTGGGTGGAATGAAAGTTATTTCAATTTACCATTTAGAACATTTCTAATTAGCAAGTGAGACAGGAAGTTAGAGCAGCGGCCTAAGGGCTAATGCGGGTCAATCCTAAGAGGTACACTACACTTACGGGCCTCTTTTTCATCTGAACCCTGAATATGGTCTCTGCTCTGATTCTTTTCTACCACCCACCCAAGTGGAACTAGAAAGAGAAGTTTAAGAGAAGAGAGAGGATGCTGTTCACATTGAAGCCTGCCTCTCCAGCAATGCACCTACCCTGCAGATTCAGAGAAACATCCAGTAAATGAATGTATTGCTAAACGAGCTACCGTGCTAGATAACTGGAGCTTGGCACAGCGGGGAAAGCTCTGGGAGCTCATATCTGAGCACTGAGGGTTGAGGGAGCTCCCATCAGTCACCAACTGAAGGATGCAGGATGGAAAGAAAGTGAATAAGCATCAGTAGCATCAACATTCTTGTGACTCCTGCACGGACAAGAAAGCCCTCAGGCCAAGGGGAGCAGGTGCTGCAGTTGGAAGGCAGCAGGTTTAACCAAAGAGATGGAGAGGCAGGTACACAGGAGCGCCTAGTGTTTGCTGCAACACTGTGTTCTTCTGTCCTCCTGTTTTGCCAAAAGTTTTACTTTTGTTTTAGGTTTGAAGGATTTGTTAATAAAAGAAACCACTGGTTACACACAATTTCAATTTTTTATATAAGATTATTTGACTTAATTTCAATATGTAGTCATTAAAAGTAAAGGATTAATTGAGTAGGTCTGCTACCAAAACTGGGGTCTGGCTGCTCACTGCTCAGAAGACTTTAAAGACAGTAGGTTGGCTGAAAGGAAAGGTTGCTTTATTTCGGATGTTGGCAACCGGGGGAGAGGGCAGAAGTCTGTCCAAAGGCCAACTTTCCCAGCTGACAAGCAGAGGGTAAGAGCTTTTATAGACAGAGGGACAGAGCTATATGCAAAAACAGCACAGCCAACTCTGACGGTTCTCTTTAAAATCAGTCATCAGTGGTCTGACCAGCAACATCTTGATTGTTTTAGGTACAGTTAATCTTCAGTTCCAAAGTCAGTTTGTTTTCATTTCTTTAGGCCAGTTCTCAGAATTGTGGCAGCTTATGTCATGGCTACAGTCTGGTTATCATGTAGTTAACTTTACCTGGGTTTTCAACATCTGTAAGACGGCTCACAGAGTATGGCTCAGAATACTATCTAGGGCCTTTGAGAAGGAACTGAAGGTCCTTGACTATGCTTAATGACTATACTATTATTATTCTGTCTCCCTTGACTCTTTTCCTTTGTTTCTGCATTTTCTCACTTCTCAGATTAAGCTTACTCTTTGACTAAAGTTTTCCACAGACAAAAGGCAGGCTGTATAAGGACCATAGGGGGTCCTGCTCTGTTTCAGATCCATAGAGGATTCCTGCACAGCACTGTGTACACAGCAAACAGACAGTAAATGCCAGCCATTACTAGAAGGGAAACGACAGAATCTGTCACCAAGTCCAAACTCATGTGCTCGCCGCATGACAGGCCAATGAATCCGAGAGACAAGGTGCTGACGCGAAGTTACCAGAGAGTAACCCTGGTCAGAGTTCCTCAGTTGCTTCCACAACCTCTTGCCTGTTCTCAGAGAAGAAAGAAGCAGGAAAACATAGAGGAAGCCTTAGAGGAAACAGTACCAGATGTCTGCCTGTTACCAAAGTACCAGAATAAACCAAAACCTAGCCAGCTTGTAAGTCACATTAATGTGACTTCCCAGTCCCATTAAACCTGTGGCCTTTCTCCAAAAGGTTGGAGTTTTTCTTCTATGGGAAGCTTCCCAAACTGGCGCTGAAGCTCCCCACTAACAAAGTTACCCAGGGCTCTTCCAGGAAAATTTAGAATCAGATGCCTCAAGTTCAAGGGAGTCACCAGGCTTCCTCATTTTCAGAGTGTTCCTCTCCTTTGCCAAGTGATTCTAACTGCCAGCTTATTTAATTGTGAGCCATTCAGGGGCCATAGCTCTTCTTATTTAACATATCTAATATATGCCCCAAAGAGCTTTCCTTTGTGATAGATGAAATATTTCCCATTTTTATAAGTTTGATAACACCAAAACATAAAAGACATAGGCAAATTCTAACACAAATGACATAAATTTCAGCATGGATGCATAAATGAACTGATTCCCAAATCAGGCAAATAAATTTACCCTACAAAACAAACTAATTTCAACTAGGGTAGGCTTGCCCCACAGTAACCAATTCCCCAATGAACCAGCTCAAGTTAGAGTCCAACAAAACTTCCTCTCTCCAGCAGGGTACCCCAACCAAATTGGCTTGTCTTGTAAAGGAAATGCCCAAATTAAGGGGGAAATATTTTCCCGGTGTATACACTGGGGCAACTTACTCTCCAAAATCGAGCCCATAAACCCATAACAGAAAAGGTGGCACAAAAACACAAACAAATGAACTGGCTGAACTGGCTAGACTTATCCTACAAATGAAATCAAATCCGTTGACTCAGGAGAGAGATGGGAGGCAGGTTCAAAAGGGAGGGGATATATGTATACCTATGGCTGATTCAGACTGAAGTTTGACAGAAAACAACAAAATTCTGTAAAGTAATTATACTTCAATAACAGTAAATTAATTAAAAAAAAAAATCCGTTGACTCGAAGTTTGTCAGTTCCTTGTCTCAATTGCCAAACGCTGGGGACAGTCAGTGATGCTTCAGGGAATCTTGAAGGAAAGATCCTCAGGACAAATGGTCCCAGCAGCTGCAAGGGCCTTGCTCCAATATTCTCTGACTGGGGCCGTCTAGTCACAAGCAGCAAGGCTCCTGGCTGGCTAAGCCAGATTTGCTACCAACTCCAGCTTGCTCATCTTGCTACATGACAGGCCAGTGAATCTGAGAGACAAGGTGTTGAGGCAAGAAATATCACTTTATTTAGAAAGCTGGTTGAGAAGATGGCAGACTAATGTCTCAGAGGAACCCTCCTGCGAGATCTGGACGCCAGGTTCTTTTATAGAGTTAGAGAAGCAATGAGGAGCTAACGTCTAAAGGCAGAATAGGGAGGGAGAGGCAGTGGGGAAGGAAAGTGAAAGGGTTTTCAGTCTTGCAAAACCTCTCTGGGAATGGTCAACCTTTGGTAGAGGTGGGCTTCCCTGGTGGCTCAGAGGTTAAAGCGTCTGCCTCCAATGTGGGAGACCCGGGTTCGATCCCTGGGTCGGGAAGATCCCCTGGAGAAGGAAATGATAACCCACTCCAGTATTCTTGCCTGGAGAATCCCATGGACGGAGAAGCCTGGTAGGCTACAGTCCATGGGGTCGCAAAGAGTCAGACACGACTGAGCGACGGAACGGAACGGATTCACAGGTAGGCAGGGTCAGATTATCTCTCTCTGAGTGGAACAAAAGCACTTTCGTTTACAATCAAATAGAGGATGCTGAAGCTGAATCTCCAATACTTTGGCCACCTGATATGAACAAACGAATCATTAGAAAAGACCCTGATTGTTGGGAAAGATTGAAGGCAGGAGGAGAAGGGGATGACAGAGAATAAGGTGGTTGGATGGCATCACTGATTCAATGGACATGAATTTGAGTAAGCTCCAGGAGAAGGTGGACAGAAAGCCTGGCATGCTCCAGTCCATGGGGTCGCAAAGAGTCAGACATGACTGAGCGACTCAACAAAACAGAGGGTCTGGGTCCTCTGAGGCAGGTTATTATGTATGATTATAGCAACAAAAACAAGGAAAAGAAAGTCAAAGAAACAGTTTCTAACATGGAGCCAGAATTGGCTTCTCTGCAACATAATCAATGGGTTTTATGTGACTTGTTCTTTGTTTATATTATTTAATTAAATATTCAGAATGATCTTATGACTTTAGCTCCCATCTGCCTTTAAGAACGGAGAAGGCAATGGCAAGCCACTCCAGTACTCTTGCCTAGAAAATAGCATGGACAGAGGAGCCTGGTGGGCTGCAGTCCATGGGGTCGCTACTAGTCGGAGACGACTGAGCGACTTCACTTTCACTTTTCACTTTCACACATTGGAGAAGGAAATGGCAACCCACTCCAGTGTTCTTGCCTGGAGAATCCCAGGGACGGCGGAGCCTGGTCGGCTGCCGTCTATGGGGTCGCACAGAGTCGGCCACGACTGAAGCGACTTAGCAGCAGCAGCAGCAGCCTTTAAGAAAATGGAGGTTAAGTTGGAATCTGAACCCAGCTCTTAACTCTAAAGCCTGTATGTTCCTCTCCACTACCACGGAGCAATGGAAAAGGGTACCTACAGCCTTCCCTCAAATCAGTGGCATTTCAACTGAGAGTTAACTGACTGCAGTAGATTTCTGAGCTCCTCAGAACTAGTCGGGGGTAGAGGAGGGATTTAAAGTGAGGTTGATCCAGTTCTGGGCTTCAGCGTGAAACCATGAAGTTACTCTTTCAACTCCATTGCTTTTTCCATCCTGCCTCTCCAGATCAAAGCAACCTCCCCCTCTTCTGATACTTCAGTCTCATTAAGGACTTGATAAACATCCTTATATGCACATTGATTGTAAATGCTGATATTTTTTGGAAATGCACCATTGCAAAACTGCTTTCGAAAGTAGGCCAGTCAAGTGCATTGATTCCAATAAAGGTCTTCAATTCAGTTCAGTCACTCAGTCATGTCCAACTCTTTGCGACCCCATGAATCACAGCACGCCAGGCCTCCCTGTCCATCACCAACTCCTGGAGTTCACTCAAACTCAGGTCGATCCAGTTGGTGATGCCATCCAGCCGTCTCATTCTCTGTCGTCCCCGTCTCCTCCTGCCCCCAATCCCTCCCAGCATCACAGTCTTTTCCAATGAGTCAACTCTTCGCATGAGGGGGCCAAAGTATTGGAGTTTCAGCTTTAGCATCAGTCCTTCCAAGAACACCCAGGACTGATCTCCTTTAGAATGGACTGATTGGATCTCCTTGAAGTCCAGGGGACTCTCAAGAGTCTACATCACAGTTCAAAAGCATCAATAATAAAGGTCTTACTAAATTTGATTCCCCTTTGAAAACTTGCAAAACTGTCATAAAAATACCATTGGAATTAAGTAGGCTGGATTTCCCTAGATGAGATTCCCAGATAAGCACCAGCTTCTTAGAACTTGAGATGTCTCAGCAAGTAACAGATAAATGCCCCTGTACCAAGGTCCCAATGCAGTGATTTCTCTGGGCAGCGGCTCAGTTCTTAGTCACCAAGTATAGCATTTACTGTGTCTCCTCTAGGGTACAGATATTACTGTTACTGTGAACAAGGGAATGAGAGAATGCAACCAAGAGGATGATACAGCAGCTAGAGCCAAACTGCTTACACCTGTCAAAGAGCACTTATCAAGTGTTGGCAAGGGTGTGGAGAACAGGGAATCCTCCTGCTCTGTTGGTGGGAATGCAAATTGGTGCAGCTCTTATGGAAAAAAAGCAAGGAGGTTCCTCAAAAAGTTAAAAATAGAACTACCATATGGTCTGCAGGACTTTCCTGGTGGCTCAGCGGTAGAGAATTGCAGAGTCAGACACAACTGAGCACACACACATAGGATGATCCAGTAGTCTTACTGAGACCGGAAGACAAGAGTACAGCCATCTTGGAAAAGGACCGGGGAACAGCCTAGGCCAAAACAGGTCTTACAAGCTAAAACAGGCCCTGGGGGCCAGAGTCCCAGAGGGGGAAGCAAAAAAGCCTGCAGGGATAAAAGATGAACTTTGTTTCACTAACAAATGTATCTAGTTATCACAAGACAACAACCTCAATTATTTTAACCTTATCTGTTCTGGTGCATTCCTGAATAGAATTTTCATGCATTCTTTTTTCTTCACAAAAGGACTACCTGTTTCTGATAGCCACCTGCTGCTAATCAAAGATGTTTGATTTCTGGAAATCAATGGTCTTGAGACAAACTCTACCTTTCCTTAGAAAAGTGACTCAGCCCTTCCCATTCAGGGAGCGGGCATTTTCCTTCCTTCTCCCTTGTGCACAACCTCTTTTAATAAAAAGTTTTGCTTGCCTAAGAGTCTTGTAGAAGCGGTGTTCATATCTATGGTATTGCTGTCAAAATTCTGGAAAAAGCCCAGTAATGCTCCTTCTGGGTATTTATCTGATTGAAACAAAAGCACTGTCTTGAAGAGGTATCTGTATTCCCATGTTCATAGTGACATCACTCACAATAGCCAAGACATGGAGGCAAGCTAAGTGTCCATGGAGGAATAACGCATAAAGAAAATGTGGTATATACACACAATGGAATATTCGGTTCAGTTAAGTCGCTCAGTTGTGTCTGACTCTTTGCGACCTCATGGACTGTAGCACGCCAGGCTTCCCTGTCCATCACCAACTCCCGGGGCTTACTCAAACTCATGTCTATTGGATCGGTGATACCATCCAACCATCTCATCCTCTGTCAGCCCCTTCTCTCCAGTCTTTCCCCGCATCAGGGACTTTTCCAATGAGTCAGTTCTTCTCATTAGATGGCCAAAGTATTGGAGTTTCAGCTTCAGCATTGGTCCTTCCAATGAATATTCAGGACTGATTTCCTTTAGGATTGACTGGTATGATCTCCTTGCAGTCTGAGGGACTCAAGAGCCTTCTCTAACACCACAGTTCAAAAGCATCAGTTCTTTGGTGCTCAGCTTTCTTTATAGTTCAACTCTCACATCCATACATGACTACTGGAAAAACCATAATTTTGACTACATGGATCTTTGTTGGCAAAGTGAAGTCTCTGCTTTTTCATATGCTGTCTAGGTTGGTCATAGCTTTTCTTCCAAGGAGCAAGCGTCTTTTAATTTCATGGCTGCAGTCACCATCTGCAGTGATTTTGGAGTCCCCCAAAATAAAGTCTGTCAGTTTCCATTGTCTCCCTATCTATTTGGCATGAAGTGATGGGACCGGATGCCATGATCTTAGTTTTCTGAATGCTGAGTTTTAAGCCAGCTTTTTCACTCTCCTCTTTCACTTTCATCAAGAGGTTCTTTAGTTCTTCTTCACTTTCTGCCAAAAGTGTGGTATCATCTGCATATCTGAGGTTATTGATATTTCCCCTGCAATCTTGATTCCAATTTGATTCCATTGTTGATTGAATCTTATTTAGCCATGAAAAGAAAATCTTGCCTTTTATGATAGCATAATGCCCTCAAGGTCCAACCATGTTAAGTGAAATCAGAAATATACATGCCATATGATCAGAATTGTATGTGGATTTTTAAATAGCTGAATTTATAGAAGTAGAAAGTAGAGTGGTGGTAACCAAGGGCAGGGGGGAGTAGGAGAAATGGGGAAATGTTGATTGAAGGGGCCACACTTCTAGCTATAAGATGAATAAAATCTGGGCAATATAATGTATAGCAGGAGATACCAAATCAGGTTTGTCTTGTCCTGAAGCTTGGCAAGTGAAAAAATGCTAAGAAGCTGAGGTCTGCAGCAAAGAGAGAGTTGAGAGAAGACAGGAGAAGAAGCCCTCCACCCAACACCTTCGAGGTGAGGAGCTAGGGGTATTTATAAGATGAGGAGTAAAAGCAGCAGGGTGGTCTGAGGCATGGGGAATATGGGGAAAGGAAATTTGAAAGCTGTTAAGAGAGTAATAGAGCTTAAATGTTCTCATCACACACAAAAAAGGGAAAGGAGGTTAGAGGGAAATATCACTATAAACAAAACTAGTGGAAGTGACTGAATTCCAGTTGAGCTATTTCAAATCCTAAAAGATGATGCTGTGAAAGTGCTGCACTCAGTGTGCTAGCAAATTTGAAAAACTCAGCAGTGGCCACAAGACTGGAAAATGTCCGTTTTCATTCCAATCCCAAAGAAAGGTAATGCCAAAGAATGCTCCAGCTACTGCACAATTGTACTCATCTTACACACTAGTAAATTAATGCTCAAAATTACCCAAGCCAGGATTTAGCAGTACATGAACTGTGAACTTCCAGATGTTCAAGCTGGTTTTAGAAAAGGCAGAGGAACCAGAGATCAAATTGCCAACATCTGTTGGATCATCGAAAAAGCAAGAGAGTTACAGAAAAACATCTATTTATGCTTCATTGACTATGCCAAAGCCATTGATTGTGTGGATCACAATAAACTGTGGAAAATCCTTCACAAAATGGGAATACCAGAACACCTGACCTGCCTGTTGAGAAATCTGAATGCAGGTCAGAAAGCAACAGTCAGAACTGGACATGAAACAACAGACTGGTTCCAAATAGGGAAAGGAGTACGTCAAGGCTGTATATTGTCATCCTGCTTACTTAACTTATATGCAGAGTACATCATGAGAAACTCTGGGCTGGAATCAAGCACAAGCTGGAATCAAGATTGCTGGGAGAAATATCACTAACCTCAGATATGCAGACGACACTATCCTTATGGCAGAAAGCAAAGAAGAACTAAAGAGCCTTTTTATGAAAGTGAAAGAGGAGAGTGAAAAAGTTGGCTTAAAGCTCAACATTCAGAAAACTAAGATCATGGCATCCGGTCCCATCACTTCATGCCAAATAGATGGGGAAACAGTGGAAACAGTGGCTGACTTTCTTTTGGGGGGGCTCCAAAATCACTGCAGATGGTGGTTGCAGCCATGAAATTAAAAGACACTCCTTGGAAGGAAAGTTATGACCAATCTAGATAGCATATTAAAAAGCAGAGACTTCACTTTGCCAATAAAGGTCCGTCTAGTCAAGGCTACGGTTTTTCCAGTAGTCATGTATGGATGTGAGAGTTAGACTATAAAAAAGTTGAGCACCGAAGAATTGATGATTTTCAACTGTGGTGTTGGAGAAGACTCTTAAGAGTCCCTCAGACTGCAAGGAGATCCAACCAGTCCATCTTAAAGGTTTGAACCCTAGGTAGAACCCTCCTGCATTCGCTGGTGGATTCTTTACCACTGAGCCACCAGGGAAGCCACAAGGCACTCCATCAGCTTATAAAAATAACTCATCAATCTGAGATCCCAAGGATCTTAAAAGCCCTTGTGTTAGGAACCTGGGACAGAAAAAAACAAGTAACAAAAGGTGTTCCTGTCATCCTTACTACCCAGGAAATTAAAAGGGTTTTAGGAGTTCTGTACCAGGAAGCAGGAACCAAACATATATTTCTTTTTATGTAACAATATAAGAATTGGTGATCTTTCCATATTAACACATAGAAGTTATTCACTTTTTACTATTTACATCTGTGTAGCTTCCCTGGTGGCTCAGATGGTGAAGAATCTGCCTGCAGTGTGGGAGACCTGGGTTCGATCCCTGGGTCAGAGAGATCCCCTGGAGAAGGGAATGGCTACCCAGTCCAGTATTGTTGCCTGGAGAATTCCATGGACAGCGGAGCCTAGTGGGCTACAGTCCACGGGGTCGCAAAGAGTTGGACACAACCGAGTAACTAAGCACAGCACAGCACAGTATTCTATTGTGTGGCTATACCATAGTTTATCTAACTAGTCCCCATTAATTTGTGAGTAGGGCATTAAGATAAACTTAATGGACATTCAGATTGTTTGAAATCTTATAATTATAAACAACCTTGCAATGAATAAATCTGCATGAATGACTTTTTCTCTTACACATCTATTTCTTAGAATAAATTTCCAGAAGTAGGATTATTAGGTTGATGGGTAAATACCCTTTTGATGGTTATTGTCAAATTATCCTTCAAAGGATTCTCCCACCAGTGTTAGATAAGAGCCTCTCTCTCCTTTGCCCTGACAATAGAATGTATTGTCACACTCTTGGATTTTTGCCAATCTGAAAAGCCTGAAACGGTTTCCCACTACAGTTTTGATTTACAGTTGTATTTTTATGACTGAAATTGAGAATCTTTTCATATGTTTAAGGACATTTATATTCCTTTTCTAGGAAAAGGGAGGGAGGGCTTACATTGTCTGAAACGAATTACAAGTATCTTTCCCTGTTTCACTTATCTTTTGACTTTGCTCTTGGTATATTATTACCATAGATTATTACAAATTATTGAGTGTAGTTCCCTGTGCTGTATAGTAGGTCCTCATTGTTGTTGTTTGCCTGTTTTATATATCAGTTCAGTTCAGTTCAGTTCAGTCGTTCAGTCCTGTCTGACTCTCTGCGACCCCATGAATCACAGCACGCCAGGCCTCCCTGTCCATCACCAACTCCCGGAGTTCACCCAAACTCATGTCCATCGAGTCGGTGATGCCATCCAGCCATCTCATTCTCTGTTGTCCCCGTCTACTCCCACCCCCAATCCTTCCTAGCATCAGACTCTTTTTCCAGTGAGTCAACTCGTTGCATGAGGTGGCCAAAGTATTGGAGTTTCAGCTTTAGCATCAGTCCTTCCAATGAACACCCAGGATTGATCTCCTTTAGAATGAACTGGTTGGGTCTCCTTGCAGTCCGAGGGACTCTCAAGAGTCTTCTCCAGCACCACAGTTCAAAAGCATCAATTCTTCGGTGTATATGTTAATCCCAAACTCCTAATTTATTTCCCCCATCCCCTTTCTCTGTCTGTGAATCTGTTTCTATTTTATAAATAAATTCATTTGCATCATGTTTTAGATTCCATTTATAAGTGGTATCACATGATATTTGTCTTTTTCTTTCTGACTTTTTTCCCTTAGTACGATAATCTTTAGATCCATCCATGTTGTTTCAAATGACATTATTCTTTTTTATGGTGGAATAGTATTCCATTATGCATATATACAACATTTTATTAATTTATAATATTTATATTATGTTAATCAATATAAATATTAATTTATAGTATTGCTTTTGGGGGGTGAGAGAAAGACCTTCTCTTAGTGCTTCAAATGAGAAAGTCACTCCTGTTAATTATATTGAGTCTGAAAGTCTCACCTTTTTACAGGTCAATACACCTTAGAACCAGAGGTGCTTCCATCACTAGCCTCCTAGCATGGGAAGCAGCAGTGGGCAGTTATGTATGAGACAGGTAATGGATGATGCTCCTAATTTGCAGAGGGGCATGAGAAGTGTGAGGGTTTAGGGGTAAGAGGGGAGGTGGTCTCTTGTTTTATTCGGATGTTTGAAGCAATTTCAACTATGGAACTTCTTTGGAGGAGTTCTGAGAAACTAATACAGGAAATATCTAATTACTACCAGACAGAATCTAGGTTGAAAGTGTTATGGTTGAGGCATGTCTCTCAGAGTTCTAAATCTTTTGTTCATTGACTTTTTTTAAAATTTATTTATTTTAACTGGAGGCTAATTACTTTACAATATTGTATTGGTTTTGCCATACATTGACATGAATCTGCCCCGGGTTGACTTTCAAAAATATCCTGTTACTTTAGAGCCTGGAAAAGAAAAGGGAATGCCACCTTGAACTTTGGCTAATAAGACTCCTAAACCATTTCTTGTCCACTATGTTCTAAAAAAAGAAAAAAGCAGAACCACCATATGGGAGAGTCTCCAGCACCATCTTTATGTAGGACCTGTGTACACCTAGTACTTCCCACTTCCAGGCAATGCTGTAGAACAGTATTTTCTTAAGAGAAAGTGTACCTGTAGCATAAAACAAATCCTGTGAGTTTCCCCAAGGTGTATGCAATATGAGGATTGCTTGTCATTCAGCCGCTGTGAAAATAGCCTATTATGGGTCTGCTGCTGCGCTTCTCTCTTTGTATGCATCACTGCATTGGATCCTCCGATAGCTCAGATGAAGTTAGCTCTGAGGGGCTTAGTAACTTACTAACTGTGCTCAAGCAGGAGCCTGGCAGGGTTGTGCGTGCATGGGTGAATGTGAGCTGGCTGAGGAGGTGGGAGTGGGAGTGGGCAGGAAACCCTCTGCTCTCAATGCTGCCAACTTCTGAGTCATTTTCTCAGTAGGTGCCCGTGTTATCCATCCCCAGATTATCTGTGGTTTGTTTCAGGGTAACTTCACCACACCCCATAGTGGGAATGCCTCCCTATTTCTCCCCACACTTTCTCTTTCTCCCACTTTGCAGTAATAATTTTGTCATCTCTAATTCTCCTAGATCCCTCTGGTGTTTGAAGAAAGCTTCAGTGTTTGTTCCAGGCTGTGATTGGTATCTTCCCAAAACTTGCTCTGTGTTTTGCTCATATAGTTCAGTTCAGTTCAGTCGCTCAGTCGTGTCCGACTCTCCGCGACCCCATGAATCACAGCACGCCAGGCCTCCCTGTCCATCACCAACTCCCGGAGTTCACTCAAACTCATGTCCACAGAATCGGTGATGCCATCCAGCCATCTCATTCTCCGTCGTCCCCTTCTCCTCCCGCCCCCAACCTTTCCCAGCATCAGAGTCTTTTCCAGTGAGTCAACCCGTCTCATGAGGTGGCCAAAGTATTGGAGCTTCAGCTTCAGCATCAGTCCCTCCAATGAACATCCAGGATTGATCTCCTTTAGAATGGACTGGTTGGATCTCCTTGCAGTATAAGGGACTCTCAAGAGTCTTCTCCAACACCACAGCTCAAAAGCATCGATTCTTCGGCGATCAGCTTTCTTCACAGTCCAACTCTCACATCCATACATGACCACAGGAAAAACCATTGCCTTGACTAGACGGACCTTGGTCGGCAAAGTAATGTCTCTGCTTTTTAATATACTATCAAGGTTGGTCATAACTTTCCTTCCAAGGAGCAAGCGTCTTTTAATTTCATGGCTGCAATCAGCATCTGCAGTGATTTTGGAGCCCAAAAAAACAAAGTCTGACACTGTTTCCACTGTTTTTCCATCTATTTCCCATGAAGTGATGGGACCAGATGCCATGATCTTCGTTTTCTGAATGTTGAGCTTCAAGCCAACCTTTTCACTCTCCTCTTTCACTTTCACCAAGAGGCTTTTGAGTTCCTCTTCACTTTCTGCCATAAGGGTAGTGTCATCTGCATATCTGAGGTTATTGATATTTCTCCCAGCAATCTTGATTCCAGCTTGTGCTTCTTCCAGCCCAGCGTTCCTCATGATGTACTCTGCATATAAGTTAAATAAGCAAGGTGACAATATACAACCTTGACGTACACCTTTTCCTATTTGGAACCAGTCTGTTGTTCCATGACTGGTTCTAACTGTTGCTTCCTGACCTGCATACAGGTTTCTCAAGAGGCAGGTCAGGTGGTCTGGGATTCCCATCTCTTTCAGAATGTTCCACAGTTTATTGTGATCCACACAGTCAAAGGCTTTGGCATAGTCAATGAAGCAGAAATAGATGTTTTTCTGGAACTCTCTTGCTTTCTCCATGATCCAGCGGATGTTGGCAATTTGATCTCTGGTGCCTCTACCTTTTCTAAAACCTGCTTGAACATCTGGGAGTTCACGGTTTACATACTGCTGAAGCCTGGCTTGGAGAATTTTGAGCATGACTTTACTAGCGTGTGAGATGAGTGCAATTGTGCGGTAGTTTGAGCATTCTTTGGCATTCCCTTTCTTTGGGATTGGAATGAAGACTGACCTCTTCCAGTCCTGTGGCCACTGCTGAGTTTTCCAAATCTGCTGGCATATTGAGTGCAGCACTTTCACAGCATCATCTTTCAAGACTTGAAATAGCTCAACTGGAATTCCATCACCTCCACTAGCTTTGTTCCTAGTGATGCTTTCTAAGGCCCACTTGACTTCACATTCCAAGATGTCTGGCTCTAGGTCAGTGATCACATTATCGTGACTATCTTGGTCGTGAAGATCTTTTTTGTACAGTTCTTCTGTGTATTCCTGCCACCTCTTCTTAATATCTTCTGCTTCTGTTAGGTCCATACCATTTCTGTCCTTTATCGAGCCCATCTTTGCATGAAAAGTTCCCTTGGAATCTCTAATTTTCTTGAAGAGGTCTCTTGTTTTTCCTATTCTGTTGTTTTCCTCTATTTCTTTGCATTGATCACTCATATAGTTAGACAACATTTAATCATTGTTAACAATGGTAGATTTTTCTCTACAGGCATTAAACTTTTTTTTTTTTCAGTTTTCTTTTAACTAAAGTAATATGTACTGTTAGAAATATCCAAAGACTGCAGAAATACGTACTGTGAGAAATGAAGGTCCTTTGTAATGCCACTTTATAGAGGAAACCATTTTTTTTCAAAGGTATGCTGCCTAGATTGTTCTTATTTTATTTATCTAAAACAGTAGGGTCATGTTAAGCACACTGTTTCACAGTTAGCTTTCTTCACTTAGGAAGTCCTCCAAGCCTATTCATTTGCTGAAATCTCTGTTGTGGTGATGATACAGAATACTCACCCCACTCCTTCTCTTATCTGTGGCTGCATGCTGCGGGGAAAAAGGACACTGAAGATTGAGGGGCCTTGGGTTTCTAGTCGTGGTTCTTCCACTAGCTCGCTGGGGGACTACTGAAAAATTATTAGGCCTCTTTGGCCTCAGTCTTCTTCTTTGTAAAGTTAAGGGGTGGGCACGTGATCTCAGCTCTATCAGACCAGCCCTCTTGGGAACAGAGATGCAGAGAGCACCTATCCATGCCCCAGACTCTGTCCCAGGTGCTGAGGAAGCAGCCATGAACACAAGAAAATCCCTTCCTTCAGAAAGCTTCCATTTCAGTGTTGAATGTTGCCCCCTCTGAAGAGCATACCCAAGCTTCCTCAAACAATTCTATCTCCACTCTCTCCATTTCTTCACCCTCCAATTATTCTCCAGAACTTGGCAACAATGTTCTTGCTTCAACCACTCCTAAGAAAGAACTCTAACAAACACCAGCAGATTTTTATTTGGTCTTCATTTTACCCGAGCTTTATGTGGAAGTTAACACCTTCATGATTTTCTTCTTTTATCAACAGTCTTCCACAGCACACTTTCTTCTGAAAATGCTTACTTCTTCTTCTGAATATATAGTCAATCCTCACAATTTGAAGATTCCATACCTGTGAATTCACCTACCATAAAATTTATTTGTAACCCTTAAACCAAAATACATGGTGCTTTCGAAGTCATTTGCAAACATGCACAGAACAGTGAAAAATATGAGTTGCCCCACTTTCTTCTTCTCAGCCAATGTACAACAAGGTGATGCTCTGCTTTTTTGTTTAAGCTCTCGTGGTATACTTGTTTAATTTCCTATTTAGTACCACTTTTTTTTTTTAATTTTGGTGCTTTACACTAACGATTTTGCAGTTTAAAATGCCTGCCCAGCCACATGCCCCTCATTCCCCCAGCATAATGCTAAAGTCCTGTCAAGGGATCCTAAGTGCAAGACACCTTATAGACCTTACAGATAAAGGTCGATGTGATGTACCTTACAGAAAAAATACATGCGATGTGAAATATGCATGTTAGATAAGTTTCATTCAAGTATGAGTTATAATGTTATTGGTTCCAAGTTCAGTGCTAATGAATCAACAATATATATATATATATATATATAAAGGTATTTTTAAACACAGGTTTAAAAAATGGTTATAATTGATACATTGATAAAAATGCTGTGACCAGAGACTTGCAGGAACCTAACCTTATATTTTCCCTGAGAGCAATTGCTCAGTAATTGCCAATTCAGTGTTCATGGAGACTTTATGGAACATAACCACCAACCATAAGGAAAAAGCATGGAGGTTCCTCAAAAGATTAAAAATGGAACTACCACATCATTCAGCCATCTCACTTCTGGGTATATCTGAAAGAAATGAAATCACTCTCTTGAAGACATTCTGTTCCCCTGTGTTCACTGCAGCATTATTCACAACAGTCAAGACATGAAACAACCTAAGTATTCTTCAACAGATAAATACAAAAGAACATGTGTTATACATGTATAGAAATATACACCATTGGATATTATTCAGCTACAAAAAGAATGAAATCCTGCCTTTTGTGGCCACATGAATGGACCTGAGGGCATTATGCTAAGTGAAATAAGAGAAAAGAAAATATGGGTCTTACTTGTATCTAATCTAAAAAAAAGTGAACTCCTAGAAACCGAGAGGAAAATGGTGGTTGCTAGGGGCTGGGGTGTGAGTGCGGTGTGTGGGAAATTTGGTCAAAGGGTATAAGCTTCCAGTTATAAGATGAATACATTTTGAAGATCTAATTACAGCATGGTGACTATAGTTAATGATACTGTGTTATGTACTTGGAAGTTGTTAAGAGAGTAGATCTTAAATCTTATCATCACACACAAAAATATAGTCATTATGTGAAGTGATAAAAGTGTCAATTAACCTTGTTTTAGTAATCATTTCACAGTATATACATGTGTGTATCAAATCATCATGTGTATACCTTAAACTTACATGTCTTATATCAATTACATCTCAATAAACTTGGGGGATTAAAGAGTTTAACTACCTTGAATAGTGAGAGTCAATTGTATTTTTAAATCCAGCTCCTCTTTCTCTATCATTCCTTAAATATTGGCATCATTTAAGACTTCCTCTCATTCTATAAATGCTCCAAAACAACCCCTTTCTCTTCTAGGAAAGACTAAACCTTCTCCTAAACTCTACACCTGTATATCCAGCTGCTTAACTGTACTCCACAGGCTTTCCCAATTCAGAATCCTGAACTGTACTCACTAGCTCACTGCCATTTCTCCCCAAAATGGTCCCCAGTTTCACAAACAGTGCCACCCAGGGAGGTAAACCTGTGCTTCTGACTTCTCTGATCCCATACACCCATCTCCAGCCCCTAGGTGGTTGATTCTACATCTGATATCTCAGCTCATCCTCCTTCACTTTGCTCCCCCTTTGAGCTAGACTCTGACTGCTTACCTACAGTGTTTCACTGGTTTCTCGATTCTCCTGCCTGTTTTCAGTATTGTACCCCTATTCTCACGACTTTAATCTAGCTTCCAGACTTCAGCCAGAGTGAGAGTTTCATCAAAGCAAAGCTAGCATTTACTTCACACCTCTGTGTCCCAGGCACTGTGCTAGAGACCTGACACACATTATGTATAATTCTCATGGTGTACACAGTTACACCCACTTGCCATCAAAGGAAACTGAGTTCCAAGATGCTGATATCCTGACTCTTGATCACTAAACAAGACCCTTTATGACTCAGTCTGCTTTACTTCTATAGCTTCTTTTCTTGACAAATTTTTCTTACCCTTCTGTGCATCCTATTCTCCAGCAATTCCAAACTATCCATGGTTTCCCAAACACCTTGTGCTGCTCCACATTTCCATGCCATTCTTTAGTCATGCCCTCTGCTTGCTGTGATCTTTCTTTCCTTGTCCATGTGTAAGATATTACTGGACTTACCACACTCAGTTTAAGCTTTCCAGGTAGAGTTGGCCACACCCTTTCTGTTCTCACTATACTCTGCAGAAATCTCAGTTTCAGCATCACTTTACCACATTTACTGATTAAATGTCTTTACTTCTCTATGGAAACTCTTCATATTCTACATCCTTTCTCTGGGTGAGTTCATCCCTTCCCATGACTTCAGTAACTATCAATAAGATGGTGAGTTTCTAGTCAATAATAATCTAATAAGCTGATCAGGTATTTCTGCTCAGATCCTTATCCCTCTATCCAATAGCTTACTTGGACCTCTGTACTAATGTGGTCCAAACCAAACTGACTAATTATTTTCTGTCTCCAAGCTGCTCTTCTTTTAGATGCCCAGTGAATGAAACCCCGTTTGTTTGCTATTCACGGTAGAAAATTCAGAGTAGTCAACTTTTTTCTTCTCCCTCTGTCTTAATACACCATCAATCTGTATGTTCTAGTGATCCTAGGTCCGTCCTACTCATGTGTTTTGCAGCCATCACTTTTCTCTCCACCCAAATCGGTCACTCTATCCCACTATCTTCCCATTTCTGCATCAGCCTCCTACCTCACTTCTCTATCTCCAATCTTGCCAAAACTGTTCTTTTCAGTCTCATCAGAATGCTCTTTCTAAAGAACAAGCAGGAGCTCATTGGTTTCTGGCTCTGTAACCTTTCTGCACCTTGACATTGAGTTACTAAACCTAACTTGGGTCCACTCACCTGAGCGCAGTAAAACCCATCTGCGACAATGGGTTTGGTGAAGGAAAGCGCACCATTTACTGTAGGGTGCCAAACAAGGAATGTGAACGGCTAATGCTCGGAAGGCCTGAACTCTCCAGTGGCTTTCAGGAAAAGGTTTCCAAAGACAGGGTGAGCGGCAGGGTTGTAGTATGAATTATTAGCTTGTGGACATCCTTCTGATTGGTTGGTGGTGAGGTAATCGGGAGTCAGCTTCATCAGTCTTCTGATTTCAGCCAGTCTGGGGTCTATGTGCTTATGAGCAGCATACAGGTAACTTCTTCCACTGGTGGGGCTTTCAATGTCTGTAAAACACCTCAAAGGATGTGGTTCAGAATATTATCTATAGTCCTTTGAGTCAGTTCTAATGATGTGTATGGAGCCTATTATACAGAGTGAAGTAAGTCAGAAAGAGAAACACAAATACTAGCTGTGAAAAGAAGAGAAGCGAAAAGCAAAGGAGAAAAGGAAAGATATAAGCATCTGAATGCAGAGTTCCAAAGAATAGCAAGGAGAGATAAGAAAACCTTCCTCAGCGATCATTGCAAAGAAATAGAGGAAAACAACAGAAAAGGCAAAACAAGAGATTTCTTCAAGAAAATTAGAGATTCCAAGGGAACATTTCATGCAAAGATGGGCTCGATAAAGGACAGAAATGGTATGGACCTAACAGAAGCAGAAGATATTAAGAAGAGGTAGCAAGAATACACAGAAGAATTGTACAAAAAAGATCTTCACGACCAAGATAGTCACGATAACGTGATCACTGACCTAGAGCCAGACATCTTGGAATGTGAAGTCAAGTGGGCCTTAGAAAGCATCACTATGAACAAAGCTAGTGGAGGTGATGGAATTCCAGTTGAGCTATTTCAAATCTTGAAAGATGATGCTGTGAAAGTGCTGCACTCAATATGCCAGCAAATTTGGAAAACTCAGTAGTGGCCACAGGACTGGAGAAGGTCAGTCTTCATTCCAATCCCAAAGAAAGGCAATGCCAAAGAATGCTCAGACTACCGCACAATTGCACTCATCTCACACGCTAGTAAAGTGATGCTCAAAATTCTCCAAGCCAGGCTTCAGCAATATGTGAACCGTGAACTCCCAGATGTTCAAGCAGGTTTTAGAAAAGGCAGAGGCACCAGAGATCAAATTGCCAACATCCGCTGGATCATGGAGAAAGCAAGAGAGTTCCAGAAGAGCATCTATTTCTGCTTCATTGACTATACCAAAGCCTTTGACTGTGTGGATCACAATAAACTGTGGAACATTCTGAAAGAGATGGGAATCCCAGACCACCTGACCTGCCTCTTGAGACACCTGTATGCAGGTCAGGAAGCAACAGTCAGGACTGTACATGAAACAACAGACTGGTTCCAAATAGGAAAAGGAGTGCGTCAAGGCTGTATATTGTCACCCTGCTTATTTAACTTATATGCAGAGTACATCATGAGGAACACTGGGCTGGAAGAAGCACAGGCTGGAATCAAGATTGCTGGGAGAAATATCAATAACCTCAGATATGCAGATGACACCACCCTTATGGCAGAAAGTGAAGACGAACTAAACAGCTTCTTGATGAAAGTGAAAGAGGAGAGTGAAAAGGTTGGCTTGAAGCTCAACATTCAGAAAACAAAGATCATGGCATCTGGTCCCATCACTTCATGGGAAATAGATGGAAAAACAGTGGACACAGTGTCAGACTTTATTTTTTTGGGCTCCAAAATCACTGCAGATGCTGATTGCAGCCAGGAAATTAAAAGACGCTTGATCCTTGGAAGGAAAGTTATGACCAACCTTGATAGTATATTAAAAAGCAGAGACATTACTTTGCCAACCAAGGTCCATCTAGTCAAGGCAATGGTTTTTCCCGTGGTCATGTATGGATGTGAGAGTTGGACTGTGAAGAAAGCTGATCGCCGAAGAATTGATGCTTTTGAACTGTGGTGTTGGAGAAGACTCTTGAGAGTCCCTTGTACCACAAGGAGATCCAACCAGTCCATTCTAAGGGAGATCGATCCTGGGTGTTCATTGGAGGGACTGATGCTAAAGCTGAAACTGCAATACTTTGGCCACCTCATGCGATGAGTTGACTCACTGGAAAAGACTCTGATGCTGGGAAAGGTTGGGGGCGGGAGGAGAAGGGGACGACCGAGAATGAGATGGCTGGATGGCATCACCAACTCTGTGGACATGAGTTTGAGTGAACTCCGGGAGTTGGTGATGGACAGGGAGGCCTGGGGTGCTGTGATTCATGCGGTCGCGGAGAGTCGGACACGACTGAGCGACTGAACTGAACTGAACTGAACTGAATGCATATATATGGAATTTAGGAAGATGGTAACAATGATCCTATATACAAGGCAGCAAAAGAGACACAGATGTAAAGAACAGACTTTTGGACTCTGTAGGAGAAGCGAGGGTGGGATGATTTGAGAGAATAGCATTGAAACATGTACATTATCATATATAAAATAGATGGCCAGTGCAAGTTCAATGCATGAAGCAGGGCACTCAGAGCTGGTGCTCTGGGACAACCCTGAGGGATGGGGTAGGGAGGGAGGTGGAAGGGGGTGCTCAGGATGGGAGAACATATGTGCACCCATGGCTGATTCATGTCAATGTATGGCAAAAACCATCACAATATTGTAAAGTAATTATCCTCCAAGTAAAATAAACTAATTAAAAAAAAGAACTAAAGGTCCTTGACTTTGTTTAATGGTTAAACTATCATTATTTTGTCTGGCTTGACCGTTCTCCCTTTTTTCCTACATTTGCTCACTTCTCTGATTAAATTTATTCTTTGGAACTTGGAGAAGGCCTAGGAAGCTAAAGGTTTTCTACAAACAAGAGGAGGTAGGGGACATCGGTTGCGGGGGGGGAAGGTCTGTCCCAGGAGGGCCCCACAGGGTCCTGCTCAGGTACAGTTGCCCTCAGGATAAAGTACAAACTTGCAAGAAAGAAGATCTTTTAATAGCCCTTGCATTTCTCTCCAGCCTCCTTTCTCTCTAGTTCTCCCTTTCCCATAAGACTTTCATACTCACATATTTGCACACAGTTACTCAAAGGTGATTTTGTGCATACCTCTTGGGCTGCATAAGTTGTATTTCCCTTCACAAGTCAGCTCAGAGGATTTCTAGCTTGGAGTGTTTTCTCTATGTTCAGAAAACTCTGCCTCTGACTTTGTACAGTTTAAACCCATTGAAGAAAAGAACTGTGTACCATCCTCAGAGTGTAGCCCAGGTGCCAGCGTGGAGGAGGTAAGGTACAGCTGTTTGCTGAGAGAAGGAACGAACTTTCAATTTTGAAGGGTATGATGACTTGGGATATATTTAATCGACCAATTCATTGTACCCTTCAAAATTGAAAGTTTGTTCCTTCATGTGAGTAAATAGATCCTCTGACATCAGAGACTGACATTTTTTGGGGAAAAAGAAAGTCAATCCCTTCATCCACGTTTCTGGAATCTTTTAACATTCTACCTTTCTTATGCCTTCAGAAACACATCTCAGCTTGGCTCTGCTTCCTCTGATTCCTTAAGTTTCAGCAACAACAACCATTTCCAGCACTGAAGAAAATTCTAGCTTTAAAGTAGGCAACAGATTACCTTTTGCGTAATGTTTGCACAATGCAATATGTTTCTATGTCATTGATTATTTTTGTGGAAAAATGATGGGCTTACAGCTAGAATTGTTGTATCATATTGATGTGCCCATATTTACATTTTGATTTATTCATCTTTCCTCCTGATGAAGATCACCATAGAGCTGAGGGACTCAAATACCCTATTTGTTGGATGATAATCTGTAGCTACCAAAGAAAGAAAATATTCTTTCCTGTGGCATAATTTTTTAGACATGGTTATAAACAGTTTTAAGCAGGACTTTTTAAGAAAAATGTATATTGACTTAAGAAGAACCTTAAAAAATAAAACACAAAAATAAAAATACAAAACTGTATATGCCATGACCTCACTTTTGTAAAATGATTGAGTTAGCATACTTATAGCAAAAACATGGAGGACTATGCACCAGGCTGTTAAAGAGGATTTTTCTGGAGGGCAGGATCACAAGAGAACTTCATTTTTCGCATTACAGATTTCTGCTTTTGCTATGCAAAAATGTGCAGAAAGTCCTAGAAATATTTTTATTTATAGCTTTATTCTGGGAGCTATTTTGCTTTTGTTCATCCTCAGAACGGAAGTGCTGTCTGAAACATCATTTGAAAATTTGGCTCATCATTGTCGTTGCTGCCACTATTCTCATTTCCCATGATGCTGGGGGAAATGTTTTCTTGCTTAGTCTCTTCTCTAAGCAGTTGTTCCCAGTTTTTAAAAACGGAATGGGATATCATCCTGAGATCATAGCTCGGCCTAGTATGTCTCTTTTGTTTATGTATTTTGGAACATGTTATTCTTTTTTTTAAAGTTTTTAAAAAAATATTTATTTTTGGGCTGCAATGGGTCTTCGTTACTGTGTGTGGGCTTTCTCGACTTGCAGCAAGTAGGGGCTACTTTCTAGCTGTGGTGCACCGGCTGCTCATTGTGGTGACTTCTCTTGTTGCAGAGCATGGGCTCTAGAGTACAGTCTCAGTAGTTGTGGCACATGGACTTACTTGCCTTGTGGAACTTTCCTGGACCAGGGATTGAGCCTGTGTCCCATGCATTGGCAGGTGGATTTCCAACCACTAGACCATCAGAGATGGAGAAGGCGATGGCAAGCCACTCCAGTACTGTTGCCTGGAAAATCCCATAGATGGAGGAGCCTGGTGGGCTGCAGTCCGTGGGGTTGCTGGGGGTCAGACACGACTGAGCGACTTCACTTTCAGTTTTCACTTTCACACATTGGAGAAGGAAATGGCAACCCACTCCAGTGTTCTTGCCTGGAGAATCCCAGGGATGGGGGAGCCTGGTGGGCTTCCGTCTATGGGGTCACACAGAGTCGGACACGACTAAAGTGACTTAGCAGCAGCAGCAGCAGCAGCAGCAGCAGCAGACCATCAGAGAAGTCCCGGGACATTTGTTCTTCAATGATATGATGAAAAGTCTGAGACTTTCATGAGTCAGTGAATCATAATTTCCCCCACAGCTAAAATTTATCAGTTGCTTGCAGCAAATAATTTCCAAATTGTAAGACTACATCATCAGAAAGTGGAACTCTGGACCATGCCTCCAGCAGTGGAGCTGATGAGGCTTGTGCCATGGCAATATGGACCACACCCTGAATCAGAAAGTTCATTAGAAGACTGTGGTTCAAATGCAGCAATCGATAGAAGAATCCCTCTGTGACACCCATGATTTGTCAGATTGTTTAACTCAAGGACTCTCAACAGCAGTCATGGAAAAGAACCTTCAGATGACTGCAGCCCTGGTCATCTCGACGACCAAATCCTCATGATTTTTAGAGCCAGAATTTTAGAAATTATATGAGATAACATAAGTTTGTTGTTTTAAGCTGCTAAGTTTTGGGACAATCTGTTACATCAAACCCAGGTCTCCTGCATTGCAGGTGGATTCTTTACCATCTGAACTACCAGGGTAGCCCTTGTTGCATAGCAAGAGGTGGCTAATAAAAAAAGAAAATAGTGAATTTATATGGTGGGTGGTGTCTGCAGTTGCCAGGGTGGATGGGGGAGGCTTCTCTGAGAAAGAGTTTTATAGCAAACATCTGAGGGATTTGGGGTGATAATAACGTGTCAATGGGGGTTTCCCTGATGACCCAGACAGTAAAGAATCTGCCTGCATGCAAGGGATCTGGGTTTGATCCCTGGGTTGGGAAGATCCCCTGGAGAAGGAAATGGCTACCTACTCCAGTGCTCTGGCCTGGAGAATTCCGTGGACTGTACAGTCCATGGGGTCGCAAAGAGTAGAATGTGACTGAGTGACTTTCACTTTCAGTGTGTCAATGGAGGTTCATCAGTGGAAACAAAAAAGCCATTCCGGTGTGGGATGTTGATAATGGGGAACTTAAGCATGGAGTTGGAAGGTATATGGAAAATCCCTGGGAACTAAAAATTGATTCTAAAGAGGGGAGAGAGAAAGAAACCCTGAAGGAGATGACAGAGTGAGTCATGTGCATATCTGGGGAAGATTTCTTGCTAATCTTCCTATAGCACTGAAGCCATGTGGAACTTACTTCAGTTATTTGAATGCACTATTTTCCTTTTTAACTCCTGGTCTTCCCACGTATTATTTCCTTCACTCATAACTAAACCATTACCCCCGTCCCTGGCACACCAGCCTGCCCCACTCCCACTGAGACCTCCTCATTAACTCCTCATTTAGCCATCAGATCTTAGCTTAGATGCCACTTCTTCATATTTCCCTAGTTTGGGGGTAAGTACACCTTCCTTGTGCTTCCTGTGTCCCTCACCCCCAACTCCAACACACTTGATACACTGTAAGCGCTTGGCACACTATAAGATGATGGTCTTTTAGGGGGATTGTTGTTCATTAGGTAGATTGTACTCTCTGTGAAGATAGGGCCAGATCCATGACAGTGATAAACATGTCCAACAGAGCAATGGACACTTGTTTGGAATCAATGCATATCTATCCAGTGCATGAAGAGATTCTGCTCCATGACCAAATAGCAATCACATCAGTCCTCTGAGTCTCTGTTTCCTCATCTGTAAAATACCTCTATTGGAGGATTATGGTAAGGATCACAAATGGGCCATGCAAACCACCTAGCAGAGTAAGTTCTATATAAGTATGGGTCACAGTCTAGTGATAGGAATTTGTTCCTTTACAAGACAGTCCATTCTATTCTATTATCAAGCAGTTTTATTCAGGAGAAAACTGTTGCCTTGAAACTGGCAAAACTGGGCATTAATACCTTCTTTTGGTAAGCCCCACTTTAGTTTTTCAATCCCAATTAGATTTTAGAATACAAGAGTCAAATATTAGCCAAATTCTTTTTTTCTGCCTCCCTCCCTCTGTTCCTTCCCTCCTTCCTTCTTTCTCTTCTTTTATCAGGTTTATTGAGATATAATTTACGTTTAGTAAATTGCATCCTTTTTCAAAGCACTGTTCTATGAATTTCGATAAATGTATGCATTCTTACGACCACCCCCACACCCTAGTCAAGGGATTTTAACTTTCTATTAATTATCTGTTGATGACAACTCAAAGCAGTGTACAGAGTTTGTGATGCTTCCACTTCTGCTAAAATGGGATTCCCTAATTTCAAATGATTCTGACTTATTCTCAGTTTTGGGGGCGTGGACATCCAAAGGGGTGCCTGTATTTTGGGCTGAGTCTCTGCTGGTCTAAAAGGTTGATATTCCAAAGTCAAGTTACCCTGCATTTGGATTCCTTTATGAATGTCTCAGAGCAGAAACTGTGAACAGTCAAGGATAACCCTTTAGCTTCACTTGGGGCCCTGAAGGTCAAATTCTTTTCTCTTCTCCAATAAAAATAGAAAAAGAAAGATAGCAAGATTTATAAAAAGAGAGATTTTTAACAAGAAATTTGTACGTGTTTCTCACTATGATCCTGCTGTTTAAGATGGCTGTTCTCTTGCTCTCTGCACACCCGCTGCTCAACCAGTACACTTCACTTACACCCTACTTACCTGACTAAATTTCTATCTTAATTATAGAGCTGAATCAGTAAATGCCTACATACTTTCCCCTGGCACCAGTTTATGATTGTTCTAAAGTTTACATCAGAAAGGCTCCACTATGATAGCTTATCAAAGGGGCAGTGAAGGGTCTGCTTTTCTCCTGGTTTCCCTGGTAACCACTGTGTCAACCTGACATCAATCTATAACTGGCAACCTACCCCTATAACTGGCTTGCTCCCCATAGCAAAGACTTCATAACATGGTGGGGTGTTGCTCCAGGACCTTGCTTCAGACAAGTAAGATTCCTGTCCATTCAACCATCTACATCTCTGTCAATGACTCAGAGCTCTTTCTTCGGTCTTGAGGCTGGTCAAGCACAGGGCTTGTAGACCTACAGGGTATAGCCCAACACTCACCCTGCTCTAAATTTCTATCATATTTAATGTCAGCAACATCTGTTATTTTAATGTTTCCAGTTTGCTACTTCTTTGTGTTTGTCTCATTGACTCAAATATAAGGTGGGGAGTTTTGCCTTATCTTTCTTTCCTCCTTCATAATGAGGACTAGACCAGTGTCAGGCACACAGAAGTCACTCAATAAACGCTCTTGTGAGAGACTGACTTGAGGGAAGAAGTGACTTTTAGTAAATTCACGGAAAGGTTTTAGGTGCCCATATCAGGATTTCAGGACAGAACCTCTATCAGAATGTCAGAACTTTTATTTCAAATTAATTCAATTAATTTAAATCATTATGATGAATGATGCTTTTGCCAGCACCTAGCAACACTGTGTGACAAATATAGACATCTAGAAAAGTGGATTATCTCAAAAGATCAAGGTAGAGTTTTGGTTCTGTTTGTGGGTGTGAAAAAATGAAAGAAGGAAGCATTTGTGGCTCTTGAGGTAAAGTGATGCTGGCTTCTAGTTCTTTCCCTCAATCCCCTTCATTGTGTATGTCATTGTCGAGAATACTAAACCACCAGGGTGATGCAGGGGAATCCCATAGGCAAACATGATATTAGAACACATTCTCAGAAGGGTCTCTGGAAGAGATTTTCTGAACATCCTGGCTACCCAGTAGTGTGTGAAAGTTGCTCAGGTGTGTCTGACTCTTTGCGATCCCATGGACTATACAGTCCATGGAATTATCCGGGCCAGAATACTAGAGCGGGCTGCCATTCCCTTCTCCAGGGGATCTTTCCAATCCAGGGATTGAACCCAGGCCTCCTACCTTGCAGGGAGATTCTTTACCATCTGAACCACCAGGGAAGCCTAGTAGTGTGCATGCTATAAAGTCCCCCAAACCAACCTGGTGCCAAATAATGCAGTCATACATTCTGGGATCTTATGTGAGAATCTAAATAAAATCCTCTACTCTATCAACTACAGTGAATGTTCAGTTCAGTTCAGTTCAGTCGCTCAGTTGTGTCTGACTCTTTGTGACCCCATGAATCACAGCATGCCAGGCCTCCCTGTCCATCACCAACTCCCAGAGTTCATTCAGACTCATGTCCATCAAGTTGGTGATGCCATCCAGCCATCTCATTCTCTGTCATCCCCTTCTCCTCCTGCCCCCAACCCCTCCCAGCATCAGAGTCTTTTCCAGTGAGTCAACTCTTTGCATGAGGTGGCCAAAGTATTGGAGTTGTAGCCAACCACAAATATTTCCAAAGAAGTCACAGAAATTTTAATGTTGTAAGAAAGTCAGAGGGTCAGGATAGGGCCTAGATCAACATATTCATTTCTTTGAGCCAAAGAAATTTGCCCAGAGACACATATCCAAAATCTTTCCTCTACAAGCTGGTCTTTTTGTATCAGCTTCCCACTAGTCATTCCTTTGAGCTAAAATGTTAAAGACTTATGCAAAAATGCCTATTGGTATTTAGAATTTCTTAGCTATTAGTGCTTAGATTAGTTATCCATTATTGTCTCAGTTGCTTCCCTTGTGGCTCAGTGGTAAAGAATTCACCTGTCCATGCAGGAGAGGCAGGTTCGATCTCTGGTTTGGGAAGATCCTCTGGTGAAGGAAATGGCAATCCACTCCAATATTCTTGCTTGGGAGATCCCATGGACAGAGGAACCCGGTGGGCTACAGTTCACAGAGTAAAGAAGAGTCAGACACAACTTAGTGACTGAAAAACAATAACAACAAGTTGTTTCAAATAATTACCCGGTGCCACAATGGGTAGTGGAAAAAAAGGTCAGAACAATTTTTGATAAAGTTTGGAACAGGAGGTAAGGTCCAGGGTATGGCATGTTTCTGCTGAGGCTGTGCCTCCATGGGGGAAACACTGGACACCCTGAGCAGTCTGGGTTCAACATAAGGTGGAAGAGAACAGGTCTAGTAAAGAAGAGTTGTGGCTACCTTTGTGGGTTTGTTACCCAGCCGGGTTTGTTTGCCTGAGTGCAGCAAGACAAAATTCTGAGGTGCGAGGGTTTGGAGCAAAGGCAGGGTTTATTCCCAAGGCAGTCAAGAGAGGAGATGGCAGAACAAGTATCAGATCCCCCTCCCTGAAAGCGAGGGGCTTGGGGTATTTACAGGATGAGGAATGAAGCTGCAGAGTGGTTTGAGGCATGGGAAGCCTGTTGAAAGGTGATTGAGAAAAGGTGCAGTGGTTGTGGTACTGGGAAGGTGTAATTAAGCTCCAGGCCTCTGCACGTTCAAATGTAGAGGTGCTTAGCACCATCTGAGGGTGGAGTTTTTGGCTTCTCTGAGGTCAAAAGATCATGAGTGGATCTTCACCCATGTCCAGTTGGAGAGTCCGTGGTCCTAACTAGTCTCAACCATTTCAGTTCCGACTACACACAGCTGATTCCACGTTCCTGGAAAACCACTTGGGCAAATACTTTTAGGCTACAAGACACTTGCAGGACACGCAAGTCTTAAAATGAGCTTGAATAGTGAAGGCAGGTGAAATGCATTTGACTAACAATTACCCACAGCTTCCATTTTTCATCTACAGTGCCCTCAGGGTGGCCTGGTAACTGTGCAGAGAGTGGAAAAGCTGTGAACCTGGCTGGTCTTTGGAGTTGGGTCACTCTGGGGGCATGTGTGTCTGCACATGGTGGTAAGAACTGGATAACTTTTGTGATACGTGAAGATAGCATCGTTTTTGAGAAGACTTCTTTGAGTGAAATTCCCGGTCTGATCTTAGCTCAGAGAATGAACCACAGCAAGGCTGGGATCACATAGGTGCAGCATTTATCCTTCACAAAATAAGGAAGGAGGTGGTTTGTTCCTTATCTCCTTTTGATATCCACGGCACTCTTCTATTTCCTTGTCATTCTCTCTCAATCTCTGCTCCTAATGTAGAGGGACACTTCCTATTAAAAATACTCTCTAGGTCCAGTTTGAGTAATCATGTAATTTGTTGGATGTTATGTAGAATAGCCATCACCTCACTTCTTGTTCTTTTCATTTTACTCCAGGCCATCCCTATAAAGTGTTGGAAAATATGTGTGTATGTGAGAGAGAGAGAGAGAGAGAGACAGACAGACTCAGACAGACCACAGTATTTAATGGAATTACATGGAGAAGCAAATAAAAACTGACCCGGCCATGCTCCCTGCTGTGGTGGAATTGACCATGTAGTTGGGGAAATAGAGAAATAGCAGTTTAAATTCAAATTCACATGTGCCGTGATAGGAATGAACACAAGGTACTGCGTGACTTAGTGGAAGAGAAAGTGGTATAGATTCATGGATTCCAGGAAACTTTCTTTGCTGACCAAATCTTTGCTTTGCCTGGATCACTAATATCTGAAATCCTATTGTTGGAGAAGCATTTAGCTTGACACCTCACTCTGAGATAGCATGGGGAGGGAAAAAACCCTTCATTAGCCCCAAGTTGTCATTGTGTAGCTGTGTGACTTGGAGAAAGTTATTTCTCCTTTCTGATCTTCCTATTTCTTCTCTGCAGAATTTGGCATAACATGATTTGAGAGGTTATTATGAGGAGCAAATGAGATAAAACATAGGCAGCAGCTGAAAATTATGGATGATATTAGTTTTATGATTTATGACTTAGTGAGATATAAAAGAGTCTGGGAAGAGGCTGGAGCTAGAGAGATGATGGTGAATGAAATGGTGTGGAAAGGAAGAGAAGAAGGTCCCAAAGCACCCTTGTTTTATTCCACAGTTTTGCTTCAAATCAATTCTAACTGAAGATAATAGTTTTTGAGAAATGCAAACAATTGACCCCGTTACTAATGAGGAAAAGGAAAGAAAGACTAGAACATGTGACTCAGTCAGTGTCATGCTGTCCACAGATAAACCGCCTCTTTTCCTTCCAACAGTAACTATACTGACATCATCAAACGTCCTTTCTTTTTTTCTCAGTCTCAGGAGCTGGCAGAGTTTCTGAAAGCCCAACAGGGGCATATTTTCATGGTTGGCTGAGAACAGCCTGAAAATGTCTAAGTGGTTAGCAGAACAAATCAGATTCAGAGACCAAGATGAAGCCAGGTTAAATAATTTAAATTCAATTCTTCAGTTCAGTTCAGTTCAGTCGCTCAGTCGTGTCCGACTCTTTGTGACCCCATGAATCGCAGCACGCCAGGCCTCCCTGCCCATCACCAACTCCTGGAGTTCACCCAAACTCATGTCCATCGAGTTGGTGATGCCATCCAGCCATCTCATTCTCTGTCGTCCCCTTCTCCTCCCACCCCCAATCCCTCCCAGCATCAGACTCTTTTCCAGTGAGTCAACTCGTCGCATGAGGTGGCCAAAGTATTGGAGTTTCAGCTTTAGCATAAGTCCTTCCAATGAACACCAGGATTGATCTCCTTTAGAATGGACTGGTTGGATCTCCTTGCAGTCCTAGGGACTCTCAAGAGTCTTCTCCAGCACCACAGTTCAAAAGCATCAATTCTTTGGCGATCAGCTTTCTTTACAGTCCAACTCTCACATCCATACATGACCACGGGAAAAACCATAGCCTTGACTAGATGGACCTTTGTTGGCAAAGTAATGTCTCTGCTTTTTAATATGCTATCTAGACTGGTCATAACTTTCCTTCCGAGGAGTAAGCGTCTTTTAATTTCACGGCTGTTATTCTTAGGGAGCCTGAAAAGAGAGCTTCTGGGTGGGACTGGAAGATTGGGAATGTTGAAAAGATCCCAACAGTGAACTGCAAAGGGTGTTTGTATGAAAGAGAGTTTAAAAGATCATGCCAAAGATCTTCCTCAAGCAGGAATGTCTCTTTTCCCATCCTTGATGCTTTTGGATGAAGTCCTGCCTTGGGGTCAAGTTCAGCATAAACAACTCTCCTCTGTGCTTCCCTCTGTTGAGAATGTGTGGAGATGAGGACAGTCTACACTGAAGCTGAAGATATCCATTTTCATTACTGTGTTGCCTCCAGATGACCGAGTGTCTAAGTAGAAGGGTTTTGGTCTTAATCAGTTCATGCTCCTTCTCGGGCTCTGTTGAGAACTTGTCAAAACAACTAGAATGTTTGTTTTCTAGTAGTTTTCACTTAGCAGATCTCTGTCTTAGGTGAGAAGGTCAATTCTATGAGGACAAAATCCAGGAGCCAACAATTCCCTTTTACCCCTCTCTCCAAAACATACAAGCTCTGTGTCCCCAGCATGCCATTCTTATCCTTTCCCCCCACTGCACCCCATTCCACAGGGGAAGCCATGTTTCATCTCTATTCCAATTAGTTACCCACCCCATCACCCCATCCACCTCTGCCCCCCCACCCCAGTCATTTCAGCTGGAGTAGAGGAGGAGGAGTAATCCCTGAGAATAGAATGGAATCTGTTGAGCTCATGAAACAACTAAAAGGAGAAAGCTGGTAGAAGCCTTTGGGCTGCTGAGCTATAATCAATGGCAGCCGTCTAGTGATTCCTTCCAAAGCTTCTAAATTTGGCCTAAGTTTCCCTCAGAGTCAAGGTTTCCTATTCCATTTATCTCTTTCTCCTAAGTGGCTGCAGCTTCTCAGGTACCCCCTCCCCCCACATATGGCACCTCTACACTCTGGATATGCCAACTATTAGGCAGACCATTCAGGCTGATCACCAGCACTGTATGGGACTATGCTTCACAGATCATTCGTTCCTAAAACATTTTAAGTAGCTGACTTTTTTTTCTTTATACCGAATTGTCTGAAAATATTAAATATTTTTTGGTCACAAACTCAAACTAGCATTAACTCTAAATCTTACCCATTGGTGGCTCAAGTATATTTGGATTCTGACCGTTCTCTTGTTTGTTTGTTTTGTGTTTGTGAAATTTTTAAAAATTTTATTTATTTATATATATTTTATTTATATATATTTTTTGGCCATGCCACAGGATATGTGGGATCTTAGTTCCCTGACCAGGGGTAGAACCCACGCCCTCTGCAGTGGAAGCTTGGAGTCCTAACCACTGGCCTGCCAGGGAAGTCCCTACTTCATTGTAATCAGACACCTCTACTATAATTCCATTATAACATGTTTTATTCCTTTAATGTTAACTTGTAGGTTAATAATACATAGAATATTATTTTTCTCTTTGAGTAGTCACCATCTCCATTATACTCTGAGTGCTCCAAAAGCAAGAAATTCACCTTATTCATTTGTGCACCCCTAGTGTCCATCCAGTGCCTGGGACATGCACTTTAATTAAAAATGTTATCAAATCAGTTGTATTAATAAACTTCTTGAGGTCAGGGCCATGTCTTAGTCATTTTGCATTGCAGCCATGAAATTAAAAGACGCTTACTCCTCGGAAGGAAAGTTATGACCAACCTAGATAGCATATTAAAAAGCAGAGACATTACTTTGCCAACCAAGGTCCGTCTAGTCAAGGCTATGGTTTTTCCAGTGGTCATGTATGGACATGAGAGTTGGACTGTGAAGAAAGCTGATCACCGAGACGCGGGAGACGCCCGGCTCCGGCGCAACCGACCACGTGCAGAATCGTGGCTGAGATGAGCTACCCCGCGCCCAGGGTTAGGGCGGTGGCCGAGAGGAGCTGTACCACGTCCAGGAGACGGTGGCTGCTTGGGCACCGGAGGGCCGAGAGGAGCTGAGCCACATTCAAAGCAGGAGGGGCGGCCTTGAGGAGATACCCCTCGTCCAAGGTAAGGTACAGTGGCTGCGCCTTGCTGGAGCAACTGGGAAGAGATACTCCACGACCAAGTGGAATATAAGAATCTAGTGTTCTGGGGAGGAAGGAACAAGATGGCAGAGGGATAAGACGGCAAGACCACTTTCACCCCACAAATTCATCAAAAGAACATTTGAACGCGGAGTAAAGTCCACAAAACAACTTCTGAATACTGGCAGAGGAAATCAGGCTCCCAGAAAAGCAGCCCATTGTCTTCTAAAGGAGAGAGAAGAAATCCAGCTCCACCCACCAGAACACCGACACAGGCTTCCCTAACCAGGGAACCCAGACAATCACCCGTCCAACCCCACACACAGCGAAGAAACTACATAATAAAGAGAACTCCACAAACTGCCAGAAGAGGAAAAGGCCACCCCAAGCAAAGCAATATAAGCAAGATGAAGAGGCAGAGAAATACCCAGCAAGTAAAGGAACAAGATAATTGCCCACCAACACAAACAAAAGGAGAAGATATAGGGAATTTACCTGATAAAGAATTTCAAATTTTGATGGTGAAAATGATTCAAAATCTTGAAAGCAAAATGGAGTTACAGATAAATAACCTGGAGAAAAGGATTGAGAAGATGGAAGAAAGATTTAATAAGGACTTAGAAGAAATAAAAAAGAGTCAATATACAATGAATAATGCAATAGATGAGATCAGAAACACTCTGGAGGGAACAAACAGTAGAATAACAGAGGCAGAAGACAGGATAAGCAAACTAGAAGATAGAATTGTAGAAATAAATGAAACAGAGAGGGAAAAAGAAAAACGAATTAAAAGAAATGAGGACAATATTAGAGACCTCTGGGACAATGTTAAACACTTCAACATTCGAATCATAGGAGTCCCAGAAGAAGAGGACAAAAAGAAAGATCATGAGAGAATACTGGAGGAGATAATAGTTGAAAACTTCCCTAAAATGGGGAAAGAAATAATCACCCAAGTCCAAGAAACCCAGAGAGTCCCCAACAGGATAAACCCAAGGCGAAATACTCCAAGACACATATTAATCAAATTAACAAAGATCAAACACAAAGAACAAATATTAAAAGCAGCAAGGGAAAAGCAGCAAATAACACATAAGGGGATTCCCATAAGAATAACAGCTGATCTTTCAACAGAAACTCTTCAGGCCAGAAGGGAGTGGCAAGACATACTTAAAGTGATGAAAGAAAATACCCTACAGCCCAGATTACTATACCCAGCAAGGATCTCATTCAAATATGAAGGAGAAATCAAAAGCTTTACAGACAAGCAAAAGCTGAGGGAATTCAGCATCACCAAACCAGCTCTCCAACAAATGCTAAAGGATCTTCTATAGACAGCAAACACAGAAAAAGTGTATAAACTTGAAGCCAAAGCAATAAAGAAAATGGCTACGGGATCGTGCTTATCAATAATTACCTTAAACGTAAATGGGTTGAAATTTTCAAAAAGGCTAGGAAACAATTCTCATAGCCATCAATAGTTCAGTGTTGAGTTCATGAATAGTTTTTAAAGTTTGGGACAAACTGTAGTATTTGCTATTTGAAGTACTATTTGTAATTGGCATATTACGATGTAACATTGGTCTTCATTTCCAACTTAAAACGCCTAAAAATGCCTAACAGGTTTTTAGATTTGTGAATTTTAGTTGAAATGTATTTTACGATGTTACTAAACGTGCAGAAATATTGAAATATTTCAGAGAACTTATTCACTGTACATTTAATTTATTTTATTTATAAAAGTTATGAACTGTAAAAAGTTTTACTTGTTGGGTCAAATGCTTGTTGCTTCAAATGCTTGTTGCATTTGAAGTGCTAGTTACAAGAAAATCAAATACCTTCAATGTATAAATGCTATTAAGTTTTTAAAGGACTCTGGAGTATAAGTAAGTTTGTTTAAAGAAATTTAGTCTGTTCAACTTGAAAAAATAAATAAAATTGGATTATTTGATTAAAAAAAAATAAAAAAAAATTCTTAATGAAGTAAAAAAAAAAAAAAAAAAGAAGAAAGCTGATCACCGAAGAATTAATGCTTTTGAACTGTGGTGTTGGAGAAGACTCTTGAGAGTCCCTTGGACTGCAAGGAGATCCAGCCAGTCCATTCTAAAGGAGATCAATCCTGGGTGTTCATTGGAAGGATTTATGCTAAAGCTGAAACTCCAATACTTTGGCTACCTCATGCAACGAGTTGACTCACTGGAAAAGAGTCTGATGCTAGGAGGGATTGGGGGTAGGAGGGGGTGGGGACAACAGAGAATGAGATGGCTGGATGGCATCACCGACTCGATGGACATGAGTTTGAGTGAACTCCAGGAGTTGGTGATGGACAGGGAGGCCTGGCGTGCTGCAATTCATGGGGTCGCAAAGAGTCGGACACGACTGAGCGATTGAACTGAACTGAACTGAATGCCCAAGACAGTACTAGGCACATGCAGATATTCAGCTGTCATTATTACACTGAGTTCTCAAGATAAAGAAGTAGGAATTATCATGCTTGGAGAGAGTAGGTTTGAAAAGAGACTAACTGTAGGATGTGCAGGATGAGCTCTAGAAATCAAGTATGGCCTTGGCTTTGTCCATAACCTAAGAAGAGTAACCTGAACAGAGTGAAGGGCAGCCCTTCTTGAGAAGTATAGAACTGAGCAGAAACAGCCCTGGAAATTATTGTCCAAATTAGAGAAAAATGTGGACAGGGTCACTGCTGAAAAGGTGTCACTGATTCTGAGGAATAGTGATGTTAAAACATTCATTACTGCAACATACATATAGAAAATTATGTTTTAAGCACAGTGCCACAGAGCACCTGTGCTCTTATGGAGCTGATGTTACAATGGGCAAGTGAATAAGTGAATAAATAAAGCAGATTCCCCCTTTTCTCGTCCAGCACGTGGTACTGTCACTGCTCTACTTCCTGGTAAGCCTCACTCAGATATTTCCTCTTTGACCCATTCAACTGGATGAAAGTTTCCACTTGTTTGTTACTTATTGTTAACTCTTCTCTCTTTTAGCCTTTTAAGTGTTACAATACTATTTCCATCTGATTCTTATATATAATTCCCTCCCTACTCTTTGAAGGGCCTGTCAGTTCAGTTCAGTTCAGTCACTCAGTAGTGTCTGACTCTTTGCGACCCCGTGAATCACAGCACAATTTCTCTAAAGCTGTGTTCATGAGTTCAATTTCAATTCTAGTTCTCTACTCAGTATTTAGTTACTTCTTATGTTTCCTCTCAAAGGTACTTCCTCCCACTTCAGATAAATTCAAAGGCTACTAAACCAAATTACTATGTTAACTATTACTGTATTTTTCAAAAGTATTAAACATGGATTCAAGAATCCTGACTTGGTACTATACTCTAATAGAAACAAAACAGATGTTTGTTAAAGAGACTGAAATAGATTAGCTTAGTGTGCCTGGTTGTTAAGAATGTGGAAGTAATAACAAAATGGCACGTCTTTTAAAACATATTTCGTTTCAGACTTGCCACTGATTTAGAGTGAAATCTTGTCCAACTAACCTACATTGGTAATGCTTCACCCTCTTTATAGCACAAACAGCCTTTGAATTAGGACAATGACAAAGAAAAGGGAAAGGGGGCATTTTCTCAGGACTGACGTTTGTGATATTTTAAAACCAAATTACCTCAGAATTGGAACTGTATTTTGTCAGTTGTATTTTAACAAGTTCAACAGGGTCAAGAAAACCTAGGAAAGGTCTAGTTTACTTGGCCCACAATTTTCCCATCAGAGACTGAGAAAGTTTGGTAAAACTACACTAAGATACACAGAATTTTCAATATGAATTTTTAAAGCAACATTTTAAAATACAATTTAACCTGGGCAAAAGATTGTGAGAAAAACTGATAACCCTAAAACTGATTAGAGAGTTGGGATAAAAGATTCATTGATAATAGGTAATTAGCAATGACTTTGAATATCTGGTGGCATAAGCATATGTGAATTAGGATTTTTTTTAATAGTGACTTGCTAGTTAAAATAATCAATGAAAAGAAAGACTGGGATGGACCGACAGATTAGAAAAAAATCTATGCTAGTAAAGGACAGACATTAAGAAGACAATGCCAAATTCTGTGTCTAAGCCCTAGAGTAGTGAGGAATTGCATAAACATTGCTTTCTTTTGTCATTTCAGTCAGTTTGAGTACTTGGTATTACTAGAGAGGAAACTGTACTCATTTATATTATGACACATCCCCGTGGTATAGTGTTCCCTTTAAGATGAGGTAAAGTACAGATTTATAAGGTTTAGTCCTCAGGAAGGAGAGAAAGGTGCCTATGGTTGACAAGTGTCTTTGTGGGCAAAGTGTTAAGAAGAAGGTTGGACATGGTAGGAAGTTGTCCTGGGTGCTGACAGGGTTATCTTCGAGGAGAACTGAAAAGCAGAGAAAGTTCATGTTTAGGAACCTTAGATAGTCTCTAGCTTGTTCTTTGCTGGATACCTCTAGCTCTTCTCTCTACTGACCTTGAAGAAAACTGCATACTCGTTTTGTTTTTAGGAAATGAGCATCCCATAATCTCTTTCTCCAAGCCAAGTTGGTACTCATTCACAACCAATTAAAAGTGATTAATAAAAGCTTCATATCTTCTACTAGGGTGTAGCTAGGAATTAAAAATACAACCAGACCTCAGGGAGACAATCTGGAAACGCTATCAAAGGGTATAAAAATGATCTCATTTATGTAGCAAAGAGATGGTAAATGCTCTGGAATGGGATGAATTCATATTATAAAGATGCTAATTCTCTCTGAATTAGTCTTTAACTTAAACGATATTCTCAAGTTTCTGCAGCATTTTTCCAGGAACTTGACAAATCTGTTATAAAATTTATGTAAAATATATGCCAAAAGTTCATGAATAGCTAAGCCAGCCTTGAAAAAGTAGAGAAAAGAGGGTAGACATCTAGATATAAAGACTCAGTAATAAAAAATATGGAACTGGCTCAAGAACAAAAAGAAAAAACCAAGTAAATCAATGGGAAAAAAGCAGAGAGCTCAAAGATAACTGTTTGTTAATAAGAAATTCACATATGATAAAGGACTCACTGTTTTAGTAACTGTGTTGGTAAAACTGTCTCATTAAGAGGAAAAAAAAACCGATTTCCTACTTTCCATCATATACAAAAGGCATTAAAAACTTGATTGTGAAAGGCAAAATTATATGGTAAATACAAGAAGAGACAGGGGAGGGAGGAAGATGGCGGAGGAATAGGACGGGGAGACCACTTTCTCCCCCACAAATTCAGCAAAAGAACATTTGAACGCTGAGTAAATTCCATAGAACAACTTCTGAATGCTGGCAGAGGACATCAGACACCCAGGAAAACAGCCCATTGTCTTCGAAAGGAGGTAGGAAATAATATAAAAGATAAAAAGAGAGACAAAAGAGGTAGGGACGGAGACTTGTCCCGGGAAGGGAGGCTTAAAAAAGAGAGAAGTTTCTGAACACCAGGAAACACTCTCACTGCTGAGTCTGTGGTGAACCTTGGAACCTCAGAGGGCAACATAACCTGGAGGAAAAATAAATAAATAATTAAAACCCACAGATTAGGTGCCCAATGGTAACTCCCAGCACAGAAGCAGCACAGACTCCCGCATCTGCCACTAGCAAACTGGGGCTGGGCAGGGAGGCATGGCTGCATTGCTTAGAGTGAGGACTGGGCCTGAATGCCCCGACGGCAATCTAAGGGAACTAACTTGAGATAGCAAAGCAGACTGTGGGATAACTACCCGTGGAAAGGTGAAAAGCCCTAACCTAAGAAGGACTGATGCTAAAGCTGAAATTCCAATACTTTGGCCACCTCATGCGACGAGTTGACTCACTGGAAGAGACTCTAATGCTGGGAGGGATTGGGGGCGGGAGGAGATGGGGACAACAGAGAATGAGATGGCTGGATGGCATCACCGACTCGATGGACATGAGTTTGAGTGAACTCCGGGAGTTGGTGATGGACAGGGAGGCCTGGCATGCTGCGATTCATGGGGTCACAAAGAGTCGGACACGACTGAGTGACTGAACTTAACTGAACTGACGATTCCGCCAGACCTGCTCACAGAACAAAGGACTGAGCAGAACTAGCCGGCTGTGGATGGCTCATCCCCAATCCCCTGCTGAGACAGGCAGGGGAGGGCAGCCAGAGCCAGAAGGGGGCAGTCGCGGCCCCAGACAGGCACCTGATACCAAACTGCAAGCAGGCTTCATTGCTAACCAAGACTTCTTAGGTCTCTGGATGGTCGACATCCTCCTGAGAAGGTGCGCCTCTTGTAAACTCAGAAAACTGAGTGGCAGGGACTGGGGAGGTGATAAGTCGCAGCCACCATGCTCGCCAAACACCTGGTCACCTGAGCTGCTCAGACCAGGGAAGGGCACAAAACTCAGGCCCAGCCGAGTCTGTGCCTTTGTGGAGTACCCGAGTACCTGAACCTGAGCAGCTTAGACCTGGGATGTGCATGCAACACAGCGCTGGCCTCAGGCAGTTCCCAGCTGAGCAAACTAGAGCTTGTGCAGTGTAGACTGGGACAGCACACACGCCGTGAGCTGGGGCAAACCCAGTGTGGCCGAGACACTGCGAGCACGTCCCACAGACACCAGAGATATTTGTCTGCAGTGCTCCTCCCTTCTCACAGCACGACTGAACAAGTGAGCCTTAAAAAGTGTCCACCACTGCCCCCTAGTGTCAGGGTGGAAATTAGACACTGAAGAGACCAGCAAACAGAAACTAAAACAGAGGGAACCACCTTGGAAGTGACAGATGGAGAAGTCTTGAGGCTACTGCAAGAACAAGACTGAAAACCAGAGGCAGGAGGCTTAAGTCCAAATCCTGAGAACACCAGAGACCTCCTGACTCCAGGGAAGATTCATCAATAGGAGCTCATCAAACGCCTCCATACCTACACTGAAACCAAGCACCACCCAAGGGTCAACAAGTTTCAGTGCAAGAGATACCACACAAATTATTCTCCAACAACATAGGAAAATAGCCCTGAGCTTCAATATACAGGCTGCCCAAAGTCACCCCAAAACCATTGACATCTCATAACACATTACTGGACACTTCATTGCACTCCAGAGAGAAGAAATCCAGGTTCACCCACCAGAACACCGACACACGCTTCACTAACCAGGGAACCTTGAAAAGCCACCTGTCCAACCTCACCCACAGCGAGGAAACTCCACAATAAAGAGAACTCCACAAACTGACAGAAGATGGAAGGCCACCCCAAACACAGCAATATAAGCAAGATGAAGAGGCAAAGAAATACCCAGCAAGTAAAGGAACAGGATAAATGCCCACCAACCCAAACAAAAGAGGAAGAGATAGGGAACCTACCTGATAAAGAATTCCGAATAATGATAGTGAAAATGATCCAAAATCTTGAAAACAAATTGGAGTTACAGTTAAATAACCTGGAGAAAAGGATTGAGAAGATGCAAGAAAGGTTTAATAAGGATCTAGAAGAAATAAAAAAGAGTCAATATACAATGAACAATGCAAGAGATGAGATAAAAAACACACTGGAGGGAACCAACAGTAGAATAACGGAGGCAGAAGATAGGATAATTGAGTTAGACAATAGAATGGTAGAAATAAATGAAGCAGAGAGGAAAAAATAAAAATGAATGAAAAGAAATGAGGACAATCTCAGAGACTTCTGGGACAATGTTAAACACCCCAACATTTGAATCATAGGAGTCCCAGAAGAGGAAGACAAAAAGAAAGACCATGAGAAAAAACTTGAGGAGATAATAGTTGAAAACTTCCCTAAAATGGGGAAGGAAATAATCACCCAAGTCCCAGAAACCCAGAGAGTCCCAAACAGGATAAACCCAAGGCGAAATACCCCAAGACACATATTAATCAAATTAACAAAGATCAAACACAAAGAACAAATATTAAAAGCAGCAAGGGAAAAACAACAAATAACACACAAGGGGATCCCCATAAGGATAACAGCTGATCTTTCAACAGAAACTCTTCAGGCCAGGAGGGAATGGCAGGGCATACTTAAAGTGTTGAAAGAAAATAACCTGCAGCCCAGATTACTCTACCCAGCAAGGATCTCATTCAAATATGAAGGAGAAATAAAAAACTTTACAGACAAGCAAAAGCTGAGAGAATTCAGCATCACCAAACCAGCTCTCCAACAAATGCTAAAGGACCTTCTCTAGACAGGAAACACAGAATGAGTGTATAAACTCGAACCCAAAACAATAAAGTAAATGGCAACAGGATCGTACTTATCAATAATTACCTTAAATGTAAATGGGTTGAATGCCCCAACCAAAAGACAAAGGCTGGCTGAATGGATACAAAAACAAGACCCCCATATATGTTGTCTACAAGAGACCCACCTCTAAACGAGGGACACATACAGACTGAAAGTGAGGGGCTGGAAAAAGATATTCCACACAAATAGAGACCAAAAGAAAGCAGGAGTAGCAATACTCATATCAGATAAAATAGACTTTAAAACAAAGGCTGTGAAAAGAGACAAAGAAGGATACTACATAATGATCAAAGGATCAATCCAAGAAGAAGATATTAAAATTATAAATATATATGCACCCAACATAGGAGCATCGCAATATGTAAGACAAATGCTAACAAGTATGAAAGGGGAAATTAACAACAATGCAGTAATAGTGGGAGACTTTAATACCCAACTCACACATATGGATAGATCAACTAAACAGAAAATTAACAAGGAAACACAAATGTTAAATGATACAATAGACCAGTTAGACCTAATTGATATCTATAGGACATTTCACCCTAAAACAATGAATCTCACCTTTTTCTCAAGTGCACATGGAACCTTCTCCAGGATAGATCACATCCTGGGCCATAAATCTAGCCTTGGTAAATTCAAAAAAATTGAAATCATTCCAAGCATCTTTTCTGACCACAATGGATTAAGATTAGATCTCAAAGGAAATGGTAACCCACTTCAGTATTCTTGCCTGGAGAATCCCATGGATGGAGAAGCCTGGTTAGGCTACAGTCCACGGGGTCGCAAAGAGTCAGACACAACTGAGTGACGGAACGCAAACGGAACAGGAGAAAAACTATTAAAAATTCCAACATATGGAGGCTGAACAACACGCTGCTGAATAACCAACATATCATAGAAGAAATCAAAATATGCATAGAAATGAATGAAAAGGAAAACACAACAACCCAAAACCTGTGGGACACTGTAAAAGCAGTGCTAAGGGGAAAGTTCATAGCAATACAGGCATACCTCAAGAAACAAGAAAAAAGTCAACTAAATAACCAAACTCTAGGAGGGATTGGGGGTAGAAAGAGACGGGGATGACAGAGAATGAGATGGCTGGATGGCATCACCGACTCGATGGACATGAGTTTGAGTGAACTCTGGGAGTTGGTGATGGACAGGGAGGCCTGGCGTGCTGTGGTTCATGGGGTCGCAAAGAGTCAGACACGACTGAGTGACTGAAATGAACTGAACTGAACTGACACCTAAAGCAACTAGACAAGGAAGAAATGAAGAACCCTAGGGTGTGTAGAAGGAAAGAAATCTTAAAAATTGGGGCAGAAATAAATGCAAAAGAAACAAAAGAGACCATAGCAAAAATCAACAAAACCAAAAGCTGGTTCTTCGCGAGGGTAAATAAAATTGACAACCACTAGCCAGACTCATCAAGAAACAAAGGGAGAAAAACCAAATCAATAAAATTAGAAATGAAAATGGAGAGATCACAACAGACAACACAGAAATACCAAGGATCATAAGAGACTACTATCAGCAATTATATGCCAATAAAATGGACCACTTGGAAGAAATGGACAAATTCTTAGAAAAGTACAACTTTCCAAAACTGAACCAGGAAGAAATAGAAAATCTTAATAGACCCATCACAAGCACGGAAGTTGAAACTGTAATCAGAAATCTTACAGCAAAAAAAGCCCAGGTACAGACGGCTTCACCGCTGAATTCTGCCAAAAATTTGGAGAAGAGTTGACACCTTTTCTACTCAAACTCTTCCAGAAAATTGCAAAGGAAGGTAAACTTCCAAAATCATTCTATGAGGCCACCATCACCCTAATACCAAAACCTGACAAAGATATCACAAAAAAACTACAGGCCAATATCACTGATGAACATAGATGCAAAAATCCTTAACAAAATTCTAGCAATCAGAATCCAATAACACATTAAAAAGATCATAAATCATGAATAAGTGGGCTTTATCCCAGTGATGCAAGGATTCTTCAACATCCGCAAATCAATCAATGTAATACACCACATTAACAAAATGAAAAATAAAAACCATATGATTATCTCAATAGATTCAAAGAAAGCCTTTGAAAAAATTCAGCATCCATTTATGATAAAAACCCTCCAGAAGGCAGGAATAGAAGGAACATACCTCAACAAAATAAAAGCTATATATGACAAACCCACAGCAAACATTATCCTCAATGGTGAAAAATTGAAAAAGTATTTCCCCTAAAGTCAGGAACAAGACAAGGGTGCCCACTCTCACCACTACTATTCAACATAGTTTTAGAAGTTTTGGCCACAGCAATCAGAGCAGAAAAAGACATAAAAGGAATCCAAATTGGAAAAGAAGAAGTAAAATTCTCACTGTTTGCAGATGACATGATCCTCTACACAGAAAACCCTAAAGACTACCAGAGAATTACTAGAGCTAATCAATGAATATAGTAAAGTTGCAGGATATAAAATCAACACACAGAAATCCCTTGCATTCCTATACACTAATAATGAGAAAATAGAATGAGAAATTAAGGAAACAATTCCATTCACCACTGCAACGAAAAGAATAAAATACTTAGGAATATATCTACCTAAAGAAACAAAAGACCTATATATATAAAACTATAAAACACTGGTAAAAAAAATCAGAGAGGACACTAATAGATGGAGAAATATACTGTGTTCATGGATTGGAAGAATAAATATTGTGAAAATGAGTATACTACCCAAAGTAATTTATAGATTCAATGCAATCCCTATCAAGTTACCAATGGTATTTTTCACAGAGCTAGAAAATTTCACAATTTGTATGGAAATACAAAAAAACTTGAATAGCCAAAACAATCCTGAGAAAGAAGAATGGAACTAGGGGACTCAATCTGCTGGACTTCAGTCTCTACTACAAAACCACAATCAACAAGACAGTATGGTACTGGCATAAAGACAGAAATATAGATCAATGGAACAAAATAGAAAGCCCAGAGATAAATCCATGCACCTATGGACACCTTATCTTTGACAAGGGAGGCAAGAATATTCAATGGAGAAAAGACAATCTCTTTAACAAGTGGTGCTGGGAAAACTGGTCAGCCACTTGTAAAAGAAGGACACTAGAACATTCCCTAACACCATACACAAAAATAAACTCAAAATGGATTAAAGATCTAAATGTAAGACCAGAAACTTTAGAGGAGAACATAGGCAAAACACTCTCCGACATAAATCACAGCATGATCCTCCATGACCCACCTCCAAGAATATTGGAAATAAAAGCAAAAATAAACAAATGGGACCTAATTAAAATTAAAAGCTTCTGCACAGCAAAGGAAACTATAAGCAAGGTGAAAAGACAGCCTTCAGAATGGGAGAAAACAATAACAAATGAAGCAACTGACAAAGGATTAATCTCCAAAATATACAAGCAACTACTGCAGCTCAATTCCAGAAAAATAAATGACCCAATCAAAAAATGGGCCAAAGAACTCAACAGACGTTTCTCCAAAGAAGACATAAAGATGGCTAACAAACACATGAAAAGATGCTCAACATCCCTCATAATCAGAGAAATGCAAATCAAAACCACAATGAGGTACATTTCACACCAGTCAGAATGGCTGCTATCCAAAAGTCTACAAGCAATAAATGCTGGAGAGGGTGTGGAGAAAAGGGAACCCTCTTACACTGTTGGTGGGAATGCAAACTAGTACAACCACTATGGAGAACAGTGTGGAGATTCCTTAAAAATCTGGAAAGAGAACTGCCATGTGACCCAGAAATCACACTCCTGGGCATACACACTGAGGAAACCAGAACTGAAAGAGACAATGTGTACTCCAATGTTCATCACAGCGCTATTTATAATAGCGAGGACATGGAAGCAACCTAGATGTCCATCTGCAAATGAATGGATAAGAAAGCTGTGGTACATATACACAATGGAGTATTACTCAGCAATTAAAAAGAATACATTTGAATCAGTTCTAATGAGATGGATGAAACTGGAGTCTATTATACAGAGTGAAGTAAGCCAGAAAGAAAAATACCAGTACAGTATACTAACACATATATATGGAACTTAGAAAGATGGTAATGATAACCCTGTATATGAGACACCAAAAGAGACACAGGTGTATAAAACAGTCTTTTGGACTCTGTGGGAGAGGGCGAGGGTGGGATGATTTGGGAGCATGGCATTGAAATATGTATATTATCATATGTGAAACGAATTGCCAGTCCAGGTTCGATGCATGATACAGGATGCTTGGGGCTGGTGTGCAGGGATGACACAGAGGGATGGTATGGGGGGGGAGGTGGGAGGGGGGTTCAAGATGGGGAACACATGTTCCACCGGGGCAGATTCATGTCAATGTATGGCAAAACTAATACAATATTGTAAAGTAATTAGCCTCCAATTAAAATAAATAAACTGGAAAAAAAAAAGAAAAGACAGAGAAATATCTTTGTGACCTAAGGATGAAGGGAGACTTTTTACACAAATCCTTGGCAAGTACAAATCATACAAGGAAAAAAAGAAATTTAAGATGACATCCAAATCACATTTTCTGTTCAACAAAGGAGAAGTAGACAAAGTTAATAGGCAGGACACAAATTGGGAGAAGAGTTTGTTATGCTTGCAACCCAAAAGAAAATAATACATAAAATATATAGGGTACACACACAAATTATCATTAACAATAACAATGAAAGACCAAAGCCCATTAAAAAAACAGGCAATTGACGGAAACAATCGATTTATAAAAAAGGACCCTAGTGGCTGCAAACATATGAAAAATGCTAATTTTAACAATGAGATGCCATTTTAAACCTCTAAAACCTGAATGATGTCAAGTGTGTGTGTGTATCTTAGAAAACAGAAATATTACTTCACCGATATGAGAGAGTAAATCAATACTGACTCTGCTGTGTCTAGCAAATGAAGTTATGTCTGTGGCCAGTAGCGCTATTCCTGGGTAACTATTTCAAAAATACTCTCCAAAATTACCATTAAAATGACTTGGATGAGATGAGGTTGCTTAGTGCTGTGATGTCTGTAGAGCAGTGAAGCAGAGGTGGTTTACAAGTAATAAGTGATAAAACGTGGGAACCAATAATAAAACGTGGAGACACACAGGATAGAATGTCATGTTAGGAACAGGACCTACACACAGCAATACAGATAGATTGCAAGAACACAGTGTGAGTGAAAGATTAAGAAAGAGAACCATTTCTATGAAATAAAAATTGTACCCCCACTAAACAGCAGTTTACAAGGATGAATATATATTTACAAATGTATGCCAAATACATGAGAGCACTTGTTTATGGCAGGTTTAGAGGTGGTGGTGAGTGATGGGTGCAGAGGGAAAGAGAACAATGAGGGTAGGAGTCACACACACAAACACAAACACACACACACAGAAGGAACCTCATATGGAACAATGCTCATGTATATTGTACTGAAGAGTATGATGAATACAAAACTTCTTACCTGAGCTACCTAAAGTCCTGCTTCTAGAGAGATGTATACTTTAAAGAATGGACTGTGGATTTCCAAGCATCGGCCAATGAGTCAGGAAGGAGTGTAATCAAGGAGTCAGTGAATATTCATCATTCATCACCTGCTGTGTGTCTGGCACTGTTCTAGGTGCTGGGATGGTGTTTGAATGAGACACAAAGCCTGCCTCTGGCTGGAGACTCTGGTTAGCCCGTCCTGGCATTAGGCCAGGCAGATTGTTGCATGTAGTTACGATCAACCATGGGTGCAGTCTATCTGTCTGGGGCCAGGGAGCATGATGCTGCAGTTGCCCTTTCTCCAGTGTGACTTCTGGGATAGACTTGAAAATTCACAAAGAAATAACTTTAGAGAAGACACATTAATAATCTGGAATTATTTAGCACACATACGTCTCTATGAATAGTTGTTTTCATAGAAGCAGTTTTATGATGTATCTATTATCTCTCCTAATGGCACATACTTGTGAGACTCCTTGTGTGATGGTTTGGAAATCCACATACAGCCCTAGAGCAGACTTTCCCCTTAGTAGTCCTTGTCAAGCTCACTAAAATCTAAGATCTTAGTTCCATTAACACTATTTTACTAATGGTTGTTCGTCAGGGCCACATAGTGAACATTAGATGTATTGCTGCTACTAAAGACTGGTTTGCAATTTTCTGGCATTCTATTTTTGTTTCACAACTATTAATTCCTTATACAGGATCAATAATGAAGCTGGCAAGTAGTACTGGGTCAAACCCCAACATAAGAAGGCAATTCCCAAATTACCTCCATGCAGGTTCCCAAAGACACTTAGTAAATTATTTAATCTATTATCTATTCACTCAATATGCTCTTAACAAGTCCCTCCTATGTGTGTAGCACTGTTCTAAGTGCTGGAAATACAAAGATGAAAGAGAGAGATAGACTTTTTCCTCAAGAGCATATAATTCAATAATGTCAGAATTTATTTTCTGCTGGGAACAAAATTATGTATGTTTGTAAGGTTCTCAGGCAAACCAACAGAAGCCTAATTTAATCCATTATATACTTTAACTCTACATAGAGAGCGTAACTATGCATAGAGTTAAAGAGCTTAACTCTTAACTCTAATGCTAATATAATTATATAGCATTTTGGACAAAAATGGTCATATCTTATATAGTAGGAAATTGGAAAAGAAGAGTTTTCTCATCTGGCATTCATGAATCAGCTCAAGCAAACTTGTGCAGTGGGTACGGTTTTTATGTACTCTCCCTAACCTTTCCTTTTAATTACCTTCCCAAATGCTCAGTGTCCTCATGATGTCTTAACTCTTCACTGTGGCTCCTTGCCTAAGGCCTGTGCAATCTCACAAAATATTCAAATTTCTACAATTATTCACATGCCTTCTTTGATGCTCCTGATCCAAGCTTGTTGTAAAAAGAAAAATCTGATCAAACTAATCTGCACAAATTTACATTCTTCCCTTAGCAATAGATCAGTGCCATTGTCCCCTGATCCCACCTCCTTGGGAAGGTTTCAGTTTTAGGTATTATTTAGAGTTCAATGTATTTTAATAGAAACCAACTGTAATCATCAAATTGCCAGATTCTCTTCTTTAGACTTTCATGTGTATAATAAAAAGTGTTATAAGGTTTTTGGAAATACTTTTTGGGCACTTGTGCGTTGTTTAGAATGAGTGCACGTAAAATGAACTACTTCACTGTATTCTTAAAATACTTGCATGTTAAGAAAAATACTAATCAGATTGTTCAGCATTAATATTTTCAAGTTTAAATTGATATTGATTATACTTTAATGAAAAATCTAAGATATATTTGCATCTACTGTAATTGTTTGGTCACTTAAAAAATGCCATAGAATGGGAGGAAAATTATGTTAGCCAATACTGCTACTTTTAAAATTTAAGTCTTCCTCAGCATTCAGCATATTTTTTTAAAAGGACATAAAAGTTTTAGAAATGGAATTGTCTCCAAGCTGTCATTAATGCTTATTTTAAAGTAAAGGATATAGGCCCTTTTTGTTTGATCACCTCTAAAGAGATAAGAATCTATGAAGCTGCTAGGAAAATGAGTCCGTGACCAAAATGCTTACTCACTGCAGGAGATTAGAAAATTTTAAACTAAACCTGGAATCTACAGAGACAAAGCAGTCATTTTCTTTGAAAAGTATGTAGGGTTTAGAAACTTTCTGGGATTTGTCTGTAAAAGCACCCCCGGGCCTAATAGTGACGTTTTAGGGAAATGATGGCGTATCAAGGTGGGAAGGCTTGGAGGTGGTGCTCTGTGGGCTCCTGTGGTGGTTAGGAAGTTCTCAGAAGACAGCACTGGAAATTAGATAATTGCTGATGTCATATTTTTCACACACACAATTTGGTGTCCTGGGGGCTATAAAAGCAGCAGCTTCTACTTTCCTATCACAAGCAGAAGCCTCGATACAGGTAAGTCCTCCAATGAACTTGGTAGGATTGGCTTGCTGGGTCTATTACTTCTGGATACTTAATTTTTTCCCCTTAATGTTGATTTTGTTTCTCGTTCTCTTGATACCAGGTTCTCCTTCCCTAGTCACCCACTGCTCAGGTTTGCTTTGTCCACGATGGCTGCCCTGCAGAAATCTGTGCGCTCTCCCCTCATGGACGCTCTGGCCGCTGGCTGCCTCCTTGTCCTGGCGCTGTGCGCCCGGGGCGGAGCGGCTGTGCCGGTCCCGTCGCACTGTAGGCTCACCGAGGCCGACTTCCAGGAGCCCTACGTCTTCAACCACACCTTCACTCTGGCCCAGGAGGTACTCATCTCAGTCTTTCTCTTTTGCATCGCATCTCCTTGGAACCTGAATAGTTCTTAAAATTTCTGCAGAGGACATCTAAGATCGTTAATAGATGAACATTTATCTCTACCAGTATACCTGCCATCATTTTCTATGTCTCTTTTAAGACCTTTTGGAGATCAAGCTTTACCTCAAGACCTTCCACTTTGCCCTTTAGGATATTTACATTCAGTTTTACTCCAAAAGGAGCCATGTAGTAACCCATCTGACTGTTTATGGTTCCCTTTACTCCTCTAAGTATTCCTTTATTTCTTGAAGAGAAAGAAATTGTCATTTTTTGAGCACTTACTATGTTATGAGCTCTATTCTAGGAGCTTTAAATCCATTCTTTTTTTTTTTTACTGTGGTTCATTGACAGTATTATTTAAGTTCCAGGTACACAGCATAGTGATCCACAATTTTTAAAGATTATTCTCCATTTATGGTTATTATAAAATATTGGCTATATTACCTATTCTGTACATTATACTTTTCTATCTTATTTTTTAAATTTATTTTGCAGTATAGTTGGTTTGCAGGGTCATGTTAGTTTCCAGTGAGCAGCACACTGCTTCAGGTCTATATATAGGGATAAATATATATATATATGTATATATAATATATGTATATTCTTTTATATATTCTTTCCCCTTATTGGTTATTATAAAATATTGAGTATAGTTCCCTGTACCATATAGTTACTTCTTGTTAGTTATTTATTTTATACATTGTCATGTATATATGTTAATCCCAAACCTCTAATTTATCCCTCCCCTTAACCCCTGAGCATCCTTATAAACCCATGCACTAAAGAATCCTTTCTTTAGTCTTCACAGTGCTGCTCTGGGAAGAGGGGACAGAGTACAACTCTACTTACAGATATTTCTTCTAGCTTTTTGATGTCCAGGCACTTAATCTTTTCTTCTCTTCCAGGCTAGTTTGGCAGATAACATCACAGATGTTCGTCTCATTGGGAACAAATTGTTCCAGGGAATCAATGTAAGCCATAGGCATGATGCCACTTGTGGTTACTTGGAGCGGTGGTGAGGATGGGCTGGGTATTGTGGATGTCACCTAATTTGAGCCCTGCTGTTTCACTTTCACCAGCAGGTGACGAAGCGCTGCTATCTGCTGAAGCAGGTGCTGAACTTTACTCTTGAAGAGGTGCTGTTCCCCCAATCCGATAAATTCCACCCCTATATGGAAAAGGTGGTGCCCTTCTTCTCCAGGCTCAGCAAAAAGCTAAGCCAATGTGTAAGTTCTTCTCCAGCCTAAGTCCAATCCTCCCAGGTGCCTGCCTTTCCTCTTTCTTCTGTGTGGAACCCTCTTCCATCCCAGCCCCTTCCATGCTGGTAGTAAGAGGTGCCTCCGTCACACCATTACAGAAATCATTTGGCATCACAACCTGTTTGCTTTTGCTTTAATTGAGTCACATTTTGAGTTGATTGTGATGGGCAAGGTCTGAAAGACCACAGGAGGCTCATTTGTCCCTGGGAAAAAGCAATTTGGACTATGTGAGATGAGAAAGATGTTGGGAGCTGTAAGGAAAAATATTTATTGGTACAAATGGATTCACTGAATATAAGTTGAGGGAGAGAGGGAGGGGATGGGAAAGAGAGAAAGGGAGAAACAAGAAGATTTAATATTCGTCAGTGGGTGGGTAGATGAAGACTGCTGCCCTTTTGATAATGGAAGTGACAAAATCAGAGGTGGGTGAGCTTGATGCCTCTGAATATTGAAAACTAAGAAAAATATTTTAGTGGAGTAGGCTGAGCAAAGGGGGCCTAGTATTTGAGGAGTGCCCTGTTCACATAAGATGTTTTATGTAGGTTTCTTGTTCTGAGCCTGTGTTTTTGATGAGGTGCCGTTATGGTTTTATTCTTGACAGGATTTGCATAAACCACTCCGCTCTTTCCACAAACTTCAACCTCAGTAGGGTTTCCCAAAGGTGAAGTGAGGTCCCGTGTAAGGGAAATGACTGGATTTTGGTGTCCCAGGGAATTGAAGAGGTCAGAAAATCTAGGTCACTATTGATATCTAGGTCGTTGTGGGCAAAATTGCTAAGAACTTTAATTCCAGGTGAATGGTAACATACTTCAGTTAGGAAGGCTGAGTTTCAAAAGGCTTCAGTACAACAATGTTAAACTTGTCACTCTCATTTCCATTTTGTAGCATATTGAGTATGACAACCAGCACATCCGGAGAAATGTACAGAATCTGAAGAATACGGTGAAAAAGGTACTACTAACAACTATTAGCGCTAAATCATTTGATAGAAGAGACAAATATCGTTTTTCTTCCCTTTCTTTCCTTTTTTCTCCCACGTCATGAGTTTTCACTTGACTCTCCTGCCATTGGGTTGATTATTTAGGTGCACATACATATAGATGTATCTACATGTTTATAAGTCAGTTTCCAAATTTTGAAAATTCTAAAAGTGGCTGGGAACTTAAGTCATCTAATTTTGTCACCCATGTTCTAGGGATGGCCATTGTCAGAGTCAGAAAAGACTGCAGGACCTCTGAATCCCATCCAGGCCAGAAGTGCTGGATATTATACTTAGTCTCATTAGTTCTTAGGGAAATTTAAGATACCTACTGATTCATTTAGTCTGAAGAATCAAAACCAGAAAACTGGAGAAAACTCATTTGAAATAATTTTGAAGTCATTCACATGATGATGTAAAACTTGGAGAAATATACCTAAAACAGCCATAATAAAAGAGCTGGACTTGCACATAGGATAAATTTCTGGAATGGTTTGATACTTACATTTAACTATTAAAATACCCAGCAGCTATTGGTTTTAATTTAAAAGTGAGAGTGAATGACCCCCCAGTTTCTTTTACATAGTTTCAAATATTAATATTAGTAATGGATTCATTGTAGGGAAATGAATGTCCACACTGGAAGCCCTCTTTCTTCCTCTTTTGTTTTCCTTCTTTCCTGGTCTCTTCCTTCCCTCGACAATGTGCTAGTGAGCATCTATCTGATATAGGTTGGCGTATATTTTGACAGAGAATGATATGGTCAGGTGGCCTATTTGGGGGAAAAGAACAATAGGGGATGGCTCAGCTCAGCCGCTGTGACTCATCCAAAAACCAGAGCTACCATGAGAAGCAGCAAAAGTGATGATGTGGCAAGCAGATACAATTAAACCTCAGAAACAAAAAGGCTCTGGTTGATAGAATTTTCAGTAACAAGTGTAACCTCAATTCCCCCTTTTTTTCATCTTGATTTTTTTAATAAAAAGTATCTCTTCCTGAATGTGATTTAATGAACAATGTCAATGTCTTCCTTTGATAACTGAAGGATTTTTTTCATTGTGAAGATAAATTCTCTTGTCATAGAACGATTAGCTAGACACAGAGGGCTGAATATTAGCATGCCATAGCCAAGAAGTACTTTGCATTTCTGGTGTGAAAAATTCCTCATATGAGCTTACTTGGTTGTGTTTAGAAAAGTGGAGTGTGGGAGAGAAAAAGCTGATGTGATTTGTGTGGGAAAACAGAGATTTTAAAGTTCTTAATCCATTTTGAGGGAATTGACTTTCACATTAGCAATCAGTTGCCATGTGGATGAGTCGTTACGATTTTTTTTTTTAACCCTGTAGTTCCAGAAAGCATAGTGAGAAATCATTCAGAGAAATCTCAGCATGCATAAACAGTGGTCAGCACTGTGAAATGGGGGGGCATTTTGGGGGGATAGTAATCCCCTGTCACTGAAGGATAGCAGAAAGCAGGCTGTAGCAGAACAGAGGACAGTAGAATTCTTTATCATCTTGGGAGTCTTTGAGATATTAAAAAAAAATCTCTTGTCATTATGTTGAAGTATTGAAAAGTGGAAAGATGGAAGAAAGCAGGAAGAGAAAGACCAACGTCCAGGGGACAATGATGACTGAGGGTTGCTGTTTTCTTTGAAATAATCTTGAGCACGTTTAATAGATTAGACACGTTTCAGAGGAGGGGATTTAGACTTGTGTTCCCTCTCCCATGGGATTTAAAAGACTCCTTTGCCTACTACTTGGGAGGAGGAGGAGGAAAGAAAGGGTGTTAGACTCTGTATCTGGCCTTTCACTGTTAAACCAACTAGATAGGAGGCATTTGATATTTCCCCCACTAAAGCGAAAACTTGTTTTCACCCACCTTGGTCAAGAAAGTGGAAACAGAGAAAGTCCACATGTTTTAGTAAATGTGGTAGTTTTGATTCAAGACTATTGGAGTTGAGGTGGTTATATTCACTGATTGGTCACAGACAGTCATGGGGCTCAGAGGCAGGGCAAGGAGGGATGAGTGGTGCTTGGGTCCCCCAGATCGCAGCACAGCCTCCACCTGCTTGCTGTGGTTCAGCAGTGATTTAACACGTCACCCAGCTGAGACTGATGCCCATAGGTGCCCTCTCAGATCAGGTCGTATACTTTTGGAAAGGGTATTATCACTAATCTTTTATAAAAGGCTAAAATTTGGTTTCTGTTCCAACAACCTAACCATCTCATCTCTCTCTAATTTGTGTCTCTTTAGAAAGCATGGTATAAATGCTTAAATACTTCTGTGTTCTTATTTTCACAGCTTGGAGAGAGTGGAGAGATTAAAGTCATTGGAGAACTGAGCTTGCTGTTTATAGCCCTGAAACGTGAATGTGCTCAAGTAGAGCAAGGCTGGAAAATGGGTTACTAACCTTTCTCATCTGTTAAACAATAAGATCCCCTGAGGTTTTCTTTTATCAGAAGGAAAAGGGGAAGCCAAACTCCACAGTCCTGTGTAAATTCTAAAAAAAACCCTGGCTTAACTTCAAAATGAGAACAATGTCACTTGTATCCATAAGATCAGGAGCTAGACCTTCCAAGCATATTAATAACTTTTTATTCTAGTCAGTGTTTTATACAAAGAAATTTAACTATTTCCCCACAAAAAAGATTACTTTCTATCTCTTTAGAAAAAGCCCCTAAATAACTTCATTTCCATAATCAATACTTTATATTTATGAATTAATTTATTGTTACAAGTATATGTCTTATTATTTATGTCACTTTACTAATATGGGTTTATTTATGGAAGCATTATATTTCTACTTAATCATAAGGTTAATAGTAATATTTATTATAATAATTATGGAGCTATGTTTATTTGGTATCAATAAACGCATTGATATCCTAAACCTTGTGACTTTGTGAGTTTTTCCCCCTTTAATGTTTTCACTACCATCATCACCATCATCATCATCATCATGTAATCATTCCTATTTGCTAAATGGGTTCAAAAGCTGTATAAATGATTTTATTCCTGACTCTAAGCAAATGAGGTGCTATTAGTATTATCCCCTTTTACTGGTGAGAAAACTGAATCAGAAACATGTTTAAAATATTGTGTCACTATGAGTAGTTGAAGCTTTTTAAGTTAGGTCTACCTGATTTCTAGGGGCTCTTCTGTATTACCTATATAGATTTATTGTGTTGATGCAGCATATGATTCTGAAAGTAAAAAGATAAGAAATTTAAAAGAATTCATCTGCATCATTAGCAGTTTGTGGATAAAAGAAAAGAATGATGCTGGAGGAGGAATACATATTGCCTCTGTTGATATAGATAAACTGCTTTTATTTCTAGGTTGAGCCTGTTAGGCAGGGCATCCTCCAGTTTGCCTGTGAGTCAGGAAGGAAAGGGGAAGCTAACTGAGTTTGGGGAGTCTCATCTGCTAGTGGAGTTTAGCCCTGATAAGAGAAGTCTTGTGAGTGGAAGATGAAACACACATGAGGGCAGAAGCTGGACATTGTCAAGATCTGTGTAGCAGTCCAGAGAAGAGAGTGGAGATAAAAGTTGGACTAGTTCTGCCTAGAAGAACGGACAAACAACACCAGCACTGAAGCTTGTATAGGTCTTTCCGTGGAAGGTGAAAGTCGGTGGTCAGCAGTCTAAAATGTTTTCTTCTCCAAAAAACCAGGAACTATTCTACAGGGCACTCACCAATTGTTTGCCAAGCTCCTGAAGGATGAGGTCAAGACTGGTGATTATTAATATATAGAGCACATAGAAGTGGTTACCTGTGCGGAGAAGGGCAATGTTCAGGAGAATAAGATGTATGAACTATTAGGTATAAAATAAGCTACAAGGATATGTTGTACAGCATGGGAAACACACTGAATATTTTGTAACTATAAATGAAGTATGCTGCTGTTGCTGGTAAGTTGCATCAGTGTGTCTGACTCTGTGTGACCCCACAGACGGCAGGCCACCAGGCTCCCCTGTCCCTGGGATTCTCCAGGCAAGAATACTCGAGTGGGTGGCCATTTCCTTCTCCAACGCATGAAAGTGAAAAGTGAAAGTGAATTCGCTCAGTCGTGTCCAACTCTTCCCGACCCCATGGATTGTAGCAAACTGAGAGTTGGACTGTGAAGAAAGCTGATCGCCGAAGAATTGACGCTTTTGAACTGTGGTGTTGGAGAAGACTCTTGAGAGTCCCTTGGACTGCAAGAAGATCCAACCAGTCCATTCTAAAGGAGATCAATCCTGGGTGTTCATTGGAAGGACTGATGCTAAAGCTGAAACTCCAATACTTTGGCCACCTCATGCAATGAGTTGACTCACTGGAAAAGAGTCTGATGCTGGGAAGGATTAGGGGCGGGAGGAGAAGGGGATGACAGAGAATGAGATGGCTGGATGGCATCACCGACTCTGTGGACATGAGTTTGAGTGAACTCTGGGAGTTGGTGATAGACAGGGAGGCCTGGCGTGCTGTGATTCATGGGGTCGCAGAGAGTCGGACACGACTGAGCGACTGAACTGAACTGAACTGAACTGAGGCTCCTCCATCCATGGGATTCTCCAGGCAAGAATATTGGAGTGGGTAGCCATTGCCTTCTCCAATAAATGAAGTATAACCTTTATTTTTTTTTCTGGTTTCATTCACTTTATTATTCTCTTTATAAAATTATGTGGTGGCTACAGCTGGGGCCTGGGTCCTCTGCATGGAGACTCTGGTGTGGGTCTTCACAAGATGGTCAGTGAATTCCTGATATGGAGACCTGGTGAACACCGTCTCTTTCCAGAGGTCAGGGGTGAGATAACTGGTTGGAAATGGCATCAAAAGTGGCCTTGGCGAAGTTGCCCAGGGTGGCGGTGCAGCCCCTGGCAGAAGTGTAGCAGTCCTCGATGGTGGCCATCATTATCAGCTTCTTGGGCACAGGGGCAGAGACGATGCCAGTGCCTCTGGGGGCAGGGATAAGGCGTATCAGCATGGAGCTATAGCGGCCAGTCACCTTGCAAGGAATCCTGTGGGGCTTGCCGATCTTGTTCCCCCAGTAGCCTTTTCGCACGAGGATGATGGACAGCTTGGCTAGGATGCTGGCCCCATGGATGGCAGTGGTTACTTTCTTAGAACACCCAGACTAACATGTCTGTTGTAATCCCCGATGGCAACAAATGCCTTGAACCTGGTCCACTGGCCAGCACGAGTCTGCTTTTGCACGAGCATAATCTTCAAAACCTCATCCTTGAGGGATGCTCCCAAGGAAAAAGTCAATAATCTCAGACTCCTTGATGGGCAGAGAGAAAAGGTAGATCTCCTCCAGGGACTTGATCTTCATGTCCTTGACCAGGTGGCCCAGCTTGGTAACCGGGAGCCACTCCTTGTCTTGGCCTTACTTCCGTGAACTCCACAGCCTCTGCCCTGGCCACGACCCCGGCCACGACCCCTGCCCCAGAAGCCAATGCTGAAGCCACTGCGGCCTCCCATTTCAGGGCCCCTGGGGTCTCCGGGCTCTCCTGCAGCACTGACGTCATCTGCCATTTGGTGTTTTCACAAAGAAGAAGCGAAGTATAACCTTTAAAAATCATGAATCACAATATCATACACCTGTAACTTATATAATGTTGTGCAGCAACTATCAGTTCAGTTCAGTCACTCAGTCGTATCTGACTCTTTGCAAACCCATGAACCACAGCACCCCAGGTCTCCCTGTCCATCACCAACTCCTGGAGTCTACCCAAACCCATGTCCATGGAGTTGGTGATGCCATCCAACCATCTCATCCTCTGTCGTCCCCTTCTCCTCCTGCCCTCAATCTTTCCCAGCATCAGGGTCTTTTCAAATGAGTCACCTCTTCGCATCAGGTGGCCAAAGTATTGGAGTTTCAGCTTCAACATCACTGCTTGCAATGAACACCCAGGACTGATCTCCTTTAGGATGGGCTGGTTGAATCTCCTTGCAGTCCAAGGGCCTTTCAAGAGTCTTCTCCAACACCACAGTTCAAAAACATCAATTCTTCGGTGCTCAACTTTCTTTATAGTTCAACTCTCACATCCATACATGACCACTGGAAAAACCATAGCCTTGACTAGATGGACCTTTGATGGCAATGTAAAGACTCTGTATTTAATATGCTGTCTAGCTTGGTCATAACTTCCCTGCCAAGGAGTAAGCGTCTTTTAATTTCATGGCTGCAGTCACCATCTGCAGTGATTTTGGAGCCCCCCAAAATAAAGTCAGCCACTATTTCCACCGTTGCCCCATCTATTTCCCATGAAGTGATGGGACCAGATGCCATGATCTTCGTTTTCTGAATGTTGAGCTTTAAGCCAACTTTTTCACTCTCCTCTTTTACTTTCATCTAGAGGCTCTTTAGTTCCTCTTCACTTTCTTCCATAAGGGTGGTGTCATCTGCATATCTGAGGTTATTGATATTTCTCCCAACAATCTTGATTCCAGCTTGCGCTTCTTCCTGCCCAGCGTTTCTCCTGATGTGCTCTGCATATAAGTTAAATAAGCAGGGTGACAATACACAGCTTTGACATACTCCTTTTCCTATTTGGAACCAGTCTGTTGTTCCATGTCCAGTTCTAACTGTTGCTTCCTGACCTGCATACAGGTTTCTCAAGAGGCAGGTCAGGTGGTCTGGTATTCCCATTTCTTTCAGAATTTTCCACAGTTTATTGTGATCCACACAATCAAAAGCTTTGGCATAGCCAATAAAGCACAAATAGATGTTTTTCTTGAACTCTTGCTTTTTCCATGATCCAGCGGATGTTGGCAATTTGATCTCTGGTTCCTCTGCCTTTTCTAAAACCAGCTTGGACATCTGGAAGTTCACGGTTCATGTATTGCTGAAGCTTGGCTTGGAGAATTTTAAGCATAACTTTACTAGCATGTGAGATGAGTGCAATTGTGCAGTAGTTTGAACATTCTTTGGCATTGCCTTTCTTTGCGATTGGAATGAAAACTGACCTTTTCCAGTCCTGTGGCCACTGCTGAGTTTTCCAAATTTGCTGGTATATTGAGTGCAGCACTTTCACAGCATCATCTTTCAGGATTTGAAATAGCTCAGCTGGAATTCCATCACTTCCACTAGCTTTGTTTGTAGTGTTGCTTCCTAAAGCCCACTTGACTTCACATTCCAGGATGTCTGGCTCTAGGTGAGTGATCACACCATCGTGGTTATCGGGGTCATGAAGGTCTTTTTTGTACAGTTCTTCTGTGTATTCTCACCACCTCTTAATATCTTCTGCTTTTGTTAGGTCCATACCATTTCTGTTCTTTATTGTGCCCACATTTGCATGAAATATTCCCTTGGTATCTCTAATTTTCTTGAAGAGATCTCTAGTCTTTCCCATTCTATTGTTTTCCTCTATTTCTTTGCATTGATGGCTGAGGAAGGCTTTCTTATCTCTCCTTGCTGTTCTTTGGAACTCTGCATTCAAATGGGTATATCTTTCCTTTTCTCCTTTGTTTTTCGCTTCTCTTTTCACAGCTATTTGAAAGCCCTCCTCAGACAGCCATTTTTCACTTTTGCATTTCTTTTTCTTGGGGATGGTTTTGATTCTTATATCTTGTACAATGTCACGAACCTCCATCCAAAGTTCATCAGGCACTCTGTCTATCAGATCTAGTCCCTTAAATCTATTTCTCACTTCCACTGTATAGTCATAAGGGATTTGATTTAGGTCATACCTGAATGGTCTAGTGGTTTTCTCCACTTTCTTCAATTTCAGTCTGAATTTGGCAGTAAGCAACTACAGCAACTATACTTCACTTTAGAAAAAGACTGGTGGTGATTGTGAGCACATGTAAATTGCGCGTTCACTGATGGATAAAGTAGAGTGAATACTTTTGGTGTTGGCTCCAAATGCTGAAAGGTACCGAAGCTAAGCTTCCAGGATAATGGGATGAGAATTATTTATGGGTTAAGCTGAGTTTTAGGACTCTTTTCTCTCTTCTTCCAACTAAGTCTCAGGGTAATGACTTGAGAAAAATTTGGTACTGCACTTGTTTTTGACCAGTCTTCTAGAAATCGAGCCATCAGTGGAAGAGTACCTCTAAGATTGGATTCACAGATGCTTCCATCCTATTACAGAGAGTCTGAAATGGAGAGATTTAAAAATTCTGAATGCCAATGGATATAAGGAATAAGGTGCCAGGATCCTGTCCAAGTCTGGAGAGCAGTGCTGGAAATGTTATAGTGACATGAGATAGTCCAAATTCCTCATGGGGAATCTTGACATAATCACTTGCAGTTGCTGTAGCAACTCTTATTTTTTTGGCATCAGTGGCAGTGGCTAGCATTTGGCTGGTACTACTGGCATGGCTCGTTCTTGGCACTGGCAGAAGCCTTGGGTGTCTACTTCCCCAGCAGCAGATGGCAATATTCAGGTATTTAAGAAGACTAATCTGTGAGCTTGTATGGGACACAAGCCCCCCTAAGACCCTAACCAGCATTTGGGATTGAGAAGCTGTCCCCTGAGGGTTTCAAGTGTGGGAAGACTTGATATGACTCATGACTGTTGGGTGGAGAATAGTTCTAGAAGGGTAAGAATAGAAACAAGGCCAGTGTAATCATTGGAGGGGCACCCAAAGCTGGTGCTATGGGAGAACCCAAAGGGTTAGGGTGGAGAGGGAGTTGCGAGGAGGGTTCAGGTTGGGAGGTACACATGTATACCTGTGGCCAATTCATGCTGATGTATGGCAAAAACCATCACAATATTGTAAAGTAGTTATCTTCCAATTAAATAAATAATTTTTTTTTAAATAAAAGGAAAGTGGTGATTGAACTGAAATAGATGAGGTTAGAGCCAGAGTGTGACTGTGTGTGAGTGTGACTCAGCAACTTGGTGGCCTGGGACATAAGAGCTGTGTATGGATCAAATTCATTAACAGGAAAACTGAGCCTTTAGTTTTTCTCCTGTCCCTTCATTTACACTATAATATTCAGTAGCATGCAGTGCTTCATATTGGAATGATGATAAAGACAGTGATTTTTGTACTGAAAGGAGGTCAAGATTTCAAGATTTGAGTGCAGACACTTAAATGAGGAGAATGCAGCGATACCAGGGTTGAAACCCAGGGTCCTATTGTCCCCGAGGCAACCCCCAGCATAGTGACTGTATCTTTAAACTCTACTTCAAGGAATGTTTATTGTTGTTGACAAAACAGCTAGACAAGTCTGGACTGTTGCTGTTGTGCATCATGCTAAGTCGTATCTGACTCTTTGCGACCCCATGCTCCTCTCTCCATGGGATTCTCCAGGCAAGAACACTGGAGTGGGCTGCCATTTCCTTCTCCAGGGATCTTCTTGACCCAGGAATCGAACCTGAATCTCCTGCATTGCAGGCAGGTTCTTTACCCTCTGAGCCATCGGGAAAGCCCAGACAAGGCTGGGATGACTGATCCTAATTGCCAAGAGGAAACTGTATTACTGCTACCCCCTGCAGGCTAGGTGGACTGCAACTGGACCAGAGGGTCACTCGGTTGTCTTGCCAACTTGCCCAACAGTCTGGTCAATAAAAAACTGCATTAACCCCAAAGAGACAGGATCCTCAAAACTCCCATTTCTGAAGGAATGAGGTTTAGTCCCTTTATTGGGTGAAGGACCACATGCAATGAAGGAGCAGGCAGACAGTAAAGGGAATGGGTGGTGCAAGAAGGAACTCACGATTTTTGAAGTCCGGTGAACAGCTACAAAAGCAGGCATTGTCGTAGACGTGGTTTCTGTTAATTCATTCTTTGTCCTCTTTTCCCCTCCTCCCTCCTCTCTTATATGAACAGTACTAAAGAGGGCGAAATTTCAGTTTTCGGCTGGGACTGTGACCACATTGACCTCCTCCATATGGTGTTGTTGATGAGATTTCTGAGTATTTCCTGTGTTGGAGACAAGCATTTCCCATCTGAGTAAAGACAAGAATGGGAGCTGAAGAAAAGAGGAATGGGTTGTGCTACTTTGGCCCTCCAGATCCATCATCTGTTCTTTCCCACTCTGCTTTGTCTGCAGAGAAATTGACATACATGAATTGCTCCCTATATGTGCTGACTTTCTGGGTTTTGATTGCATTTGGCAAGTGAAATAAGTTAGGAGACTGAAAGAAGACAATAAAGCTAAAATACATATTCCTTTGGAACCCTCCAGCCAAGTTGCCTTGCAGGTTGGTTGTCTACTTCTACCCAAAACCTCAGCTCATGCAGACAGCTCTCGTCTATATAATTCTCCTTTCTAGATCTGGAAATTGCTCTCAGTCCTGGTCCTTATTGGGCTTCCAGCTATTGTTAGCTTTGGGGCATCACATTGCTTCTTTCCAGGGTTCCTTAAACTCTCTCCACACCTTAAAAAAGTCAATCCTTTATTAAACTCTTTTTCAAACACAATATTGTAAATCAACTGTATAACAATAAAAATTTTTTTTAAAACATAAACTAGTTCAACCACTATGGAAAACATATGGAAGTTTCTTAAAAAAACTTAAAATTACCATATGATCCAGAAATCCTACTCCTGGACATTTACCTGGAAGAGATAAAAACTCTTAATTTGAAAAGATACATGTACCCTAATGTGCGTAGCAACACTATTTACAATAGCCAAGACATGGAAACAACCCAAGTGCCCATCAACAGATGATTTAAGAAGCTGCAGTATATATATATGCAATGGAATATTACTCAGCCATAAAAAAGAGTGAAATATTGCCATTTGCAGCAACGTGAATGGACCTAGAGATTATCACACTAAATGATATAAGTCAGGAAGAGGAAGGGCAAATATATGGTATCACCTATATGTGAAATCTAAAAAACAGTACAAATGAATCCAAACACAAAACAGAAACAGATCAAAAGACATAGAAAACAAAACTTATGGTTACCAAGGGGAAAGGGAAGGAGAATAGGAACAAATGAAGTATGGGATTAATGATATACACTACAATATATAGAATAGATAAGCAACAAAGATTTACTGTATAACACAGGGAACTATATCCAATAGCTTGTAATAACCTATAATGGAAAATAATATGAAATATCTATATCTACTGTGTGTGTGTGTGTGTACTCAGTCATATCCAACTCTTTGTGACCCCCATGGACTGTAGCCCACCGCGCTCCCCTGGCCATGGAATTTTTCAGTCAAGAATGGGTTGCCGTTTCCTGCTCCAGGAGAGCTTCCCAACCCAGGGATCGAACCTGTATCTCTTGTGTCTTCTGCATTGGTAGGAAGATTCTTTACCACTGCTTCACCTAGGAAGTCCATATCTATCTATATCTGTATATCTATATCTATCTATCTATCATCTGAATTACTTTGCTGTATACTTGGAACTGACACAATATTGTAAATCAACAATACGTCAATTAAAAGAACAACTCTTTTCCATTACCCAGCTTGAGTATGTTTTCCACTGGGATTCCGAGCTATATATCTCTGCTCTCTCTTCTGTTCTCCCAACTCCCGCCTAGAAGCAGGATGAAGCCTACTAGTTTAGATATCTTTTTTTCTTTTTTTTTTTTTATTACAATAAAGGGCTTCCCTGGTGACTCAGCTGGTAAAGAATCCACCTGCAATGTGGGAGACCTGGGTTCGATCCCTGGGTTGGGAAGATCCCCTGGAGAAGAGAAAGGCTACCCACTCCAGTATTCTGGCCTGGAGAATCCCATGGACTATATAGTTCAGTTCAGTTCAGTCACTCAGTCGTGTCCGACTCTCTGCGACCCCATGAACCACAGCACGCCAGGCCTCCCTGTCCATCACCAACTCCCGGAGTTCACTCAAACTCATGTCCATTGAGTCCGTGATGCCATCCAGCCATCTCATTCTCTGTCGTCCCCGTCTCCTCCCCCCCTCAATCCCTCCTAGCATCAGACTCTTTTCCAGGGAGTCAACTCGTCACATGAGGTGGCCAAAGTATTGAAGTTTCAGCTTTAGCATCAGTCCTAATGTGCGTAGCAACACTATTTACAATTGATTGATCTCCTTTAGAATGGACTGGTTGGATTTCCTTGAAGTCCAAGGGACTCTCAAGAGTCTTCTCCAGCACCACAGTTCAAAAGCATCAATTCTTCGGCGATCAGCTTTCTTCACAGTCCAACTCTCACATCCATACATGACCACGGGAAAAACCATAGCCTTGACTAGATGGACCTTGGTTGGCAAAGTAATGTCTCCGCTTTTTAATATGCTATCTAGGCTGGTCATAACTTTCCTTCCAAGGAGTAAGTGTTTTTTAATTTCATGGCTGCTATCAGCATCCGCAGTGATTTTGGAGCCTAAAAAAATAAAGTCTGCCACTGTTTCCCTGTTTCCCCATCTATTTCCCATGAAGTGATGGGACCAGATGCCATGATCTTTGTTTTCTGAATGTTGAGCTTCAAGCCAATCTTTTCACTCTCCTCTTTCACTTTCATTAAGATAGGGTCACAAAAAGTGGGACATGACTGAGAGACTTTCACTTTCACTTTCATGGACAATGAACAAAGCCAGTTTCTGGCATATATAAGTTGCGGAAATGTATGGCCCTGTAATGAAGCAAAATAGAAAGCAGTGGTTTCTAAAATAAAAATGCTTTTTAATTTTAAAAACTCCTATTTCCACAATAGATCTCTCCATGGGAAAGAGAGGCATTTAGGTCAACATGCAGCATTACCTGAAGTACCTAAAAGGTTTTCTTCTCCCTTTTGGTCTTCTCCTTTCTGCTGAGCCTCCCCCTTCTCCCTGCTGCTTCCACTCCTGGCATATGCGAACCCCATCCAAGTCAGGCTATTGTGCCCACTAGAGGACGGGAGAGCTGTTACACCCCAATCATGCTGACTTCTCTCAGCTTTGTGTTTTGGTTGCTTCTCTTTTGTGTGACCCTTCCTTCAACTCTTTTCTTGTTACAGCTGCTAAGGATATTCAGCAAGAATGTCTGTCTGAGTCACAGTGCCTCCCTTATTTCTATGGGGTTTAAATGCCTGGCTCATTCTCTGATTCATTCTTTCAAAATGATATATATGTACACACACACACATTCATGCAAAGTTGCTTCAGGCATGTCTGACTCTGTGTGATCCTATGGGCTGTAGCCTGTCAGGCTCCTCTGTCCATGGGATTCTCCAGGCAAGAATACATCATTGGGTTGCCACGCCTTCCTCCAAGGGATCTTCCCGACCCAGGAATCAAACCCACACTGGCAAGCATGTTCTTTACCACTAGTACCACCTGGGAAGCATATAGTCAGACATGACTTAGGGACTAAACTATAGCAATGTTCCAGACACTATTTCAGATGGTGAGCAAAACATGAAAGGAGACAGAGTGCTCAGAGGAAGATCAGAGGTCCCCAGTGTGGCTGGAATACAGATTGTGAGGGCAGATGCATGAGGTACCTGGGCTGAGCCAATTCCTTACTAGAATCTAAGCTCTGTGAGGGTTAGCATTTTGGTTTGTATTGCTTACCATCTGGAATATCCTGATGGTAAGCCTGTTGTTGTTTAGTCCCTAAGTCATGTCCGTCTCTTTGTGACCCCGTAGACTGTAGCCTGCCAGGCTCCTCTATCCATGGGATTTCCCAGGCAAAAATAATTCAGTGGGTTGCCTTCCTTCTCCAGGGGATCTTCCCAACCCAGGGATCAAACCCGCATCTCCTACATTAGCAGACAGATTCTTTACCGCTGAGCCACCTGGGAAGCTAATATGTATATAAATTAATACTGCCTATCTTATGGATAAGATCTGCTATGAGCAGTAGAATAGTATACATATATAATATATGGCATATATATGTATATATATACATATATATATATGTGTGTATAAATATATATATGGCATTTTAAAGGAATTAACAAATACATTGATTCAGGCAGAATCCCTGGAACACAATAGCATCAAAAAGAAATTTGTGGGAATAAGAGACCTCTTGTTAGCTGGTTCCTGCTAATGAGAACACCCAGGCTGGTAATACCAAAACACAGATGCATTTAACTGCAGTGAAGTGAACAGCTGGTGTGTAGGAGAGAAAGACACAGAACAAAAAGCAGTAGCTAGCACCCCCCAATGCAGAGCTGCATGAGAGGTTCTCATCAAGTCGAGATGCTCAGCTGATTGGATCCTCCTACGCGTCTGGTTTGGTGTGAAATGCAGAGGAGAGACAGGAAACAATATCGAAGGCAGAAGGGGAGCCCATGGTGGCCTCTGCAGATCTTATAGGTAAAAGGAGAAGATAAACAGCTGCTTGTGGCTGCCCAACATAGTGTAGAAGTGGGTCGAGCTGCCGAGGCAGAGTTTATTATCTTTAGGTCAGCACCCAAATTTCTTCCTCCTTCCCTCTTAGAGCCCTGGCTGTCTCTTGGTCTTCTCTCACCTCATTGAGTGTTCCGTGGTGGTGATGGGAGAGTAATCAGTAATCTAACAGTATCTATTGAGCACGTACTATATGCTAGTCAATATTTATTAATAGAATCAAAGTAACTGCAATGACCAAGCAGAAAAAAATTTCCCTGCCCTGATAGAACTTAGATTTTAGCAAAAAGAGATAGATAGCAAACAAAATATATAAGTGAAAGGTATGTTAGATAATGATGAGAGATATGGAAAAAATAAAACAGGAAACGGCGACAGAGGAGCTGAGGATAGGGTTAATTCTCACTAGGGTATTTTATTAGCCTGCAAGGGCTGCCATAACAAAGTAGCACACAGGCTGTGTGGCAGTTCTGGAGACAAAGTCTGACCTCAAGATGTCAGCAGGGTTGGTTTCTTCCGAGGCCTCCCTCTTTGGCTTACAGATGGCCACCTTCTCTCTGTGTCCTTACATGGTCTTTCCTCTGTGTATGTGTGTTCATGCCAAGTCGCTTCAGTTGTATCTGAGTCTGTGTGACCCTATGAACTACAGCCTGTTAGGCTCCTCTGTCTCACTAGCGCCACCTGGGAAGCACTGCTCTGGGTATCGTGTTCGTCGCTCAGTCATCTCCTACTCGGAGAAGGCAATGGCACCCCACTCCAGGACTCTTGCCTGGAAACTCCCATGGACGGAGGAGCCTGGTAGACTATAGTCCATGTAGTCGCGAAGAGTCAGATACGACTGAGCGACTTCAATTTAACTTTTCACTTTCCTGCATTGGAGAAGGAAATGGCAACCCACTCCAGTGTTCTTGCCTGGAGAATCCCAGGGATGGGGGAGCCTGGTGGGCTACCGTCTACAGGGTCGCACAGAGTCGGATACGACTGAAGCAACTTAGCAGCAGCAGCAGCATGTCCTACTCTTTGTAATTCCATGGACTGTAGCCCGCCAGGCTCCTCTGTCCATGGCATTATCCAGGCAAGGATACTGGAGTGGGTAGCCGTTCCCTTCTCTGGGAGATCTTCCTGACCTAGGGATTGAACCTGGGTCTCCTGCATTGCAGGCAGATTCTTTACCGTCTGAGCCACCAGAGAAGAATCCTCTATGTATGTCTGTGTCCTGATCTCTTTTTATGAGTGCATGAGTTGCATTGAATTAGGGCCTGCCCAGACAGGTAATTAACTTGACTACCTCCTTTTAAAAAACTTTTTTGTTTTGTATTGGGTTATAGCCAATTTAGCAACAATGTTGTGACAGTTTCAGGTGAACAAAGAAGGGACCCAGCAATACATATACATGTATCCATTCTCCCCCAAACTCTCCTCCCATCTAGGCCACATGACATTACCACATAACATTACCTCTTTAAAGGCCATGCCTCCAAATACAGCCATATTCTGGGGTGCTGGGGGTTAGGACTTCAGCATATGAATTTTGGAGGGACAAAGTTTAGCCCCTAATGGATATCCTAGGAAACACCAGCTGGGAAGGTGGTATTTAAACAAAGACTTGAAAGACTCAGAAGGGCTGGCCATATAGATATCCAGGGGGGAAAGCATTTCAGGCAGAGGGAAGAGCCAGTGCAAAGGCTCTGAGATACAGGCATTTTGGTGAGTTTGAATGGAGGTATCTGGCTGAAGAGGTGTGCAGGGTGGTGGGGGGATGGGGGAAATAGGAGGAAAAGAAGTTGAGAGGAAAAAGAGAATAGCAAATCAGGCCCTTAGGCCATTGGAAGGATTTGAGTTTTACTCTGAATGTGAGAGGAAGTCCTTAAGGGAGAAATCAGGCTGCTAGAGGCCTGCAAGTTGAAGTTCAAGTGCATTGCTTAGTCTGAGTAGAATCTATCAGGCACTTATGCTGCCTGCCCCAGAACCTCAGGGTTGAGGAGAAGGACCAGCGATAAACACTTTTGGATGGAAAGGATACATGTATTTCTAGGACTCTCACTGTTGCAATTTCTAAACTGTCTCAATTCTTTCAGTTATTACTGTCAATCTTCTTTCTGATGCACTTAGAAAATGAGTTAGAAAGGTCATTTTTAAAGCCATGTGCTTTGATAAAACTTTGGAGTAGGCTCGGGTTGGTGCATTGAGGTGTGTCCTTTCTCTTTTCTTCTTCTGGGCTAAGGGTGAGGGGGACAGTGGCAGAGGTGTATTTCTCTCATCCCAGTTGTGGTGGGTTATTATAAGAAATCTGCTTATGACTTCTTTTCTATTTTGAAATCATGGCTAGGGTACTATATTCTTTGCAGGTTTTATGGATGTCATGCCTTTCATTGCCAGATAACAAATGACCAGTATGTACCTTACCAACATGTCAAAACTGAAAATGCTAAGGTAACCAACACCTACACAGCTATTGCTGTTGTTTAGTCACTATGCTGTGTCTGACTCTTTAATGACCCCATGGGGGTAGCCTGCCAGGCCCCTCTGTCCATGGGTTTTACCAGGCAAGAATACTGGAGTGGGTTATCATTTCCTTCTCCAAGGGATCATTCTGACCTAGGGATCGAACCTGAAGTTGGACCCACATGTCTGTATTTCCTGCACTGGCAGGTGGATTCTTTACCGCTGACCCACGAGGGAAGCCCTTCAAAGGTATGTGATACTGCCTAATAGCTACTGGATTGGATAATACTTTTTTTTTTTTTTTTGGATTGGTGTGTTGGTTTTTTCTCACACTGTCCATCAAAAGATCTTGAACTCAATGATACATCATGTTTATGGCGTCAAAATGGTACAGTGGAAACACCATTGGACTTGCTGTTCAAAGACGTGGGTCAAAGCCTAGGTTGTTGCTTCCTGTCTTTGCTCCTTCAGACCAGTCACTTAACTTCTTTCAGTCTCAGCTCTCTTACCTGTAAACCAGGAAAAAAACAAGACCTCCTTTACCTTTTTTAGAAGCACTGGGAAGATCAAGTAAAGGAAAATATTTATGATTAGATATGATTGGAGAAGGAAATGGCAACCCACTCCAGTGTTCTTGCCTGGAGAATCCCAGGGATGGCGGAGCCTGGTGGGCTGCCGTCTATGGGGTCGCACAGAGTCAGACACGACTGAAGCGACTTAGCAGCAGCAGCAGCAACAGCAGCAGCAGCAGATATGATTAGACATAAGATTAGATATTCCTATAGTGAATATGCAAGGGTTGTAAAATATCACAAAGATTTGTTTTATCATTCCTTATGTTTTTTCTTTTTGTTCTTTTTTCTTTAGGTCACTGTTTTCCCGTCTCCTGTTTTCTGTGGTGTCCACTACAGCCTCCAACACTCCTTGTGTCCTGCTCTCAAGTGTGGAGGGAGCCCACACATGGAGTGGAAAACACATGAGCTTTGGAGTCTCACAAACATGGGTGGAATTCTCTGCCTTTTTGAACGGAGTGTCACCAGGCATGTTATTCAACTTCCCTGGACCTCAGATTTTTTTCTCTGTAAAATGGAACAATAGCAGATGCTCTAAAACTAACTACATTCTCAAGCATAATGGGAAGTATTTAGTTATACCCTGAACTTTAACATATAAAAACGTTCTTCTCCCAACAACCTCCAGTAAGCCTGGGGGATGACAAGCACTCGGTTCAAGAACCTGGTGAATGAATGAATTCATGATGAAGGGTGAAAACACAGAATGCCGGCTGCCTTGCATAAGGCCTGGAACACAGGCTGAGAGCCTCAGTGAATTTCCATGCTGCTTCTTCCCTATGCTGCTCATGTGTCCAATCTCAATAGCCCCCTTTCTTCCACGCAGACCATTGACAGCACTCTTCTTCCCCTCTCTAACCTGTTCGCATCCATCCCTATAAGGATGTAAATATAAGATAAACAGGTTTCTTGGATGGTTTAGTAAAGCAGGACCTACCATTTCTGAGGGGACAAAAATCAAGCTATCATTGTACTGAACAAATTATCTATCTGTAACTATTTCAAGTCTATATCTTCTGACTCTATCCTGGGAAAAACATTGGATTTCAGTGTTTATTGTTTTTGTTTTTCTTTGAATGACTGGTTTAAATAGATCTATCTGCTTCTTATTCACGTCTGTGTTGATTTTAGGATTTATGATTCTTAGGATCATACCAATCTTTGAGGTCATTAAACATCATATATCAACAAATTTAAGATGCGATATATTGAAAGTTGCAGTATTCTTTCATTTACCATGGAGAGAAAAGAAAAAAAAATGTTGCTGAATAAAGTACAATGCAATGCCTTCTTAACTTTTAGCATATGGGTGTTGCTTTGCAAGAAAATATGTATTTTTGGTCATTCTTCTAAAGACAAATATTTACTTCTCTAATATCAGATTTGTAGTCCACTGTTGCTCTGTGCCTTTCTATAAACACATTAACTTTAGTGTCAAGGGCAAATCATAAGGTAACCTCTCCAAAGGCATTTGAACAGCACTTAAGCTCAATACCCACAGTAATAGTCACACACACAGTTCAACTGAAGTGATGATATCATTAGAAAGAGATGACTGTACAGACTCTGATTCAGTCATGTAATTGTAAGCCTCCATGCGTTAGAAAACAGGCTAGGATTTCAGAGATATTAACATGTGAAAACAAAGCATCTTAGAGTCAACAAAACGATTTAGCAAATTAAAAATCACCATTTTTTTTCTCCTACAGAGGAGCAGATGCAATATTGAGGACTCAAAGTGAGCTGTGATTCTCTGCAGGAGCCGGTGAGCTCATTTTGCTTATTGGACATGTTTGACCATCAGGCTGCTAGCTGCTAGCATTCTTCTGGGTGGGAAGGGACTTAAATTTCAAGGGAAATGGCTGTCATGTTGGCCTTTAGGAACTGGGGCATTCATTGTGCACTGGAGCAGATAAAGTGTTTGAATGCCCTCTTGTATATAATGTAGGAGTGGCAGCTTTAAAATATTCACTTCATTGGTCCATTTTCTGCCCTTTGGGTGTGTGTGGGATAAATGGAACTCTTCAAGCCCACACATTCTGAAATGCTGTCAGATCATTGTTCATCCTTCCCTTTTCTCATTTTCTTCAACCGTTTCTCAGAGCTTCTCAAGGCTTGTAATGAACTTGAATATTATTCAGAGCATTACACATGCATTTTGCCAAGGTCTGCATATTTGTGTTTCCCACCTCCCCCCCCCCCCCCCGCCCCTACCTCCAGTTTGTGTGTTGAAACCTAGACACCAAGGTGATGGTGTTTTGGAAAAGTAATTTGGTCATGAAGGCAGTGCCGTGGTGAATGGGATTCTTGCCTTTAAAGAAGAGGTTCCAGAGAGCTCCTTCACTCCTTCTACCATGTGAGGATACTGTGAGACGTTGGCAGACTGCAACCCAGGACAGAACCCTTCCTAGAATGTGACAATGCTGGCATGTTGATCTTGGACTTCCAGCCCAAAGAACTGTGAGGAATACATTTCTGTTCTTTGAAACCTACCCAGTCTGGTATTTTGTTAGAGCACCTGAATGGACTAAGACATATTTATTATCTGAAAAATAATAATGCAGTAGCTACTGCTTTCAGAGAGCAGCTATAGCTGGCATTGTGCTATGCATTCTATTCATACTGGTGTATTTTTTGCTCATGATAACCCTTTGCGGTAGGTGTAATTATTGTCCTGTTTAACGATGGCACAAACTGCAGCTTAGAAAAGATTAATAACTTTCCCATTGCCATAATAACTAATGAGAAGTGGATCTGAGTTTCAAAACCAAATCTCCTTATAATTAACAGCAATTTTTATATAAGTCTGTAGAAGAAAATTGTGGAAGTGATACAATAAAAATAAATCCAAATGAGCAGAAACTCTCTTTTAAATTGGTACCCAAAGGACATTGTGCACTTCTTCTAATGGTTCTTCTACGGTTTAGGACACTTTTGGAATCCTCCTTGGGAACTGTCTTCAGGATCTGTGCTTTGAGTACCCTGTTCAAAGGGATGATCACTATTCATCCTGTGAGGTCAGATTTGACTCTAACGAGGTGGGTCTGCTGACGAAGGTGTAGGATGACTGTGATCATTGGGGTGACACAGTTTTCAGTCATGAAAAGACCGGTTTTCTTAAGTTGGCTGAAGGCTAAAGCAGAAGCACCCTTGGGATATATATGATCTTTCTTGGATCATGAGGATTTGAGAGACATAAGATATTTATGGAAATACAACTATCAGAGGTCAAAAGAACAGCAACCCTGCTGACTGTCAGTATTAACAATTGGAGTTGCATGTATCTTTTGTTGGTACATATCGGGGCCCCCAGATTTTAGTTGCTCAAGACAGTGTGTGGCTCCTGGCAGTATTCTGTGCGGTGTTTTTATTGCTACAGGCTATACGACTGGGTAGACTTTCGGTTTGGTGGCCATGTATAAGTCCCTGCTGTCTCATGTCTACCTACTCAGTGTGTTAATCCTATGCCTGCTGAAAGCATTTGGGGTTTTGATTCCTGATGTCCACACTCTTTTGTCTAAAAGAACTTTGAACAGTAGGCATCACTCTGCTTGAAAAAACAAAAACAAACCCAAGAAACCCTTAAGATATTCCACATCCAGTTCCAGCATCCTTTAAGCTACTCCCAGTTAAAAACTCAAAGCTGGTGCACTGGGACAACCCTGAGGGATGGGATGGGGAGGGGGTTGGGAAGGGGGTTCAGGATGGGGGACACATGTACACCCATGGCTGATTCATGTCAATGTATGGCAAAAACCACTACAATATTGTAAAGTAATTAGCCTCCAATTAAAATAAATAAATTAATTAATTAAAAAAGAAAAAACCCAATTCTTCCTTTTCCTGAACTCTTATAAAACTTCAGTAAACTTCACTTTGCACTCCTGATCAACAGTCTTCTGGTAGGTCTTTGGGAAGAGTTTTCATCTCATTTCAGAGGAAGCATCCTTAATTAGCAGAGCTGCTCCTATGGAAATGACATTTGGGCTCTCCAAAGAGATACACCCACTTTTTAAAAAAATCTAATCTGTTTTATTTCTTTTAAGTCACTTTTTAAAAATTGACCTTGTTCATAAGTTAGAATCATATTTGTTTTTTAATTTATACTTTATTGTGACCATACCACACAGCATGTGGGAATCTTAGTTCCCTGACCAGGGATTGAACCCATGCTCCCTGCTTAGGAAGCCCGGAGTCTTAACAACTACATCACCAGGGAAGTCCTGATCCCCCTACTTTTTGAAACAGCGGAAAATACTCCCATGTGTTTGGATTTTTTACTTTATACTTTCTCCTTCCTCCTTTGACGCCCTGAATTCAGTCTTGTGTTCTGATGCCTGTTTATTGATTCTTCCTAGTTTTGACAAATCTCTTACTCACAACCAGAGTTTTAGTGTTAACTTGCCCAGACTGAGGTTGGTGCCATTCGTTCTGGGCTTTGGTGACCTAGTGCTGCTTCTCAGTACATGATTCTGAGCTGTGTCCACATCTTATCCTGGGGATGCTACGCAAAAGGAAACATACTTGTCGCCACGGGAAGAACTGGGACAGAGCTGAGGCCCGAAGTCCATAGAGCATCTGCTTTAGTGTGTGGGCCCGTGGTTCCAAGCACTGTTCTTCGTATAGAGAGATGCTTGGTAAAAATTTGTTAATGGAATAAACGAAAAAAACAAAGCAGTTATAGTAACCTCTCCTAATGTGGAAAGGGAAGTAGTATTCAGTTAATACTGAACATGCTGCTTCTTTACCTGAGGTGTCACAGTGGGTGCTGAGAATTCAGAGATGGAAAGGTAAGGAATTTTCATTCTATTGGAAATTTAGAGTTAAAGGAGAAGTCTGGGTGGTTAGCTTGGACAGATGATAAAGAAAGAAAGAAAGTGAAGTCACTCAGTCGTGTCAGACTCTGACCCCATGGACTATAGCCTGCCAGGTTCCTTCGTCCATGGAATATTCCAGGCAAGGACACTGGAGTGGGTTGCCATTTCCTTCTCCAGGGGATCTTTGCAACCCAAGGATAGAACCCAGGTCTCTGGCACTGCAGGCAGACTCTTTACCGTCTGAGCCACCAGGGAAGCCCATGGACAGATGATAGAGAACCTATTAAATTAATAGGTTAATTAGGTAGGTTAATTAAGTAGGTCTTAATTCCAGGTCCTGGTTCAAAAATGTCTTGAATATGTTGGGGGAGTTACAGTGTATGAGGTGGAAAAATTCTTGAAAACACCTGGAAAATTTTTCTCTTGAGTCTTGATGGTGGGCTGCAGAATGATGGCTTCTGGTGGGGTAGGGGTGGGCAGGTGAAGGATCTGGCAAAGGACAAATGTCAAACCCATATGAGGTCATGAGCAGGTTTCCCAGGGCTGCTCATTCTACCCTTTCTCTGGGATACTAGTTACAAAAGCAAATTTTTATTTTCATATTTAAAAACACTCACACAGCCTCCAGGAGATCAGGGTTCTTTTACTGCCGTGGCTTGGCTTTTAAAATAATAAAATCATTATTATAATGAAATCATATGTGTGAAACACATCTGAGGTTCTGAATTCTTTTGGGAAACAGGGCCCCAACCTTGCCAGTAAATTTGAACTTTTACTTAATGTCACAGTATGGTGTGGTCAATGTTTTTTGATTATGAAGCAAGCTCTAAAAAATTAGAACTGAAATGATCTTCCTCTTTCTGAACTGTAAGTTATCTTTCACGGCATCTCATTGGAGAGGCAACCTTGAGGGCTAAAGTAAGTAGGTTACCTTCCCGTCTACCAGCACAAGTAACTGTCTGGTTACTGTGAGTGACACGAGCCGAGTGGGGTGGAGGGAAATGTGGGTGAGTTGCATTTTGAGATCTGGGTTGCTGTTTGTCACTCTGTCTCTTGCCATTGCTAAGCACAAGCAATCATCGTTTGCCGAAAGTTGTTACCCAAGGGGAACCCTGTCCCAAGCTGTTGATACTCTCTATGTCAAGGCAGCAAGCCTCAGAGCAACGATTCCAGTAAGTATTCGATTCTGTTTAGAATGAAGACCTAAGGGACATTTGAAATGCTGTATAAATCTTATTTCTCTTTGTTTTATTGTAGGAAGATCGCATAAAAAATATACGGTTATTAAAAAAGAAAACAAAAAAGCTATTTATGGTAAGCCAGGGGGTGCTTTTCTTTCTTACATTTCTACTTGTTGCATGCTTTTCTCCTTGCATTTTTAATTTTTCCAGATGGTCATGAAGTAATAATCAGGGGGATTTTTGGTTCATTTTACAAAAGCTGCTCATGGTTTACCTTATGCAATTTTTTCCTATCTTATTTATAGAAAAACTGCAGATTCCAGGAACAACTTCTGTCCTTCTTCATGGAAGATGTTTTTGGTCAACTCCAACTACAAGTTTGCAAGGAAATGCACTTTGTGGAAGACTTTCATAGCCTTAGGCAGAAATTGAGCCGCTGTGTAAGTATGCACAGCAAATATGGTTTTGATCCTAGACATCTACCTAGAAAATAGCATATTTTGTCTTCACCCCAAAGGGTGAGTAAAGGGATTTTCTAATTGTTGGCTTGTAGTTCAAACGGAGAATCCATCACCAGGGAAATAATATCAAATAATCCTACGTAACTTGTCATGCCATTATGTACTATTTCTTAAGGAATGACAAGTAAAATAAGTTGAAGAGAGCTAAATGAACATGAGATGTGCCTCAGATCAATATTTAGTTTTTCAGATCAGTCTCTCTTTGTGCAAATCCCAACTAATTCATTTATTTAACAAATATTTCTGAAGCACCAATGATGTGCCAAACACTTTTAGAATGTCATTGTTTTTATTCTTTCCTTTCTTTTCTTTTTTCCTTTCTCTCTTTTTTCTCTTTCTCTTTTGCTCACTTTCTCTCACCTCCTGTTCCTTTCTTTCCCATATTGATAAGTGCTTTTAGATTGACTTTTTCTTATTTATTTATATAAGTATAGAATTGCATCCTTTGCAAGGCAAAGTCTCAATCAAAACAAAATGATAAAAGAAGTGTGTTCTTCTTTGGAACCTAAATGATTTGATGCTGTGGTATGGTCATCATTACCCTAAGCACTGGGGTACTAATTAAGAAGGCAGAAGTGACCGTATTTCTAACATCCATGATATTAAAGATCAGTATAGAAAAACAAAACAAAGCAAAACAACCAAGCCAGGATCTGTGAATATTAGTTGGCTTGCCTCTGTGAGAAGCGTTGAGTCTTTTCTGTGGCGTGGGTTTTGTTCTAAGTATGGTCTCTTCAGTCTCCTGTGGTTGTACTGGTAGGTGGTACAAAGTAGGGGGTAGTGAAGGTTATTACAGTCCTTGGGACGCCAGAAGGTAAAGAGCTTTCTATCCTTGGGCATCAGGGTCATGAAACTTAAACTCTGGGCTGTTGGTAGCAGATTTTCAGTTTTAAAATATTAGGACATCTTTTTTCTTGTGGTCCATGAAAGTACACAGTAATCCAAATTCCAGCCTACAGTGCAGAGAATTTTTATAAGGGTGAGCTGGTCAGTAGGGTAAAAAATACAACAAATTTATGTTCCCTTTGGTTAGTTTGTGTTTAAGTTATATCCTCGTTTGGGACTTGGGTTGCATTGAGTTCAGTTCAGTCGCTCAGTCGTGTCTGACTCTTTGGGACCCCATGGACTGCAGCACACCGGGCTTCCCTGTCCATCACCAACTCCCGGAGCCTACTCAAACTCATGTCCATCACGGTGCTAATGCCATCCAACCATCTCATCCTCTGTCATCTGCTTCTTCTCCCACCTTCAATCTTTCCCAGCATCAGGGTCTTTTCCAATGAGCTGGTTCTTTGCATCATGTGGCCAAAGGATTGGAGTTTCAGCTTCAGCATTGGTCCTTCCAATGAATATTCAGGACTGATTTCCTTTAGGATGGACTGGTTGGATCTCCTTGCAGTCCAAGGGCTTCTCAAGAGTCTTCTCCAACACCACAATTCAAACACATCAATTCTCAGTGCTCAGCTTTCTTTATAGTCCAACTCTCACATCCATACATGACCACTGGAAAAACCATAGCCTTGACTAGACAGACCTTTGTTGTCAAAGTAATGTCTCTGCTTTTTAATATGCTGTCTAGTTTGGCAATAGCTTTTCTTCCAAGGAGCAAGCATCTTTTAATTTCATGGCTGCAGTCACCATCTACAATGATTTTGGAGCCCCCCAAAATAAAGTCAGCCACTGTTTCTGTTGTTTCCCCATCTATTTGGAGTGAAATGATGGGACCGGATGCCATGATCTTAGTTTTCTGAATGTTGAGTTTTAAGCCAACTTTGTCACTCTCCTCTTTCATTTTCATGAAGAGGCTCTTTAGTTCTTCATGTCGTGCCATAAGGGTGGTGTCATCTGTGTATCCGAGGTTATTGATATTTCTCCTGGCAGTCTTGATTCCAGCTTATGCTTCATCCAACCTGGCATTTCTCACAAAGTACTCTGCATGTAAGTTAAATAAGCTGCATAGTTTCCCATAAACTCTCATATTCCATTAAAATAATAAGATACAGAGCCATCCAATTTAATGTAATATTATTGTAAATGAAGTTTGTTAATGATGCTGAGGTACTAGAAGTCCTTGTCAGATACAGTTCAGTATATATGGACCCTTGGAACTCCCAAAAGCCACGTCTGCTTTGACTACTGATTTTATTTCTTCAGCTCATATAGCTAGAGACAACATAATAGTTATAACCTAAACCGAACAATGTTTCAGACGAAAAACTCAGAAACCATAGAGCTATCTAGGAACTTTGGTTTTCCTTGACTTATTGTGGGAGAAGTCATTTCCTAAACGGACCTTAATTTGTCAAGAGCTTTTCTTGAGAGACTTGGATTACTGCAGGATGGGAGTAGGGCGGTACCGCTCAGGCTGATCGTGGAGGCTTTCCAAGGCAGCTGGCTCCCCCTTGTGGCCAAACACGAGCACTTCGCCTAGCCAACCATCCTGCTGCTGCTGCTGCTGCTAAGTCTCTTCAGTCGTGTCCGACTCTGTGCGACCCCATAGACGGCAGCCCACAAGGCTCCCCCAGGAGGGCCACCTAATTCTGATTCCCTAATTCCCCTCCCAATACAACCCTTATTAGCTTTGGTTAATTTGGCTCACAAGCTAAGGAGTTTATGTGCTGGAGTAAACAAACTGCCTCTGTGAAACTGTAAAAAAAAGTCGAAGTATTAAGCTGAGCTTTAGAAAGTCGCCTCAGATATTGCTTTAGGGAAATAAGTTTAATTTTAATAACAGGCTTGCATTTAGTTTTTCTGGCAATCACCATTTTTTCTTTTTGGCTACAGAAGCAAGTATATGTGTAATATAAATTAACTGGGCATTTGTTGCTCTGTGTGGAATTCTGAATCAGTGGATGGGGTGGAGTTTAGGAGGGAGAAGTTATAAAATGCGAAGTAGGTGACATTTATTTACATGTGATATTCTCCTTTCTTCTTTTTTGAACATTCGCTTTAATTTTGGGAAGATAGGCATGGGGACAGCTTTCCTAAGCAGAGCAGTTGTGACCTCCACCAGATGTGTAATTGTCACTTTGCTTCTTTCTTCCCCCTTCCTTCCAGGAACCTCAGGCTATCATTAATTCTTGAATATGCCAATGAATCAAAGCTTTGCAAATTGCAGAAACTTTTCTCCCCCTTCCACGTAGCTCTGCTGGTTGCTTTAAACCTCTCCTCTCTCTCTTACTGAATCTTGGGCAGACTTTCGAGGAATTGATTCTGAGACTAAATCCATGTCTTGGTCTATAGAATCTGGAGTTAGAAAAAGAAAACCAGAAATAGCATCTATTATCCACTCCAGTCATCTCTTTTTTTATTGGATGCAGACATTCCTAGATGTGGTGATCCTGACTCAAGAATGAATCTCCGGAAATATCTGTATAATATCCCTTATAGGAATCTAAAAAAGAAATTATACAAATGACCTTATTTTACAAAACAGAAACAGACTCACAGAGGGGGAAAGAGTCGAGGGAAGGGAGGGACAGTTAGGGAGTTTGGGATCGACATGTACACACTGCTATATTTAAAATGGAAAACCGAAAAGGCTGCAGCAATTTACATTCTCACCAACACTGTAGGAGGATTCCTTTTTCTCCACATCCTCTCCAGCATTTATTATTTGTAGACTTTTTGATGATGGCCATCTGACCAGTGTGAGGTGATACCTCATTATAGTTTTGATTTGCTTGTCACTAATGATTAGTGATGTCGAGCATCTTTGCACATGCCTGTTGGCCATCTGTATGTCTGCAGGGATGAGACTTCAGGCAAAGAAACAATGAGAAGAGCACTGCAATAATGTGCTTGGACTGAAGTGTGCAACTAGTGCCATAAGGAAGGACGAGGAGAGTCCGAGGAAGAGAGCAGACTGGGATGAAAGTGGAAATGTCTGGCTTTTTGACCCCATGGACTGTAGTCCACCAGGATTCTCCGTCCATGGAATTCTCCAGGCAAGAATACTGGAGTGGGTAGCCATTCAATTCTGCAGGATCAAACCCAGGTCTCCTGCATTGCAGGCAGATTCTTTATCATCTGAGTCATTAGGGAAGCCCAGACTGGGATGTGGAGAAGGCAATGGCACCCCACTCCAGTTCTCTTGCCTGGAAGATCCCATGGACGGAGGAGCCTGGTGGGCTGCAATCCATGGGGTTGCTACAAGTCGGACATGACTGAGCAACTTTCTTTCACTTTTCACTTTCATGCATTGGAGAAGAAAATGGCAACCCACTCCAGTGTTCTTGCCTGGAGAATCCCAGGGATGGGGGAGCCTGTTGGGCTGCCATCTATGGGGTCGCACAGAGTCGGACACAACTGAAGCGACTTGGCAGCAGCAGCAGTAGACTGGGATGAGCCCAAGATTTCTACTAAGAAAGCTGACTGGTTGGTGGTGTCATTCACTATGAGATCAGAAGGAAAAAGTTTAGAGAAAGGTTAATAAATTGCTTTAGGTCTGCTAAAAGTTTGACAAGTCCCATGCATAAATACAATCATTGGAGTGATAATTTTGTTTATATTTATGATGTTTATATTTATGTTTATATATTTATATTTATAAACATATTTGCATGTTTATATTTATGATGTACTTGTTAACAGATTTATTGATATATAATTCAGTTCAGTTCAGTTCAGTTCAGTTGCTCAGTTGTGTCCGACTCTTTGCGACCCCATGAATCACAGCATGCCAGGCCTCCCTGTCCATCACCAACTCCCGGAGTTCACTCAAACTCATGTCCATCTAGTCGGTGGACTCGATGGCTATCCAGCCATCTCATTCTCTGTCGTCCCTGTCTCCTCCTGCCCCCAATCCCTCCCAACATCAGAGTCTTTTCCAGTGAGTCAACTCTTCGCATGAGGTGGCCAAAGTATTGGAGTTTCAGCTTTAGCATCACTCCTTCCAATGAACACCCAGGACTGATCTCCTTTAAAATGGACTGGTTGGATCTCCTAGCAGTCCAAGGGACGCTCAAGAGTCTTCTCCAACACCACGGTTCAAAAGCATCAATTCTTCGGCGATCAGCTTTCTTCACAGTCCAACTCTCACACCCATACACGACCACTGGAAAAACCATAGCCTTGACTAGACAGACCTTGGTTGGCAAAGTAATGTCTCTGCTTTTTAATATGCTATCTAGGTTGGTCATAACTTTCCTTCCAAGGAGTAAGTGTCTTTTAATTTCATGGCTGCAATCAGCATCTGCAGTGATTTTGGAGCCCAAAAAAATAAAGTCTGACACTGTTTCCACTGTTTTTCCATTTATTTCCCATGAAGTGATGGGACCAGATGCCATGATCTTTGTTTTCTGAATGTTGAGCTTCAAGCCAACCTTTTCACTCTCCTCTTTCACTTTCATCAAGAGGCTTTTTAGTTCCTCTTCACTTTCTGCCATAAGGGTGGTGTCATCTGCATATCTGAGGTTATTGATATTTCTCCCAGCAATCTTGATTCCAGCTTGTGCTTCTTCCAGCCCAGCGTACCTCATGATGTACTCTGCATAGAAGTTAAATAAGTAGGGTGACAAGATACAACCTTGACATACTCCTTTTCCTATTTGGAACCAGTCTGTTGTTCCATGTCCAGTTCTAACTGTTGCTTCCTGACCTGCATACAGGTTTCTCAAGAGGCAGGTCAGGTGGTCTGGTATTCCCATCTCTTTCAGAATGTTCCACAGTTCATTGTGATCGACACAGTCAAAGGCTTTGGCATAGTCAATGAAGCAGAAATAGATGTTCTTCTGGAACTCTCTTGCTTTCTTTGTGATCCAGCGGATGTTGGCAGTTTGATCTCTGGTGCCTCTGCCTTTTCTAAAACCTGCTTGAACATCTGGAAGTTCACGGTTCACATATTGCTGAAGCCTGGCTTGGAGAATTTTGAGCGTGACTTTACTAGCATGTGAGATGAGTGCAATTGTGCAGTAGTTTGAGCATTCTTTGCCATTCCCTTTCTTTGAGTCTAGCCTAGCTTAAACATGTTCAGAACACTTAAATTGGCCTACAATGGAGAAAAATCACCTAACACAAGCCTCTTTCATGATGAAATGTTGAATACCTCATAGAATTTATTCAATACTGTAATGAAAGTGAAAAACAGAATAGTTGTCTGGTACAGAATGGTGGTAAAGTGAATTGGTTGTTTACCCTCATGATCTCATGGCTGACCGGGAGCTGTGGCTGCCGCTGCTGTCCAATATCAGGAGGGAATACCGTGCCAGGAATCATGAGCCCAGGAATACTGGAAATACATACCTTTTGTACCTCTATAAAGTCAAAAATCACACCATTGTAAGTTAGGGATCATCTGTAAAACCATTTACATTAAATCCTAGGAAATGCAAATAAATCTACAGTGACAGAAAGCTGGTCAGTGGTCCTCTGAACTGGGGAGGAAAAAGGAAGGGGATTATCAAGCCAAACCAAGAAACTTTGAGGGGTGATGGATGTGTTCATCATCTTAATTGTGGTGGTGATTTCACAAATGCTGTGCTGGAAGAAGCACAAGCTGGAATCAAGATTGCTGAGAGAAATATCAATAACCTCAGATATGCAGATGATACCACCCTTATGGCAGAAAGTGAAGATGAACTAAACAGCCTCTTGATGAAAGTGAAAGAGGAGAGTGAAAAGGTTGGCTTGAAGCTCAACATTCAGAAAACAAAGATCATGGCATCTGGTCCCATCACTTCATGGGAAATAAATGGAAAAACAGTGGAAACAGTGTCAGACTTTTTTGGGGGGGGGCTCCAAAATCACTGCAGATGCTGATTGCAGCCATGAAATTAAAAGACACTTACTCCTTGGAAGGAAAGTTATGACCAACCTAGATAGCATCTTAAAAAGCAGAGACATTACTTTGCCAACCAAGGTCCGTCTAGTCAAGGCTATGGTTTTTCCCGTGGTCATGTATGGATGTGAGAGTTGGATAGTGAATAAAGCTGATTGCCGAAGAATTGCTGCTTTTGAACTGTGGTGCTGGAGAAGACTCTTGAGAGTCCCTTGGACTGCAAGGAGATCCAACCAGTCCATTCTGGGGGAGATCAATCCTGGGTGTTCATTGGAAGGACTGATGCTAAAGCTGAAACTGCAATACTTTGGCCACCTCATGCGATGAGTTGACTCACTGGAAAAGAGTCTGATGGTAGGAGGGATTGGGGGTGGGAGGAGACTGGGACGACAATGAATGAGATGGCTGGATGGCATCACCGACTCTGTGGACATGAGTTTGAGTGAACTCCGGGAGTTGGTGATGGACAGGGAGGCCTGGCGTGCTGTGATTGATGGGGTCACGGAGAGTCGGACACAACTGAGTGACTGAACTGAACTGAACTGAACTGAACTGAGACTAAGCTATGATGCTTGGAAAGTTAGGTATACTATGCATATTTGTAAGTCTTTATTGAATTTGTTACAACCTTGTTTCTGTTTTATGTCTCAGTTTTTTGACCTTGAGGCATGTACAATATTAGCTCCCTGACCAGAGATTGAGCCCATACTCCCTCCAGTGAAAGATGAAGTCTTAACCACTGGACTGCCAGGGGAGTCCTTTAAACGCATTTTTGACTTAAAATATTTTCAAGTAACAAAAGGTTTATCAGGACTTGAGACAATTATAAAATGAGGAAAATCTGTATATGTGTCATATTCTTTAAAGTCTGACTTCTTCTACCCAGTATAATTATTTTGAGATTCATTCATGTTGTTGAGTCTATCAATTACTTCTCCCTTTTTCATTGCCAATTAGCATTCCACTGTAATGATATACCACACTTAATCTATTCATCTCTTGATGGCTATTTATTTTTTCCAGTTTTTCATTATCACAAATAAAGCTGCTTTTAATATTTATATACTTCTCCAGTGGCTCAGTCAGTAAAGAATCCGCCTGCAGTGCAGGAGACCCGGGGTTCAATCCCTGGGTGAGATAGATCCCCTGGAGAAGGAAATGGCAATTCACTCCAGTAATCTTGCCTGGAGAAATGCCTTATAAGTCTTTGTTTGGAGAGATATTCGCACTTCTGTTGAGTAAACACTTGAGTGATAGGAGCGGTAAACACCTAGGCTGGATCATAGGTTAGGTGTATGTTTAATTATGCAATAAACAGTCAAGCTGTTTCCTAGAGTGGTTGAATCAGTTTACATTTGTACGAGTAGTGCATAGAGTTAAAATTGTTCAACATCCTCGTTATTGTTTTTATGGTCAATGGCAATGTTTTTCTGTGTTTTATTGTGGATAGTTTCTATTGTTATATCTCAAGTTTACAAAATTTACAAATCTTTTAGTCTGTAATATCTAATCTACTTTAGTCCCATTCAGTATATTTTTCATCTTAGACATTATAGCCTTTGTTACTAGAAGTCTGAATTTGTTCTTTTTAATATTTTCCCTTTTCCTACTTCACATGATCCATCTTTCCTTTAGCTTCTAGAATGTACTATATGACCTCTATTTCTGTTATCAGTCTCTGATAATTATTGTTTAGATCTATTAATTCATATAACATTGCAAAATAATGCTTTTAAAATTCTATTTCCTTTATTTATAAATAGGGATAATCATGTAAAGAGAACCGCCCCCCCCCCGCCCCAACTAATTGTTTGGCTATCTTGAGGACCTTATCATATAAGAAGATCAGAATAAACATGTAATTCTGGTTCTTACCTGTTTTAAATATTGTGATTTTCTAGATAGTGTGCAATTTTATTTAGGGTCAACTGTTTATGCAAATATATGAGATATTTTTAAAAGTTACCAAATAATGACATTATATTTTTAATTAAAACGTCATTTCATTTGTTCCAACAATTTCATCTGTACTGTTTAAAAAGAAACATGTAATTTTTTTTTTATTTATCAATTTTCAATATAAGGATTGATTTTCTACTATTCTTTCAAGGTGATCAATGAGTTGTTATTTTCTCTTAGCTTCATTATTAACTCATGGACATAAATTCTTATTCATTTTTGAGAAGTGTTTCTGGTTCTTTAAAGTTTAGTGTTTCTCTGTAAATCCACCGAGATTGGCATCTTCCTGAGCCATTCTTAAGACACGGCACTACAACAATTTTCATGATAGACTCCAATGTCTGGAATCCCAGCACCACTGTATTTGAATGTCATCTTATCGTTTCTGAGAACATTCTAGGTATTTTGCAGCACCTAGTAAAATATTATACATTTTAGTAAGTCTGATTTGGGTAATTTAGGTGGCATAATTGTTTAAAGAAAAAAAGCAATGGATAACATAAATATCTTTACTTTTAATCTTTATTAGCCCTGAAAAGTGAAAGTCAAAGTCGCTCAGTTGTGTCTGACTCTGCAATCCCATGGTATTTGTCTAAATGATATTTAGAAAGTGCCTTTTTGTAAAAAGATGTTTTAAAGATTCTTATAGAAAAACTCTCAGACTTGAAAGGGAATTTAATAGTTGCTGACTGAGCGACTGAACTGAACTGAACTGAACTGAGTTGAATATATAGGATAATTCGTCTAATTGCTAGTGCTCAAAGTTGAAACTGGAAAAAAAGTACATTAGTTTTCAAGATTTCATCATCTACTTTAATTAACATTTTGAGAGTCTAAATAGTAATTGGTAATTAGAGAGCTCTGTTTCTTTACATTAATTGTATGTGATTAATTTTTAAGTTTGGGAAGTCCTGTCAAATAGAATATTTGTGTCTCTAATTCTTGTAGAATGTTTGATAAGTAATTTGTATCATCAGTTGTAATTAGCTTATCAAGTTGTGAAGCATTGCCAATTATTTATGTTTGCAATTTTTAATATTTTAAAAATCATAATTGGTTGAACTGAGAAAAACTGAAGCAGGAAGTAAGACTAATCCTGGTTTATTCTTTCATTAACTATAAAGTCCTAAACTTGTCTTTAACAATACCAATAATCTCATTGTGTGGTTTTTGGAAGAATTAAATAAGATACTATGTCAAAGTACCTGCTGCTGCTGCTAAGTTGCTTCAGTCGTGTCCGACTCTATGCGACCCCATAGATGGCAGCTCACTAGGCTCCTCTGTCCCTGGCATTCTCCAGGCAAGAATACTGAAGTTGGTTGCCATTTCCTTCTCAAAGTGCCTCAGTTCAGTACGGTTCAGTCACGAGTCGTGTCCGACTCTTTGCGACCCCATGAATCACAGCACACCAGGCCTCCCTGTCCATCACCAACTCCCAGAGTTCACTCAAACTCATGTCCATCGAGTCGGCGATGCCATCCAGCCATCTCATTCCCTGTCGTCCCTGTCTCCCCCTGCCCCCAATCCTTCCCAGCATCAGAGTCTTTTCCAGTGAGTCAACTCATCGCATGAGGTGGCCAAAGTATTGGAGTTTCAGCTTTAGCATCAGTCCTTTCAATGAACACCCAGGATTGATCTCCCCCAGAATGGACTGGTTGGATCTCCTTGCAGTCCAAGGGACTCTCAAGAGTCTTCTCCAGCACCACCGTTTAAAAGCATCAGTTCTTCGGTGCTCAGCTTTCTTCACAGTCCAACTCTCACATCCATACATGACCATGGGAAAAACCATAGCCTTGACTAGACGGACCTTGGTTGGCAAAGTAATGTCTCTGCTTTTTAATATGCTATGTAAGTTGGTCATAACTTTCCTTCCAAGGAGTAAGCATCTTTTAATTTCCTGGCTGTAATCAGCATCTGCAGTGATTTTGGAGCCCCAAAAAACGAAGTCTGACACTGTTTCCACTGTTTCCCCATCTATTTCCCATGAAGTGATGGGACCAGATGCCATGATCTTTGTTTTCTGAATGTTGAGCTTCAAGCCAATCTTTTCACTCTCCTCTTTCACTTTCATCAAGAGGCTTTTTAGTTCCTCTTCACTTTCTGCCATAAGGGTGGTGTCATCTGCATATCTGAGGTTATTGATATTTCTCCCAGCAATCGTGATTCCAGCTTGTGCTTCTTCCAGCCCAGCGTTCCTCACGATGTACTCTGCATAGAAGTTAAATAAGTAGGGTGACAAGATACAACCTTGACGTACTCCTTTTCCTATTTGGAACCAGTCTGTTGTTCCATGTCCAGTTCTAACTGTTGCTTCCTGACCTGCATACAGGTTTCTCAAGAGGCAGGTCAGGTGGTCTGGTATTCCCATCTCTTTCAGAATTTTCCACAGTTTGTCGTGATCCACACAGTCAAAGGCTTTGGCATAGTCAATGAAGCAGAAATAGTTGTTTTTCTGGAACTCTCTTGCTTTCTCCATGATCCAGCAGATGTTGGCAATTTGATCTCTGGTTCCCCTGCCTTTTCTAAAACCTGCTTGAACATCTGGAAGTTCACGGTTCACATATTGCTGAAGCCTGGCTTGGAGAATTTTGAGCATCACTTTACTTGAGTGTGAGGTGAGTGCAATTGTGCGGTAGTTTGAGCATTCTATGGCATTGCCTTTCTTTGGGATTGGAATGAAGACTGACCTTTTCCAGTCCTGTGGCCACTGCTGAGTTTTCCAAATGTGCTGGCATATTGAGTGCAGCACTTTCACAGCATCATCTTTCAGGATTTGAAACAGCTCAATTGAAATTCCATCACCTCCACTAGCTTTGTTCGTAGTGATACTCTGTAAGGTCCACTTGACTTCACGTTCCAAGATGTCTGGCTCCAGGTCAGTGATCACGCCATCGTGATTATCTTGGTCATGAAGATCTTTTTTGTACAGTTCTTCTGTGTAATCTTGCCACCTCTTCTTAATATCTTCTTCTTCTGTTAGGTCCATACCATTTCTGTCCTTTATTGAGCCCATCTTTGCATGAAATGTTCCCTTGGTATCTCTAATTTTCTTGAAGAGATCTCTTGTTTTTCCTATTCTGTTGTTTTCCTCTATTTCTTTGCATTGATCACTGAGGAAGGCATTCTTAATACATAGTAATTTTGTAAAACTGTTCATATCTCTCCTTACTGTTTTCCATACTCAGAATACTAATTTTCTTCCAATTACATTTTCTCAACAATTTCCAAAGGAGAGATTCTCTTAAACAATCAAGTACCTTTTTACTGCCTAATGTTAGTGTTTTACTTATAGTGTTACTTTAAGTGAAAGATAAAGAGATCATTTATAAGTCGTCAGTTTTAACTTTGGTAAATATATTTTCTAATTATATTATAGGATTTCTTTTCTGTCAAATTTATTCCTTAGTTGTGCTGTGCTGTGCTAAGTCAATTAAGTCGTGTCCAACTCTGTGCAACCCTATAGACTGTAGCCCACCAGGCTCCTCCGTCTATGGGATTCTCCAGGCAAGATTACTGAAGTGAGTTGTCATGCCCTCCTCAAGGGGGTCTTCCCAACCCAGGGATTGAAGCTGCATCTCTTACGGTCTCCTGTGAGGCGAGTTCTTTAACACTAGTGCCACTTGGGATGCTCATAAAAGACTATAGTATAGTAAAACTCTTTTTGTAGGAAGAATTCGAGGTCATTATTTGTGATAATACAGGGTGAGAGACGATGACATGTACAGCTGTCCACTCCCTGGCCAAGCTACTTCATTTCCTCAGAAGTATCAGTGGAGAGGGATTATTCATTTTTGCTTTAGTGAATATAATACACAATACATATTTTCATGATTTTGCAAACACGTTGTGGATATCGGGGATTCAGATTTAAGGATTAGATTTATTTTTTCATCAAGTTGTTTTTAAACAGAGCTCACTAATGCCCGGCATATACTTCAGACTACTGTTGATATTAAACCAGTAGGCTTTGTGAACCCTGAAGGTCTAAGCCGATGCTTGCGTTTCCTTCATTGATTCATTCCTTAAACAAGCACTGAGTATCTAGCGTTGCTGAACACTATTTCAGATGCTGGAAATTCAACAAAAACTGGTAGATAACATCTCTTTCTGTACAGAACTCTTTTGAGAATGCTCTCAGCCAGTTTCAGCAACTCTCAGATCTTAATAGGTGACATGAAGGGAGCAAACAAGAGGATGTTGAGGGCTGGAGGTTGGGGGCCATATCACAGGTAACTGAATCTGAGACCAGAAGGGTGTTTGAATTATCATTGTTGGACTTCCCTGGTTGTCCAGTGCTTAAGACCCCGCAGTCCCAATGCAGGCAGCACAGGTTCGACCCCTGGTTAGGGAACTAGGATTCCACATGCTTCCAGGTGTGGCCCCCAAAATAATAACAATAATAACAAATTAAATAAATAAATAACCTCTGTTCTCTCCAACCTTCGAACGTTGGGTTTCCTCTGCCTACTCATCCATTCTTTCTGTTTTTTCCACTCCATGTTAGTCACCTTCAAGATGCAACTCTCTTGTGTTTTCCTTCTGGAAGCCTTCTGGGATCCCACAGTTGGATGGCCTCTGCTGTGTCCCCAGAATGGGTTTTTGTTTTTAAATCACAATATTCATCACGTAGTATTATGATTTTCCTTCGCTATCTCTGACAGTTATGAGCCATTGCTTGTGCCCCAAGGTGGTTTTCAGCATTTAGGACACTTTTATAAATTAAGTAAAATCAATGCTATGTGGTCAGAGACAAGATTATATGCCTAGCATATAGTAAGTATGCAATAAATATCCATTGACTTAATGGTGAATGATTAGACTGTTGCCTTGTGTTTGTTATTCTGTGACTATCACACACACATTATTTTTTGAGCCAGTCTCTGGTTATTCCAGCCCTATTAAATACATTGCCTCTTGTCCAGATCGTAACTGCTTTGCCTGAGTCTGTCAAATTATGCAGCCATTCTTAGAACAAAACTGCTGCCCTTTGGTTTTGCAAGCTGTTTTCTGCAAATGGAACTATACCTTGAAATATAAGGTGAAGGGAATCATTGTTTTGTAAGTACCTCCTTCCAAGCAAAGAAACCTGAATTAGCAGTAAAATCAGGCTACCCTACTGGGTCTATAGACATATTTATAACAGTGAGGAAAATGAAAACCCCTTGCATTTACTAGGGATCATTTATAGTAAATGGATCTCAAGGCACCAGAAAGAATCCCATAAACCTACAGAGCTCTAGAGCAAACACTGCCACTATTAAGTGATGGGTTTTTATTTTTTGCCAAACCTTGTTTTTCTCTTCTAATCTCTTTGTTCTTAGGGTAGCATGTGCCTTAGATGGAGTGAAGTCGGAAACCTTTCTTGTAATTCCTACCCTATTTATGGGAGGCTCCGTAGGCCCAAGCTGTCTGGGGAGAGTGCCTCGTCATTAAGGAATGCCTTAATGACATTTAATTTCTGTAATGTCCAGAATTTGGTTGGCTTCTTTGGTCTCATGTTTTCAGTGTTAAATCTTTTTTTTTTAATATTTATTTATTTTTGACTGTGCTGAGTTTTTATTACTGCACGGGTTTTCCTCTAGTTCTGGCAAATGGGAGCTACTCTCTAGTTGCAGAGCACAGGTTTTTCATTGCAGTGGCTTCTCTTGTTGCAGAGCAAGGACTGTAGGGTGTACAAGCTTCAGTGGTTGCAGTTCCTGGGCTCTAGAGCACAGGGCTCAGTATTTGTGGCGCATGGGCGTAGTTGCTCTGTGGCAGGTGGATCTTCCTGGACAAGAGATCAAACCCCTGTTTCCTGCATTGGGAGGTGGATTCTAGTGTTAAAATTTTAAATCCTGACACAGGCATATTTGATATTGTGCCCTATGACTTGCTTATTCAGTTTCTTGTGACTCATCTTTGCATCTAAGAACTTTGGATATATCGGAATTGGCAAGTATTGATTATCCTCATGAAGTCCTCTCTTCCAGCTGCAATGTTTGGACCAACTACATCTATACTAGATAATTTCTGACTGGACAGATTTAGCATCTAGCCAAATTCTCCACTTAAAAAGTGATAGGCAGTCTTCTCTATAATAATTATTTCCAGAAGTACTCTCCTGGCTGGAACTAGACTCGGTATTTCTAGAATTTACTTTTGCAGTTCCAGTCTGAAAAACAAATGAACAAAGGGAGCAAAACACACACAGAAATACACACACACAGAGGTTTTCATCTTTTGTTTATTATCACACTGTGCATTTTCAGGTTGAAGTCTCTCTGTCTCTGTATGTCTTTCTCTGTCAATTAGCTTAGGCTTTTACAGGCATTCTCAGTATTTCCCCTGGGATAATACAGAGTAAAGATCTTTGAACTAATCTTTCTTTGGAACTGGATATTTAAGATTTTTCAACAGGAGAATGGCTTGGCTGGAATATCTTTTCCAAGTTATGCAGGTGTTTTAATATAAAAAATAGTATAATAGTATATATATAGTGTATAAATAGTGTAATATAGTGGCTTTTAAATACATACTCTGGAGTCAAAATACCTGGGTTTGGATCTCAGCTCTTCCACTTATTAATACTATGTAAACATTGACAGAAAGTTAACTTCAATGCTTGGGTTTTCTAACCTCTAAAATGAGGGTGATAATAGTACCTACCTCATAAGGTTGTTTTGAGGACTGAATGAGTTAATATAACCAAAGCCTTCATATTAGTGCCTGACACAGAATGTTAACAAAATACGCGTTGACTGCTATTATTTTTATCTAACAATCTTCACGTGAAGGGAAATTGGGATAAAGAAGAACTGCTAGATTTTTATCTTCTATTATTGATCTTGTATTTTGTTGATTTTCCCATCTACCACTATCCTATTTGCTAGCTCTGTTTTGCTCATTATTATGTCTTTAGTGCCTGGCACATGATCTGACATGAATGCTTGTTTAACGAAGGAATGAATTCTTTCTGACTGTATGCTCTGATTCTGGCTACCACCGTCCTGGATCGGTTCCACACTGTTTTGGCCTTACAGGATCTGGTGTGGGAGGAAGCGTCCTCTAAATTCATGGCTCTTATCACAGGGAGTTTCAGCCCTCGTGCTTGTGAGTCCTGTGGACAGAGCCTTCACATTCTGTGTGCAGCTCTTCCATGCTTCATCATGAAAGCCTCTTTCACAGGAAGAATTTCTACCTTCCTATGCAAGGTCTTCCCTATGGGAATCTGTGGGAGAAAAAAGATGAGGAAAGGTAGATGGAGAATTTCTTCCTCCATTACTCCTAAGTGATTCTCGTGCTCAGATTTGAAAACTCACCTCCTTAAAGGAGACCAGCATTTCCCAATCTCTCCACCCCAAGTCAGGCTACAAGCTGTCTTCTCAAGACACTAACTTACTCTTCTTCATAATTTAGAAACTAATATTCATTTCCTGGTGCTTTCTCCTCGGAATCAACATCTGAATATTGTACTATGCAATATTTAAAACAGCCAGGGTGATTTTTCAAAAAGTAAAATTTTTTTCTCATCATTCTCACATCTCTTGTGTTTCCAGCATCTCTCTCCAGCCATGGTTTCTTTAAGTTTCTGGAAGACATAGTATTTCTTGCCTCAGGACATTTGCACACCTTTCGCTCAGGTTCCCTGAGTTATTCCACCTGTGTATCCTTTCCAAATCCCTCTTTTCTTTCTTCACTTCCTCATATACCTGCTGCTTCCCCCCTTTTCAGACCTTAATCTATGTGTCATTCCTCAAAAGAACCCTCTCTGACCATCCAGTTGAAAGAGGGTCATTTCTGTAGATCCCTATCATAGAGTTGTGCATTACAAACACAGCTTTACTTGCAGTTTGTAAATTTTAATTTTTCATTAAAAAAAATTTATCATTATTCTCCCTCATGAAACTGTAAACTCTGTTAGGACAGAGGCCAGGTATTATTTATTTGCCAGCATACTTCATGCCTACAACATGCTCATAAATTGTTGGTTGACTGGGTGGAAGAGTGAGTACTACTCCTTCTTCAGCAATATTTCTGTATTTACTGTTAATTTCTTAGATTTCCTGTGCTTCATCAGCTAGAGAGATGAAATCTATTACCAGGATGAAAAGAACATTTTATGAGGTAAGTATACCAAATTCTTGTCTTTGAGTGCTTTTTTTTACGATATGAAATATTTCTGCTTCTAATATTTCTACTTTATCTGCAGATTGGGAAGAAAGGAATCTACAAAGCCATCAGTGAACTGGATATTCTTCTTTCCTGGATTAAACAATTCTTGGAAAGTATTAAGTAATTCAAGGAGCCACGTGGATTGATTTGATTATTATTTTGAAATATAATGAGCACAGCTAGAGATCACTTTACAGCAGCGTATTTCCTTTTAAATATTTTGTACATAGTACTATCAGCAAGTTAGATGACTAGAGGAATTTAATGCAATAACATTTTGGAGATAAGTTGTCATTAATATGCACATTTTCTGTATTTTCAAAGAATGCTTTCATCTTGAATATGCTTTGTCATTCCCAAGTGCATTGTATGAGTTTAATCTAAAAGTGTATAACCAGAATTAAATCATGTAATATTTGCTCAAAGAAAATGACAGATTTCTGGGATACAATATAGTGAGCCTTACATAGATGCCATGTATATAATTATTGTCTACTTAGGGAGTAAGCATAGCAAAGCGTAGGGCTTGATGATGATTAATTATGCCAGTGTGAACTTAACCCCTAGCAGATTTTGATTTGATGAAATAAGTTGTGTTTCTTTGTCCTGGATGTGCTTTCTAAGCCAGTATGCTAGGATTTCATTCAGTACAATGGGTAACTATCAGATTAGACCAAATGGTTGCACATGTAAACTAACTGCTTGGAATGGTTTACTGGACACACTTTTGACAGATAACTCACACTACATAGACTACAAGGAACTAAGTAGAAATGATGCTAAAGCTTGATTATGTTCCTTCCAGGTGCCATGCAGTTAAGAATGTTATTAGAGGCCAAATAGAAGTCTGAATGCAGTTCAGATTCTACCACAGGAAACTTGCCATGCTCTCTAAAAAACTTACCCATACAGCCAGCCCTTCAGTTGAATGAGTCATGCAGCCTGAGTATTGTTTTGCATCAAACGGACCCTGCTTCAGCAGAGTAATCATGGGCAGTTTCAGAGAGCAGTTTGTGTGATGGCTAATTCGCTTCCACAAAGTATGCATTCTGTCTCTGCCGCACACAGACAACTCCGGGACTTGGTATTTGTGATACGAATAGACAGGGTGTCCTGAAGGCCTTTGTGGTTTTCATCCTTGGCATCTCTTCCCCTGTTTTCCCACCATCCAGTCTTTTCAATCACACAGTCATTTATCTATCCACTGGGGACTACCTTCTCTTTCACATTCCAAAATTTTCCCTTTGTTTCTTGCCCCTCCTCCTTCCTGCCTTCCCCGTCAACACCCTGTGCCCCCATGTCTCATCCCACTGGGGACCTCATTATTAGAGAGGCCCACAGGCCGGGAAAGGTGGGGTGGGGAGCCTGGGGGACTCTGCCTGCATTTCGTGCTGTTGACTTAGGGCTTCCCAGGGCAGGCTTCGAGGCCTTCAGTAATGGGGCAGCCTTCCTTGTTGAGAAATATTTGGAAGAGCTGGCATCTTGGGGGTCAGGAATCTGCCCCCTGGCTTTCCCACGGACCCGAGAGGAAGTGGTGAACCACCCATGGCCTCTCATTGCCTCACTTTCAGTGTTTTCCAGGAACAGGCACCCTCACAGCTGAATTTGTGCTGTGCTTCCACAGAGCCGGGAGTCTCCCGTCTTGGTTACCATTCTTAGGCTGTTACATTGCTTTGGAACTCCAGGTATTAGAGGGGATGTGAAATATTCACATTTGCCAATCAGACAACATTAGGTCCTTCGGGATAAAATTTCACCTCTGTTCTAATACTTTGGAGTAATTGAATTCAAAGTTGCTTTTAAATTATTTTTAATTGGAAGATAATTGCTTCACAATGTCGTATCAGTTTCTGCTGTACAACAAGCTGAATCAGCCACAAGTAGACATATATCCCTTCCCTATTGATGAATTCGATGCTTTTGTTTCTTAAATTCTTCTGTTTGCCTAGAACAGTTAAGAAGCTGCTAGACTCAGAAGCACTGTAGGATTTTAAACGTCATCACTGAACAAGAAGGCGATATCCTTGTGCCGGTGTCTCATCACAAACATTTTTTCAAATGCCAAAGGGAAAAGCATGGTTTTTAGTGTGTTTGAGTAAAGACTAGTATTTTGAAAAGACAGTTAAGAAGAGAGGAGCTGGTGTCCCAGTGCACAGGGAGGAAACTGTATTGGGTACGTCACTGTGGGCTCAGGGTAAAAATTTCCCTCTGATTACAGGTCCCACTCCGGACTTTACCAGAACCAGTGATGGTTGCCTACTGGGAAGTAGCTGCATACCCCAAATGCCCACAGGATGCTCGTGAATCCCCAAGCAATTTAGCATTCCTGGGGGAAGATTCCTTCTGGCAGATCCCTCCTGGATCACACCTAGGAGACTACATTGCCTATTAAAATGTTTTGTCTGGCAGCATATAATTAGAGCTAAGGGTTTGACTCTGATCTTGGCCCAGGGAGAGCAGAAAGAGCCTGAGTACTACCACATAGCCTGGAGTGGTAAAAACAAGCCCTTGGTGAGACCAAGAGATCCGATTTGTCCCAACTTCCTTCAAGTCTGTGTGCATCCTCAGAGGGCCATCCATCCAAAGCATCAACCCCCTCCCTCCTCACTTTTCTCTAAACCACTTCTCTCTCACTGATGTGCTTGGCTTGACTTGTTTACTTACTGACTCGCCACCATGTCAGAATATCGGCTCTGTGAGGGCAGGACCTTTATCTGTTCTGTTCCCTGGAGGGTCTTCAGCACCCAGCACAGTGTGTAAATGCAGGGCACTGCATCAGCACGAGGTGAATGTGTGAACTCTTGAGACAATGGACCGAGGCCTGAGTCCTGCTTCTCTCAGGAGGTGTGGCTAATGTCAGGTCAATTCACTTCCTGGGCCTGTGTTTCTGGATGAATCCTGACTGAAATTAGCTACCACGGGTGATTGGTACAGATATCCATCCAGTGAGGGACTGAGGTCTTCCTTTATGCCAGATACATGCCCTCAAAGGCCCTCACACACTCTCTTCTCTTCCCCAACCTGTCCCCAATACCACCCTCAAGCCTTGCTCTGCCTGCTACATTTCTCCTAATCCTTTAAGGTTCCCTTCAGATATCATCCTTCCATTAATGGTTTCATACACTTTTTACTTCTTCACAGAACCTGTCTTAATTATAATTTCTCTGAGATTTAGGGTCTGTTTCTCCCACTAGACTGTCCCTCTCTGATTCACTGCAGTCCTACCCAGATCCTTTTAAATGGTAAGTGTCAGATATATATTTGTTGAGTGAATAAGTGAAAAAGGTAGTAAATTGGAGCAGATAACTTCCAAGGTTTCTTTCAGCTCTGGCATATCTGCTGCCAGGGTTGTCACTGGTTGGTGTGAAATTTGAAGCCTGTAATAGAACAGTGCTTCTCTACCTGAGTCCTCTAAGAGCATCTGTGTTATTATTTACATCAACAAGGAACTGAAATCAACGTACTTTTTTGCTTGCCCCAACTCAGAGGTGGCTGTAAATCAGTATGTGACTTTTAACACAGGCCATTAAACTTAAACAAAGATAGTCTCAACTAAAACATGTTCACTGTGTACCTTGTAGAATCATCTTCCTAACCCCAGGCGGAGTGTGCCTCAGACAATGGGAAACACTGCATTTTAATGAATTTCCACTGCCTCATTCTGGTCCAATTTAGAAAAATAGTTGGAAATTCGAACATGATCATTTTAACCTACCCACAGAGACCAGTTTAGAAAAAGTCAAGCCACGATGTTTAGGTTTCAAGCTGGTTTCAGAGCTCCTGTCATTGTTTCCAGAGACGGAGGTATGAAAGCACACTCGCCCAGTCAGTCATTCCACTGGGCTGATGACTGTGGCTCCCCACAAGGGATGCTAGAAGGTGGTACAGCCCTGGTCCTGCCCCTGTAGACCCTCAGGGAGCACAGTCTCTGCCCAGGTAGCTGTGGTCCACACGGCTTCCCAGAGAGGGAAGCCATGGGAATCACTGTTAGGGAGGCTTCTGGAGAGGTCAGATGTGCACACAGTGCCAGGAACAAAAAGTGAAAGCTCTGTCAGGCCGAGTAGAAAGAGCGGCAGAAACTCTAAAAAGTACTTGCAGAACTGTGCTATGAGTTACTACCCATCCTAAGAAGTCAGGAGAATCCTATCCTTCACTAGGGCTGAGAGTTGTTCACTAAAATGAAAACCAATCAATTCTGTAAATATTCATCAAATGCTTACTGTCTGCTAGCCTCATGGTCATGAGTGGGGTCATAATCATCAATAAAACTCATAATTGCTTTTTAGCAATTTAGGACTTAGGAATGGAGATAGATAAATAATCATATTGTTAAATATAAGCAATAATGGAGCCATGGAGAAGGTGCAGTGGAGTGGAGGTCAGGACCCATGGCACTAACGGATGAAGTTTTAGATAATTTAGCCTTTAAGACTCACCTCAGGTATTGCCTCTTCCAGGAAGCCTTCTATGATCCCTCCTCCCAGCCCTGACTCTCAGGTTGGGTTATAGGTCTCTTGCAAAGCATAGCTTTTACCACATCATATTGTAATTTTCTATTTGCTCACATATCTTTCTTGAAGACAGACTGAGTCTTATTCAACATTGTGTCCTCAGTGCTGAGTATGGCATTGTCCTAGAGCAGACATTCAGGAAGTATTTGTGGAATGGAACAGTGTAAAAAAAAAACAAAAACAAAAACCAATGCCAGTGAGTCTGGAGAAGGGAAATGGATTTTGGAAATATTTAGGAGGTAAAATTGATATAACTCGGTGACCAACTGGTTTACAGGGAATCAGGGCTGAGGAAATAGCCTAGGATGATTCTAAGGTTTTACATTTTCTACTGATAAGGTAAACGAGCCCTGAAGGAGGAAATGGCAGCCCACTCCAGTTTTCTTGCCTGGAGAATCCCATGGACAGAGGAGCCGGGTGGGCTGCAGTCCATGGGGTCACAAAGAGTCAAACACCACTGAAGTGGTGCATTGCACTGCAAGCAGGCATGCAATGTAAACAAGGATTCAGAAAAATAAACTCTACTGAGATTCTAGCATCTCCTTTGCTCCAAGACAGAAATGTGTTGAAATCTGACTTCCTAGGAGCATGTTTGTGTGTGTGTGAGTGTGTGAGTATGTGTACTTAGTTGCTAATTTGTATCTGACTCTTTGCAACCCCATGGACTGTAGGCCACCAGGCTCCTCTCTCCATGTGATTTTCCAGGCAAGAACACTGGAGCAGGTTACCATTTCCTCCTCCAGGGGATCTTCCCAGCCCAGGGATCGAATCCACATCTCCTGTGTCTTCTGCATTGGCAGGTGGATTCTTAAGCACTTGAGCCACCTGGGAAGCCTTCATAGGAGCACAGATTCTCATAGTTTGAAAGGAACAATAAGGGCACAGTGTCCAACTTTGCATGTTATACTAGAACCTTCTTTATAACACTGTTCCCATCTAGCATTTCCTTACAATTAAGAAAGACTGCCTCCTGGAACATCCCTCTCTTTCTCTAAATAATCTCACCTATTAGTATTAGACAATCATTTATATTGATCTAAAATCTGTCCTCTTGAATTTTATCTATTTATCTATTTTTCCCAGTTTCAAATTTTGGGGTTTAGAGTAATTGTGACCCATCTTCCACAGGACAGGTGGGTTAGTTAAGAGGTATGTTGGGGAGAAGAAACTCAAAGTTTCAAGTTGGAAGCACACCTTTTATGTGCACAAACCAGGGCCAGAAATTTCAGAGTCATACCCAGCTGCAAGGAATGTGGAAAATACAGCCTTTATTTGGGGTAGAATGCATCCAGCTAAAAATTGAGGGTCCCGTCCCATGAGAGGTGGGAGAATGGATGTTGGGTGATGCAGCCATACATTAACTATTTGCAGGCAATCACCACGTCCTTTTTTCTCCATCTCAGCTTCATCATCCCCTCCCCACTAAGCTCTTCTCTAATAAACAGATTCAAATTTCCCACCTGTTCTCAAATGGCATGGTTTGGTATGCTTTCAATAGCTAAAGCTTGTTTTCTTCCAATTAAATTCCCTACTGTTCATAGTGAATCCTTGTTGGGTTCTTGGGGCCATGTTTTATTATGGTCATCCCCTTGCTTTTCTCTTTTATACTTTATTAGTGTTTTTAAAAATTATAAAAATAGGGGCTGAAAGAAATTGCTGTTGCAGGAGACCTGGATTTAGAAACACTAGCTTTAAGTACATATTGGAAATTTTATCCTATAAAACAAAAACCTTAGTCTGAGTTCATGTTAAGATGAATTTCACACAAGAAATTCCTGGAGAATTTTTTAAAAACAGTGGTAATAACCTCATTTTTATTGAAGAGGAAAGCCTTGGATCATTCATTTAAAAAAGTCACACAACCAAGACATGGGAGTATCTCACTTCCTGGAAACAGTATATAAAATCAATTCGCAGGAAAAATTAAACTCAAGATGAAGAGTAGAGAGAGGCCAAGATGGCAGAGTAGAAAAACCCTGAGCTTACCTGTCATGAGCACACTAAAATCACATCTATCTGCAGAAGAGCCATTGATGAAAAAGACTGGAACCTACCAGGAAAGCTCTTCTGCAACTAAAGACATAAGGAAAGAACCATGAGATGGGTAGGAGGAGTGGACTGACTGTATAATCAAATCCCATACCTCCTGGGGTGGGCGACTGGAGAGTTATTATATCACAGAGGTTCTCCCACAGGATTGAGAGTTCTGAGACACAAATCAGGTTCCCCAGCCTGGGGGCCCAGTGCCTAGGAAGGCAAGCCCCAAGGGCATTTAGCTTTGAATACCAGTGGAGCTTACCCACAGGACTGGGGGAAATAGAGACTTCGCTCTTAAAGGGTGCACACAAAATCTCACACGCACTAGGACCCAGGGCAAAAGCAGTCATTTGATAGGTGCCTGGGCCAGACCTTCCTATGAGTCTTGGAGAGTCTCCGGGAGAGGTGGGGGGAGGGGTGGAAAGGAGGTGTGGGTTTGGGTTTGAGGGTGGCTGCTGCGTACTCTGGGGGCACAGATACTGGTGGCAGACATACTGGGGAACATTCAGTCCTGTGAACACTGTTGCTGCTGGTGGCTGGTATCTTGGTTCATTGGCCAAGCCTAATATATGCTTGTTTTAATTCTGAAATGCTATCAAGGCATAAAGAGAGAAAAAAAAAAATCTCTCTACTTCTCTATCTTCAACTTTCCAAGTGATCCAGTGGTGATGGTTGGCTAGAGCTCTTCCCATGTTTCTAGTTTCATCGACAACAATAATATATGTGTACACATATCTTTCCCTTTTTTAGAGATAAAAACACATCAGGGATATCTTTCCTATATATATATATGTTCATTTTAATTAGCTGCAAAATATTCCACGGAATGAGTGCAGCAAAATTGGTTTAACCATTCCAATTTGCTTGTTTCATTTTTCTGTCCACTCAAAACAGGCTATAATGAGCATCTTTGTATGTATATCCTGATCTGTGCTTTTATTTTATAGGAATACTTTCTAGAAGTAATATTAGGGGGTCAGAAGATATGCTAAATACTGGCAATTTCCCCCCACAACTCTTCCTTTGTTGATTTCTTCAAGTTCTTGCTAGCACCAGATATCATTGACATTTTTCCATTTTTGCCATCCTGATGGTAGTAAAGGGCATTGTTTTAGTTTCCATGCCCCTGACAACTTGTTAAATTGATCATCTTTTCCTGTGTATATTCTGTTTACATTTTCTTTTTCTGAGATACATATCCCCAAATATCAGGCCATTTATTTAATAAATATGTTTGAAAACTTCTCCAAACCTAACTAAAAATGATACATTTTAATTGGTTTTAACATTTAATAATTTAGTAGAGAGCCACATGCCTTGGATAGTATATTGTGCTTCCTATGTACCCCGACCAAGTTCACAGTGTCAGCAAGCGACAGCAACGTGGATGGTTTCTGCCTGTGTCCCGAAGGTGGGGAGTGTATCACCCCATCCCTCTGTTGCTCTGGGTGTGCAAGGGAAACAGAAAAGCTCAGCTGTAAATGGAGGTGTTTACATCTGCTGCAGGAGGCACAGATGGGGGCCTCAGAATCCTCAAGGGAGTAAAGAACCACCCCGCCAACTTGCCTTTTTAGCTCCAGTCCAAAGTTTCACCAACTCCTTCTGCTCCCCACCCCCTAAAACAAGCCAGCCCATCATCCCAGCTGATTTGGAATGAAAGTGAAAATGAAAGTGTTAGTCTCTCAGTCATATCAGATTCTTTGCGATACCATGGACTGTAGCCCGCCAGGCTCCTCTGTCCATGTAATTCTCCAGGAAAGCATATTAGAGTGGGAAGCCACTCCTACTTCAGAGGATCTTTCTGACCCAGGGATCCAACATGGGTATTCTTCATTGAGGTCAGATTCATTACCATCTGAAATGTTGATCATCCCAGCTGACTTGGAATAAATCATTATTGTTCCACTTTCCCAAGAATGAACTCTGATCCTTGCACTCCCAGAAGGCTTTGAAAACCAGGGCTGATAAACTGGAGTCCTCTAAGGCCCCACCTCTCCCCTCTGTGAAGTGTCTTCCTGCATAACTGATTTTATGTTTTTAACTGATTAGGAAAAATTTCATCATAAATAAAGGTAGTTGACATAGAAAAAAGTGTCTAAGAGAGGTAGACAGCCTCTTTAAAATTGTGCAACTCCTACTGTGGCCCTGCACATCACTTGTCCCCCTCTCTATAGTAAACTACTATATAAATTACTTACATATTATTGTTACTTAGTGTTACCTGTCTCCCGCTACTAGAATTTAAATTTCATGACAGGGATTTTTGCATGATTTACTTACTGTTGTATCTCCTGTACTTAAATGGTGCCTTCTCCAAATAAGTACTCAATAAAACTGTTGTTGAGTAAATAAATGAGTGGGTGGATGATGTGTTCAGAGAGAAAGAGAAGGAACCAGAAAACCCCTGTTGCCAAGGATGTTGAAAATTCTAACCATGGCTGGTTCTTAACCTTACCTTCTACGACAGAAACTCTTCTATGATAGAAACTCTTGCAAGAGAGTGGGTGAAATGGCTTCCCAACCGTGTGGTTACATTTCCTCTAAATAGAACTATTTGCAAAGCAGTTGATATGAAGTGAGGCTCTGGTGATTTTCTATTTTCCATTTACCCATATCATTCATGGTTGAGTTCTGCCCACTTGAGATCAGGCTTAGAGTGGCTTAGAATGAGAAGTCATATTTGGGGGTTACGATATGGGCAACCATGTGTCGGCAGCCTTTGGATGGTAAGACAACCTTTTGAGATTCTTTGGAACTGATGAGAAAGAACTGTCTTCATAGAAATCAGATCGTTCTCATACTTTTCATCCATAATAATTTTCAAAATTCTGGAGATAGTTTCATACAAAATGCAAGCTACAGTGGGTGATGGCATCCCCACTTTTCATCTGCATATCATGGTTGGGACCCTGCCTTAGAGCTCCCTAGTGGCAGTGATTGGTGCAGAATTCAGAAATGGGCCCATGATTTAAGAAGATCCAGTTAGATAGAATCCCAAAATTTGCTCCCTGGGCACAGTCTGTCTTTTCAATAAACCTTAAGTTTGAAAGGATATAAGCTGAGCCACTGCATCCCTGTTGCCACCATGAGGACAGATCCTGGCTGAAAACAAGTCAATACTTTAATTGCTTGGTTTCTGGGAATCTTTGTTCCTCTGAGGTTCTTTCTACCTCACTTGAATGCTGCTTCTCAGTTTCTCAAGTGACTTTCTGTCTGAGAAATACAAATGGGCTTGGTTTGGAGCATCTTCTAAGCTGTATTAGAGATTTCTGTTAGATATATCAAGTTGAACCTCACAGCTTTAAATTCTATCAATGTGCCATGACTCCACTGATGTCTCCAGGCTGACCTGTCCCCTGACTTCCATACTCACCCATCCAACCGTGTATCTGACATTTCCATGTAAGGCATCTCAAACATAATATGTCACCTCCTAAAATCAGCCCATCCTCTAGCCTTGAGCAACTGTGGAATATAAGACAGAATCTTGGTTAAGCACACAAACTCTGGAGTGAGTAGAGCCTGGATTCAAACATTGTCTGAAATTTAAAAGTCAAGTAAGTTTAATCTCTCCATTCCTCCCTTCCCTTATCTGTACAATAAGGTTGATGGTAATAGTACCTGTTTTGTGGCTTTGTTTGTGAGGATAACATGAGGTAATATAGTGGTTAGAGCTCTGAGTGGTGCATAATAAAAATAACAAAGCATGAGTTATTATCATGATATGATAAATTAGAACATATTCAACTGCTAAAGCCAACAGTCTAGGGTTATCTTTGGCTTCTTCTTCTCTCCCATATCCAGACCAAATTCACCATCAGGTTCTTTCAGTTCTGTCTCCCCAATACATCCCAAACCCTTCTGCTTCTCCTTCCCCCACTGGTATACACTGATATCTCTATAAAAGCCTCACATTTTATGGGTCCCACTGTGCCCACTCACCTCCTGTCTCCGAAACCTGCCTCAACATATATTATAGAGAGAACTTAAACAGTGCAAGCCAAAGTATATCCCTTCCTAGTATCAAAGTATCCCTTTGATACTATTTAGTGGCTTCCCTTGCACCTAGAATAAACCTTATTGTCTTATCTAGAAGGTTCTATGTGAACACCCTGACTCCATCTCTTTGCTGATCTTTCTGTTTCTGACACATTCAAGCTCACTGTCTGGGGATTTTGCACTTACTACTTCTGCTACCTGGTTCTCCTCCAGTTCTTTGCAAAACCGACTCCTCTCAGTCAAGTCTTAGCTCAAGTGTCCCTTTCTCCCAGAAGACATGACTGACCATCTTCATGAGAACAGAGGTCTTGTCCAAATAGTTTTTGACCTTATCTATTTTATATTCTTACTTCCATCTCTGGTCTTGTCAGATACTTCCCCTGGATTCTTCTTGCTGCCAGAATACCAGCAAAATACTTACAATATGCCATTTATCACTACATACTATAACCTTTGACTCCCATGTTTATTCTCTCACCAAATTAAGTCTCATTAAAAGGAGGAGTTATGCTTCATTGATCTTTGTATTGCTAACCTTTGATGAAAGCCTGGAACATAGTAGAGGCTTGAAAATCATAGGGATGAATCAATGAGGAATTTTCCATTACAGGTAGTGAAGGTTTTGACAAGTTTGTCAGAATGAAAAAAGACATGATCAGTTCTTTGAGGATAAAAACAATAAGGATGTTTTGAGAAAATTATTCATGCTGTTAAACTGGTTAATTTGTGGCAGAAGAGTGCATTGAGGCATGTGACATAGATTTGTTTTTTCTATATTTTCTAGTAGATGTTGGATCTTATAGACAGCAATCAGTTTCCTCTAGTCACTTGTAATTTTCCTCCTCACAACTTCTAAGTGAGGTAACAGAAGAATGTTTTATTAGTTTCTGATTAGTTTTTTAAAGGTCTGGCTCCAGTTTGGGAAAGATTGAGTTTATCATTTAATCTAGCAGCTTCTGTTTTTAAAGTGTGAAACAGGTCTGTTTCTTCACGGTGCTTAATCTATTTTATGGCTTTTTTACTTTCCGCACAACCTTGCTTCCTAAATTCTAACACACTGTGTGATCTTCAGAAATATATTGTCTGTTACCACCTGGTTAAATGCATGGTTTAACACAACGTTTTCACCAGATCAATCTCGAGCTGGGTAGTGATATAGATATACCTCATCATAGAACACAATGGATTACAGAGCACTCTGAGTGCCCTATTTTGTTAATCTTGAAAATAACCCCATGGGATAGCACAAACATCTTCTAGATTCTTTGCCTGACATCCAAAGAATTCATCATCAGGCCCTTAACTATCACTAGTCTTCAGCCAAAGTCTAGCTTGTCATAGGTGCACAGCAAGCCTCTGTTGAATGAGTGACTCAGTCACTTCACAGTTGCATTTCTCACTAGTCCTTGACATGTATTCTTCCCTTGAAGATTGGTCCATTTTTAAAAGAAACCCCTTTTATAAGACAAACTTATTCTTCTTTAGTGATCTTGTATATGTTGTTTTGTCCATCTGCAATGCCCTCTTCATTCTTCCATTTCCCACCCAATTCTATATTTTCCTCATAATCCCTTTGGGTCTACAGATTTTTCTGTGGTTACAATTGCCCAAAATGACTATTCCCTATCAGTTAATTTCCCAGTTTTATCAACAATCAGTTATAAGAATATATTCAGCTTTCATATGCACCTGATTTCATTGATATTGCAGTTGACCCTTGAACAATACAGAGGTAGGGGTTGTAGGGGGATATAGGGGCACTGACCCTCCTGTGAATTGGAAAATCCCCCTATTATTTTATAGTTGGCCCGCCAACCTTGCAGTACATCCTTAACCACAGTTCCTCAGTATATGAAGTTTCATATCTGCAGATTCAACCAGCTGTGAGATTCTGTTGTACTGCAGTAAGCACAGCAGTATGTGCTATTGAAAAAATCCACATCTAAGCAGACCCAGGCAGTTCAAACCTGTGCTGTTCAAGGGCCAACTTTATTTCCAATTCTGTTGATTTAGTCCAATATCACTTTTCAAATGTTTCCATAAATTTGATCACTTCAAAATTGTATTAAGCCAACAAAAATTGATTTGTTTTACTCATGTGTCAGAGTCTGTTTTGAAGGTTAAATAGATGAAAATATCATTCTAGTTGGGGGTGTATGAAAAATAAACAAATAAAGAAGTAAATATAAAGGCAATCTATGGAGTAGGAGAAAACATTTGCAAGGCACATATCTGATAAGAGGTTAATTTCCAAAATATATAAAGAACTCACATAACCCAATAGCAAAAACAAAAAGCAAATGATTTGATTATAAAATATGCAAAGTACTTGATTAGATATTTCTCTGAAGAAGACATACAAATGGGCAATAGGTACCTGAAAAGGTGCTCAACATTACCAATCATCAGGAAATACAAATCAAAATACCAATCAATATCATCTCATACCTGCTAGGATGGCTACAGTCAACAAAACAAAACAAAGAAGAGATAACAAGTGCTGGTTAGGATGTGGGGAAATTGGAAGGTTTGTCCCGTTTGATAGGAGTGCAAAATGGTACAGCCACTTTGAAAAACAGCATGAAAATTCCTCAAATAGTTAAAAATAGAACTACCATATGATGCAGTAATTCCATTTCTGGGAATATATCCAAAAGAACTTAAAACAGGATCTCAAAGAGGGGGCACTCCAATGTTCTTTGAAGCATTATTCACCATAGCCAAGATACGGGAACAATGTAAATGTGTCCATCGATAGATGAATGTGTAAAGGAAATGTGGTGTATTCACACAATGGAACATTATTTATCCATGAGATAGAAGGAAATCCCACCATATGCAACCACATGGATGATCTGGAGGACATTATGCTAAATGGAATAAGCCAGTCACAGAAGGACACGTTCTGCATGATTTCACTTATCTGAGCTATCTAAAATAGTCAAACTCTTACAAGCAGAGTGGTGGTTTCCAGTGGCTGAGGTGGGGATAGGGAATTGCTGTTCCATGGGTATAAAGTTTTAGTTACATAAGGTGAATTAACTCTAGAGATCTACATACAACAGTATGCCTAGGGTTAACAGCACTATACTGTGCACTAAAAATTTGTTGAGGGTAGATCTCATGTTAAATATTCTTACCAGAAAAAACTGTAAAGCATGTCAGATTATGAAAAGTGTTAAAAAAGAGCAATAAAGCTGGGAGGGGGATCAGGGACAGAGTTGGGGGTGAGCAGGAAATGGTTCAATCTTTAAAGGGTACGGTAAGAAAAAGGTCCCTTATGAGGTAGTGTTATTGCTAAGACCTGAAGAATCTTCACAATGACTGAGAAGTGGCAAAAGTGTTATTATTTTTGTCATTAATTTCTTTTTTTTTATTATTTAACAATTTTTAATTTAATTTTTTAATTGAAATATAATTGATTTACAATGTGTTAAGTTTCAGGTGAGCAAAGGTATTACTTATTTTGTGGCTACAAAAACTGGGGTTTGGGGAAGTTAAGTATTTTCAGTAATATCACATAGTTATGAAACAGACTAAAACCATAATGTACAAAACTTTACACTACTCAGAGCTATCTCTTCTGCCTTACTTTCTCTCATCCAGTTATCAGATGACTTTTAATAAATGGCATAAACAATTTCTTAATTGTGGAAAACCATGTTGTCTTGAGTGGCCAAACAATTTTTAATACGTGTAGTGAACATATTTTCTGAATCAAAAATTGGGCAACAAATTCTGAAAAATTTCTGAAGTGCCTAGAGGAACAATGAACCAAGCAATTGAAGTTGACATCAAATCAACAATATATGGACAGCATAATGATACAGATCCTTTGGACCTGACAGAAAGTATTAAACATAAACTGGGGTGTAACTTGCTCCTAAAGAAAAAGCAAATATGAGACCAAAGCCAGAATTTCTCACTCTGTTCCATGGAGTATTAGCATTTCCTGGACATAGTAGTAAATTTTTTTTTAACTTTTGAAAGTGTTTTCTTATGTAACAAGTTCAGGAAAGTGATGCAAACTATATTTTCTACCTGGGAAATTATACTACACATTGGAATATTAAAGGCATGGAGAAGTTCTACATTAAAATAACTCTTTAACTTTGTTTAACCTGTTTCCAGAAGTTGTTTGATACAAGAATAAGTTAGCTTTATCATTTAGTAACATCTTGTGTCTTTTTTTCACAGAAAATAGTTTTGTAAACACTGATTCACACAAATGATAATCTTTAGGTAAAGTAGAGCTAGAAGAGATTTAGTACTTCTGATCTAACTCTAGATGTCACTCAAGGGAAACAAGATAAGAAGTACAAGTGCCCTTGCCTTGTTTCTTGAAGTGAGAGATGGAAGCCAATTTGTTCTTCTGGTTACATTACATTAGGAGTGTGCAGCTCACACTTCAAACTCTCCTCTCTCTGGATCTCTTTCCTCACCATTTAAATACGTAGAGAACTCTTCTTACAAAAGAAACCTTGCCTCAAGCTCACCTTTGATCTCTAGCCCCACCTTCTTCTTCTTCTTTCATTTATGGCTTCTTTCCTGCAAGAGCAGTCTCTGCCTCTCCTCTGCTTCCTCAATAGCCATTCACCACTAATACTGCTGTAAATCCCCCATCCATCCAACCATCCATCTATCCATCCAACAAATGCTTATGTCAGGCACAGTTCTAGGCACAGGGAACAAAACAAAGTCTCTACCCCCATGGGACTTCATTCTTCTAATGGTAAATAGGCAACATATAAACAAACACAATTATATAATAAGCTGAATGATCAGACCTATAGTGTAAAAATAAAGGAAGGTAAAGAGGATAGGGAGTGGGGAAAGATGAGGATAGAGGCTGGTCGATGGCCTGGCCACAGTGAAGGATTCAGTCAGCACAGGACCAGTGGAATTAACCTGACCATGGAGAAGGAAATGGCAACCAACTCCAGTATTCTTGCCTGGAGAATCCCTTGGACAGAGGAGCCTGGCAGGCTACAGTCCAAAAGGTTGCAAAGAGTCGGACACAACTGAATCGACTTCACACACACATACACACATGAAGGTTTAATTCAGGGAGTCCAATCATTTTGAGGCTTATAAATTTTGATCAGTAATTAAAGAAGGAGTACTGGCTCTTCCAGATGTGAATGAGAAAGACTGTAGCACCAGTTAATCTTGGGGGCTTCTCATTACCAGGAAGGAATTAACCCTAAGAATGAAACCAATACAAGAAGTCAGAGTTTATAGAATTTCAAAATAGAGCTGGACTTTAAATTAAACTATGCCTCAAACCTGCCCTATATCTTAGTCAAGTGGTATAATCAATCATTATTTTAGGCCAATATGAATATAATCTTTCATTACTTGCAACCCAAACTTCTAACTCTATAATTTAGATTTCCCCACACAGACAAAGAAGGAATGTGTGGGCCTAGATAAATTGTTGGGACTAAGTTGTTTCTAAAGGGTCCTTTGTTGTCCCTATTACCACATTTTTGCCCTATTTTTGGACAATTATGGTTTCCATAAACATCCAGGTGTTGGGATCAGGTTTCAAAGGCTCTCTGACTGCCCAGGGCCATTCTTGCCTAGGTGCTAGAGCATCATGTACCCCCACGGATCTTGGTCTACCTAAGTCCAAGGAGGCAGTTTTTAAGGTCAGAATGGGCTGTGATTCCTGATTGTGAGGCCACTGAAGCAGATTTTTGCCAGAGGATCATATTACCTTCGTAGCTCTCCAGAATCTTCTGGAGCAGTGATTGATCTGAATTTCCAACCAGCATTGCTTCTTATATGCTGGTATGGAATGCTGTATGTTGTCTACACTGACCCCTCTTGGCACACATTTTCCCAGTCTGGATAGCCAGCGAGAACTTTTCAGAGGGCAAATTCTCTCATGACATCCACCTCCATCATCCTTAAAAATATGGCAGTGGCTTTTCATTGCCCCTATCATGGTAGGCAAGCACCATAAAATGACCTCCAGCAGGGCTGGCATTAGGATGAGGCCAGTGGGGCACCTGGTATGTACAGTTTAAGGAGCCACTCATTCTCAGCATCGTGCAATGGTACTTGTCTGATCCTGAGAGTGTTCTCTTACACTTTATGCCCTAGTTACCTCTCTCTCCTCACCTTCATTCTGGCCCTGGCTTCCAGGGCCTCATTCAACCTCATCTTGCAACACCCTTTCCCTAACTATCCTTCTGCTTTGAGATCTAGACCGCTAGTCTTTTCATCCTCTTTTGTTGGGGATATTTATAAGGGTCAGAGTTGAAACATAGATTGGCTTCAGCCAATCAAACTGGATGCCCAGCCACTCAGGATGGATGATGATTTGGAAACAACTGGCATGGCTTTATTGGTATGTGCAAGCATTGGCCCTGGGAGCCTGTACATTCTGCTCCCTTCCTATGGAACACATTTTCCCCCTCCACCTTGAACATTAAAAAAAAAAAAAATCCTTCCATGATGCACATTATGGGCTGGCCCCTATTTTGAATACTTTACAGATATTAACCTTATATAATCCACACATTAATTCCATTATTATAAGTGGTTTAAGTGAAGCATACAAAGTCACATAGCAACTGACCTGCAGTTGGTATTAGCATCTTGACATTCCATCTCCAGGGTCTTAAGCAGCCTACAGCCATTGAAACTGCTGTTTCTGCTACTGCTGCTAAGTCATGTCAGTCGTGTCTGACTCTGTGCGACCCCATAGATGGCAGCCCACCAGGCTCCTCCGTCCCCGGGATTCTCCAGGCAAAAACACTGGAGTGGGTTGCCATTTCTTTCTCCAATGCGTGAAAGTGAAAAGTGAAAGTGAAATCGCTCAGTCATGTCCGACCCTCAGCAACCCCATGGACTGCAGTCTTCCAGGCTCCTCCGTCCATGGGATTTTCCAGGCAAGAGTACTGGAGTGGGGTGCCATTGCCTTCTCCGACAGTCATTGAAACTACTCTCAATTTAATCAGATTTGTTGTTATATGCTCTCCAACAGCTGTTTTCTTTCCTTCCTGGAATTTTATTATTATATCACTCTGTCTGTTTAATTATCTATCATTTTCCCACCTTAATTATAATTAAGCTCCAATGGGCAGGGGTGTTTGCCTTTCTTGTCCATACTACATCCCAGCATGCTGAGTCAGACCTAGCTCTAGGAGGTATTCTGGAAACACTAGTTAAATATTGACTGAATTATCTTCAGTAGTACATTTGATTACTATCTCAGCTCTCTCTCCTCAGACCATAAGCTCCCTGATAGCAGAAACTTTGCTAGTGGTTTTGTCCTCAGTCTGGGCACACTGCCTGGGTCATTGTAGGTTCTCAACATTTTGGGGCTTAAGTAATGAATATAAAATATGGGGGGATTTATGGAGGCTCCTCTGTTACCACTTGGTCTCCTTCTGGAGTAGGCATCTTCTGACTTCCTGAAACTTTCATTCTGAACCACCAGGGAAACTATAAAAGATGTCAAAGTCCGAAAAATAGCTGAAAGAAAGCAATTTGCCTCACCCTGAGTCACTGGGGTTGTGGGGTTAGTTTTGATTATTTTAGATTTAGTGATTTGAGCACATGCTTGACAAAGGTATTTTATTCTCTTGTGCTTTGATGACCCATATTTCTCCTTCTCCTGAGATACTGGAAGACTCTACTGGAGCAGACTTTAAGGGAAATTTTTCTTAATGGTGGCAGGAGCCAGGATGCTGCCAAGATGGTGGGAAAGAGCAGACCAGAACACTAACCTTCTAGATAAAGCCTTGGTCCTTCAAGAAGTTATGTTACTAGAAAGGCCAAAACAGAAACATAAAGGATGAAAAGGGAAATCTGCATAATTTCAGAAGTGTTAGATATTTTTATTTGTCCTCAGGACTCTTAATTAAAATTTGCCAGCACCTAACCTTGTATTCTATTAATATCTTAGTTCAGTAAAATGTAACCCATGAATTCCATCACTGTGTCCTCAAATACAAAACCTGACATATAGATATTCCCCAAAAAAAACTTCTGTGTTCCTAATTGTAATAATAACAGTGCATAAAGGTATAACTCTAGAAAACTTTCCAGATTTAAATGAAGGAACTGAATATGTAAATAAACATCAGTTCAGTTCAGTCGCTCAGTCATGTCTGACTCTTTGTAACCCCATGAATCACAGCACGCCAGGCCTCCCTGTCCATCACCAACTCCCGGAATACACTCAAACTCATGTCCATCGAGTCGGTGATGCCATCCAGCCATCTCATTCTCTGTCGTCCCCTTCTCCTCCCGCCCCCAATCCCTCCCAGCATCAGAGTTTTTTCCAGTGAGTCAACTCGTCGCATGAGGTGGCCAAAGTATTGGAGTTTCAGCTTTAGCATCAGTCCTTCCAATGAACACCCAGGATTGATCTCCCCCAGAATGGACTGGTTGGATCTCCTTGCAGTCCAAGGGACTCTCAAGAGTCTTCTCCAGCACCACAGGTCAAAAATATCAATTCTTCGGCGTTCAGCTTTCTTCACAGTCCAACTCTCACATCCATACATGACCATGGGAAAAACCACAGCCTTGACTAGACGGACCTTGGTTGGCAAAGTAATGTCTCTGCTTTTTAATATGCTATCTAGGTTGGTCATAACTTTCCTTCCAAGGAGTAACTGTCTTTTAATTTCATGGCTGCAATCAGCATCTGCAGTGATTTTGGAGCCCCCCCAAAAAAAGTCTGACACTGTTTCCACTGTTACCTCATCTATTTCCCATGAAGTGATGGGACCAGATGCCATGATCTTTGTTTTCTGAATGTTGAGCTTCAAGCCAACCTTTTCACTCTCCTCTTTCACTTTCATCAAGAGGCTTTTGAGTTCCTCTTCACTTTCTGCCATAAGGGTGGTGTCATCTGCATATCTGAGGTTATTGATACTTCTCCCGGCAATCTTGATTCCAGCTTGTGCTTCTTCCAGCCCAGCGTTCCTCATGATGTACTCTGCATAGAAGTTAAATAAGCAGGGTGACAATATACAACCTTGACGTACTCCTTTTCCTATTTGGAACCAGTCTGTTGTTCCGTGTCCAGTTCTAACTGTTGCTTCCTGACCTGCATACAGGTTTCTCAAGAGGAAGGTCAGGTGGTCTGGTATTCCCATCTCTTTCAGAATGTTCCACAGTTTGTTGTGATCCACACAGTCAAAGGCTTTGGAGTGGTCAATGAAACAGAAATAGATGTTTTTCTGGAACTCTTTTGCTTTCTCCATGATCCAGCGGATGTTGGCAATTTGATCTCTGGTTCCCCTGCCTTTTCTAAAACCTGCTTGAACATCTGGAAGTTCATGGTTCACATATTGCTGAAGCCCGGCTTGGAGAATTTTGAGCATGACTTTATAGCGTGTGAGATGAGTGCAATTGTGCGGTAGTTTGAGCATTCTTTGGCATTGCCTTTCTTTGCGATTGGAATGAAGACTGACATTTTTCAGTCCTGTGGCCATTGCTGAGTTTTCCAAATTTGCTGGCATATTGAGTGCAGCACATTCACAGCATCATCTTTCAGGATTTGAAATAGCTCAATTGTAATTCCAAGAGATCTTATCAAGAAAATTAGAGATACCAAGGGAATATTTCATGCTTAGATGGGCTTGATAAAGGACAAAAATGGTATGGACTAAGCATGTTCTGTTCTGTTCAGTTGCGTCCGACTCTTTGCGACCCTGTGGACTGTAGCCTACCAGGCTTCTCCGTCCATGGGATTCTCCAGGCAAGAATACTGGAGTGGGTTACCGTTTCCTTCTCCAGGGGATCTTCCCGACCCAGGGATCGAACCCGGGTCTCCCGCATTGGAGGCAGACGCTTTAACCTCTGAGCCACCAGGGAAGCCTCACCAGGCCTACTTCCATAATTTGCATGTTAAGATAACAGTATTAGCCAGAAGGTTTAATCCAGAGACTGCCCTCAAGCAGGATACGTTATTGTTATATAATCCTAAGGAATTTAGAGGAAAAAAAGTTTGTCCTTTCTTCCTCCTTGAGAATTCCAGACCCCCTCTCTCCTTGGGGACCCCTAGACTTCTTATCAACCTGCCTAGGAAATGACTCTCTCACAATCCCAGTGACTCCAGGAGATGCAATTGCATTCCTTCAGTTATGTTTTGGACTTTAACATTATCTAAGTTTCAGGAGGTCAGAAGATGCCTATAAAACAAGGAAGACATGCCAATTTGGCCATTCTAAGGTTAGACCTTAGGAGACCTTACAGTTTTACACCCACCCCTTAGATCTCAAAGGAGGAGAGCATTACAGAAAGCAGAGCCAACATATATTTACTGAGTGCTCATTGCATGCTAGATACTATTCTCATAGTGGGGAACAGCCATGAGAAGAGACAGTACCCCTGCCTTTAAGGTGCATAATGGGGAAGCAGAAAACAAATAGCTAACCAGTGACAACAGCAACAACAACAACAAAACCAATAATTTTAGAATATGAAAAGTGCTATCAAGGAAATTACTAAAGAAACGTGATTAGTGAAGTGAAGTCACTCAGTAGTGTTGACTCTTTGCAACCCCATTGACTGTAGCCTACCGGGCTCCTCCATCCATGGGATTTTCCAGGCAAGAGTACTGGAGTGGCTTGCCATTTCCTTCTCCAGGGGATCTTTCTGACCCTGGGATCAAACCCAGGTCTCCTGCATTATAGGCAGACCAGAGAAGTCCCGTAACATGATTAAAAAAAAAAAAAAGATTAACCAAGAGTGTGTGCGTACGTATGCAGAAGTTTGCTTTAGCTAGGATGCATAGGGCAGATTTCTGAGCTGAAAAGACATTGATATTTAAGCTGAGACTTGAAAGATCAAAGTTGAGACAGTTATGGGAGTTTCTGGAGAAAAAGTGTTTGAGGCAGTGGAAACAGCAAGTGTAAAGACTCTGAAGTGGCAATGACTTTAAGGATTCAAGAAACAAAAAGAGTCAGGGTAGTCTGAGTACAATAAACAGTGAGAATGGACAAGATAGGGTAGGATAAATACATGGGAACTAGATGAGGTAGGATTAGCGGACAGGGCAAGGAGTTTGCATTTTATGCTGAGAGTAAAAGGGCATCTTTCTATTAATATCTTCATCTCTTTACTATAAAACCTTGAAATTTACCAAAAAAGTAGAAAGGCTATTCTTTTTAATATTATTCTAATATTTTAAAATCAGACACTAATATACACAGCATTTAGTTTAAAAAATTCTCTGTGTCTGACAATCTTGGTTCACCTGTACCTCCTACTCCTCCACTCCAGATTATTTTAAAGAAATTCCAAATGTCATAGTTTTATCCATAAATACTTCAGAATGTCTAAGAAATAAGGACTAAAAATCGCAACTGAAATATTGCCATGACACATGAAAAATTGACAATAATTTATTAATAAAAAATTGAAATCTCACAAATGTTCTTTTATAGTTGGTTTGTTTGAATAAAAATATAAAACAAATCGGTAGATATATTTCTTAGATCTATAACAGTATCCACATGCTTCTCTTTCCCTTTCTCTCCCTCTTCTCTCTCAATATTAACATTTACTTGTTGGAGAAACCAGATAACCTGTCCTATATGATTTTCCAACTTTGCATTTTGCTCTTGATTTCCTCCAGGACACTTAACATGCCTCTCTCATCCCTAAAATTTCCTATAAACTGGTTATTAGATGTAGAGGCATGATCAGATTCTGTTTCAATTTTCTGGCAAGAACACTTCACAGTGATGCCGTGATCTGCCTATTGCATCACTTTACAAAGCATGTAATGCCCAATTGTTTCTCTTTTCTTGATGCTAAGAGAGATCAATGGTTTCAGATGTTGTCAGCCAGATAAAATCATGATAAGCTGGAGAGTGGCAAGCCATGATTTATACTGTAAAGATCACTCTGGGTAGTATGTGGCCAAGAAAAGTTGAAGACAGGGATGGTAATAAAAATATTTAACAAATTATATGGCATAGGTTTTGACCAACTACAGTGGACAGCAAACTTACTCATGGATTCTCAGCCCTCATTGTAGGAGTGGATGCTTCAGTTCAGTTCAGTTCAGTCGCTCAGTCGTGTCTGACTCTCCGCAACCCCATGAATCACAGCACGCCAGGCCTCCCTGTCCATCACCAAATCCCGGAGTTTACTCAAATTCATGTCCACAGAGTCGGTGATGCCATCCAGCCATCTCATTCTCTGTCGTCCCCGTCTCCTCCCGCCCCCAACCTTTCCCAGCATCAGAGTCTATTCCAGTGAGTCAACTCGTCGCATGAGGTGGCCAAAGTATTGCAGCTTCAGCTTTAGCATCAGTCCTTCCAGTGAACACCCAGGATTGACCTCCCTTAGAATGGACTGGTTGGATCTCCTGGTGGTACAAGGGACTCTCAAGAGTGGATGCTTAGGAAGCCATTAAAGGTCACTTGCAGTGGTGCATGTGAGAGACAGTGGCAACTTAGATCAGGGAGGAGGCAGTAGAGATGGAGAGAGTAGTGAGTTCAAGGAGTTTTGGAAAAATCTAGAGGTGCCCAATGCATGGGTTTTCCAAGCTGGAGTTGTCATTTCTGTCTAGAAATCAAGTATTATGGGGCCCCTGATTTGAAGTCCACCCAACTTACTGTTACTAGGTTCTCCTACCATAGTCCTAGAACAAAGCCTGGTTCTAGAAACAAAAAGATGTTAGTTCTCATTGTTCTTTGAGACACCATCTGAGTAGGAAATGAGAATTGATGTACCATTGATGAGGAGGAAGAAAAAATCTGTTGGAGTTTTTTTTAAACAAAAAAGAAAAGCATGTAAGAAATCAAAACATTAGTATGGTATGTGCTGTTGGGAGGTGATTCAAAGCATAAAGTTAAATAAGTATATAGAAATAATTTTTATGTTTGCTATTGGTATTAGGAAAACAAAGTGAATTATATACATGTAAAACTTACTGATGATGTATCTCATTGCTGCTTCCTGCTTAACTCATCTCTTAATGAAAAAATGGTATGTGTCACCACAATAACTTGCCTTTAACCACAAGTGAAGAACTAAGTTTTATTTCTTAGACAAAAATGTAAGAGCCAATATTATTCACTTTTTTTCTCTCCAGGTGTAACATCTTGGGAATGACCAATGACACTTTCCTACTGAGAAAGAAAACTTTTCATGGTAGTAGTAACCACAGGATCGGTTGATTACTCACATTACAACATTAGTAATATCTTTCGCTCTATACTCCACACAGGAAAAAAGTGCTGAATACAAAACCACAACCTCAGCTGTTGGTGGAAATGATAGTTAACGGCCCCTTGCTGCTACATCAGTGGGCCAATTCTTGGTAGAGAGGATTACTTTGAATGTGGTTTCCAAGTCAATGGATAAAAGTTGTGGCAAAAGTCCAATGATCCAGTTGCTCATCAGTCTTTAAACATAGAATGATTTATTTTCTTGGTGAGAGAACTCTGGTTATAAATTATATAAATAAACATATGCAGATACATTCTGTAAATAAACATGTATATAAACTTAAAACAACTAAAACAGAAATCCCTAGGGAAAGAATCAGTTTGTGCTTTCTACACGTTATTTTGAAAGCAATTCTACGTTATGGTGGGAACAATTAGAGGTCTCAAGGGATCCATTTAGAAATCTAATTGCCTATATTAGACAGTTCAGGTCATCAAAGGAGCCAAGAGAAGTCCTAAGAAAATAGAGACTTAGCAAATAGTCTGTCAAATTTCACAAATACCACTGAAACAAAATATGTTTAACAATAGCAGCAGCACTATTTCTAAAAATCTTAGGATTCAACCTGAAACTATCACGACGTCGTTAATTGGCTGTACTCCAATATAAAACAAGAAGTTATGAAATAAAAGATTAAAATCTTAGGATAATATTTTTCCCTTCAAGCATCACTTAAAAGACAGCTTTTTGGCATTTAATCCACTTGGATTTTTTAATTTATCCATAGTTTTTCAAAAACTATTCTCCAAGAGTGTTGTAACAGTAAATTTTTAAATTTATTATTTTAAATTTGCCACTTAACAAGACATTTTACTTTAGAGCCCATAATTTGGTAACTGTACTATCAAGTGTATAAAAAGTCAGTTATAGTATTGTGCAATGAGGAGCTATTAGTGTCACCATTGAAGTAGCCCTCAGTAATAATGTGACCAACAGAAACTTTAGGTGGATTATGATAAACATTTTAAAATAAGTTTTGCCTATTTCCTACTAGTGAATATCTCAAATATTGATAATAAGTAATTTATTATTAAAGAAACTGATTAAATAATAATCAAGTTTTCTTTAAGTGGTTAATCATTTTCTTTTTGAATAATTATTTTTGAAGAGAACTTTCCAAGATATATTACTTTATATGTATATTTTTATTTTATATTACTTTATATGTATATTTTTATTTTATACTACTTTATATATATTATATATATTACTTATATATATTATATATCTTTCCAAGATATATTACTATATATATATATATACACACACCACTTTCACATAGTGAAAGTGAAAGTTGCTCAGTCATTTCCAACTCTTTGTGACTGCATGGACTATACAGTCCCTGGAATTCTCTAGGCCAGAATACTGGAGTGGGTAGCCTTTCCCTTCTCCAGGGGATCTTCCCAATCCAGGGATTGAACCCAGGTGTCCCGCATTGTGGGTGGATTCTTTACCAGCTGAGTCACAAGGGAAGCCCAACTTATCATGGGTTCACTTTACTTTGAACTCTGATTCCTACTTACTGAAATGAAGACATCCAGTTCAGAGACCACTAAACTCCCTCGCAGCTCCAGTGTCTCCTACTGGCCCCAGGCATGCTGGCCTGTGGGTATGTGTGTGTCATATTTTCTCCTTACTTCCTGAGTCTGTCCATATATGTTTTCCCTTTCATAGGAGGGCTTCTGCCAATGGCTCCCTCTATAGGTATTAATGCATATCTGAGGTTATTGATATTTCTCCCAGCAATTTTATTCCAGCTTGTGCTTCTTCCAGCCCAGCGTTCCTCATGATATACTCTGCATAGAAGTTAAATAAGCAGGGTGACAATATACAACCTTGATGTACTCCTTTTCCTATTTGGAACCAGTCTGTTGTTCCATGTCCAGTTCTGACTTGCTTCCTGACCTGCATACAGGTTCCTCAAGAGGCAGGTCAGGTGGTCTGGTATTCCCATCTCTTGAAGAATTTTCCACAGTATATTGTGATCCACACAGTCAAAGACTTTGGCATAGTCAATGAAGCAGAAATAGATGGTTTTCTGGAACTCTCTTGCTTTCTCCATGATCCAGCGGATGTTGGCAATTTGATCTCTGGTGCCTCTGCCTTTTCTAAAACCTGCTTGAACATCTGGAAGTTCACGGTTCACATATTGCTGAAGCCTGGCTTGGAGAATTTTGAGCATGACTTTACTAGCATGTGAGATGAGTGCAATTGTGTGGTAGTTTGAGCATTCTTTGGCATTGTCTTTCTTTGGGATTGGGATGAAGACTGACCTTTTCCAGTCCTGTGGCCACTGCTGAGTTTTCCAAATGTGCTGGCATATTGAGTGCAGCACTTTCACAGCATCATCTTTCAAGATTTGAAATAGCTCAACTGGAATTCCATCACCTCCAGATATGCAGATGACACCACTCTTATGGCAGAAAGTGAAGAGGAACTCAAAAGCCTCTTGAGGAAAGTGAAAGAGGAGAGTGAAAAGGTTGGCTTGAAGCTCAACATTCAGAAAACAAAGATCATGGCATTTGGTCCCATCACTTCATGGGAAATAGATGGGGAAACAGTGGAAACAGTGTCAGACTTAGGCTCCAAAATCACTGCGGATGCTGATTGCAGCCATAAAATTAAAAGACATTTACTTCTTGGAAGGAAAGTTATGACCAACCTAGACAGCATATTCAAAAGCAGAGACATTACTTTGCCAACCAAGGTCCTTCTAGTCAAGGCTATGGTTTTTCCCGTGGTCATGTATGGATGTGAGAGTTGGACTGTGAAGAAAGCTGATTGCCGAAGAATTGCTGCTTTTGAACTGTGGTGCTAGAGAAGACTCTTGAGAGTCCCTTGGACTGCAAGGAGATCCAACCAGTCCATTCTGGGGGAGATCAATCCTGGGTGTTCATTGGAAGGACTGATGCTAAAGCTGAAACTCCAATACTTTGGCCACCTCATGCGAAGAGTTGACTCACTGGAAAAGACTCTGATGCTGGGAAGTATTGGGGGCAGGAGGAGAAGGGGACGACAGAGAATGAGATGGCTGGATGGCATCACTGACTCTATGGACATGAGTTTGAAAGAACTCCGGGAGTTGGTGATAGACAGGGAGGCCTGGCGTGCTGTGATTCATGGGGTCGCAAAGAGTCGGACACGACTGAGTGACTGAACTGAACTGATAGGTATAAATGCAGACGTGACATACCCCTCCTTAGGCAGTCTAAATGGAGCCTGAGGCTCCTGTCCTTCTGGGAAATAAGATTATTGTTCCATCAACCTCCATACAACCCATGGCAGAAGTGAAGAGAGGAGCCATATCTCTGTGTCCTTAGTAGGATCCTTGACATTCATAGCTTCCCCACCACTCTGAACTCTGAGACCCCTAAGGGTAATCCCATGGTGATCTTACCCCTGTTTAAGACAAAGGCTATAGAAGCCCAGCCTCCCAGATCCCTTCTCATCCTTGCGCTTTCATCTCCAGAATGGCTCTGCAAGTCCTTTTCTCTGATCCCATTGCCAATTTTTAGAACCCTCCCCGTGTGTTCTCTGAACTCTGTCAGTCGCCAGCAAAACCCTTTATATCTTTAACATTTTCCTTGATCTTTGCCTTCTTGTTTCCACTGACCCAGCTCTTCCCTGGTGATCTGGCTTCCTTGTAGCTCTCTCTAGAAGAGGCTGCTTTTTTCCCCTTTCCTCTCTGCCCCTCGGTATGGAGGTGGAGGGAGTTTGCCCTTTTGTGTTTCACCACAAGCGTCCACACCGTTCTTCCTCTCTTCTTCCTAAAATGCATTAGCTTCTTCCTGCTTTAAGGACCTGTGTCACCCAATGGTCCTCTGGTGGTCACCACACACTGAGCTTTCAGTCACTCCCACCTCATTCTAGAATGATTTTACCTACAGGTTCACTGTCATTCTCTCCAGCACCACTCCTAACGTAAGCTTTAATATGTGTATAGATAGTGCCTCAAACACGTTGATCTCTTAATTCCATAAGCTTCTTTTCACCAAGATCCTGCCTTTTATCGTCCTCAGCCAGTTGTCCTCATGGACAGAGTCCCATAACTTGCATTGTAACAGCATCCCACATTCCGCAATTATCTTAGTTTCATAAATCCTACTTTATGACTTCCCCGTTTCTCCCCTCTGGTACCCATTCCAGCAATCATTCAGCCCCAATGACATAGAAAATCCATTAATCTTCACACCTTTCCCTTGCCCTCATCTTTTCTTATGTCTTTACCTCTCTTAATATCCAGCTTAGAGTTCACAGTCTGTCATCTCCCTTTCTCTCTCTTCTTCATATTCTCCTGGCAAAAAACTCAGTTATGGCTAAAATCCATCTCTCTGTTGCCTACCCTAAGCTCTTGATGGCAGTTTCTCAAGTCATAGGAGTGATATTTATCTCTTTGTAGCACTTGTATTAGAAACTAAAGCTATGAGTGCCAGTCATCATAATCATCATTAATAACAATAACAACATCCTAGCTTACTCCCTTCCTGCCAGGACCAACATGTTTGTTCATCACAATAGCTCTATGAGATAGGTGCTATTATATTCTGTATTTCTAAACTGAGGAAAGTAAGATCCTGAGAAGCTAAGTAACTTGCTTAAAGTCACATAATCAGTAAGTAGCAAAGTTAGGATGTAAACCACGGTCCTCTGGTTCTAAGGTCTGGGCCATCTAAGGTCTTGTAATTGCCATCCGAGTAGCCTCCTGACTAAGGACTCACACAGTGAAAAGCATAAATTGAACCAAACCAAAAATGTAAAGAAAAAGTAGACGTGTTTTAGTAGAGATGTTATGCTAAGTGCAACCCTTATAGGGAGCCAGTGCTCCATGCATGTCCAGCAGGCTCTCTGAAAGTCGCTTCACAGAGTCACCTTTATGCATCAGTTCAGTTCAGTCGCTCAGTCGTGTCCGACTCTCCATGACCCCATGAATCACAGCACGCCAGGCCTCCCTGTCCATCACCAACTCCCGGAGTACACTCAAACTCATGTCCACAGAGGCGGTGATGCCATCCAGCCATCTCATTCTCCGTCGTCCCCTTCTCCTCCCGCCCCCAACCTTTCCCAGCATCAGAGTCTTTTCCAGTGAGTCAACTCGTCGCATGAGGTGGCCAAAGTATTGCAGTTTCAGCTTTAGCATCAGTCCCTCCAATGAACATCAAGCCAGCATGAAATGCTCTGTGATCTTGCTGGGCACATACTGTGATATCTCCACTGCTTCTCTATTTTTGCTCCTATCGTTGGGGTGGAACTTTTCTCTCCACCCTTTTTGGGGGAGCACCATGAGTGTAACACACCTGGTTTCTCTTCACTGTCTCACTCACTCTGCCCTGTGGTGTTGAGGTCCCACCTGGCTGCCATGCCCGGGAGGACAAACAGGGCATACATATTTTAGTCTCCTCCTTTTCTCTCTTCTTTCCCTCCTGGGAGTGACCACCTTAGGTTCTGTTCTGCTCCCTCCAGGGGCTTGGAGGGTGTATCTGTCCTGTCTAGCAACCCAGGGTGGGTAAGTCTCTAGTTCCGAGGTTCAGTTTTAAGATTCTCACTTGCCCACAGATTTGAGCCATGTTTACTGATACCAGTTCAATCAGCAAAAGAATGATACTTTGCTCTTCTACCATTCCCCCCCTTTTTAGATCTTCTTTTTCAACTGGCACAGAACCAGGAAGAAAAGAGGGATGCTATTTATTGGATGTTGCGTTGAACTCTAAAATGCACTCGACTTATAGCAAGAAATCCAGCACTTCTTTCTTACCAGTTCTTCAAACCTCCTCTGACAAAAGCTTTGGGGACTTATAAATCCAAAAGGGTAGTTGCACAATGAAGTGGCTCTAGTAGTGGTAGTTCTACAATGAATGGCCATTTCCTCTGCTGCTACTTATTTAAGAGTGACCTGGCGCTGCCTGATGGGCAAGACAGCAAAGATCCTTGCACAGGTCACTGAAGCACTCCAAGGCGGGTGATTTCAGTCTTCCTGTGATGAACTGCCCAATGTACCCCAACTTCAGCTTCAACCTTGCTGCTCTTTTTTTTTTTTTTTAGGTTATTTATTTATTTTTGGCTGTGCTGGGTCTTCACTGCTATGCACAGGCTTTCTCTAGTTGCGGCAAATGGGAACTATACTTCACTGTGGTGTGTGGGCTTCTCATTGTGGTAGCTTCTCTTGTGGAGTGCAGGCTCTAGAGCATGGGCTCAGTAGTTGTCATGGGCTTTAGTTGCCCTGAGGCATATGGAATCTTCCTCGACCAGGGATTGAGATCGTGTCCCTGCATTAGCAGGCAGATTCTTAACCACTGTACCACTAGGGAAATCCAAACTTGCTGCTCTTAATACTCAGTACTTTCTGACCCTTCCACACCTTGCCACCTTTCATGTGCCTCCTGCCTCAGGAATACTTCCTCAGAACTGGTTCCAGCATCTGGCCCCTCATGCACTCAATGACCCTTCTGTGTCCCAGGATTCATCTGTGGTCATGACAGCTTTTCTATTTTCAGTTATCAAAATACAAAAGGTCTGCTATTCTCTTATATTTTGTCTTTCTGCATAATGGCAATATTTGACCTCTGTTATTGTTCTATGACTGATCATCTGCAAAATGGAAATAAAAATAGTACCTATTTCATAGAATTGTCAGAGGACTACATGAGTTAATATACACAAGTAGTATATAGTAAGCATTTATTAACTAATTTGACAATGTCTATCATTACAATTTCTTGTTAGAAGAGTGGCAATGGCCTCCCTACTTGATAGAATGTAATTGGTGAGGAAAACAGCTATGTGTGCATGAAAGGTAGTTGTACTGGGTTGAATAGCTTTCTCCCCAAATTTTCATCCTCTTGTAACCTGTGACCTTATTTGGAAATATGGTCATGGGAGATAAAATCAAGGTAAGAGGAGGTCATGCTGGACTAGGGTATTTCCTAATCCAATGACTGATGTTTTAAGAAGAGGGAAATTTTGACACAAATACACACAGGAGGGAGTCAGCTCATGCAGATGGAGGCAGAGATAGGAATAAAGTAGCCACAAGCCAAGAAACACCAAAGGTTGCTGGTAACCATCAGGAGCCAGAAAAAGTAAAAAAGGATTCTTCTGTAGAGATTTCTGAGAAAACGTGTCCCCACTGATACTTGATTTTGGACTTCTAGCCTCCAAACTTGTGAGAGCATAAATTTCAATTGCTTGAAGTCACCTGGTTTGTGGAAATTTGTTATGGCAGCCATAGGATAATACTACTTTGGTAAAGACAAAGGATCAAGAATGAAACATTTACCAAATAAACCCTTCCTTGTGTTGAAGAACCTCCTAGCTTAGTGGAGAAAGCATACACATTCAGTTCAGTTCAGTTCAGTTCAGTCGCTCAGTCGTGTCCGACTCTCCACAACCCCATGAATCACAGCATGCCAGGCCTCCCTGTCCATCACCAACTCCCGGAGTACACTCAAACTCATGTCCACAGAGTCAGCGATGCCATCCAGCCATCTCATTCTCTGTCGTCCCCTTCTCCTCCCGCCCCCAACCTTTCCCAGCATCAGAGTCTTTTCCAGTGAGTCAACTCGTCGCATGAGGTGGCCAAAGTATTGCAGTTTCAGCTTTAGCATCAGTCCCTCCAATGAACATCCAGGATTGATCTCCCTTAGAATGGACTGGTTGGATCTCCTTGCAGTATAAGGGACTCTCAAGAGTCTTCTCCAACACCACAGGTCAAAAGCATCGATTCTTCGGCGATCAGCCTTCTTCACAGTCCAACTCTCACATCCATACATGACCACGGGAAAAACCATTGCCTTGACTAGACGGACCTTGGTTGGCAAAGTAATGTCTCTGCTTTTTAATATACTATCCAGGTTGGTCATAACTTTCCTTCCAAGGAGCAAGCGTCTTTTAATTTCATGGCTGCAATCAGCATCTGCAGTGATTTTGGAGCCCAAAAAAATAAAGTCTGACACTGTTTCCACTGTTTTTCCATCTATAAACAAAATTATAACATGATACATTTAGCTATGGAGATGTACACAATATATTGAGAGTATGAAGTGAAGTGTTAGTTGCTCAGTTGTGTCTGAATCTTTGTGACACCATAGACTGTAGCCTGCCTGGCTCCTCTGTCCATGGGATTCTCCAGGCAAGAATACTGGAGTGGATTGCCATTCCCTTCTCCAGGGGATCTTCCCAACCCAGGGATCGAACCTGGGTCTCCTGCATTGCAAGTGGATTCTTTATCATCTGAGCCACTAGGGAAGCCCCAGTTGAGAGTATAGAAGAAGAAAATTATATTCAACCTGAATGAGTCCATAAAAGCTTCCTGGAAAAGATGTTCAAGATGAGTCTTAAAAAGTAGGAGTTACCAGGTGACAGAGGATTCAACAGGAGGGGGAGACTGAAACTACTTTGATGATTCTGGAGCTTAAGATATGAGTCAGAGAATGCTGAGACAAGGATGGACAGATGGTTGGAAGGTCAGGGATGGTCTCTTGTTCACATTAAAGAACTTGTTGGGAAGTGTTAGTCGCTCAGTCATGTCCGACTCTTTGCGACCTGGTAGACTGTAGATTTCCAGCTCTTCTGTCCATGCGATTCTCCAGGCAAGAATATTAGAGTGGGTGGCCATTCCCTTTGCAAGGGGATCTTCCCAACCCAGGGATTGAACCTGGGTCTTCTGCATTGCAGGTGGATTCTTTACCATCTGAGTCACCAGGGAAGCCTCCTTGTCATGAAGAGTAGTTCTTATTTGAGAAAAGGCAGGCCACAATCATATTCAACTTTGAGAAAAGAACCTCCCTTTGGAAAGAGTTGAAAGGATCATGAACAGAGAACAGGAAATGGTTAGGCAGCTGTAGGGGTTTAGAAAAGATGACAAGGCTGTTTCCAAAGCATGGTATCTGTCTGTGTGCTCAGTCATGTTCCTATGGACTGTAGCCCACCAGGCTCCTCCATTCATGGGATTATCCCTGCAGGAATACTGAAGTGGGTCACCATTTCCTTCTCCAGGGGGTCTTCCCAACCCAGGGATTGAACCTGGGTCTCCTGTATTGCAGGCAGGTTCTTAACCACTGATCTACTTGGGAAGCCTTTCCAAAGCAGGCTAATTAGATTAGGAGGTAAAATTAGAAGACCTAAGAGACTGATTAGATGTTGGCTGTTTCTAAGTAAAAGAGACACCACCATTCCAGAGAGGGAGACAGAGAGAGAGAAAGAGTGAGAACGAGTGGGGGCCTGTTAGGCTAGATAGACTATGTCAGGAGTCAGCCAACAAACAGTAGGAAACTCAATTCAATGTCTATTCCTTACTCACAATTGTCCCCTTTGCAATTCATCCTGCACCTGGCAGCTATGGTTTGGATTTCACAGATATAACAGTCAGGGTTTAGTGAAGAAAATGGAAGCTGCTTTAGGTATTTCATGTAACAAGGTTTTAATGATGGGAATTAAAATTTGATTCAATCATTGTTGGAAGACTTGGTCAGCCTACAGCAATGAGCTGTGTGGTTTTTAAGACTGGCTCTGAAGCAGCTATGAAGCTCAAAAACCTCTAGGAGGCTTCTATGCGCCTTCTTAGTTTGTAGCACAGATGTGGGAAATTCTCTGGGAGCTGGTTCAGAAGCCACTTTGAGGCTCCTATCTGTCCATGTGTCTCCTCAAGAAGATAATGGACTTTCCTCTCTTCTACCTTCTAAATCTTATGCAAGTGCCTTAACTGGCCCACTCTAGCCAAGGAATAGATACAGAGAAGAGGACTCTGGGGAGTGTAGTCACTGGCTTCATTGAATCACAGTGTATAGAGACCCTAGAATGCGTGTGGGTTCTACAAGGCTGACAACAGGCGATCTGGATGGATCATTTAATCCTACTGGAAATTCTGATCTGTGATTCAGAGACAGCCAAGTCTCTGACTCTGGCTGAAACCGCAGGACAAGTAAAGACTCTCAAGCTGTGAGATGCCCATTTTTTTTTGTTCTGTGAGAGAAGAAACAAACAAATATGCAGGAAAAGAAAGCCGAAGCAAATAAGCAAATGTGCAAAGAAAGGTGATGAGAAATCACGTAGCCTATAGTCAGAAAGAAACACACAGAGAGAAGAGGTCTCTTGAACCATGGCTGAACTTTTTGTCTTGGGATCTCTGAGCAATACATGGGTCCTTAGAATAAATTATGTTTTTTTTTCCTTAAGCTAACTCAGGTTGGTTTCTAATCCTTCTTAAAAAAAGAGTCTTAGGTAAGTTAGCATCCATCTAGGGGTGTCACCTCAACAGCGGCATGAGTGAGTCAGAGGTCCTGAAGAGAGAGGTCTCTGCTGAAGGTAGAGACTAAGAGGCCATCGGTATATAGAAGTAGCAGAACTGTGAGAATGAGGAGTTAAGACAATGGCTGCTTTATTCAAGGGTGAATGATAATGTGGATTTGGAAAGAGTTATTAATATACATAAATCTTTAAAATGATAGTGCTACTATGTAAAAAAGATAAACAGTGTTGTATGAACTAATGAATAAAATTATAGTGTGAAATGAAGTTCCAAGAATGGACAAGTATATAAATTAACGTCTTACTTCATAAATGCTATTGTAAAGTATATTTACCTTTAGGAGTGATTTTCAGACTTTGATTTTTGGCATGCCACTTCTTGACAATGAATGAAAAGAATCTAATTTTAAATATCTTTCCCAGTACAGTGGGGAATAATTTTGAGCTTAGTGGGTTTTGTTGTTGTTGTTGCTGTGTTTGGCTCTGAGAATGCTGCACATTTTTTGTGATAGATTATAAAAACTTAAGAATTACCAATTAAATTTTAGCATGTGCACTTAAAAGATAATGAGATTATCATCAAAGCAATATTTTCATGGCTTTTTCTATTTTAGGAGGAAGACACAATCCTAGCTTCAAAAAACAGAAATTTCACAGCTGTAAGCTGAAACTCCAATACTTTGGCCACTTCATGCGACGAGTTGACTCACTGGAAAAGTCTCTGATGCTGGGAAAGGTTGGGGGCGGGAGGAGAAGGGGACGACAGATAATGAGATGGCTGGATGGCATCACCGACTCTGTGGACATGAGTTTGAGTGAACTCCGGGAGTTGGTGATGGACAGGGAGGCCTGGCATGCTGTGATTCATGGGGTTGCGGAGAGTCGGACACGACTGAGCGACTGAACTGAACTGAACTGAATATTTCTTTTACACACTAATGTTGAAATATGCTCCTAAGTTAAGAGGATATAAGTATCTAACTTTTAAATAATCACTTTTTGTCAGCTAATTTGTCAATTAAACCTATGTGATGGGCACCTACTATTTGCCTGTCCAGCATCTTTCCTTCTTTGTTTAACCTAATTTATCTTGTATACATGGTTTATTGGGAGAGCATCATTTTTTACATGACTCCATAGCTAATTGTCTCTGGGCTAGAGATTATGAGACCATCAGGGGACTTCCCAAATGGTCCAGTGGCTCAGACTCCATGGTCCCAATGCAGGATGCCTGGGGCACTTGACATAAGTTTGACCTTTTAGAGCTTCTTTTGGAATTTTCTGGACCACTGCATGAGCCTCTTAATTGGTCTCTCAGTTCTACTCTTGCCTCTCTGGAGCTTAATTTCCTTTCACCAGCCCATAAGGATCCTGTTAAAACATATATCAGATTACTTCACTCTCTTGCTCAAAACCCAATGGAAGCTACCCATTTGTTTACTAGAATAAAATCCACTTTCCCCCCCTATTACCTGGTCACTAGCTATTTCTCTAACCACACTACCTACTCCACAGGGCTGGCCACACCAGCTTTTTTTATTGCTCTAACCCAGCCCCAGCTCAGGATGGTGCCATGTTGGGTGTTTTCATGTTGCTATTTTCTCTGCCTGGTCACAGAGACGATGTCCTCCCAGACATGAGAAAATGTCTCTGTCCTCCCAGTCATGACATTGGCTCTCTTCTTCCCTACAGTCAGGTCTCTGCTCAAATGTCCTTTTCTCTCAGAAACCTTCTTTGACCTGTCTGTCTAAAGAAAGCTCTGTCCCTTGTTCACTGCAACATTAGTCCCAGTAGCTAAAGACAAAGAAGCAACATGGATGAAGAAAATATGGTATACTTAGAGAGATATGCAATATACCTGTGCTGTGCTTAGTCACTCAGTCGTGTCCGACTCTTTGCGACCCCATGGAGTGTAGCCCATCAGGCTTCTCTGTCCATGGGGATTCTCCAGGCAAGAATACTGAAGTGGGTTGCCATGGCGTACTCCAGGGGATCTTCCCAACCCAGGGATCGAACCCAGGTTTCCCGCATTGCAGGTGAATTTTTTACCGTCTGAGCCACCAGGGAAGCCCATCTATGTATATCTAGTGAAATATTATTCAGCTTTTAAAAAAGGAAATTCTGCCATTTGTGATAACATAAATGAACCTGGAGGACATTATGCTAAGTGAAATAGACCAGATATAGACAAATACTGCGTGATCTCACATGTGAAGTTAAAAAGAAGAGTCAAACTCATAGTAACAGTAGAATGTTGGTTTAATGAAGCTTGGATGTGGGGGGCGGGGGGAGGGGAAATTTTTTTGTTTTTAAAGGAAAATAGAATGGAGTTTGCCAGGGCCAAGGAAGAGGCAGTCATGGGAAGACATTGTTTAATGGGTATAGAGTTTCAGTTTTGTAAGATGAAAAGAATTCTGTAGAAGGATGGTGCTTGTGGTTGCACAACCATATGAATTCAGTTAATACTGCTAAACTGTTCACTTGAATATAGTTAAGATACCAAGTTTTATGTTATGTATATTTTACCACAATAAAAAAATAAACAGAAGCCCTTTCTCTACTTACTTTTTCAGACAACAGTCCCTTTCTGACATTATTTATATAACTGTTTATGTATTGTCAAATTCTTCCACCAGTATGTAAGAGCCATGGGGACAGGGGTTTTATCTCCTTTTAAAATTATTGTTGCATCCGCAGTGCCTAGAAGGATGTTTCCAGCACATTACCAAGTATTTAATGAATTAGTACAATGTTTCAAACTGGAACTGAAAAACAAAGTTAGTCTATTTCTGGGGGCAAAAATCTGTGAAATATGAAGTTTTGGAGGAATGCTTTGATAGCTAAGTTTCCTTCCAGGTGGAAGATGCTGCTCTGTGGACAGTGAGATTAAAATTGTCTCACCAAGAGAAGCAGAGGTGAGAGCCAGGGAGATGAGTCTTTGTCAGCTGGGGTCTCTTGCTCCAGCTGTCCCTGAGGTTCTCCCTCTGTTACCCAGGTTCCTTCCAATAAACACTCTCTTTGATTAAAACGGTGTAGCTGGAATTTCCATCCCTTGCTTCCTAGAGAATCCTGAGAAATGCAACATATCAGTGCACTGTTATTATGACTTAAAAATAAAGAGTATAATAAAAATGGGATAAATTATTAAGGAATAATTAATGGAGTGTTAACAGAACTGACCGTAATAAATGCTGCTGGTGTTTGCCCTTACCTTCTCAGCAGCCTTCCTTCCTGTCCTTACCCACTGCATTAAACAGTAACTATTTACTATTCTTGGTCTGAGGGTTTCTCTCTGACTGCATGTAGGGAAGGCTAGAAGTATTAGGAGGTTGGTGCCCTGGGAGCAGTTTTCAGATGGTGAAGAAGTTGGAGGATAGATACCCAACTTTCTTGCTGCTTGGGTAGGATGTCTGTTAGGTGTGATTTATGCCCTCACCCAGAGGTCTTCTGTGGGTTGAGTCCCAATTGCATATAGTGGCTCCTGTCTGTTGACCTCTTTCTATGGACTTTCTCCCTTCCCCTGAGTCACCTCATGGCTCCCTGTCTGTGCTTCCTGGCATCATCACCCAAATGATCCTTGGCTCAGGCTCTGCTTCTGGTGTAACCCAACATAATGCAGTTTATCTATATACAATTTTCCTTTAAGTAAAGAAATAAATGAAACATGAGGAAATGCATAGATAAAAGTTTTGTAAGTCAGTTTATAAACAAGAGGGACTTTCCTGGTGGCTCAGATGGTAAAGAACCTGGTTGCAATGCGAGAGACCCAAGTTCAATTTCTGGGTCAGGAAGATCCCCTGGACGAATGAATGGCTACCAATTCCAGTATTCTTGCCTGGAGAATTCCATGCACAGAGGAGCCTGGTGGGATACAGTCCATAGGGTTGCCAAGAGTTGGACATGACTTAGTGACTAACACTTTCACTTTTTTAAATACAAATGAAAAAAACAAAAATGAAATAAAAAGAGTGAACATGCTTAAAAATAGTGAAGCTTCTGCCTGCTACATGCACAACTTTCATTCTCACAAATACCCTGTGATATAGATTCCATTTTTAACAGCTAAATTCAGAGAGTTTAAGAACCAGGTTCACACAGCTGGTAGAAGATGGAGTCAGAATTCAAGCTCAGTCTGGTTTCTATGTCTGTTCTATTAGCTGTGATACTAAGTTGAAATAGTTTAAAATTTTATTTTTTATTAATACCATACCATCAAGCATATAGTATACATGAATAATATAGAAAACTAGTGACATTTAGATCACTGTATTCAAGGAAGAGGGTCACCATATAAATAGGTGCAGTTATGACAGAAACACTTTCTTTAAATCCCACATTAGTCAATCATCGTTCCTGAGAGACGTTTGTTTATTAGTATGTAATAGTGAAAGACCTTTAGCAGCTGATTCTGTGACTGGTGGTGAAACAGCTCTTAGGAAACCAGAGGGCAGGTGTGCTAAGTTGTTTCAGTCGTGTCTGACTCTGTGCGACCCCATGGACTGCAGTCCGCCAGGCTCCTCTGTCCCTGGGATTCTCCAGGCAAAAATACTGAAGTGGGTTCCGTGCCCCTCTCCAGGGGATCTTCCCAACCCAGGGATCAAACCCGTGTCTCTTACGTCTAACCCGCACAGGCAGGTAGGTTCTTTACCACTAGCACCAGCTGGGAAGAGGGCGGGTATAATATAAAGCTAAAACCAGCATGTATAATGAGGTATCACACTGTTTCCTACATGGATTTGGCACTAAAACACAGATAAAAAATTGAGGTCTCTTTGAGCTTGCAGTCCGAATCAAGTGGCTTCATCCTTCAGGCTGGTGGTCAAGAGTTAATGGACATTACTGGGCACCCATGCAAAGCTGGCACTTTGAGAGAAAGAAAGGAAAGAGTAAGATGCAGTGCACACCCGCTAAGACCTTAAAATGTAATGATGAGACAGACACGTGAAGATAACTTGGATTTTCTTCTTTTATGAGAAAAGCTTCCAGTGAGGTTATTCAGAACATTTAGCTTCATATGGATTTAGACCCTTTTGTCCGGTTTCTCCTCCTTGGCTTCAGCTGTTGCAGCTGGGACAGTGAGTGTGGTTCCCTCAGTAGAGGGAAGATGCAAGATCAACTGTTGCAGCCCTGGGAACTCTGCAAGTGGTTTTCTTATAGTTCTTCAAATAAGAGGAAGTCAAACAGCCTCAAGACTCCACGACGGAGAACACTGCCTGGCAAACGTCTCACCAGAAGCCTTGGTCCTCTTGCAGAGGCTGAAGCATCTGTGAAGTGCCTCAAGACGCTGTGCCCATGAGGGTATAAGTGTGACGTCAGGCCAGGTCCCAAATTAGAGCCATTTCCTTCTTTCTCAGGGTGACCCAGAGGAAGGAGAGGGGAAGCCAGGTCAGCTTGATTTGACACCTCTGTCCTGGGAAGTCCTATCAGGTGACTGAAAAGAAACCCTAACCCGCCAAGTCACTGCTTATTGCCAAGAGATGGAAGGCAGCTTGGGGGAAACCCCCGACCACAGGCCAATAGAAGAGAGCGGAGGAACTAGTCTTGCTGAGAAAGCAGACTAGAAAAGTACTTCTTCAAATTACATCTGGAGTGACAAGAAATATTTCCGTCTTGACTCTTTTCACTTTCCTAATGGAAGCATAGACTGAATGCTTTGTAATATGTCATTTAGATTTCCCCTCTTGCGATTGACTTTTTTTTTTTTCTTCTTTGAAAGAAGATAATCTGAGAGGATGCAGGGCATTTTTGGGGGGTAGGAGGTGTGGGTTTAAGAAATTTCCCAATGAAATCAGAAGTGTGACTAGAATATGTCATGATCAAAGATTCTAATTAACAGATGATGTTTCTAATTTTCGAAAAGGGCAAATCATATATCAAGTTTGGGGATGCTGAATCTTACTTAAAGACATTGACATATGCTTAGCTTCACCTGGAGTAATAAATCTGCTATGATTGGAAAGAAGCAAGATTACTTGAAATGAGAACTTTAGTTTTCTTACTTGGCAGTGTGGTACCTTTGCCTTTTAAAATAATAAGAATAGGCAAAACCTTTAAACATCAGCCACCTCAAATCCTTTGTAGAACTAGGAAAATTCTATTAAAACAAGCAAGCAGACAAACAAGAACAAAAAAAGAAAAAAATATCAGAATGTGAAAAACAAAATTAGAAAGTGCATTGAGTAGCAAATAAATAGAATGGTTTCATAGGCTTCTCAAATTGAAAACGTTTTAAGAAGAAACTCCTAAGAGGAAAATATATTAGTAAACATGTTACAGTTAGTATGAACAGAATGGGTTTTAAGAGCCAAACAGGCAGTGACAAAAATTACTTCAAAGGCTTTAAAGGGCATTGAATTTTTCCCTTTAAAACATACATTTCTTTATATAGGTAAAAAGCTGTAGTCAAGATACAGGGCTTCGAAAGCTATATTAGTTAATGTAACGCGAATGCCTACCAAATGTATAAATGGCTAAAACCTAAGAGAAGTTTATTTATTACTTATGGAAAATCCAGAATGTATCAGAGCAGCAAGTATTTTTCTTCTTCCAGGACTGGATGCCTTTCATTTTATGGCTTCACCATCTTCATTATTCAGACTGTGAGATCACTGTGTGCATTTGTATCAGGCTGGTAAACACAGGAGGGTTATCATATTCCATGGGCTAGAACTCAGGCATTTGTCCACACAGTGCTGAAAGGAAAGCTGGGAAATGTAGATGAGATCTGAACCAGGGAGAAGAAAACCAGGTTTGATGAATGTCAAGTCAGTGTTAGCCCCAGAAGTCTTAAAGGTGGAAGGTACACAAGCTGACTCAGTATCTGAGCAGTCACTGCAGAGATGAGCTTCTCTGCTGCTGTTCATTCAAGTGCTAAAAGTTTCAAAGATTGTCTTAGAATGTCAAAAAGAAAGATAATTCATAAATTCCACTGAAAGTTTTGTCATTCCATGAGGTCCTCTGAAGATCTGTTCCTTAGAGGTCATTTTTCTTCTTTTGACAGTCAAATATCTTTCCCCTTTCTTAAGGTGCTATGGCTTTCTTTCGGAGAATCTCAATATCTATATGGGTAGTCAGGCTGGCAATTTGGGTTTAATGCACTCCCATCATAAAATTCAAAGGGAAACCTGGAAGATCCTTCTACCATATTTCTTTTTTCTTCATCATTGTAAGATTGACTACCAAAGGACAGTCAACAGATGCAAGGTCAGTCAATTTTGACTTGATCCCTTGGGGTCTGATTCTGGAGCAGGGATGCAAAGATGGAAACAAAAGCATTCGAGTTTCCAGATTCATTCCTTCATGGTGCCCTACAAAAGTACTGAGTAGTTTCTGGGGCAGAGACCTTCTAGAATTGCCAGGTACAGCTTAGCTGTTTTGAGCATGGTTCTTCAGTTTTGTCATCCATTCATCCAACTCTCCATCCAGCTCCTACATATACCTTCAATAAGTGTTATCTTTTAACTAATACTAGTCAGAGATGTTTTTTAATTGAACCCAGGCCTCCCACATTGCAGGCGGATTCTTTACCATCTGAGCCACCACAGAAGCCCTAGAATACTGGAGTGGGTAGCCTATCCCTTCTGCAGGGAATCTTTCTGACCCAGGAATTGAACCGGGGTCTCCTGCATGACAGGCAGATTCTTTACCAGCTAAGCTACCAGGGAGGATTTTTAATACATATGAACAAACAACCCTAAATGATATAATATTAACTGCATCAAGCTTTTAGGACCAAATTAGAGATTAGAACACATTCTATGATCAATTGCTATCTTCACTGGAGCAGAATGGTTAAGAGCTTAAGCAATGAATTCAGCTGCAACTGGCTTTGTCATTTATTAACTCAGTGACTTTGGACAAGTTGGTTAACCCCTACAAACTCCACTTTTCTCTATAGAATGAAAATAAATGTATCTTCCTTAAATGATTGTCATAATCAAAGAAAATGATGTACATAAAGCATTACTGTGGGTAGCTCTAACTTACTATTCAGTTCAGTTCAGTTCAGTCACTCAGTCGTGTCCGACTCTCCGCGACCCCATGAATCACAGCACGCCAGGCCTCCCTGTCCATCACCAACTCCTGGAGTTCACTCAAACTCATGTCCATCGAGTCGGTGATGCCATCCAGCCATCTCATTCTCTGTCGTCCCCTTCTCCTCCTGCCCCCAATCCCTCCCAGCATCAGAGTCTTTTCCAGTGAGTCAACTCGTCGCATGAGGTGGCCAAAGTATTGGAGTTTCAGCTTTAGCAACAGTCCTTCCAATGAACACCCAGGATTGATCTCCTTTCGAATGGACTGGTTGGATCTCCTTGCAGTCCAAGGGACTCTCAAGAGTCTTCTCCAGCACCACTTACAGATATATTTGGCTGTACAAAGTTTTATCTCTAAGCTCCATTTCCCTGAGGCTAACTATACAGATTCATTGAGGTTTTCTTGGACTTTGAGGCTAGAAGCCTTCAATTTACATACTACTTTGCTTATAATGACCTCAGCTAAATTGGGAAATTATAACGTACCAGTGAGGCTCACCCTTAGGAACCACAATAAAGTAGCAATAATGACTACATCTGTCATTCAAAGAATAGTTTTTTTTTAAATGATTTTACTTGTATCAACCAGTCCATTCTAAAGGAGATCAATCCTGGGTGTTCATTGGAGGGACTGATGCTAAAGCTGAAACTGCAATACTTTGGCCACCTCATGCGACGAGTTGACTCACTGGAAAAGACTCTGATGCTGGGAAAGGTTGGGGGCGGGAGGAGAAGGGGACGACGGAGAATGAGATGGCTGGATGGCATCACCGACTCTGTGGACATGAGTTTGAGTGTACTCTGGGAGTTGGTGATGGACAGGGAGGCCTGGCGTGCTGTGATTCATGGGGTCGCGGAGAGTCGGACACGACTGAGCGACTGAACTGAACTGAACTGAACTGAATACATGTAAAGGTATTATTGCTTTAATATTTAATGTGTTCTTGAAAAGCCTCACATTCTACAAAATCTCAAACTAAAAATAACAGGACCTATGGGGACAATTAGATTTGGGACCATCCATTTGACCACTATTGAACTTTGTAATCAGAGTATCAACAAGTAAAACAACAAAACAATAAATATTCTAATCAAACTACAAGCATTGTTAAATCTCTAGGGAAGTTTCCCTCTCTCATCACATTGAATCAATTCCTTGTAGCCTTACAACTTGGGCTGCAGCTTCCTCCTTTGAGATGCAGTACATTTGCCTTTGATAGAGAATGTTTGCATCCCAATTAGAAATGCTATCTGGGGTGCAGCCATTTTTCTTAAACCATTGTTTTTTAACTGGAGGGAAAATCCTTTCAGCTTCTTCATCTGCACTTGCTGCTTCCCAGATAGTGAAAAGTACATCACTATGTGCATTAAAGTAAAACACTTCTGTAACCTTTGACTTTTTATTTACGGTCTTCATGTATTGGAGAAGGAAATGGCAACCCACTCCAGTGTTATTGCCTGGAGAATCCCAGGGACGGGGGAAGCCTGGTGGGCTTCCGTCTATGGGGTCACACAGAGTCGGACACGACTGAAGTGACTTAGCAGCAGCAGCAGCAGCTTCATGTATTGCTAAGGCTTTCTTTCAGTGGTGACAAAACTTGTACTCAATTGACTTGATTGTGCTTGATTAACATGCTGGGAGAAATCCAGTATGAACCAAAATGAATTCTGAATTTTATCAACATCATTTTCCTATTTGTCATTTGGGTATGAGGCAATCATATAAAAAGATAACAAATGTTACGGTAGAACAAACTACAAAAAAAGCAAACAATACTGTGCAGTAATGGATTAACCTTGGGCTTCCCTGGTAGCTCAGAGGTTAAAGCATCTGCCTCCAATGCGGGAGACCCGGGTTCGATCCCTGGGTCAGGAAGATCCCCTGGAGAAGGAAACGGTAACCCACTCCAGTATTCTTGCCTGGAGAATCCCATGGACAGAGAACCCTGGTAGGTTACAATCCACGGGGTTGCAAAGAGTCGGACATGACTGAGCGATCGAACGAACGAATGGATTAACCTTGAGAGATGTAGGAGATGCAGGAGATGGGGTCACTATCTTTGGGGTTGGGAAGATCCTTTGGAGTAGGAAACAGCAACCTGCTCCAGTATTCTTGCCCGAAAAAAAAATTCCATGGACCGAGAAGCCTGGTGGGCTACAATCCATGGGGTGGCAAAGAGTCGGACACCACTGAGTGGTTGAGCTGGCATACAGAGAAATGTGGTCTTTGCTGTCAGCAGCAGGGAGGTACCATTGAAGCCTTTGGACTGTTCTGTCTGATAAGAGTATCATTGTTTACTGGGGACCTTGGGGCATATCAGTTAGTCTCTACTACCAGTGTGCCTTGGGCTTTCCTGGTGGTTCAGACAGTAAAGAATCTGCCTGTAATGCAGGAGACCTGGATTGGATCCCTGGGTCGTGAAGATATCCTGGAGAAGGAAATGGCTACCCACTCCGGTATTCTTGCTTGGAGAATTCCATGGACAGAGAAGCCTGGGAGGCTATAGTCCATGGGGTCACAAAGACTCAGACACAACTCAGCGACTAACGCTTTTACTTTACACTTTGCAGGTATAGGTATCAGTTTGACTTCTAGAAGGGCTGAAGACTAAGGTCAGTCATGTGATTAGTCAAGTATGTCTATACGACCAAGCCCTAATTAAAACTGCTTCCCTTGTAGCTTACTCGGTAAAGAATTTGCCTGCAATGGTTCTATTCCTGACTTTGGAAGATCCCCTGGAGAAGGAAATGGCAACCCACTCCAGTATTCTTGCATGGAGAATCCCATGGATAGAGGATCCTAGCAGGCTACAGTACATGGGGTCGCAAGAGTTGGACAACACCCAGGTTGACAATACTCCATGCATATTGTCACACATCATTACCAACAGAAGTTTGTAAGGGAAAATGAATGCTCTGCATAGGGAACTCTCCTGGATCCTGTGCTCATTTGCTGATTTTAATTTGTATTCTTTTGCTGTAATAAACCATAATTGTGGCTATAATGTCTTTTCTGAGTTCTGTGATGGCTTTCAGCAAATTATGGAACCTGGAGATGGTCTGGGTAACTTCTGAACTTGAATTCGGTGTCAGAAATGAGGGTAGTCTTGGGAACTATAAAACTTCGCAAAAAGAGTAAAGCTTATGATGCAAAGTCAGTATCTCTCTCTGATCTGTGCATTTCTATTTCTGAAACACATGTCCAAGATAATCACTTTCAATTCACTTAGCTTTCGTTTTTAGCTCAATTTCTACTTAGCTTTAAATCACTAAAAATTTCTTACCCACTTCAGATAGCATCTATAACTTCCTACTATAGTAAATTATGACTGACTGACTTTTACCCTATATACACACACTCGACTACCCTTCTCTCCTATCTTCCCGTTACAGCTATATTACCTTTTGTTAAAGTTTATATGATTATGACTAGGTAAATATTGTTCATAATATTTGTTGTATATTTTTACATTTTTTCCTTGCACAACATTTGTTTTTACCAAAATTAATATTATAATTGGTTGTTGGTTGGTTTCCTTAGTTTTGCACATGTCCAGCACCAATTCACCATCTCCTCACTCCAAACTCTGATAAAGCTGACATTTTTTTTTATAGTACAAACACGTTTAGTTACTTTTTTTTTCTTGGGGACATCCCTTTAGAACTCTTTAGTCCTTCAGTTCCAACCAGCTGCTGGTTGTATTGTAGGCCTGATGCACATCTATCTCTAAGGGCACGATCTTCGTAACACACTTGGAAATCTCTTAGCTTCCTATGTTGGATTCTCCATTTCTGGGATCCCAGATCTTCTTCCTTGATTTAGTTTTTTATTTTGGTTAAATACTTTCTCAGCTTTCTCAAGCTCCTTTATGAGAAAGTGTACAATGGGAAATAAAGCTATAAGATCTTGCATGAATGAAAAATGTCCTCATCTTAACAGTTGATTGATAGTGTGGCTGAGCATAAAATTCAAGTCTGGACATGATTTTATTCAGATTTATTCAGATATTTGAATATATTGATCTCTAGCTTCCAGAATTGCTATTGAGAAGTTTGATAGCATTCTCTTTCCTTATCATTTGAATGTGACCTGTTTTTCTCTCTTGAATTTTGAGAATCTTCTTTGTTTACAAAAGTCTCTGAAATTTAATAATATACCTTGGGGTCCATATTTTTAAATTCATTTTGCTAGAAATTCAATTTTTGGAAACTCACGTGTTGCAGCTATGAGAAATTTTCTTAAAGTTCCTTGATAATTTTCTTCCTTTGTTCCTTTGCTTTTTCTGGAGCTCTCATGATTTAGGTGTTGGAATTTCTGAACTATTTATTTCTTTAGAAGTTTTTGTAATTTTCTTTACATTTTCCAGCTATTGGTCAATTTGTTTATTCTTGAAGATTTCTGCAACTTTATCTTTCAACCCTTCTACTGCTTTTTAAATGTCTGTTGCTGCGGTTTTAAGTGCTAAGAGATTCTTTTTCTCTGTATGTTCTTGGTTCATGAATCTTCTCTTACTTAAAAAATCTTTTTTTTCTTTTGCTTTGTCTTTGTTTCCTCCAAACTTTGTCCTTTCTTTGAATTTTATCTTTTATTCCAAAGTATCTTCTAAAGCATTTTGTGTTCATTCATATTTTCTTGTGTAATAATTTTACTCTGAATTATTGGAATGGGGCTTCCCAGGTGGCTCCCAGTGGTAAAGAATTCACCTGCCAATGCAGGAGTTGCCGGAGATGTGAGTTTGATCCCTGGGTTGGGAAGATCCTCTGGAGTAGGATATGACAACCCACTCCAGTATTCTTGCCTAGAAAATCCCCTGGACAGAGGAGCCTGGTGAGCTACAGTCCATGGGTGTTGAAAGAGTCAGACATGACTGAACGACTGAGCACCTCTATATTATTCATGGAAGTTGATTGGATGCACTGATGTGAAACCTGCAGATATGGAAGGCCCACTGTACTATGCAATTTTATAAAGTGGACTTGAGCATCTGTGGATTTTGGTATTCACTAAGGTCCTGGAACTAATCACTTGTGATGCTGAGGGATGGCTGTATTTTTGTTTGAATTCCTAAGTCTGTTGGAATCTCTATCTCATATAATATTAGTTCTCAGTAATATATTCCTCATAAATCATAGTTGTAGAAACATAGACAATTAGAAATGGAAAGAAACATAGTTCATTGAATCCAACTCTTCAAATGTTAAGATGTAAAGCATAGGTAAAGGCTTTGCTCAAATTCCCACATCATACCAGTAGTAGATTCTAGGACCAAAAATTGAGACTCCTTCTCAGGCCAAAGGTCTTTCCCCTATATTACTTTATGAATTTTAATTTTTCTCTAATACTAATGTTCTTGGAAGAAAAGATTTTATCTTTTGCTTCTTTGTAAGAACTCATCTCAATAAGAGGCATAGAAACAAGTAAACCTTTGCCCTAAGAGGACAAAGAGATAACAAAACACTGATGAATTGGTAAATTTCAGTGCTGAAAAAAATTTGGAGTCTACATCTTAACTTAATAGGAAAGAACGCCATAGCTAACTAGTGACATCTGCCAAGGCTACAGAGGGAGGGAATGCTATACATGTCAGATATGTGTTTTTCTCTCTATGCAATAATCAATCCTCTTCACTTATATGAACCCCCTGGGAAAGATGTACATATATGGAGAATAAAAGGAGAATATGGATACCTACCCAGTAACCAGAACAATGGAATCAACCCTAGTTCCCAATATTGTGACATATGCTCCTGCCAGCTAGCCTCACTGCTAACTTCTTAAGTTATAGACATGGAGCTTTTGTTTTGGTATCAAAGTTGTGTCCAACTTCTTTTGAGACCCTATCTATGCTTGGAGTTGTGTGTGTTAAGTTGCTTCAGTTGTGTCCAACCCTGTGTGATCCCATGGACTGTAGCCTGCCTGGTTCCTCTGTCCAAGGGATTCTCCAGGCAAGAATACTAGAGTGGATTGTCATGCCCTCCTCCAGGGGATCTTCCTGACTCCAGGATCAAACCTGCATCTCTTATTGGGTTTCCTCTTACTGAGTCTCCTGCATTGGAGGGTGGGTTCTTTACCACTAGTGCCACCTGGGAGCCACCTGGGAAGATGCTCAATGGAGTAGATGCTCAATAAAGGTGTACTAGTTGAGTTAAATTAGGATGTAAACAAATATTTTCACAACAAAACTGTCCCATTCCTGTGTCAATCATAGTCTTAGCACTCAGTAGATGCTTTAAAATTCCTTGTGGAATAAAAATATGACCTTCAAATCATGACCGTGAATCCCTAGATGAACAGTGTACAATTTCCTTTGACATAAAATTGAAAATATTGTAACCTGATAGCTGTACTACATAAGTATACATTATACATATAATATAGAAGTATACAGCATACATTATGCATAAAGTTGCCCAGATGACATGAAAGAAAAAGGGAGATTCAGAAAACTCTCCTCTAACATATGGGATTTTTGAGTCAAATTGCGGGGAAAATCTGACTCCGCATGGACTTCCATTCTGTAAATCATTTTCTTCCGTAGGCTCAGCTTGCATGATGTCAGGAGTTCCGGGAGTCAAGACAGCGTGGGGGCATGGATCCAATATTGACTCATACTTGGTGGAAGAAATCTACCCCAAAGTCTGGAAGAGATAATTCGGTTGTGAGCACTAGGGATATGACTCTGACCGCAGAGGAAAAAGGGCAACCAAGGTGTAAGTTTTGTCTTACGACTACCTACTCAGTGAAGCCTGAGGATAGTATGACATATGATCGAAAATCTTGCTGACGCTTAATGCATAGCCATGGCCAGTTTTTAGAAAGAAGACTGACTGAAGAGAAAAAAGAAAGTTTTCAGTCCCTTCATATTAGTAATTTGGTCACACTTTGGCTCTTGATGGGTTTGTAAAACTTCTAAAGGATCTTTTGTGTGGTGAATGATTCTTCAGTCACAGTGTTGGCTGAACCAACAAAGTGTGAAACCTCTAGTTTGCATGTGCAACAGAAGGTGTTTCACAGGCAGAAAAGAGACAGAACCACCTTCTTTGGTAAAGTTGACAAGACAGGAAAAGATAAAAAAATATACCATTGTAGTGACAACATACTAACTGAACGAATCATATGCAAAAAAAAAAAAAAGCAAAAACCACCATGAAACTCTCATAGGATGAGATTCACTTCCATCCTGTGAGATGGTGGACCAGTCCTGGGATGGACCAGTCCTGGGATGCTGAACCAGTTACAGAATTTGTGGGAACCAGTGCAAAAGGAAAATGGGAGCCCCTTGTTTAAAACTTATTAGGAATTTCAACAAGGTAACCACAGAGCAGTAAATCAAATATGGGTTTCTCTAAGTGCGGGGTCTTAATAGACTGTGCAGGTCTTATGTCCATGAAGTTAGGTCTTCTGGGATGTCTAACCAATAATTTCAAAACTTTTATTTGCAGTCTTACTATTTTTAAAGAATTTGAAGAGTGATTATTTTTGTAAAAATTTTTTATTGGGATATAGTTGATTTATGAAGAGTGACTATAATCTCACAAATTCTGCAGAAAATAATCCCAGAAATTAAAGCCTGATAGAATGTAATTATCTGAATTCACATGTCTAACACAATTATTGGCACATATAGTAGTTTTAATGGCTATTGATTGGGACAGGTAGATTAGGGAAAAGGTTTTGGTTCTAAACTTAGCTCTGCATTGTCCAGTTGAAGGAATTTAAGCACAGCACTTCAGTTTTTCCCCCTTGGTCTTATTTTATAAATCTAAAAAATGATGGACTAGGCAATGGATAATCTCTATAATTTCCCAATTCTGTGCTGTGCTTGGTCATGGCATCAAGAGGTAATTAGAGCTTGAATTTTGTATTTAGTCTTGTATTTACTAATCCTAAACCTCTGGCCATGTTGTAAGTATGTCCCTAATGCATATATACATTTGTTGTTGTTGTTTACTTGCTCAGTTGTGTCTGACTCTTTATGACTCCATGGACTGTAGCCCATCAGGCTTCTCTATCCATAGGATTCTCCAGGTAAGAATACTGGACTGGGTTGCCATTCCCTCTTCCAGGGTATCTTCCTGACCTAGGGATCAAACCTGTTCTGTTAAGTCTAACTTGCACTGGCAGGTGGATTCTTTACCACTAGTGCTACCTGGAAAGCTCCATAGAATAGGAATTCACAATTTACAAACCCAGAAGATATGTAACTCCCAAAGATGGACCTCACTATTATTAACTGCCTGTGCCTAACACCATAAATCAAGGGATGAGTAGAAGAAATTTTTACTTCTTTCCAGAACATTAGTAATGTGCCTTCCAATAACTTGGAGTTTGGTCACAGGTTTCCTGAATAGTATTGAGTGCAAGAACGGTCTCAAGTCTCCGAAAAGGTTTCTTGTCACTGTGTCACCCGGTAAGCATATTATGTGGGCTGTTTTTTGTTTTTTTTTGCTTGAGGGGAGCTGCAATAAAGCAACAGAGCAGCAATGTAATTTCCACTCTCCTCATTTACTTTACATGAGGCTTTGGTCCCACAAATACTCTGACCTTGTTTTTGGGAAGATAGTTCCTCAAAGGATTTTCTGGCCTTTGTAACAAAAAATAATACATGGAGTTTTTCCAGCAAGACGGAGTTGGCTAAAGAGACATAGCGTCATGTTTCCAACATTAATCATGAACCCTCTTTAATTAAACACAAGCTTCCTACAGGTTAGTGCTGATAGAATTGGGGTTCGAACTTAAGGAAAATTGTGCATGTGCGTGTGTGGGAAGCTCTGAGGAAAATTACCTTGAGGGAAAAGTAGGCCCTGAATTAAGCATTCAAGCTCACTTTTATTCAGTGCTGTCTATGGACAAATCTTCAAGCTACATTGCCTTTAGGAAAGAAAACTGTGCTATAGAAGTGACGAAACAGTATCTGATTTTAGGGAACTCGGTCCAGTATGGGAGAAGATACATAACTAACTCTAATATGAGATTGAAGGATCAAGACTCTAAGAAAAATGTGAACCAATCTCTTAAGCCTATGTAGAGGATATGCAAGATTACTTTTAAGAAAGATAGTTTTGAGAGAACTCATGGAGATAATGATTTTTTAGGCTGGACTTGAATGGCTGGGTACCATTCTGAGAGGCACACATACGGGAAATCAAGGAACAGTATGAGCAAAGGTTCAGGGTGTGCTTTTTTCGGAATGACTAGTCACCCCACATACCTCGATTAGGAACAGTTCACTTCTATTGAGTGCTTACTATATGATAGGCAAAAGTCTTAGTACTTCATATATCCTGACAATTTTCAGCTGAAGGCTGGAGGAGATATTAATATTAGGCTCACTTTAATGATAATGAAATCTAGCTATAGAAGAGTTAAAAAGCTTACTCAAGATTATATAGCTAGATAGCTGTGAAGCCAGAATTCAAGCCTGCATTCATAAATGCAATACTGCTGTGTATACACTGCAGGTTGAAACACAAGGTGGGCTGGAACCAAATAGCAGAGGGTCTTCTGTGCCATCCCTAAGTACTGTATTTCATAAACAAATTACTAAGGGAGGAGAAAATATTCCTATTTTTTTGTGTTTGAAATGAAAAGAAATAAAAAATTAAAAAAGAATCCATTATTAATGATAATTTGGAACAATTGATCATCTAGTGCTTTGCTGTTCAATATGGTAGCCTCTGGCTGCGTGTGGCTACTGAGCATTTGAATATGGCCAGTCTAAATTGAGATGTGCCATATGTATAAAATAAACATCAGATTTCTAGAATTTAGTATAAGAAAAAAGGATGTATAATATTTTATTAATATTTTTCTGTATTGTTACATACTGATATATTTTGGACATATTGTTTTAAGTAAGATATATTTTAAAATTATTTTTCCCTGTTTCTTTTACCTTTAGTAATGGAGCTATTAGAGAATTGGCTTGCATTATATTTCTGTTGGTCATTGCTGTCAGAGCAACATAGAGTTACGGTGGATGTTATACTAACTGTCTTTGATAGAAGGACTTCCTACCACATTGGTTTTCTAACCACATTCTTTCCTTGCTTTCTGGCCATTTGCAAGAAAAATTTTAAGAGGCAGCCCCTCTGTAAAGGTTTGAGAGCCCCTAGAATTTCCTTTTTTACTTGCTTCAAACCACAAAAGAATGATCAATGCAATCTCTGGATGAGGAGTCAACATTTTATGAGGGCAAAGGGAGGAGGTGTACAAAAATTTCCAATCCCTGGACAGTGTGAAGTGAAAGTGTTTTCAAAGGATCCCACAAGAATGGCATGGGTGGGCACAATGGGTCTCTCTCATCGTCAAAAGACCCAAGGAGTTGAAAGGAAACTCTAACTACAACACCAAAATGCCACAAAACCATAGTTATTAATACCAACTAACTAGCATCTCTGTCTATCTGTCACCATCTCATCTTAAAAAACTTGTGAAAATACGTAATCTTGATGAGACTTCAATTAGGTATAAATACCAGCACCAAAAGGAGACACAGTACATTCTTCTGATCATCTGCAGATCAGCAATTAGAAAAGAAAGATCAGCTGCCTCCTTGGGACCTGATCAGCTTAACACAGGAACTACCAATTTCAGCTACTTCGGCCAAACTCTCTCCTAAACAATGAAATATACAAGCTATTTCTTGGCTTTACAGCTCTGCCTGCTTTTGGGTTTTTCTGGTTCTTATGGCCAGGGCCCATTTTTTAAAGAAATAGAAAACTTAAAGGAGTATTTTGTAAGTATGATCTTTTAATGAGACTTTCTTGTGATTGAAATGACTTGATGTTTGATGTTGACTTGGAATTCTATCTATGATGGGCTCTCATCTGTAGTCTTCAGTTATTTTGAGAAGACTTGGTGTTATTGTGACTGTTGGCTAGATGTGTTTTTTTGTTTTGTTTTTTGACTAAATGATCTAGATATTGCTTTAATGCTCTGCTCAGGTTGCTATAGAGATTTAGGAGGGATTCATGAATCCTCCAAAAGATGGGCATAATATGGGTATATATCATAGTGTTAATATTTCGTTATGAGAATCCATTCAACTATGATGTTAAGTAGTAAGCATACTGAAAAGACAGCTGAGTCTTAATTTTTGATTTCTCAAGTTACTATAATGGTGACAGTCAAAAGTCAAGATCAGCATTAAAAACAGTCATTTGAAATAATTAATCAATTAAAGAAGATGAGGTCCTTGAATATTTGGCTTAAAAACAAAAACACTTATACGTGTTTTTCTCTAAAAAGTCATTTAAAAATTTTACTATCCCATCTAGATTGTCTGTGAATTACTCTTGGACTCAGTCACTTACTGAGATTTTTTGGTAGGAGTTATAATCTAGTTTATATTTAAAAATTTTTTTGTCTTGTTTTATGAGTTTCTTAAAAAATTTATTTATGGTTAATTAAAATAGCTTGTGCATTTTAAAATTTTATCATGTGTCTAAATTTAGCTATTATAATTATAGCTGGAGCTATCTTTTAAAGGCAATATAATACCTTATAAGAGGACACAGATAGAGGTTATAGAAACCTATACCATAGGGGGGCAGTATTTTATAGTGAGATGATTTTGTTGATTTTTTTTTTTTTTTAACTATACCTTTTTCTTACCATAGTAATCTGGGACAGTTGAAGTATCATCAGTCTTGAATGAGCTCATTGTGATGTCATATTAGTAAATAAGAAAGCAAAAATCACATGATAGTCTTTGGCTATTATCCAACCAGATAGATTTTGTGAATATGTTTTGTTAGAACTAAACAGTGTTGAAAAGAAAATCAGTAAATGTTGCCAGCATTCAAGTTCAATAAAACGAGGTACATTTTTAGAGCAATTTATGAACTAATTTTAAGCCAATTTTTTCTCGTTTTATTTTCCAGAATGCAAGTAACCCAGATGTGGCTACAGGTGGGCCTCTTTTCTTAGAAATTTTGAAGAATTGGAAAGAGGTAAGCTGAACATTTCCATTTGGCTGATTTTCCTGTTGCTTTTTTTCTGAGGGATAAATTCACATCAACCTCTCTTTGTGCTCTTTTCTTCCAAGGAGAGTGACAAAAAAATTATTCAGAGCCAAATTGTCTCCTTCTACTTCAAACTCTTTGAAAACTTCAAAGATGACCAGGTCATTCAAAGGAGCATGGATATCATCAAGCAAGACATGTTTCAGAAGTTCTTGAATGGCAGCTCTGAGAAACTGGAGGACTTCAAAAAGCTGATTCAAATTCCGGTGAGATGATCTTAATGCTTTCTTTGGTATCTTTGCAGAGGCTCTTACAAAGCACATCATTCCCAGAAAATAGAAATTAGATACCGGGTATAGTTGTTAAAGCTCTGAAGTGAACTTGTGGTCAACATGCCTCTTTGCTAGTTCTCTGTGTGCCTTGGGTGACTTTGCAGAGTCAGTTATTGGAGGCACTTAAGTCTGTAATTTTGGGAAAATACTGGCATTATGCTTACCTTACAAAGATGGGTGAATGGACAAATCAGTGAGGAGGAAGCAGAGAAGGAGTTGGGGTGATGGGGGCAGAGTATTGAAAACCAATTCTCCCATTGCCCCTTGTTTGTGTGTTGGAAATTCTCTTGCTTTGAATAGGTTGCATGTCTTAATGGAAAGAGCAGTGGGAGGGAGAGGGAAGAAGATGCGTGCTCCGCCCAGCTTAGCCACCAAAAAAATGTGTGACTTCAGATGAATCACAGGCCTGGCTGGGGCTGTTTCCTCATCTTAAAAGGAGCCTGTTGAGTTCACTGTAATTTCTATGGTCTCCTCTGCTCTAAAATTCTACAATGCCATGGATAGAAAATGAGAATGTGATAGGAGAAAGGAATAGCCTTTGAGGAGACAAAGGCCCTCCCACTGCCGGACACTGGTCAACCACTCAGGTTGTATAGCCCAAGGAGAGGTGACGGTGTTTGTTTTTAGAAAGAAAATAGGTAGAATTGTCCTATCCATGAATCTTTAAAGGTTTTAGAAACTGAAAGATTACTTTGAAGTATAAGGACAAGTCACATTTCCCAAAATTTAATCTAAGGGACAAAGGCCTCCAGATTTTTTGGGGGGAGGGTTGGCTTTAGTATAAACAGGCTTGGGTGAGAAAAGGAGGGGTCCCATTATGACTCGTGCTTTCAGGATTTGTACCAGCTCTTGCTCTGACCCTGCCCCTCGGCAATCTCATATAAGCTCCCAGGAACTGAAATAAGTGATTGCTTTTCAAGATTTCTCTAGTCTCCCAGAAGTTAGATGGTATGAGAGTGGCTTGGAAAAATTACACATAATGTTTTCCATGGTCAGCAGATCTCCATTGGTTGCAGGCTAGAGAATGAAAAAGCACTTGTTCCTAACCCAGTGCTGCCTCTGGCTGCTGTTCAGGCCTAGAGAAGTCCCTTAGTTTCTCGGTGATGCTTAGAAAACTGGAAAGTAAAATTTATCACCTGTAAACACACACCTGGTAGAAACTTTTCTACTCTGTTGTAACTGGGCCTTGAAAACAATCTGTTGGTCCCATCCTTCTGGAAGCTCCAAGCCTCCTGCTTCACAATGTGCAATCTTGAGTGAGTGTTCAGCTATTGTCGTCTTTTGCTGAAATGTGAACATATTTAAGGCATGTTTTGCCTTTTAACTTAGAATTTCCTAGTCATTCTCAGAAATGTGGCAAGGTAGCTGCAGTATTTACAGCTTTAGAAAGAAAGGTAGTGGCAGAGCAAAGATGAAAGCAAATGGTCCTCATTTTATGAAGCATGAATTCACCTATATGGTCCTACTGGGAAGAGTGAGAAAATAGTTCAGTTTGCTGGAATGGCAGGGTACAGGGAGATTGCTTTCATTCCTAACTTTAACTATTATAAAATACCAGTAATTGATTATTACCATTTAAATAAGATCAGTGTTTATTTTTAATCCCATTATGGAAACTATGAGACTGACCTAATTTGGAGGAAATTAAAAATTATGGTTTTCCTCCTTTTAGGACTTTGTCTTTATAAAGTACTGAACCTATACCAGTGGTTCTCAAACTTGGGTGGTACCTAAATCACCTGATGATGTTGGTAACTACACAATGGCCCAGGCCTGGTCCGATTTCATCCATCTGGAATTCTTCATTAGGTCCTCAGGTTTCTCTTTTACACACCAAACATGACAGTCATTGGCTATAGTAACTCATTTGATACTTAACAGCAAAGACTAAGTACTAAGTGATAGAAGAGGAAGAGACCCTAGGGATCATCTAAACTATCTCCTCATACTTGAGGGAAAACAGAGATCTGGAAAGCTTCAGTGACTTGTTTAAAGTCAGATGTATTGCACACACAGAATTCACACCCACATTTTTCTGTCATTCTACTTTTGGGGTTTTTTAACTATATAATTTTCAGATCTCTGAAGTGGTAAATTTGCAGGTATGTGATGTCCTCCATCCTGTTACAGCACAACTATCAATTGAATTATTATAATTTTAGTCTTTATCACTGAAGAAACCAACATTACATATTAAGGTTCATTATTGCTAGTGAAAATAATTTATTTTAAGGAATACTTTGATTTTCTTGGGCCTAGACAGCAGAATATCCTAATGACTCATATGCCTGAAATTAATTTTGTTGTTTTCTTTCCCAAAAGGTGGATGATCTGCAGATCCAGCGCAAAGCCATAAATGAACTCATCAAAGTGATGAATGACCTATTGCCAAAATCTAACCTCAGAAAGCGGAAGAGAAGTCAGAATCTCTTTCGAGGCCGGAGAGCATCAATGTAATGGTCCTCTTGCCTGCAATATTTGAATTTTAAAATCTAAATCTATTTATTAATATTTAATATTTTACATTATTTATATGGGGAATATATATTAGATTTATCAAAGTATTTATAATAGTAACTTTTATGTCATGAAAATGAATACCTATTAATATATGTGTTATTTATAATTCCTATATCCTGTGACTATTTCACTTGACCCTTTTTTTTCCTGACTAACTAGGCAAGTCTATGGGATTTCAAGGTTTTATCTCAGGGGCCAACTAGGCAGCTAACCTAAGCAAGAATCTGTGGGTTGTGCACTCCTTTCACGTGATGAGGTAATGAACGCTGATAAATGAAATGATGCCATCTAGTCACTACTTATCTGAGACTAGATCTGCATTCTGAGCCACTACTTTGATGGCATGTCAGACAGCGCTTGAATGTGTCAGGAGATGTGACTTGTGCCCTGATGAAAACATAGCATCTCATCTCACCTTACGCCTGGTGCTTCAGACTATCACCGACAACTGTGATTATACCCAGATGGAAAGTAATATGTTTGTTTAGTTTATCAATATTTAATATATATGAATAAAGTGTAATTTCACGACTATGTATGTTGTGTCAGACTTTTTCTAAAATGGGGGCTGGGTTAAATGAAACACAGACTAATAAATTAATAGAGGGAGAGTCAATTTCACTGTGGAGATAGAAGAGTTGGATTAAAATCTGCTCAAAGTGGTTTCTTCCCTGACAATTTGCTGGTTTCCAATGTTCCCTTTGGTAGTTGTATGAATTATCTTTTCACAGCAGTGGAAAGTAGTCCACATTGTTTAGCTTGGCACACAAATATGTACTTCTACTTTCTCCCTCCTCAACTCCTCAGGGCATCCCTCATCTTGGTTTCCCCTATCTCCTCCGGCCACTTTGGGTGAACACTGTAAGGTATGGAATAGTGAGTGGAAACTCTAGGGTGGGAAGCTTGGATTAGAATCTTAGTCCTGCCATTACAAGTGGTGTGACTTTTATACTCTCTAAGCTTCACTTTCCTCCTCTGATAAAGAAGAATAATCGTGCCTTTCTCATAATGTTGTAGGCTTCCCAGGTGGCTTAGTGGTAAAGAATCCGCCTGCCAATGCAGGAGACACAATAGATGTGGGTTCAATCCCTGGATCGGGAAGATGCTTTGGAGGAGGATACGGCAACCTACTCCAGTGTTCTTGTCTGGGAAATCCCACAGACAAAGGAGCCTTGTAGGCTACATAATATTGCAGTGAGACTTTATCATTTACTAGAGCACCTACTATGTGCCTGGTGCTGTTTAGGCACTTGAGATTCAGTTGTGAGAAAAACAAACAAGAATACTTGCCCTTTGGGAATTTTGAATTTAACAAAGGGGAGATAGATAATAAACAAAATACATAATACGTTAGTAAATTGCATGCTATGTTAGAAGATGATTGGTGCTACAGAAAAAAAGTAAGAAAGAATAGGGGAACTGGGAACACTATGGGACAGAGCAAATGGGCTAGGGATTTAAATTGAGCAATTATACTTGGCTTCATTAAAGAGATAACATTTAAGGAAGCACTTGTAAGAGCTAAGAGAGGATTTTTGGCAAAGGAAACATTCTTGCAAAGGCTCTAAAGTGGAAATTTGCCTTGACTGGTAAAAGAAGTACCAGTATTCCAGTGTGGTTGGAGCAAAATAAGTCAAGAATGAACTCTTAAGTTTTTAGTTGAGCAACTAAAAAAGTGAAGTTGTCATCAACTGAAATGGGGAAACTAGAGTGAGCAGGTTTGGGGTGGAAAATTAGAAATTCAATTTTGAACGTTAAGTTTAAGGAATCCATTAAATTTAAAGTGGAAATGATGAGTTAACTATTGAATAGATCAGTCTGGAGTTGAGAGAGAACTCTGAACAGTTGATGTAAATTTAGAAGTTGAGGGTATTCAGTTCAGTTCAGTCGCTCAGTCGTGTCTGACTCTTTGCGACCCCGTGAACCGCAGCACGCCAGGCCTCCCTGTCTATCACCACCTCCTGGAGTTTACCCAAACTCATGTCCATTGAGTCAGTGATGCCATCCAACCATCTCATCCTCTGTCATCCCCTTCTCCTCCCGCCTTCAATCTTTCCCAGCGTCAAGGTCTTTTCAAAAGAGTCAGCTCTTCGCATGAGGTGACCAAAGTATTGGAGTTTCAGCTTCAACATCAGTCCTTCCAATGAACACCCAGGACTGATCTCCTTTAGGATGGATTGGTTGGACCTCCTTGCAGTCCAAGGGACTCTCAAGAGTCTTCTCCAACACCACAGTTCAAAAGCATCAATTCTTTGGTGCTCAGCTTTCTTTATAATCCAACTCTCACATCCATATGTGACCAATGGAAAAACCATAGCCTTGACTAGATGGACCTTGGTTGACAAAGTAATGTCTCTGCTTTTTAATATGCTGTCTAGGCTGGTGATAACTTTCCTTCCAAGGAGTAATTGTCTTTTAATTACATGGCTGCAGTCGCCAACTGCAGTGATTTTGGAGCCCCCCAAAATAAAGTCAGCCACTGTTTCCCCATCTATTTGCCATGAAGTGATGGGACCGGATGCCATGATCTTAGTTCTCTGAATTTTGAGCTAGCAGGTATTTAAAGACCTAATACCTGTTGAACTCATGAAGATCATGAGTTTACATAGTGAAGAGAAGGAAAGAAAAGTATTGAATCTCAAGATACACATTTGACTTTGGAGTGTATAGTGAAGGCAAGATTGTGAGTGTCAAGGGGAGAAAGAGTTAGGTATCTGGGGCTTCCTTCTGAACTATTCCATTTAATGGTCCATTTAATTCCATTTAATAGCAATAAAGTTAAATGAAATAATTCATGTAAAAGTATCAGTTTTGTCTTTGACAATAATCAGAGATTATTATTTTGATTATTGGATAGTAGTTGAGTAACAGTGGTTGAGAATCAATCCCCATTCCCTGTGTTTCTCTTCCAGTCTAAGGTTTATCAATAATTTCTAACCATCAGTATTACCCATAAAACAATCAAATCATTGTACCAGCTACTAGAAAGAATGTCTTTTCTTTGTAGTGTTATGACTTTTTGTTTTTCACTATAATTTTATGTATTCAGTTCAGTTCAATTCAGTCGCTCAGTTGTGTCCGACTCTTTGGGACACATGAATCACAGCACACCAGGCCTCCCTGTCTATCATCAACTCCCGGAGTTCACTCAAACTCATGTCCATCGAGTCGGTGATGCCATCCAGCCATCTCATTCTCTGCTGTCCCCTTCTCCTCCTTCCCCCAATCCCTCCCAGCATCAGAGTCTTTTCCAGTGAGTCAACTCTTCGCATGAGGTTTATGTGTTAGAGATCAAATTGCCAACATCCGCTGGATCATGGAGAAAGCAAGAGAGTTCCAGAAAAACATCTATTCCTGCTTCATTGACTATGCCAAAGCCTTTGACTGTGTGGATCACAATAAACTGTGGAGCATTCTGAAAGAGATGGGAATACCAGACCACCTGACCTGCCTCTTGAGAAACCTGTATGCAGGTCAGGAAGCAACAGTTAGAACTGGACATGGAACAACAGACTGGTTCCAAATAGGAAAAGGAGTGTGTCAAGGTTGTATATTGTCACCTTGCTTATTTAACTTATATGCAGAGTACATCATGAGGAACGCTGGGCTGGAAGAAGCACAGGCTGGAATCAAGATTGCCGGGAGAAATATCAATAACCTCAGATATGCAGATGACACTACCCTTATGGCAGAAAGTGAAGAGGAACTCAAAAGCCTCTTGATGAAAGTGAAAGAGGAGAGTGAAAAGGTTGGCTTGAAGCTCAACATTCAGAAAACGAAGATCATGGCATCTGGTCCCATCACTTCATGGGAAATAGATGGAAAAACAGTGGAAACAGTGTCAGACTTTATTTTTTTGGGCTCCAAAATCACTGCAGATGCTGATTGCAGCCATGAAATTAAAAGACGCTTGCTCCTTGGAAGGAAAGTTATGACCAACCTTGATAGTATATTAAAAAGCAGAGACATTACTTTGCCAACAAAAGTCCGTCTAGTCAAGACAATGGTTTTTCCCGTGGTCATGTATGGATGTGAGAGTTGGACTGTGAAGAAAGCTGATCGCCGAAGAATTGATGCCTTTGAACTGTGGTGTTGGAGGACTCTTGAGAGTCCCTTATACTGCAAGGAGATCCAACCAGTCCATTCTGGGGGAGATCAATCCTGGGTGTTCATTGGAAGGACTTATGCTAAAGCTGAAACTCCAATACTTTGGCCACCTCATGCGACGAGTTGACTCACTGGAAAAGACTCTGATGCTGGGAAAGGTTGGGGGCGGGAGGAGAAGGGGACGACAGAGAATGAGATGGCTGGATGGCATCACTGACTCTGTGGACATGAGTTTGAGTGTACTCCGGGAGTTGGTGATGGACAGGGAGGCCTGGCGTGCTGTGATTCATGGGGTCGTGGAGAGTCGGACACGACTGAGCGACTGAATTGAACTGAACTGAACTGAACACTGAAGGGATAGTTCATTGAAAGAATTGGGCAAGGTTGAGATTATCTTGGCTTGTCTAGAATTCAAGTGGCAACTGAATGTTTGTAGGGGAGGAAAATTAATTTTTTTTCTCTACTCTTCTAAAGTCTTGACTGGGATCCCATAACAAAAGACAGATTAACAAAAGGAAAGCATACATGTTTATTTAAATTATATGTGATACAGGGATCTTCATAAGGAAATAAGGACCTGAAAAAAAAAAAAAAAGAGCTAAACCTGAGTGTTTTAGTGCTAGATTTCGTGAAGAATGGGAAATCATGGAAAGCTATGGTAGGACAAAGGTGAGCTAAGTGTGGTAAGTGGGGCAACACTTAGCAAGATCTGCTGTTGTTCACATTCCCCTCTGATTCCCTTGTCTTTAAAGACAAGAATGCTCCCTTACTCTGGTTATATGACCGACTTCAGGAGAAGGTCAGAAAGCCTTTTCTGCATATGCCCTTTCTCAGAGTTCTTCAGCTTGAAATATTCAATATATCAAGGTGACTTATTTTGGGATATCATGTCCTGTACCGTGTCAGGCTCACAGAAGAAAATACAAAGGCAAGAGTTTCTTATCTTACTCTCTTTACCTAAACTGAGAACCTGGCAGACCCATGACAGTGCTTCTTTTGGGCAGATGGTGATGAAGGATCAAAGGTGACAGTGCCATCGTGATCAGAGCTGCAGATGCAAAGCCACATCAGAGAAACACTGACATCCTGGGTACGGCCACCCCCTGGAGATGTGTAATAGGCTGGTGTAAAATAATACTAATGAGTAACCAGTGAACATGTGCTAGGGTTAAGAACTCTTTTCCAGTAGAGCCCAAAGGGTAATAATGGTCTGGCTACTGCCTTCTTGAGTCAACTTGCTAATTTGGGGATTTTTGTTTATGGGCTTGTGCCTGTACACAAATAAACCTTCAAAAGAGTATCACAAAAAAGAACTCTTTTTCAGGATTCAATTAGACCTAGATTTTTATTAATTGTAAAACTTTAGGAATGTTATTGTCTATTTTCAAGACTCTTTGCTTTCATCTGTAGGATGGGAACTGTAAAGTCATTGTGAGGATTACATTTTTTAAAAATGTAAAATATTGGAAGAGAGAAAATGCTTTGTCAAGAGTAGCTATTATTATTAATGCTATTTTTATTGAATCAGTTCAGTTCAGCCGCTCAGTCGTGTCCGACTCTTTGTGACCCCATGAACCATAGCATGCCAGGCCTCCCTGTCCATCACCAACTCCCGGAGTTCACTCAAACTCATGTCCATCGAGTCGGTGATGCCATCCAGCCATCTCATTCTCTGCCGTCCCCGTCTCCTCCTACCCCCAATCCCTCCTAGCATCAGACTCTTTTCCAGTGAGTCAACTCTTTGCATGAGGTGGCCAAAGTATTGGAGTTTCAGCTTTAGCATAAGTCCTTCCAATGAACACCCAGGATTGATCTCTTTTAGAATGGACTGGTTGGATTTCCTTGCAGTCCAAGGGACTCTCAAGAGTCTTCTCCAGCACCACAGTTCAAAAGCATCAATTCTTCGGCGATCAGCTTTCTTCACAGTCCAACTCTCACAACCATACATGACCACGGGAAAAACCATAGCCTTGACTAGACGGACCTTTGTTGGCAAAGTAATGTCTCTGCTTTTTAATATGCTATCTAGGTTGGTCATAACTTTCCTTCCAAGGAGCAAGCGTCTTTTAATTTCATGGCTGCAATCAGCATCTGCAGAGATTTTGGAGCCCAAAAAAATAAAGTCTGACACTGTTTCCACTGTTTCCCCATCTATTTCCCATGAAATGATGGGACCAGATGCCATGATCTTCATTTTCTGAATGTTGAGCTTCAAGCCAACCTTTTCACTCTCCTCTTTCACTTTCATCAAAAGGCCTTTGAGTTCCTCTTCACTTTCTGCCATACGCGTGGTGTCATCTGCATATCTGAGGTTATTGATATTTCTCCCGGCAATCTTGATTCCAGCTTGTGCTTCTTCCAGCCCAGCGTTCCTCATGATGTACTCTGCATAGAAGTTAAATAAGCAGGGTGACAATATACAACCTTGACGTACTCCTTTTCCTATTTGGAACCAGTCTGTTGTTCCATGTCCAGTTCTGACTGTTGCTTCCTGACCTGCATACAGGTTTCTCAAGAGGCAGGTCAGGTGGTCTGGTATTCCCATCTCTTTCAGAATGTTCCACAGTTTTATTGAATAAATCAATAAATTACTGTTATTAGCTTTTTCACCACAATAAGTTCTCTTTAGTTTTTCTTGATCTGAAGAATTATTTTCCTTCTAGAAGAATAGAAAGAACAAGCAAAATTATGGATGGAAATTTGATCATTCTTATACCTAGAAAAATCAGTGGCCATGTTGGGATTAAAAACTCTATTTTACTGAGGTTATGGTTCTTCTTGGGCTTCCCTGGTGGCATAGTGGTAAAGAATCTGCCTGCCAATACAGGAGATGTGGATTCAATCCCTGATCTGGGAAGATCCCTTGGAGAAGGAGATGGCAACTTACTCCAGTATTCTTGCCTGGGAAATCCCATGGATAGAGGACCTGGCGGGCTACAGTCCATGGGGTCACAAAGAGTGGGACATGACTTAGCAAGTATTTTTGAAGACCTGACACTGTCACTCATCAGTTGTGTGACCTTGACTAACTCAAAAGGTATTGGGAGGATCAAATGACACATTGTTTGTGATTTTCAATTGCAAATTTCTGTGTAAATGTGAGAGATGCTGACACAATTCATTCCTGGGAGGAAGAATATTCTTATTTATTATCACAGTGGCAGTTGAAAATAGTACAAAAAATGCAAGCATGCAAGAATAGGAATAAAGCACTTGCTCTTTAACCATGAGAAAAATAATATTAATGACGAATGAAAAATAAAAAATAATCTCTATGTTCATGTAACTTTCACATACCGCTATAGGTACATCAAAACTTTTATTAGTACAGATAGAAAAAAAAGTGAATAGTCACAATAGCAAAATTATGGGTAGAAATTTGACCATTCTTATGTCTAAAAGAAGCTTCTGTGGGCTAGAGTACGTTTTTGATAGAATCCAACAGCAATTTTTAAGTGTTTCTTGGCATCCATACTGCTTGGGGACACCCACCAGCAGATGCTCAAGCACATCATTATTATTTGCATGTCCTTAGCTTTATGAGGGTGAGTTTGCTGCTCTCTAGGAAGTACTGGTTATTAGCATATTCATTGGGTTGGGCTACCTCGGCATCCAAGCATATTACTTTAGAGTCTTTCCAAATATGCTAATCCGCTTTGCTGCTCAGGTGTTCTGAGGACTTCACCTAGACAACTGGAAATCTTTCTGAAAATTAAGGCATCCGTTGGTGAGCTAATAAGAGACCTAGTGCATATATAATCTATAATGTAGGCCTTCAGGTTCAGGGAAGATGAGTCAATATTGTGTATTATGGAAACTTAAAAAATGCTAAACAAATGTAAGAGAGCAGGCCGTGCTGCATGGTTGTGTGGGTGGTCCTACCTTATTCAGATTGGTGAAATAGAATTATGCTTAGCTTTGAAGAGCAAGCAGCATAAAATATACAAAGACGTCTCAGCAGGCTAGACTTCAAACGTGGGGAAGTGAAGTAAGCTGATTCAAGGGAAAAGCAGTTTGTCTCTAAGGTAAAGGTGCCTAGTCCAATTCACACCTCATGGGAAGGCAAGAAGAGAACCAATCAGTACAATGGAAAATTTCTAATTGTTGATAATTCATTGCCCAGTTCAGTTACAATGTTCAATCATTTAGACCCATAGGGGTGAACAGATTCATTTTGATCACTCTTTTTCAAGTTTATGTAGTTTTGCAATATTTGCACTTGGCCATGGGGGTTAATTAAAACACCTTGACACCATGCTACTTTCAAAAACCTGGGAAATGGAAATATTTTTCCATTATAAGCCGTTCAAAGACCACAGTTATTTCCTGGTTAAACGAAATAGAACTCAGTATTTGTCCTAATAATATGCTCTCATGAAAACAACTTACCTTCAGGTCTATTGCTTAATTGAATGCTTAAATCCTACCATTCTCAAAGAAAAGACTAAGGTATAGCCTATTTGCTCACATATAATTGCAGTAGAGAAAAGAGAAATGTTTTAAATTGATGGGGAAGATAAATGAATTTTCTGTGTCTCACAAGATTTTACTCTGTGATTTAAAAACAAGTGAGAAGTACAAAGAATGGTCCTGAAACTTCACAAAGTACACTCAATGGATCCCAATAGGGTAATGGCTCAAAATCACCTTAACACGGTTGTGAGCGTCATGTGAACTTTCAAGGAATTTTATCAGATTTAACCAAGGCTATTTCTCTCCATTTGAAAATAATATGTCAGATACATCTCAATTTTAAAAATCTTTAAAAAATAATTTGAGTAATTAATCTTTGAGCCTTTCTAGGAGCTTTCTGGTATTCCAAATGATTTCTCACTACCTTAGGTGGTGAATCATTTTTCTAAAAAAAAGTTTTTGATATTAGAGTTAGCTGATTTAACTATGCTATGATAGTTTAAGGTGGACAGCAAAGGGACTCAGCCATACATATACATGTATCCATTCTCCCCAAACTCCTTTCCAATCCAGGCTGCCACCTAAAATTGAGCAGGGTTCCCTGTGCTATTATACAGGAGGACCTTGTAGGTCATCCATTTTATTTATTTATTTTTTAAGATTTATTTATTTGTCTGTGGTGAGTCTTTGTTGCTGCACATGCTCTCCGCTCTCTAATTGTAGAGAGCATTGTGGGCGTCTCATTGTGGTTGCTTCTCTTGTAGTGGAGCACAGGCTCTAGGTGGGCGAGTTTCAATAGTTGCTGGATGTGTGTTCAGTAACTGGCTTGTGGGCTCTAGAGCACTGGCTTAACAGTTGTGGCCCAAGGGCTTAGTTGCTCTGAGGCATGTGCGGTCTTCCAGGACCAGGGATCAAATTGCTGTCCCTTACACTGTAAGGTGGATTCTTAACCTCTGGACCACCAGGGAAGCCCATCCATTTTAAATATAGTAGTGTGTACATGTTAATCCAAAACTAACTATCCCTTCCCCCTACTCTCTCTCCCATCCCCTGTAACCGTAAGTTCATTCTCTAAGTCTGTGGGTCTGTTTCTGCTTTGTAGATAGGTTCATCTGTATCACTTCTTTGTGGATTCCACATATAAGGGATGTTATACAACATTTCCCATTCTCTGTCTGATTTACTTCACTTAGTATTGGCAGTCTTTGGTCCATCCATGTTGCTGCAAATGGCATTATTTCATTCTTTTTAATGGCTGAGTAATATTCCATTGAATATATATGTACCATATCTTCTTATCCATTCCTCTGTCGATGGACATTTGGGTTGCTTCTATGTCTTAGCTATTGTAAACATTGCTGCAGTGAACGTTGAGATGCATGTATCCTTTTGGACCATGTGTTTCTCTGGGTACATGCCCAGGAGTGAGATTGCTGGAGCACATGTTAGTTTTATTTTTAGCTTTCTGAAGAACCTCCATACTGTTCTCCATAATGGCTATAGTTGGTGAATCATCTTTGATGTTTTAATGAAGGTCTCTGGAGAGGGTCTTCATATGTCCCTCAGGGATGTGAGCAAACCAAAAGAACTGAAAGAAGAGTATTGTTTGGATGAGTCAAACAGAATAGTGAAGTTTAGGGATAAAGAGCTTCAAGCAATTAGGAGGGAAGGGAAAGGCTACCCACTCCAGTATTCTGGCCTAGAGAATTCCAGGGACTATATAGTCCATGGGGTTGCAAAGAGTCAGACATGACTGACAGATTTTCACACACACACACACACACACACACACACACACACAAACACGCCTTTCAATTAGCCTCCAGAAGAGCTTGTCTGATGGAAATAAAAGAGTATCTGTAAAGTCACTATATAAATTAAGAAAAGTAATGTATGTGAATTACACGGGACACAGGGCAATTCTTTTTTTTTTTTTCCCCACAGGGCAATTCTTCATTGCACAGAATTGTCTCATGCATTACAGGACTTCTAACACCATAGGCCACTCTACCTGTGAAATTCCAGCGGAATCTCTGGAATCATTGTGATAATCAGAATTGCCCTTTACATTTTCAAAGTTACTTTAGTGGCAGGAGGTGGGTATCACTCATTTAGATCCAGGACCATTGACCTAATTGAATTTTAAAGAGTTTTTCAGAACTCTGCATGTATGAAGCCATACTTTGCATCCTTGCCTTTCTCTTGTTTCAAATCAATGATATATGATTAATACTCCAATGGGTTTGGCAAGACAATTACAAATATTTTCCGTTTAGTTTTTTTGTTGTTGTTGTTGTTTATTGATAGTACTATGCACTAATATACACTGAGATACAGGGCACTGAAAACATCAGGGGAATAAGAATCATGAACATGAATAACGGATACTGTGTTAGCTGGGGGATGCCAGAAATCTTGGGTAGTTAGCTCTTAGCTATTCTTGTTTTTATCACTAAGTTGCAGAACCATGACCAGAGTAGAAAATGCTGCATAATTGGAAAATGACATGCTGGAAACTTTGGCTCAGGAGTCAGGAAATCCCCATCATTAGTTTATTTAGGCTAACACACTGGGGTTGAATTGGACATAAATGAAGAGTCTGCAAGTGCACCCCTGTCTATATGTTGGGTTGCCTAAAAGTTTGTGTGAGTATTTCTATAACATGTTATGGGCCAATCCAATACAACAGGACAATATGATTTTGATTAATTTACAGAATAACAACAGTGAATGCTGTTTATCATAATGTTCTGAAGTACAATAATTGTTTCCCTGAGTTCTTTTTCTATTTTAATTCCTGACTTAAGACTGCTACAGGTGAATCAAAAAATCAGAAAACATCAACTCAGAGGAGGCAGCAACAAAGAAGAAACACCAGGAATCACTGAAAAAGCACAAACACCCAGAATGTCCATGTGACTCTCAGATAGTGGTCTCAGCACCTTGGATTTGGCATTTTCCCAAGTACATCAGGTTGTAAGATTTTTAGCCTATATGCGTATCAGAGGAAGATGAACTGTCTCATTGAATTCTGGTTTGACTTCTGTTTACATGTAGTTTTTCAGCTTTTAAAGGTAAGTCTGTGGTTGCTGCTGCTGTGGGGCTGCTGTTTCAGCCCCATTGCCCAAGAGCTCAGACAGGGTGATTCAAAGAAAGCCAGTTCAGGTCTGAAATCTAGAGAAATATTTGTTGATCAGTGACGACCATTTTCATGATGGGATGGTAACCCGCAGTCCCTCTTGAGGTGGGAAGAGGAGTAAAGAGGGGCTAGGAGAAGATTCCAAGGCTTAGTCAGGGAAAGGATTGTTTTAAAAATCTCGAGGTGAGGACAGATTGAGTTGGGAAACGACATTCTACTCTTTTGAGATTTTTTTCCCTGCCAAATACCTTAAAGGTCACATAGCTATTAATATAAGAATGTTTTTAACCACATAAGTTTCAGTAAAATCAAAATCAAATGCTACTAAGGAAATCAGTTTAAAAAAATTTTTTTTAACAGTAGGTTAGCAAATGAGGAAAATTGCAGCCTCTAGGGCTGAATGACTTGACGTTGTGAATGGCATAACACTGCCAGGGAAACCGCAGTCTGGGTTTTCTACCTTAAAATGTAAAAACATATTTATTTTCATCTTTTTCCTATCTCAAAGTCTAGATGAGAATGTTGGTGTTAAAACCCTAGTCACCAAAACAGTGACACTCAAAACGGCAAAACACGGAGGGACTTGCTCCGGGCAAGCCAGGGACTTCAGGTGTGGCTGGAGAAGCAGTTTCCTGATTCTGCTGACAAGGAGGGTTAGATGTTTGCTTTCTGCTCCTCACTAGAGACTGTCAGTGGGAAAGAGGTAGTCTTTGATGAGATGACAGGAAACGGCTTCTCAGAAGCGAAATGAGAGGCCATGTCTAGATTTATTAGATGGGAGAGGTAAAGGGGGACAGGAAAGCAGGCTGGTGGAAGAGTCCAAGAGTAGGCAAAGGGGAGCTATGCTATCTTGCTGTGCTGGATGGAGAGAATGGTGTTGGCAGGGCAATCAGGTTGGCTGAAATGGAGTGCTCCCAGCTCTAGAGCAGACAGTAGTGAAGGAGGAGAAAAGGTGGGATTTTATGTAGAGCCTCTGAACACGGAGATACTAGGAATGCACTCTTCACCCTCTCCTTCCTTACTGGTTCAGAAGAGTGAATAAGATAACGCAAGTCACTAAAGCTCTGTAGCACGGTGGCTGCCACAAAATAAGCTGTCACAAGTGAAATTCACTATTTTCTCATAATCATTTTTCATTTTAGTGGAGGGTTTTATTTCCAGCCCATTGGTGGGCACAAAGTAGTTTCTTAACTAACACTGGTCGATTGCATGATTGGTTGAAGTAGTCACAGAGGTAATAATGGTAGCAAACGTTGACTCTGTGCTTACTATGTGTGGCTTTCCAGGTGGCACAGTGGTAAAGAATCCACCTACCAATGCAGAGGCACAAGAGATGCAGGTTCCATCCTTGGGTTAGGAAGATCCCCTGAAGTAGAAAATAGCAACCCACTTCAGTATTCTTGGTGGAAACTTCCATGAACAGAGGAGCCTGGTGGGCTACAGTCCATGGAGTTGCAAAGAGTCAGGCACAACTGAGCCCTTAACCCAGGTGGGAGGTGTGATCAGATAGGGGTCTGCAGGGCCAGGGTCAGAAGAAGGGCCAGCAGGCGTTTACTCTGTGGGTGCGCCCTCCACACAGTCCTCACCTACCCCTCACTCCTGGGGCTGCAGCTCCCAGGCACCACCTCTGAAGCCATGAGAGGAAGCAGCTTGGACAGAGGTTACGGCAACCACAGTATCAGGAAAGCACTAAATGCAATTTGTGGAGAAGATTTAATAAGGTGAAAAACATAACCATGGGAAGAGCAGTGGAGAAGAGTCCCGTGTCCATCACAAGCCTGTGGTTGTAACTAAAATCAGAAGAAGGAAAAAAATGCACTGAGAATAAGTGTCACAGCTGCATTGATAAAACAGACACTGGTCTAAAGTGCAATGCTAAACAGGAGAAGTGATCACAGGGAGCTTGAGCCCTTAGAGGTCTGCACACAGAGCCCAGCGGAAAGTTAAAGCTGGGTGAGCATAGAGCCTTGGGTAAATCTGCAGGCTAGGAAACATGCATCCTATCCCCATTCACTTTCTTTTTGCCAGCCTCCTTCCTTACACCCCGATTTGTTCTGGACTTCAAAGCCCTTTGTCTGTTCAGCATCCCTCAGTGTGATGGTTCAGTTAGGGCTGCGCTTTGTCCATAAGGCCTCTTGCCTAGAGAGCACCCTCCTTGTTTCCCCCATCACAACTTCACTTGTCTGTGATGCCCTACCTGGCTCGCTCAGCTGGAAGAAATCTGATAGCAATTTAGCCAGATTGAATACAGGTCTTTAAGTGACTTATCCTAGAGATATCGATGTTTTTAAAGAATATCCCTGAGTGTCAATGACAGTTTAATGAATCAAATACTAAGGGAGGTGCTTCAGGCCCTGGAGCGGGGCCCAGAAGCATTTTTGCACATCCCATCAATCACAGGGCACCAGTGACCGATCAGTCTGCTCTTCTGCAAAGCTGTGAGGTCTTTATGGCACGCATTTTAAATGAAAGACGTGGCCTAATGTATTTCATTTCATGCTTTCTTGTGCTAGTCTCCATTTTATTTCTCAAATGGATTACCAGTTTTACAGGGACAGAAACAATTTCTCATACATTTCTTGTGCCACATAACAGTATGGGAAGATATTTCACAAACAAACACCCCAATGTGTATTCAAATGGGAGTATAGTGAACATTGTAGGAAGATTCATTTTAGGAAAAAAAAAGAAATCTTAAGAGGGCCATAACCCAGAACAATCCCACCACAAAGATGAAACCCTTTGGGAACCTCTACAAATGTAGTTTCATCAAATCCAGTTACTAACACCATCATCCCACAATTAGTTTTAGGCCTCTAAGAAAAGGAATTAGTTTTTCATCCATTCAATGAAAGTTTATTGAGCACCTATGTAAACAAGCTTCCCTCATAGCTCAGTTGGTAAAGAATCCGCCTGCAATGCAGGAGACCCTAGTTCAATCCCTGGGTCAGGAAGATCCCCTTGGAGAAGGGATAGGCTACCCACTCCAGTATTCTTGGGCTTCCATTGTGACTCAGCTGGTAAAGAATTCACCTGCAAGGCGGGAGACCTGGGTTCGATCCCTGGGTTGGGAAGAACCCCTGGAGAAGGGAAAGACTACCCACTCCAGTATTCTGGCCTAGAGAATTCCATGGAGTGTAAAGTCCACGGGGTTGCAAAGAATCGGACACGACGGAGCAAATTTCCCTCTCACTTTCACATGTAACCAAACACTGTTATCTGTACTGATGATCCTGAGACTTCTAAGAGCTGATTCCTGTCCTGGTAGAACTCCTAATTTAATGGGAAAGCAGTCAAGCCAGTGTATAATGTAAGGCCTCCTACAAAATCCACTGATAGTTCAAGTGTTCAGTTCAGTTCAGTCACTCAGTCATGTCAGATTCATTGTGACCCCATGGATTGCGGCACATCAGGCTTCCCTGTCCATCACCAACTCCTGAAGCTTGCTCAAACTCATGTCCATCAAATCGGTAATGTCATCCAACCATCTCATCCTCTGTTATCCCCTTCTCCTTTCCCAGCATCAGGGTCTTTTTCAATGAGTCAGTTCTTTGCATCTATTGGCCAAAGTATTGGAGCTTCAGCTTCAGCATCAGTCCTTACAGTGAATATTCAGGACTGATTTCCTTTAGAATTGACTGATTTGATCTCCTTGCAGTCCAAGTGTTAATCTGTAACATTATTCTGGGAGAGCTGCATTTATTATCAGCCTCTTTTATTTATAGATCATTGTCATCCAGCTGTCTCAGCCAACTCCTTTTCTCCTAAGGAAACTTTTCCCTCACTCTCAGAAGGGATAGTACCGATAAAACTGAGTATGATTGCTGTTTTCTTGTAAAAGATAACTAAGACCTGAGAGAATGACAGAGATGCCATAAAGTGGATGATAAAAATAGTTATTCCAGTTTTCTTTCAGGAAATAAGGGACCTCAACATTTCTCCCCTAACCAAATTCTTCCTTGTAAAACAGTTATACAGCACTAATCTCATCTTCATGCAGCTAATAACCTGAGTTCTTAGACTTTTTAATCAATAGAAATTGATAAGAGACCAGAGGAGAAGGGCTTCTTCTTCAGGCAGGGCTTCTTCAGTTCAGTTCAGTCACTCAATTGTGTCTGACTCTTTGCAACCCCATGAATCACAGCACACCAGGCCTCCCTGTCCATCACCAACTCCTGGAGTTCACTCAAACTCATGTCCATCGAGTTGGTGATGCCATCCAACCACTTCCTTACTTTCTGGCACTGCAAGATGCTCCACTATCATTTATATTTTCTCTATATCAGCAGTGGAATCAACTACGGTTACATCCCTTCTCTTGAAGAATGATATATAGAAACCAAGGTCTCAGTACTAGGTGTGCTAATTGCTACTGAGGTATCACTGTTTCTAGTTTCTCTTAATGAATAGAAGTAGGGAATATATGTAGGTACACTTACTAATGCATATACATACATATATTTTTCTGTATCTATCTGAATGTATATTAAAAATAATACCATGAGTCATACTTTAGCCTTAACACTTTCCTTATTTCTAACTTTTTTTTTTTACGATGGTAAGAAATCTTGCTTTCATTATCTATAATGTGTTTATGTTCAGAGCTAATATACAGATAAAGTAGTTTTAGAATTGAAACCCCATATCCTGTGAGGAGCAAACTTTTCAACGGTGTTTAAATTTTTTTTCCTTTGAATCTTATAGTATCTGGTCAAAATGCTGTTTTCCAAAGTTAGTTAGATCAGCTCCTTTTTACTCCACCCTCCTTCAGTGTTATTCATTTGTAATACATACAGTCTACATTCCATATTTCCCCACATCCTGACTGATTCTGTTTGGTTTATGGAAGGCACACTTTGTATATTCTCAGTGATGTACAGTTCTATGGGTTTTGCCAAATGTGTAGCGTTGTGTGTCCTCCACGTTTCCATTCTCTTTCACTTAGCCCCTGGATTTCCTGTGTTGCCCTTTCGTAGTCAGATCCCCCCCTCATTCTTTAATGCCTGGCAACCACTTATCTGTTTCCCATCCTTATGGTTCCAGAGCATTATAAAAATGAAATTGTAAGTAAGTATATAGCCTTTTCAGGCTTCCCTTGTGGCTCAGCTGGTAAAGAATCTGCCTGCAATTCGGGAGACCTGGGTTTGATCCCTGGGTTGGGAAGATCTCCTGGAGAAGGGAATTATTCTTCAGGGAAGAATAAATAAGGGAAGGCCAGTATTCTGGCCTAGAGAATTCTATGAACTGTGTAGTCCATGGGGTCACAAAGAGTTTGACACGACTAAGAGACTTTCACTCACTCACTCACTCATAGAGCCTTTTCAGCCTGACTTCTTTCACTTAGCAAAATGCATTTGAGATTTATCCATGTTGTTGTTGTTATGTGGAATCAATAGTTTATTGCTTTTTATTGCTAAATGCAATTCCATTGAATACATGTGCCATGGCTTGTTTACTCATTCATCAGTAAAGGGTCTTTGGGTTGATTTCATCTTTGGGTGATTGTGAATAAAGCAGGTATACTTACTTGCATACAGATTTTGTAGGAAGATAAGCATTCATTTTTCCTGGGGAATCCGTAAGAGTGGCTTGTTGGGTGATAAGAGTTTGAGTGAGTTTAACTTTATAAGAAATTGGCCAAACTGTTTACTGGAGTGGCTTTACTTTGCATTCTCAGCAGCAATGTACAAGAGTTCCAAAATGCACAATTTTAGTGTTTCCTGTGAACACCCAGTGGGCTTTATGGAGAAAGTGCCTCCTGCTGCTACTGCTAAGTCACTTCTGGTGCTTATTTCCCCAACTTCTGGGACCCCCAAAATCCGTTCCACTAGTTCTCACTTGCCCTTCACCAGTTTATCAATTATTCCGCTTCAGTTCTTCCATTTGAGAAAAAGTATATGTAGATGACTATAAGTATGAAAATGTGCATGAGTAACAAACACCAAATCCAAACTAGTGATCCTCTGCTGGGAAGGAAGACGTTCAAATGGAGATGGGAATTTTAAAAAGCCTTTATTGTATTGATAATGTTCTATTTCTTTTTTTTTTCTCAAATTCTTTTTTATATTGAAGTATAATTTACTTATAATATTGTGTGAGTTTCAGGTGTACCGAACAGCAGTTCAGTATCTTTGCAGATGATATTCCATTATAGGTTATTACAAAATAATAGGTATAATTCCTTGTGCTTTACAGTGAATGCTTGTTGCTTGCATATTTTATATATAGTTGTTAGTATCTGTTAATCCCATACCTGTAATTTTTCTCTTCTTCCCCACATTGCCCCTTTGATAACAAGTTTGTTTTCTATATCTTTGAGTCTTTTTCTGTTTATATTTATTTGTATTATTTTTAAGATTCTACATATAAGTGATACCATACAGTATTTTCTTTCTCTGACTTACTTCACAAAGCATAGTATTCTCTAGGTCCATTGAGGATGCGGCAAATGACAGTATTTCATTTCTTTTTTATGGTGAGGAATGTTCCACGGTATGTATAAATCATATCTTAATCCAATTGTCTTCTGATGGATACTTGGGTTGCCTCCAACCAAGTTATTGTACATAGTGTTTGTTGCTTTGAATATTGGGATACATGTATCTTTTCAAATTAGTGTTTCATTTTTTTCTGGATACATATTCTCCAGTGGAATTTCTGGATCTTATAGTAGTTCTGTTGTTAGCTTTTTAAGGAATTGGTAATATTTTATTTCTTGATCTGGGTTATTGTATTATCCTTAATATCCTTGAGCATGTTTAGAATCACAGAAAATTCAATAATAAATAATACAACAAAATAAAACTATACACTTTAAGAAGAAACTAATTTAAAAACTGGATACATGGTATATATTTTCCTCCTCTATGTATGTCTGTGTTAATTTAAATATTCATATATTATTTTTTTACTCAGAAAAACAAGCATGTTTTTAAAGAAGTACAAACATCAGACTTGTTTTGTAGCCTTGGGCTTCCCAAGTGTCACACATTTTATGTCTTTGTTGAATGTGAGAGGTCTTTTTAAAGCCTCTTTTGTTTACAAGAACATTGGGGGAAACCAGTTACCATTACAATGCAGGTCTGAAGTTGGGGGCAGAATTTGGGGCTAGATTGATGTGGAAATTTTCCAGAATGTCACAAATCTTGAGTATGCTTGAATCATTTCCCATGAGAAAATAACATGTTTTAGAATCAGATACACCTCAAAGAAAAATCTGGTCTTCCTTTCTCACTGCATGAAGTCTCTTAATTTCTATTTCCTTACCTTTGAAGTGGGAATAGTAAAAACTCCCTTGTTAAGAGTGTTTTGAAGTTTATGGATATCTGTCACATGTGACCCAACTCTATCCCTGGTTCATGGCACTCCAACCACACATGCCTTTTTTCATTTTTCCAACTGGCCCAGCTTATTTGTGCTCAGGACCTTTGTGTGTTTTAGTGACATGGAATGCTCTTCCTTCTCATCTTCCTATGGCTGCCTCCTTTTATAATCCTGTTCTCAGTTTACATGGTGTTTCCTTAGTAATACTTTTCCTGACTGCTCAGTCTAAAGTAGCTTCTAAGTCACTCTTTGTTATGGCCTGTATACCATTTACCGCCATCTGATATTCTTTTACTTATTTAGTTGTTTATCGTCTGTTACCCAACCTACCCAAGCTTGATCAGCTTACACTTAGAAGAACATGTAGCACAAAATAATCAATGAATTTTTGTGAAAAGAAAGAATGAATAATGACCAATTTTCTTTTGTTATTGATACAGTCTTAATATTGTTTGGTTCCTACAGGATGCCTTAAAATTCAAGGAATAGGAAGTTATTCCTTATTCTTTCCCTGTCTGCATTAGTCTTACTTTCTTTAACAATTGTTTTGATCAAAGTTTTTTTCTAGAGTAGCATATAGAAAGTTGAACTTTTTCTTTAGAGAGACTTTGAATGATGTATTTTGAGGCAAGCAGCGTAAGAGACGATCTTTCTAGACCTCGGTGAATAAGAACCAGAGATGCCTCCTGCTGTCATGTAAATCATAGAGCAGAACGAGGCAGACAGACAAAGAGGTGGATAGAAAATAAAACAAGGAGCAAAAATTTTGTCACTCATTCAGTGTAGTAGCTAAGGGATAGGGAGACGCTGAAGAGGCCTTGAGTTCTCTAATTTGAGCCCCTGGATGGATGGTGATACTCTGTTAGCAAGATATGAGTGTAGGAGCGGGAAGAGTGATTCAAGAGCTGGAGAAGTGGGAAGACACAGGCAAGAGGTATATGTTAGGTATATTCTGTTTGGTGCTCAGGCTCTGGATGAGACTGTTAGATCTAGAGTTCCTTACTTTTCAGATGGTAGTTGAAATCAAGGGAGTAGTTGAGGTCACTAGCTAGTGTGTGTGTGGTAACAGAAGTGGGATAAGGACCGAACCTGCAGTTACAGGTAACACTGAAGAGCAGAAAGAGAAGAGGAAGCTGTCAAAGGGGTGGCCAAGGTGTCAGGAGAAACAAGAGAGCATCATCACAGAAGCCAAAAGAAGAGGGTGAGGGTGTGGTTGATGATGGCAAATGCAAAAAGAGGGCAGGTCCTAAGACTGGAAACGAGTCCACTGATTTGGCAATTTGTGATCACTGGTGACCTTTGGCAGTCACAGTTTCAGAGGTAATGGGAGGTGGTGGTGATGGTACAGAACTTAGCTGGCAGTGGCTGGATAAAGAAGTGAGAAAGAAGAGACAGACCTGGTTGTCTGTGCTCTTAAAGCTGGGGTAATCTAGTGCAGTAGGGTGGCCCTGCTAGGGAAAAGCTAGTTTTTGGAAAGCACATTGTGTATATTGGTGGCTGATATTAAGCATGGTCAACTCTCTTTCTCTCTCTTTTCAACTTTGGCAAGATGTGCATAGTTATTTTTTAGAAATCTAATGCAGGTCTTTAACATTTGTTCCTTTCAAAAAGCACCTTTTGGAAAGCTTAAGTCAAATTTTCTGAACTCATTCTGCAACCTGATTTCATCACTATTCACTTTATAGTCCTGCCTAGGACCGTACTCTTTGAGCTTCCCAGACCTCTTCCTTAGTAACCAGATATGGAGGTGCTCCTTTATGATAATGTTTGCGTGTGGAAAGCAAGAATTGAGTTCAGTATCATTCCAGGAATATAAAACAACTTTATTATCCAACATGTACACTCTAACTGGAAATCCACTGATAAGAGATTTTTCAAGAATTTTATTTTGAAATAGCAAATGACTACAAGTCAAAAGACATGTACTGTTCAGCACCCTTGACTGACTTCAAGATTGCAGATTCTCAAAACAAAAATTGTCATTATGATGTACTTATTCAATGGACAATGTATTTTAGAGAAACTTTGATAAAGGCTGCTGCTGCTGCTGCTGCTGCTGCTGCTAAGTCACTTCAGTCGTGTCCGACTCTGTGTGACCCCATAGACAAAAGCCCACCAGGCTCCCCCGTCCCTGGGATTCTCCAGGCAAGAACACTGGAGTGGGTTGCCATTTCCTTCTCCAATGTGTGAAAGTGAAAAGTGAAAGTGAAGTCGCTCAGTCCTGTCCGACCCTTAGTGACCCCATGGACTGCAGCCTACCAGGCTCCTCCATCCATGGGATTTTCTAGGCAAGAGTACTGGAGTGGTTTGCCATTGCTAGAAACAGACAACTTTGAAAATAAAGGCTTTTCCTTAGCTGAATTTTCCATTAATTGAGATTTTTACATTTTATTCTAGCATTGGAGTTTTGTTTTGAACTTTTCAAAGTACCAGAAATTGTGATCCGTGTGCAGTAGATGGACTACTTTCTATTTTCATTTTACTTGTGAGACGACTGCTGTGTCGGGAGGTAAGTGACATGCCCAAGGAATATATGTCAGATCTTCTGATTTTCCATCAAAAATTTTCCCATGGCTTTCCCAGCCCTCTTGTCACATATCTTTGTTCACAATTTTTTTGTGTTATGTTCAAGGTGAAAACTATAGGGAGGAGCAGACAGAAACAGTTTTGTATCTAGCTCAGCTAATTGTGTGAAGTTGGTGGTCATGAAGCTGTGGGACTTGGAGAGCTGGTTACAGCGAAGCAGAATGTGGGCAGAAGATGTTTCCTCTAGGTAGCTCGGGCAAAGATCGTGCATCACCCTTGCCTCTTCAGCTTATTTTTTAGCAGACACAGGGACCGTGCAGCCATCAGCTCAGTTTCTGTACATGACAAATCCTGAATCCTGGGGGGAGGCACGTACTTACGGAAACTTCCCCCAACCCTCAGTTCATCCTTGTCATGCTGCCAGCAAATGTTTACTGGAGCAGCAGCTGGAGTCTGCTTGGGAACTTGCAACCTGTGTACATCAGATGAGTGACCAAGATGCTTGGGTGTGTGCTGACTCATTTAAGAACATCTGATTTAGAGAGCTGCAGGGGTGTGGGTGTTAGAGTACACTGTGGTTGATTTTCCAGCATGCTGCCAAAAAAGCAATAAATGGAAGTGGCAAGTGATGAAGTCAAAACACAATTAAGGTACTGTTCAGAATCTAACGTTATTTCTTAAGTCTGTCTTTCAAGATACCCCAGTCATTAGCATCTGAATTCAGCAATATTTTAGAGATGCTGAAATAGGGATAGTAATATTTGTTGAGCACTTACTGTATGCCAGGTGTTTTTCTAAGTGTTTACATTAAATAAGTCATTCCTTACAACCACCCTGTGAGGCAGGTGCTATTACCATGTCCATTTTCCAATCAGGGCAGAAGTAACTATGCTGAGGATACTAGGGCATCCGTGGTAGAGCATGACATTCAAACTGAGGTCTGAATCAAGTCTACACCAATAACCATGAGAGGCTATTAATACCAAGGAGTCAGTGCCATTTAAATAGAAGTAAATGGTTAGGGCTTAAAGTTCAACAAATGCTGTTTCTATACCTCTTCCTGATTTTTTTGTACGGACAAAATAGAAGATGAAAGTTTGTCCATTTTATTCTGAAATGTGCACTAAATGTGATTACATGGAGAGTATGAAGAAGAGACTACAGTCTTTTACGTATGACGGATAAATGAGTGCCTTTCACTCTTTCAGGTGGTTGATCCCTGCTCAAGGACATTCTGAAGGCCACCTTTTGCCCTGGGAGGGAGAAGCAGGTCTGTGTGAGCTGCTGTGGCTAGTCTGAGCTTTGATCCTGGTGAGACCCAGGGACTTTAAAACAGAATCTGTCAGAGAGCCCTGGGGCTATGGAGAGAATAGTTAGGAATGAGAGACAGTTGAGGGTAAGTCATTTACTCCAGTGGCTTAATTTAGTATTTCAGACATGACTTTTATTTTTTTTAAATTTTTTATTTATTTTTTTATTGGAGGCTAATTATTTTACAATATTATATTGGTTGGTTTTGCCATACATTGACATGAATCCTCCCCGGGTGTACATGAGTTCCCCTTCCTGAACCCCCCCTCCACCTCCCTCTTTCCCTTATCCTCCCTCTGGGTAATCCCCATGCACCAGCCCCGAGCATCCTGTATCATGCGTCGAACCTGGACTGGTGATTCGTTTCACATATGATAATATACATGTTTCAATGCCTTTCTCCCAAATCATCCCACCCTCGTCCTCTCCCACAGAGTCCAAAAGACTGTTCAATACAACTGTGTCTCTTTTACTGTCTCATATACAAGGTTATCATTACCATCTTTCTAAATTCCATATATATGTGTTAGTATACTGTATTGGTGTTTTTCTTTCTGTCTTACTTCACTCTGTATAATAGGTTCCAGTTTCATCCACCTCATTAGAACTGATTCAAATGCATTCTTTTTAATGGCTGAGTAATCTTCTGTAAAGTATTTGTTGACATTGTCTCAGAGTTACTGGAATCTGTTTTCAGTGGTCCTGTTCTCATGCAGTCTGAAGGGCGGGGCTGTTAGGAGCAGAGGACTTGAGCCCACAGGTCTGAGGCCTCATCAGTATGACCCCAAAATAGAGAGATCCTTTAAATTTTGAATCAGAGTTTAACTGCCTGAATAATGAAAGTTTGAATTACCTCCCTTCTTTGGCTCAAGTGCTAGACAATCAGTGCCCCCTGCCTAAACGTTCTCTACTACATTGAGGGGAGTCTCAAGACCCCCACCCCCAGTCAAGTCCTCTGACCTCCCCTGTGCAGTCACAGACTCTCCGGCGCTGGGCTGCTCTGGTCACACCTGTCACCTGTTGGGGACCATCCTCTCACTCTCCTCTTGATCCCTGCTTTCCTGTTTGCTAGCCTGTCTGAACTGTGAGGTATGCCCTTCCATAAATCCTTATAACACAACTGATATGAGACACATAAGTAGCACAATTTAAATCACCTCTTTTAGCTGTGGCTTTTCTTAGAGCTCTCAAAATTGTTCAGTTTCCAGTTGGCCTCCACCTACCAGAGACCAGCTTCTCTCCTTCACTCTACCCACAGGAAGGCCCCAAGTACTGGAAACACTGCAGGTTTCCCCCTGGTCCCTGGAGATAGGAAACAGACTTCCCCACATTCTGTCTAAAGCCACCATCCAGGTCTCACTCTCTGAAATGGAATTAATATCTGTCTACAGTATGACTGGGAATATCCATTAGCTTAAGGAAGTCCTGTCTTGATTTGTCAGGGTATCAGGGCCTTCCCAGATCCCCCATATCATCAGAACACCTGAATCAGACATTAATGCTTCCTAACCTCTGGACTCCTGCTAAATAAAGTTGTCAGTGGGACCCTGCCAGTGGGTCAAATGGCACCATACACCGTCAGTGTCTTTTCCTTGTTGTTCTCAACAAGAAGGAAGCTTCAAGCCTACGCTTCCTCACGTAGGTCTCTTTCTCTCAACATCCCAGCTCCTATAAAGAACTCAAACATCAACACAGCCTACCTTGTAAGGAGGCCTGAGGAGTTGTTGTTCTGTTTGTGCGGTAACTGTTTGTGACCCCATGGACCGCAGCACGTAGGCTTCCCTATCCTTCCTTATCTCCCAGAGTTTTCTCAGACTCATGTCCACTGAATTGGTGATGCCCTCCAACCATCTCATTCTCTGTCACCCCCTTCTCCTCCTGCCCTCAATCTTTCCCAGCCTCAGGGTCTTTTCCAATGAGTCAGCTTTTGCATCAGGTAGCCAAAGTATTGGAGCTTCAGCATCAGTCCTTCCAAGGAATATTAAGGACTGTTTTCCTTTAGGATTGACTGGTTGGATCTCCTTACTGTCCAAAGGATTCTCAAAAGTCTTCTCCAGCACCACAGTTCGAGAGCATCAGCTCTTCGGCATTTAGCCTTCTTCATGGTCCAGCTCTCACGTCCATACATGACTACTGGAAAAACCATAGCTTTGACTGTACGGACCTTTGTCAGCAAAGTGATGTCTCTGCTTTTTAATATGTTGTCTAGGTTGGTCATAGATTTTTTTTCAAGGAGCAAGGGTCTTTTAATTACATGGCTACAGTCACCATCTGCAGTGATAGAGCAGACAAAATGCTCTCTGGGGAAGGAAACATTTCATTCTGAAATATAATTCACAAGGATAAAAATTTGTCAAAGGACACTCCCAGTTGACATTACTATGTGGTCCACAGTGTCTTATTCTAAACAATGGCCAGTGCACAGAGGTAGTAAATACAGAGTAAACAAAGCTCACATGGATCTTAGAGGCATTTCACTGCACTCTAGTCTTCCCAAGAAAGGTGGTGCGTGCTGCCATTTTAGTCATGTCCAACTGTTTGTGACCCAGTGGACTGTAGCCCATCAGGCTCCTCTGTCCCTCAGATTCTCCAGTTACGGATGCTGAAGTGGGTTGCCATGTGCTTCTCCACGGGATCTTCCTGATTAGGGAAGGTGGTTTCACTCCCAGTTTGCATTACCATAGAGTCCCTTTCCAATTTTTTTTTTCCTTTTCCCAGAATGAGAGGACTCTCTTCCACAAAGATAAGTTCAGATTACCAGTCTAGAAAACAGAGTAGCTTGCTAATTTTAGAATGATTCTTCTTCCATTTATTTCGGACATCAGCATTTACCAACATTTTAATTATCTTAAAGTAGTTGAAGTAGGAAGAACACTAGATGTGAAATTGTGAAACCTGCATCTGAATCCTGGTTTGTGTTTTATTAGACTTGTGTTGCAGGCCAAGTTATAATCTCCCTGAGGTTCAGCTCGTCATCTTAAAATGGGAACAGTTATATCATGAGAAGCAAATGATAATAAGTATGTAATGTTATTTGGGAAGAATAAAGAGCTGCTGCTGCTAAGTTGCTTCAGTCGTGTCCAACTCTGTGTGACCCCATAGACAGAAGCCCACCAGGCTCGCCTGTCCCTGAGATTCTCCAGGCAAGAACACTGGACTGGGTTGCCATTTCCTTCTCCAATGCATGAAAGTGAAAAGTGAAAGTGAAGTCGCTCAGTAGTGTCCGACTCTTAGCAATCCCATGGACTGAAGCCTACCAGGCTTCTCCGTCCATGGGATTTTCCAGGCAAGAGTACTAGAATGGGTTGCCATTGCCTTCTCCAGAATAAAGAGCTATAAAGATGCAAACTAGGGTTTTGTATTATTACTGTTATTATTTTTACCCAAGGTTTTACCCATTTCAGGGCTTCCAGCTGCATCATATTTTGAGACAGATTGCTCCAGGAAGAATGTAATGATAGTTTCTATCCTTTTTCTAGCCTTGTGTAGTATTCATCCCAAGGATATTAGCAAAAGGTAGTTGATACTCCTTTTCCTCAAATAGATGCCATTTGTTGAGCAGTGACTATGGATCAGATACTAATTTTAGGTGTGCTGGGAAAAATTTGAAGATAATATAAACCGTTCCTGACCTCATAGGATTATAGTCTGGCTGGGAAGATGTACTTTATCATATAATTACATAATTAAAGAAATACAATCAAGGCAAGTGCTCTGAAAGAAAAACCTGAGACCAGTGTTCCCAGCTTGTGAGGCTAACCAGGCATCTGTTGCTGTCACTCTCATTTTGGGTCTTGCCCATGCCTTTTGCAAGCCCTTGGAAGATACCCTCAATCTTTTTGTGTCAGATACTCTCAGGAACTTCCCCCATTGCTGGCCAGCCCTATTGAGTGTGGTGCCTGTCTCCATTTAAAATGGCTTCTGGGTTCTTTGGGACTTGGGCAATCATGTGTTTCCCATTCTACCCTAAACAAGCTTGATCCTGGATCTTCCAACAGCAGCTCTGGGTTCTTAATTGATTTTAAGGAACTGGCTCAAAGCCCTCTTCAGTTGCACTGGGCATGCCTGCCAGCATAACCCTCTGTAGTGTCTTGGGATAGGGATCAGTCTCTTGACCTCCTTATTTCAGAGTGAGCTGTTTGTTCTCTGAATTCAATAGTAGAGAGCCAAGGGCTCACCCCTCAAACTCTTAATATGACTCAGGGCTATATGTTCTATGTGTAATGCATTCATACCCATGAAGGATAGTGTGGTTTATTGGGAAGAGCACCGGACTGGTAATCAGCAGATCTCACCTTGTCATCAAGTAGCTTTTTCACCTGGAGCAAAACTTCACTTCTGTGGTTCTCTGGCGTGACACCTACAAAATGAGGATATGGTAGTCATTGTTTAATCAATGTTTATTAAATTTTATGAAGGAACTGGGCTAGACATTTATATATACACACATATTTTTGCAATTGAAGTTATTTGTACCTTAGATTTTTATATTCTTAGAATATGTGTTATATAATGACTAGAAGAACAAGATAGCATATGTGCCTTGTGGTGCATATTATGGATTGAATGGTTGTGTGCCTCAGACTTATATATTGAATCCCTTACCCTTCATGTGATAGTATTTGGGGATAGTGTTTTTTAGGCTTTGACACTGATGCTTTTTTTCATTATTCTGCTTTCCACTTTTCCATATCATGATGGGGATTATAAAGACCATTTGTAAACAAAATTTCATACCTCATTTAAAAATATCAGAGAAGAGAAAGTGTACTCTTTGATCTCTTGTGTTCTTTTCTTTTTCTTTGGCCCAGCAAGTTTCATTCTCAAGGGAGAAGCAAAGGAGAAGCGAGAAAAGTAAAGATGAAGACTGAAAAAGTTGTGCATCCAACTAGATGAGCTTCTCAAATTAGGCCAGAGATAAAATTATGTGTTTTGAGTTTGTTGTTGTATAAAACAAAGTTTTCTGGTTGTCCACTGAATATTTTTGGGGGAAGGCTGTTAAAATAATGTATGCTATCATTTTTGTGGTTTTTTTTCTTTTAGTAATTGGCAGTTAGGTTATTCAGAGAGAACAATGAATGAAATGACAAATGTATACATGCCAATCATATTTAGTGTTTTATCTACTTTCCTTCTCCGTACTTTTCATTTTCTTTAGTTATGATTTGAGTTTATATATACTTTTTGTAAGTCTTGAATTGTGGTATAAATATCAGCCTCTTATTAACAAAGACTAGTTTTTCTCAGTTTTACTTTGAGATGTCTGTAGCCTGGATTTTTTATCTATCTAGGAAGAAGATGAAATTTTAAGAGAAGAGTTCATTTTTGGATGTGTGAGTTAGTTAAGTGGCTAGTGATAGAAGCCAGGCTGTTTCAGGTAATCATGGATTCTGAGACTATCCTTGATACTTTTATGGACATGAATTATCTCCCCAAGAACTGAATATTTAACTGCCAACATAATTCTGATCTCATATTGGGCGATTAAGTACATCTAAAATCTACTGCTTATTTTTTTGATCTGCCGTGGAGTTTGGACTCTCATTGGAGTTGGTATTCAGTCATTTAATAGATATTTATATGCTGCTGCTGCTGCTGCTAAGTCACTTCAGTTATATGCTAGGTACATAAATATTATATGCCAGGTCCTATGCCAGGTATCTGTTATGAATCAGAAAAATTCTTTTGTCCTCACAGCCTGTGTTCTGGTGAGGGAGCCAGATAATAGACAAGTGTGTGAATGTGTACTATATAATGGGAAGCAGTGATAAGAGCTGGCAAGAAAATCAGGCAAGATCAGTTATTAGAGAAGAGGCAAAGTCTGTCTGAGGAGATGATCTTTGAGTGAAGCTGAATGAACTAGGAGGGAATCATTTGAGCATTTGAGAGAGGAGTGTTCCAAATGAGAATAGCAAATGCTAAGCCTCTGAGTAAGGGTGAGTCAAGGATGAGAACCAACTAGGAGGCCAGTGAATCTACAGGCAGTGAGGGGAACATGGACAGAAACTGGATTCTAGAAGTAGCTGGAGGCCAGATCCCATCCTTAAAGAAAAGAATCAGATTAGAAAAATAAAAATAAGAAACATTTATGGACTACAGCACAGTCCAGGAAAAAATTAGGTGTCAGCAACAAGAATGCTACTGGATATTAAAAAAGGGAAGTATCTCTGTGACCTAGGCATGTGAGGAAGTCTTCATGGGAGAAGATGGCCTTGAGCTGTTCTCATTCATACATTTACTCAGCTTGTATTTGTTGAGTGACAAGTAGGTGCTGGACTCTGTGGTAGGTGGCAGAAATGTAGTGATATCAAAACAGACCAAGTCCTGTGTCCATGAACTTACTACCTAGTTGGGGAGAGAGAGGTAAAGCACAGAATTACACAAGTGAATATATAATTACAAACTGCAGAACGCTCTGTAAGCACAGAAGCAGTCTTAGATTTAGACAGTCTAAGAATTTAAATCACATACTTAGCCTGTGTGCGTGTGGCGGAGGGAAGGGGTAGGTCATCAGAGAAGGTGAACTCAGAAAGTGATGAGATAATTGGGAGTTGGCCAGGTGAGAGTGTGTGCGAAACATCTGGATAGAGGAGTAGGCTGTGAAATAGGCGGGGTCTATTTAGGCACCTGGAACGAAGCCAGTGTGGCACGGATGGAGCACAGTGAGCATGGATTGAGGAGATACAGGAATAGATCAGAAGAGGAAGCGGGGGATGGTTGAGAGGGCATTGCCGGAATCTAGGTAGGGTGATCCTGGCTTAGACCAGAGTGGTGACACTGAAGGCCAATTGGAAGGGGAGGTATATTTGTCAAATATTTTCATCAGGCAGATCTCAGGTGACATGCAGAATTTTCTTGTGTCTCAGTTCAGTTCAGTCCCTCAGTCGTGTCCGACTCTTTGCTACCACATGGACTGCAGCACACCAGGCCTCCCTGTCCATCACCAACTCCTGGAGTTTACTCAAACTCATGTCCATTGAGTTGGCGATGCCATCCAACCACCTCATCCTCTGTCGTCCCCTTTCCTCCTGCCTTCAATCTTTCCCAGCATTAGGGTCTTTTCAAATGAGTCAGCTCTTCGCATCTGGTGCCCAAAGTTTTGGAGTTTTGGCTTCAACATCAGTCCTTCCAATGAATATTCAGGACTGATTTCCTTTAGGATGGACTGGTAGGATCTCCTTGCAGTCCAAGGGACTCTCAAGAGTCTTCTCCAACACCACAGTTCAAAAGCATCAATTCTTTGGCCATCAGCTTTCTTTATAGTCAAAATCTCACATCCATACATGACTACTGGAAAAAATGAAGAACTGTACAAAAAAGATCTTCATGACCAAGATAATCACAATGGTGTGATCACTCACCTAGAGCCAGACATCTTGGCATGTAAAGTCAAGTGGGCCTTAGAAAGCATCACTACGAACAAAGCTAGTGGAGGTGATGGAATTCCAATTGAGCTATTTCAAATCCTGAAAGATGATGCTGTGAAAGTGCTGCACTCAATATGCCAGCAACTTTGGAAAACCCAGCAGTGGTCAAAGGACTGGAAAAGGTCAGTATTCATTCCAATCCAAAAAGGCAATGCCAAAGAATCCTCAAACTACCGCACAATCGCACTCATCTTACACGCTAGTAAAGTCATGCTCAAAATTCTCCAAGCCAGGCTTTAGCAATATGTGAACCGTGAACTTCCAATGTTCAAGCAGGTTTTAGAAAAGGCAGAGGCACCAGAGATCAAAGTGCCAACATCCGCTGGATCATGGAGAAAGCAAGAGAGTTCGAGAAAAACATCTATTTCTGCTTCATTGACTATGCCAAAGCCTTTGAATGTGTGGATCACAATAAGCTGTGGAACATTCTGAAAGAGATGGGAATACCATACCACCTGACCTGCCTCCTGAGAAACCTGCATGCAGGTCAGGGAGAACAGTTAGAACTGGACATGGAACAACAGACTGGTTCCAAATAGGAAAAGGAGTACGTCAAGGTTGTATATTGTCACCCTACTTATTTAACTTATATGCGGAGTACATCATGAGGAATGCTGGGCTGGATGAAGCACAAGCTGGAATCAAGATTGCCAGCAGATATATCAATAACCTCAGATATGCAGATGACACCACCCTTATGGCAGAAAGTGAAGAGGAACTCAAAAGCCTCTTGATGAAAGTGAAAGAGGAGAGTGAAAAGGTTGGCTTGAAGCTCAACATTCAGAAAACTAAGATCATGGCATCTGGTCCCATCACTTCATGGGGAATAGATGAGGTAACAGTGGAAACAGTGTCAGACTTTATTTTTGGGGGCTCCAAATCACTGGGGATGCTGATTGCAGCCATGAAATTAAAAGATGGTTACTCCTTGGAAGGAAAGTTCTGACCAACCTAGATAGCATATTAAAAAGCAGAAACATTACTTTGCCAACCAAGGTCTGTCTAGGCAAGGCTATGGTTTTTCCAGTGGTCATGTATGGATGTGAGAGTTGGACTGTGAAGAAAGCTGATTGCTGAAGAATTGATGCTTTTGAACTGTGGTGTTGGAGAAGACTCTTGAGAGTCCCTTGGACTGCAAGAAGATCCAACCAGTCCATTCTAAATGAGATCAGTCTTGGGTTTTCATTGGAAGGACTGATGCTAAAGCTGAAGCTCCAATAATTTAGCCACCTCATGCGAAGAGTTGACTCCCTGGAAAAGACTCTGATGCTGGGAGGGATTAGGGGCAGGAGGAGAAGGGGACGACAGAGAATGAGATGGCTGGATGGCATCACCAACTCGGTGGACATGAGTTTGAATGAACTCTGGGAGTTGGTGATGGACAGGGAGGCCTGGAGTGCTGTGATTCATGGGGTCGCAAAGAGTCAGACACGATTGAGCAACTGAACTGAACTGAACTGACTAGATGGACCTTTGTTGGCAAAGTAATGTCTCTGCTTTTTAATATGCTGTCTAGATTGGACATAACTTTCCTGCCAAGGAGTAAGCATCTTTTAATTTCATGGCTGCAGTCACCATCTACAGTGATTTTGGAGCCCTACAAATTAAAGTCAGCCACTATTTCCACTGTTTCCCCATCTATTTGCTATGAAGTGATAGAACTGGATGCCATGATCTTAGTTTTCTGAATGTTGAGCTTTAAGTCAACTTTTTCACTCTTCTCTTTCACTTTCATTAAAAGGCTCTTTAGATATTTGCTTTCTGCCATAAGGGAGGTGTCATCTGCATATCTAGGTTATTGATATTTCTCCCAGCAATCTTGATTCCAGCTTGTGCTTCATCCAGCCCAGCGTTTCTCATGATGTACTCTGCATATAAGTTAAATAAGCAGGGTGACAATATACAGCCTTGACGTACTCCTTTCCCAATTTGAAACCAGTCTGTTGTTCCATGTCCAGTTCTGACTGTTGCTTCCTGACCTGCAAACAGATCTTAGGAGGCAGGTCAGGTGGTGTGGTATTCCAACCTCTTTCAGAATTTTCCACAGTTTGTGGTGATATACACAGCCAAAGACTTTGGCATAGTCAATAAAGCAGAAGTAAATGTTTTTCTGGAACTCTCTTATTCCATGATCCAACAGATGTTGGCACTTTGATCTCTGGTTCCTCTGCCTTTTCTAAAACCAGCTTGAACATCTGGAAGTTCACGGTTCATGTACTGCTGAAGCCTGGCTTGAATTTTGAGCATTACTTTACTAGCTTGTGAGATGAGTGTAATTGTGTGGTAGTTTGAGGATTCTTTGGCATTACCTTTCTTTGGGATTGGAATGAAAACTGACCTTTTCCAGTCCTGTGGCCACTGCTGAGTTTTCCAAATTTGCTGGCATATTGAGTGCAGCACTTTCACAGCATCATCTTTTAGGATTTGGAATAGTTCAACTGGAATTCCGTCATATCCACTGACTTAGTTCATAGTGATGCTTTCTAAGGCCCACTTGACTTCACATGCCAAGATGTCTGGGTCTAGGTGAGTGATCACACCTTCATGATTATCTGGGTCATGAAGATCTTTTTGGTATAGTTCTTCTGTGTATTCTTGCCACCTCTTCTTAATATCTTCTGCTTTGTTAGGTCCATAACATTTCTGTCCTTTATTGAGCCCATCTTTGCATGAAATGTTCCCTTGGTATCTCTAACTTTCTTGAAGAGATCGCTATCTTTCCCATTCTATTGTTTTCCTCTATTTCTTTGCACTGATCACTGAGGAAGGCTTTCTTATCTCTCCTTGCTGTTCTTTGGAACTCTGTATTCAAATTGGTATATCTTTCCTTTTCTCATTTTCTTTTCACTTCTCTTATTTTCACAGCTATTTCTAAGGCCTCCTCAGACAGCCATTTTCCTTTTTTTATGTATTTATTTATTTATTTTAATTTTTTATTTAATAAATGGTAGAAAGCACAATGCCAAAAACATTAACAGTTAAAATTTCACCAAATGAAAAAAATACTATAGAATTCTCCTTTTTTGCGTGTCTTTTTCTTGGGGATGGTCTTGATCCCTGTCTCCTCTACAACGTCAAGAACCTCCATCCATAGTTTATCAGGCACTCTAAGAGATCTAGTCCCTTAAATCTATTTCTCACTTCCACTGTATAATTGTAAGGGATTTGATTTAGGTCATACCTGAATGGTCTAATGTTTTTCCTACTTTCTTCAATTTAAGTCTGAATTTGGCAATAAGGAGTTCATGATCTGAGCCACAGTCAGCTCCTGGTCTTGTTTTTGCTAACTGTATAGAACTTCACCACCTTTGTCTGCAAAGAATATAATCAGATTTCGGTACTGACCACCTGGTGATGTCTATGTGTAGAGTCTTCTCTTGTGTTGTTGGAAGAGGGTGTTTGCTATGACCAGTGCGTTCTCTTGCAAAACTCTATTAGCCTTTGCCCTGCTTCATTCCGTGCTCCAAGGCCAAATTTGCATTTACTCCAGGTGTTTCTTACTTCCTACTTTTGCATTCCAGTCCCCTATAATGAAAAGGACATCTTTTTTGGGTGTTAGTTCTAGAAGGTCTTGTAGGTCTTCATAGAACTGTTCAACTTCAGCTTCCTCAGCATTACTGGTCAGGGCATAGACTTGGATTACTGTGATGTTGAACGGTTTGCCTTGGAAACGAACAGAGATCATTCTGTCGTTTTTGAGATTGCATCCAAGTACTGCATTTTAGACTCTTTTGTTAACTATGATAGCTACTCCTTTTCTTCTAAGGGATTCTTGCCCACAGTAGGAGATATAATGGTCATCTGAGTTAAATTCACCCATTCTAGTCCATTTTAGTTCACTGATTCCTAGAATGTCAATGTTTACTCTTGCCGTCTCCTGTTTGATCACTTCCAATTTGTCTGAATTCTTGAAACTAACAGTCCAGGTTTCTATGCAATGTTGCTCTTTATAGCATCAGACCTTTCTTCCATCACCAGTCACATCCACAAGTGGGTGTTGTTTTTGCTTTGGCTCCGTCTCTTCATTCTTTCTGTAATTATTTCTCCACTAATCTCCAGCATATTGGGTACCTAAAGACCTGGGGAGTTCATCTTTCAATATCCTATCTTTATGCCTTTTCATACTGTTCATGGGTTCTTAAGGCAAGAATACTAGAGTGGTTTGCCATTCCCTTCTCCAGTAGACCACATTTTGTCATAACTCTGCACCATGACCCGTCTGTTCTAGGTGGCCCTACATGGTATGGCTTATAGTTTCATTGAGTTAGACACGGCTGTGGTCCATGTGATTAGATTGGTTAGTTTTCTGTGATTGTGGTTTTCAGTCTGTCTGCCCTCTGATGGAGAAGGATAAGAGGTTTATGGAAGCTTCCTGATGGGAGAGACTGCCTGAGGGCATTGTTTAGGCTGTGAAAAAATTAGAAATGCAGAGAAAACATAAGCTCCAAATGTATAGATTCTAATATTCTGACAGTAAAATGTACTTCAGCCAGAACACCAGGTATTGTCAGTGTGGATCTTGTATGTTAATAATTATCTTTGATTCCTGGAAAATCTCTGGAAGTCTAATTTATGCAAATTGTGAGGTAATGATGTACTTATTTGTATAGCAAATAGAATACTTACTGTATGCTAGCAACAGTTGTAAAGGCTGGGTCCCAAAGGGCTGGTATTCTGGTAAAATTTACATTGCTGTGTATTCTTCTAAGAACTATATATTTTAACCAAAAGAAAATAAATGAGTGATATTTTTCTTAAGTACATCAGTTTGATGTAGGAAAGTGTGAAATAATTTCTGAATTTTTGTGAGAAGGCTTCCAAACTTCTGTTTAAAACATTTTAAAAAGTAAAAGTAAATAACTTACTGGGAGAGTATTTGCCTTTAATTAACCATGAAATAATGCTATTCCTATATTGAGATTATGTAGAAATCATTAAATAAACAGACTCTCCCAACAGAAGAGGTATGCTAAAGCCATAAAATATTGTCAAAACAAATAATATAGTCTCCAAATAGTTACAATATAAATTTTAAAAGGTTGACTTCAGTAATAATAAAAGAAACAAAAGTTAAATCAACCATATGCATTCGTTCCTTTAACCCTAGCAAAGAATTTACCTTTTTTGAATCATATTAAGTGTTGGGTAGAAGTGGCTGCACTAGAGTGATCTGGCACAACTTTTCTGGAAAGCAGTTTGAAAATATGCATGATGGTCTTAAAACGTTAAATCTTTTTCTTAATTCTGTTTTAAACACATAGCCAAATAATAATCAGTAATACAGGTAAAGATGGGCAAATTGGCAAAAGTTCAAGATGGGGCACAGGTATTAAGCCTAGGAGGCTGAAAAATTAACTTTGTGACCCAAAATGTAATTAGTTTTTTGATGCTTCTGGAGATCTTATTTTGATCAACTGTGAATGGATTGAGTGGCCTCAGCAAAGAGCTACACCATCGTTGGAGATGGAATCTCCTTCTGTTTCCTGGTTGAGAGATTTTATGCTGGTTTAGCCCCGAAACAGAACTGCAGAGTTTAGAGCTTTCTTACTTTCCTGCCTTCAGAGCTGCACCAAGATTCCTCTAGTCATGGATTAGGTCAGAGTTTACATGTACCTACTAGAAGCTCTCTGCTGCCATCTCCAGTCCTCTCTTTTCTATCAGTCCTACCTTCCACCTCCATTTTAGATTTTAGAACACACACACAAACAGGAGTGGGAGAGGCAGACAAGAAGTAAAACATCAGTAGATTTAGAATCAGTAATAATAATTGGTATTATTATTATATAGTGTGTATATAGGCTTATATAGTGTGTATGCTTATATAGTTTTTTATGTATATTAACTAATCTAATCCTTACAATAACAATGAAATAATATCATGAGGTAGATACTGTGATGTTCCTCATCTTACAGATGAGGGAACTGATGTGAGGTGATTTAACCAAGGTCATAGAACTAGTGTGGGGCAGAGCTAGGATTTTTGTGCAAGTAATCTGCATTCAGAATCCTGCTTTTAAGATCACTCTATGATCCTGCCTCTTTAATCAAATGACTGGAGTGCATGTCCTGACTCTTACTTACCAACTAGTGATTGGGAAAGACCAAACATCTCAGAGCCTGAGTTTGATACTGTGAAATGAGTATATAATGATACCAATGGCACCAAAGTGTCATGATGAGGTGAGGTTAAGTTATGCCAAATACTTTATGGCATTATTGGGCTTTCCTGGTGACTTAGCTGGTAAAGAATCCACCTGCAATGCGGGAGACCTGGGTTCAATCCCTGGGTTGGGAAGATCCCCTGGAGAAGGGAATGGCTACCCTCACCAGTATTCTGGCCTGAAGAATTCCATGGAATTCTATAGTCGATGGGTCGCAAAGAGTCGGACACAACTGAGCGACTTTCACTTTATGGCATTATTATCACTTATAAGTATATTAGAATTCCTTTTAAGTTTGTACATTGGCTTTGCAATAATATGTAACTTCTATTTTAAAATGAATAGCAAAGACAAAACTGTGCCCTCTTGAAGCATTTTTGAGACCTTTTTTATGTTATCGCATTTGATGGCTATGCAGCTCATCAGAAAGTTCTGATCACTGCTTCTTCAATAAGTTGTCCAGACATCTGTATCATTTGGACACTTGAATGACTCTATACCAGGGCTCTGCCAGTTGTGGGGTCTACAGAGTGAGTGTGACAAAGACTGTTGGCAAGTCCCTTTTGCTGTGGTGAAGCAGCAGCTTAGACTGGGGACAAAGGAACCCACCATCATGCTCCAGTACAGAACACCGTGGGTCCCTGGGTGTGGAACTTCCAAGTCGACTTGCCTGTGTCTTTGATCCCATAACCTGGTGTCTAAGGAGTGGCTGTGGTACAGAACTTTATGCCAACCACAAGAATGCAACTGGAAGCACATCTTGATCTACTTTCTCATTTATGTGGTCATTGTGTATACATTTTGATCCTGCAGAGTGAGAGTTCTAAGAAAAAGAGAAAAATAGATTTCTCTTATAACTCCGGAGTAGAGGTGGAAATGGAAACACTTTTTTCTTGGGTAACTCTTATCTGTTCAGTATTTAACAAGTTTCTGTATTTATTCATGCAAAATATACACCTACTGTTCTTTTCAATTCCCCTTCTTTTAAAAGAGATATGAGCTGATTTTATTCTTAACTCTTTCTCTGATCTCCCACTTCTTGTGTTTTAGAGTTGTACAGATCTGGGTATATCTGGACCCAGCTACACATCTGATTCTACTGTTGGCTGTGAGATTTTGAGCCAGTTACTTATCTTTATGATCTTAGATTTTCTTATCTGTAAATTGAAAATAATAGTGTGTAGCTCTTGGGATAGGTAAGATGATTATGTGGGATAATGTGTGTAATGCATCTTGCAAGATGACTAGGTAAGTTATAGGGGTAGAGAGCATAGCATATACAAACATGTAGGCATGAAAAACAAGAGCCTAGAACAAAGGTAAGGAGAACAAATTGTAAGAAATAATCAAGTGGCATACAGATAAAAGAGAAACAGATTTTGTTGTTGAATAAATCAACAGGTTTAGAATACAAAATAAGATTTTTGTCATTTCCCCAAAACTACATAATCAGAACAGAAACTGGACTATTGGCCATACCTAAGTTCCTTAGCAGATCAAAGTCACAGGCTTTCTTTTATATGTATCTCAGACATCTGTCACCTCCAGGAATTTTGCCTTGATGTCATTATAGGAAGAGGACCTTTAAGAAAGTCGGGTAGGAGAGTAGAGACCTTCACTACTTATCAGGATGAGAAGGTAGATATGATAGCCAGTTTTGAAGGACTGTTTGAATTGAGTATTGATAGTAAGCTTTTGGAAGGGGTTGCAGTATTTATTTAGTAAAGATCTATTTTTGTTAGGGCTTCCCAGTGGTGCTAGTGGTAAAAAACCCACCGGCCAGTGCAGGAGACAGTAGAGACATGGATTTGTTCCCTGGGGAAGATCCCTTAGAGGTGGGTGGCAACCCACTCCAGTATTCTTGCCTGGAGAATCCCATAGCCATTGGAGTCTGGCGGGTACTGTCCATCGGGTTGCAAAAGTCGGACATGACTGGAGCAACTTAGCATGCAGCACATTTTTGTTAGGAACTAAATGTTAAGTGTTATTACATTATTTTGAAGGGGCAGTATTTCCCATCAGAGGGGAATAGACAGGTAGGTATTGCTCTAAGGAAGTATTACAAGCAAAGGAGACAATATCCATTATCTATCCAACATGTATTCATGGTGTACCTATCCTATTCTGTTCATCTATGATAACATAGGTGAATGAAATATGAATCTTAACATAGGAAAATGTTTAAGTTAAAAATTATTTTAACCAACCAGTCCCAAATTTGGTGACTTTAAACTATAGCAGCCATTTATCATTTCTTGTAGTTCTACCAGTGACCTGGTTATTCTTCTGCTGGTCTTGGTTTATCTCTCTTATGTGATTGCAGTGAAATGATATCTGTGGCTGGAGTCATGTGGAGCCTTATTTGGGATGTTGGTATGACTGGGCTCTTCTTTTTCATACATTCACAAGGCTTCTTCCTTTCCACATGGCCTATTTGGTGTCCTACTATTAGGTAACTGATATCTGTGTGCTGTGCTTAGTTGCTCAGTTATGTCCTATTCTTTGCAACCCACCAGGTTTCTCTGCTCTGGATTCTCAAGGCACGAATAGTGGAGTGGGTTGTCATGCCTTCCTCCAGGGAACTGATCACTCTACATGATGGCACAAATCATCATCCAAGAGAAAGAACATGGAATCTGCCAGTTCTCTTAGAAACAAAGTTCTGAATTGACACAGCATCATTTCCAGTGCATTCTCTTTGTTACTGTGAATCATAAACCAAGGTATGTTGGGAAATTAGCTCTCTAAACAAATAGAAAAATACCACTAATTTGTAGTGCTACGAATGTGACATCACTGAACACAAAATGGGAACAGATGTGTACAGTTCTCTCTCAAGAGCTGATATGAACTGGCTCAGCATACCCCTCGCCAACCAAGAATCATCATGGGAGAGGACTACCCGTCTAGACCACCAGAAGAGGTGGTTCACTGAAGGCCATCTTTGGAGACCATCACAGAAGCAAACAGTTGAATGTAAAAGACAGTTTCATAAATATCTCATTATGTTATTAGTATTCAGCAAGATGTGGTAAAATATCATATTAAATGCGGATGATCAGAGAGCTATAGGAGTATAGAGAAAAAGACTGATTCTGCCAAGGGATATCAATAAAGATTCACAGTAGAGACAGTGATTAAGCTGAGTCTTTAAGAGTTCAGCAGGGAGAAAATGGGAAGAAGATATCTAGTTAAGGGGGATAGTATGTACAAGTCCAGGAATTGTTACAGTAAGATGACTTGAAGAGTGTAAAATGTTTCCTTTCTCAACTGATTGTAGTGGATTAATCTTGGCTAGTTGAGATTTCTATCCATTGTTCACATAAATCAGACCATGTGGTTCAACTTTTGAAAAAGTATCTGGTCCTTATAAGTAGAAAGTCCCTAGAGGGCAGATATAGAATAAGAGGCTAAAAATGTCTCCAGTGATAAGATTATGAAAATTCTTGAATGCAGTTTAAGAATTCTAGAATTTATCTTATAGGTAATGAGACTTCATCAGATAATTTCAAGAAAAGAAGTAGCATGAATTTATATTTCCTGTAGTTGCTATAGGGCTTTGATGGCTCAGATGGTAAAGAATCTGCAGGAGACCCGAGTTTGATCCCTGGGTCAAGAAGATCCCCAGGAGAAGGAAATGGCAGCCTACTCCAGCATTCTTGCCTGGAGAATTCCATGGATAGAGGAGCCTGGTGCGCTGTAGTTCATGTGGTCACAAAGAGTTGGACATGACAGAGGGACTAATACTTTTTGCTGTAAAAGATTATCATATGCTTAATGGCTTAAGACAAAAAAACCTTGATTCTTACAGTTATGGAAGTCGGAAGTCCAAAATCAGCCTCACTGGGCTAAACCAAGGTGTCGGTAGGGCTGGATTTCTTCTGGGGACTCTAGGAAGGAACATTTCCTTGCCCTGTTCAGCTTCTAGAGGTTCCCTGCATTTCTTGGTTCATGACCATTTCTCCAATCAGTCTACACTCTTGCTTCTGTTATCACATCTCCTACTATACACTTTGACCCTCTTACCTCCCTCTTTAAAGGATCTTTGTGACTATGTTGGACTCTTGCAGATACTACAGAATAATTTCCCCATCTCAAGATTCTTAACCCAATCTCATCTTCAAAGTCCCTTTTCCTTGTAAAGTAACATAGTCAACAGGTTTCAGGAACTAGATTGTGGACCTCTTTGGGGGAGCCATTTTTCAGCCTACCACACATGATCAAATTTGTGTTTGAGGAATATCACTTTGGCAGTTAAATGCAGAATTGATTCGAGAGGCATGATACAGAAGGTTAGGAAAATAATTATAGGCTGTTGTAGCAGTCCAGGTTTAGCCTTGAAGTAAGATATGACAATAGGAGAGAAAGGGGCATATGAATTTCAAAGTTATCTAAGAACTGTGATTAACATAGTTTTCAAGATCAGGAAGAACTAAGGAGTAAAGCAGTGGAAAGAATCAAGGTTGACACCAATTTTTGTCTTCACTTAGGTGATTGTGACATAATTATAGAGGATGCATGAAATTTCAGCATAGGAGGACAGTTAGTTCCATTTGGGCCATGTTGTTACTCCAATACTTTGGCCACCTGATGCGAAGAACTGACTCATTTGAGAAGACCCTGATGCTGGGAAAGATTGAAGGCAGGAGGAGAAGGGGACGATGGAAGGTGAGATGGTTGGATGGCATCACTGACTCAATGGACATGGGTTTGGGTGGATTCTGGCAGTTGGTGATGGATAGGGAGGCATGGTGTGCTGTGATTCATGGGGTCACAAAGAGTCGGATACGACTGAGCAACTGAACTGAACTGTTTGAGTAGCTTCTGGAACATGACGGTTGTGAGGGCAGAGGCCATTGGAAATTCAGACCAGAAATGCCCTAAGAAAGAAGATCATTCTTAGAGAACACATGGAATAGGAAAAGAAATTCCAGAATAGAAACCAGCACCTCCAGTATATGAGAAGAATTGCCAGCCAAGGAGGAAAAGATAGCAAGAAAAAGAGGTGTCCCTGAAGGGAAGAGGTGAGAGGATATCAGGGAAGGAGCTGGCAATGATAATCAAATGTCTTACAGAGTAAAGTGAAATAAGGCCTGAAGTCTATTGGACTATGCAGGCAGGTAGAAGGTTTTTGTTGTATTTTATTTGGAGCAATTTTAGAGGGCCTGTGAATGCTGGGGCAAGATGAAGGGTAGAGGGTCACTGGGTAATGAGATAGTAGATAACTGCAGGAATTATTTCATGTTTGGCTATAAATAGAAGTCAAGAGACGGTATAGTCTGTGTATAGAGAAACCTGTTTTCTCCAGTGATGGCAGTGGCTCTCCCATTTTGTAATTGGAGGGAAAATTGTTGGAGAGGAAGACAGTGAAAATAAAGGTTCAAGAAGTTATAGAAAGATATCATGTCGAGGGTGAAATGGATCAAGAACACATGTTTAAGTGTTACCTCATGGATAGAAGTGGAGGAGGAGGTACATCCATGATAAATAAGCACACGTCTCTGTCGTCCCCTTCTCCTCCCGCCCCCAGTCCCTCCCAGCATCAGAGTCTTTTCCAGTGAGTCAACTCTTCACATGAGGTGGCCAAAGTATTGGAGTTTCAGCTTTAGCATCAGTCCTTCCAATGAACACCCAGGACTGATCTCCTTTAGAATGGACTGGTTGGATCTCCTTGCAGTCCAAGGGACTCTCAAGAGTCTTCTCCAACACCACAGTTCAAAAGCATCAATTCTTTGGCAATCAGCCCTCTTCACAGTCCAACTCTCACCTCCATACATGACCACTGGAAAAACCATAGCCTTGACTAGATGGACCTTTGTTGGCAAACTAATGTCTCTGCTTTTTAATATGCTATCCAGGTTGATCATAACTTTCCTTCCAAGGAGTAAGCGTCTTTTAATTTCATGGCTGCAGTCAGCATCAGCAGTGATTTTGGAGCCCCCCCAAAATAAAGTCTGACACTGTTTCCCCATCTATTTGCCATGAAGTGATGGGACCAGATGCCACGATCTTAGTTTTCTGAATTTTGAGCTTCAAGCCAACTTTTGGCTGTATGGCGTCACCAACTCAATGGACGTGAGTTTGACTGAACTCTGGGAGTTGGTGATGGACAGGGAGGCCTGGCGTGCTGTGATTAATGGGGTCGCAAAGAGTTGGACACGACTGAGCAACTGAACTGAACTGAACTGATGGATACATTAAAGGGCAATATGACAAAGATACAGAAGCGTAAGCTTGACACACTTCTTATCTTCTCTGAGGGGGATGGCAGGAGCACCTCTCTTACCAAGGAATCCAAACTTGAGCTCACAAGCTCTGTCTGAGATAATTATGCGAAGGTTTGGAAACCAGTCCCATGTATTCCCAGCTGGATGACTTCTGATGAGTTTCTGAATTTATCTCAGTCTCAATTTCCATATCTGCAAATTGTGGATGCTAAGATTATTTACCCCAATGTAGACTTATTGTAAGGTCGAAATAGATAGTCATTGTAACATGCTTAAGCAAGTGTTAGACATTATAATTAATTATTGTTACAAACTCAAATTGACTCTCTTTTGTCTTTTCTTTTACCTTCTATAATATTTTGAAAATGCTTATTTGATTCATTTAGCATTTTAAGATTTCTTCCAACAAAAAGCTTTTTAAAAATTTTAATATTTAACAGTGTACCCTTTGAATATATCTGACCTTCAGCTACGACATAATTTATTTAAATAATTTCATCCAGCAGAACAATCCCTCAGAGATATCTGAGAGACTGTATCCTGGGCTTAAGTCCTCAAATAAATGCCCCAAATAAAACGTAATGCTCAAAAAAGAATTTAATCCATAAATATCATTTTAGCTCAACACACAAGAATATTAGACTCATGGGCATGCCATGACATTTTAAGATTAACAAAATCCTGTCTTAAATCCATATCTGGGAGAACATTAGATATAATCTTTATGCCTGGAGCAAGGAAGTTTTACAGATTAATTTGTATGAGATTTTCATCCTATTACTTCTAATTTTGCATAGGCTTAAGGCTATCTGTGACTTTATGGGAGGGAGCTCGGGGTCTGAACTGAAATACCTCCATAAATCACTCTAACCGGTTGGCTAGCCTCAGATGCATACTAGGTTTCCACCAATCCTACATTGAGTTGAGTCTAGGCATCGAATATGGCTTAATTTATCAAGAAACAATCTTATCCCAGCAAGGGACTTTGAAAAATGGCACATATTTATAGCCTACTATCGTGCATGTGTGTGTAAGAAAGGCAGAAAGAAGAAGAGAAAGGGAGAAAGAGAACAAGAAAGGAAGCAAGAAGAAATGGGGAAGATGCACAGAGAGGGAATAAGAAGAGACGTTAATGAATTGTTTGCTAGCATTGTGTTTAAAGTATCTATGTTCTTCTTTTTCTCAGTCCAGAAAGTCCCAAGCTAATATGGGAGCTCTTATGTTTTAATCATCAACTGAGTTTGAATACTGGGTGAGCAAAAGTTGCTGAGCATTACCAAAAATATAACTCTCATGGCAGGGAGAAAGGATGTGTATCAGGAGACTAGGTAGAAAGTATGTTATGGACATAATATGCCTAAGGTTGCAAAGATAATGGTGTTGGAGCCAGGATTTGACCCCAGTCAGTCTCTGAATCCTGAATGCTCTTAGTTATTCCACTATGGGACCTCCCATTCAGATGTTGTATTAGTAATACTAGGTCAAAAATAGATACGATAATGATAGAGTGACTTCTGTCACTGAAGTTGGCCATAGTGGAATGACCACAGTGTGATCCCACCATCGTATGCACTCACAATGCATATGTGGAGTTATGGAGTTCAACTATTCTTCCCTAGAGCCAAATATGTTTAGAACTGTAGAGTTATTATAATGATAACCCCTTTGTGTGGTTTATACTCTTTTAAAATGCTGTCGAATACGTTCCAGTGTTCATGATTATTAGATTCTTTTTCTTTTTTTTTGTGTAACAATCATAAGTGACATTGTTTCTAGTTTTATTTTTTTGGTAGCGTTTTTATTAGATTTGGTTTCACTCGTTTGCTGATTTTACAGAAAAAATTTGGAAGATTTTTTTTCTTCTCTGTGCCCTGGAACAGTTTAACATTCTAATCACTTGTGATTTAAAATTATTATAGAGTTTACCCATAAAGCTGTATGTTTACAGTGACCTTTAAAGGATACACTCTGGCAGTTCTTAGTACTTAGCTACAGTAATTGATTTATTGATTTTATATATCTTTTGGGGTCAATTTGGGAACTTTTTAGTTTTTTAGAAACCATCCAGTTCTTTGTTACTGAATTTATATGCATAAAGTTGACCAAGTTATTATCTTACAATTCTAACCTGTGACAGTGGCTATTTCTCAGTTTTATTTTCTCCCTCTCTAATTGCTTAGGCAATGCACGGTTTGCATATTTTAATGTTTGTTTATTTTTCAAAGAACAAGTTTTTAAATGCACTTATTCAAACATTTTTGTGTTTTCTGATTAACTTTGGATTTTATTTTTGGTATTTGTTTTCTTCTGTTTACTTGATAATTATTTTGAGTTTCCTTTTATTTTATTTTTTTATTTTTTTTTTGTAGTTAATTTATTTTTTATTGGAGGCAAATTATTTTACCATATTATATTGGTTGGTTTTGCCATACATTGATATGAATTTGCCCCGGGTTTACATAAGTTCCCCCTCCTGAACCCCCCTCCCACCTCCCTCCTCCTTTTATCCTCCCTCTGGGTCATCCCCGCATGCCAGCCCCGAGTATCCTATAACATGCATTGACCCTGAACTAGTGATTCGTTTCACATATGACAACATACGTGTTTCAATGTCATTCTCCCAAATCATCCCACCCTCACCCTCTCCCATAGAGTCCCAAAGACTGTTCTATACATCTGTGTCTCTTTTGCTGTCTCGTATACAGGGTTATCATTTGCATCTTTCTAAATTCCATATATATGTGTTAGTATACTGTATTGGTGTTTTTCTTTCTGGCTTACTTCACTCTGTATAATAGGCTCCAGTTTCATCCACCTCATTAGAACTGATTCAAATGTATTCTTTTTAATGGCTGAATAATACTCCATTGTGTATATGTACCAAAGCTTTCTTATCCATTCGTCTGCAGATGGACATCTAGGTTGCTTCCATGTCCTGGCTATTATAAACAGTGCTGCAATGAACATTGGAGTACACGTGTCTCTTTCAATTCTGGTTTCCTCGGTGTGTATGCCCAGGAGTGCGATTGCTGGATCATATGGCAGTTCTATTTCCAATTTTTTGAGGAATCTCCATACTGTTCTCCATAGTGGCTGTACTAGTTTGCATTCCCACCAACAGTGTAAGAGGGTTCCTTTCTCTCCACATCCTCTCCAACATTTATTGCATGTAGACTTTTGGATAGCAGCCATTCTGACTGGTGTGCAATGGTATCTCATTGTGGTTTTGATTTGCATCTCTCTGATTATGAGGGATGTTGAGCATTTTTTCATGTGTTTGTTAGCCATCTTTATGTCTTCTTTGGAGAAATGTCTGTTTAGTTCTTTGGCCCATTTTTTGATTGGGTCATTTATTTTTCTGGAATTGAGCTGCAGGAGCTGCTTGTATAATTTGGAGATTAATCCTTTATCAGTTGCTTCATTTGCTATTATTTTCTCCCATTCTGAAGGCTGTCTTTTCACCTTACTTATAGTTTCCTTTGCTGTGCAGAAGCTTTTGATTTTAATTAGGTCCCATTTGTTTATTTTTGCTTTTATTTCCAATATTCTGGGAGGTGGGTCATGGAGGATCCTGCTGTGATTTATGTCGGAGAGTGTTTTGCCTACGTTCTCCTCTAGGAGTTTTATAGTTTCTGGTCTTACATTTAGCTCTCTAATCCATTTTGAGTTTATTTCGGTGTATGGTGTTAGGAAGTGTTCTAGTTTCATTCTTTTACAAGTGGCTGACCAGTTTTCCCAGCACCACTTGTTAAAGAGACTGTCTTTTCTCCATTTTATATTCTTGCCTCCTTTGTCAAAGATGAGGTGACCATAGATGCGTGGATTTGTCTCTGGGCTTTCTATTTTGTTCCATTGATCTATATTTCTGTCTTTATGCCAGTACCATACTGTCTTGATGACTGTGGCTTTGTAGTAGAGCCTGAAGTCCGGCAGGTTAATTCCCCCAGTTCCATTTTTCTTCCTCAAGATTGCTTTGGCTATTCGAGGTTTTTTGTATTTCCATACAAATTGTGAGATTATTTGTTCTAGTTCTGTGAAAAATATCTTTGGTAGCTTGATAGGGATTGCATTGAATGTATAAATTATTTTGGGTAGTATACTCATTTTTACAATATTTATTCTTCCAATCCATGAACATGGTATATTTCTCCATCTATTAGTGTCCTCTTTGATTGCTTTCAGTAGTGTTTTATAGTTTTCTATGTACAAGTCTTTTGTTTCCTTAGGTAGATATATTCCTAAGTATTTAATTCTTTTCGTTGCAACAGTGAATGGAATAGTTTCCTTAATTTCTCTTTCTATTTTCTCATTATTAGTGTATAGGAATGCAAGGGATTTCTGTGTGTTGATTTTATATCCTGCAACGTTACTGTAATCATTGATTAGCTCTAGTAGTTTTCTGGTAGAGTCTCTAGGGTTTTCTGTGTAGAGGATCATGTCATCAGCGAACAGTGAAAGTTTTACTTCTTCTTTTCCAATTTGTATTCCTTTTATGTCTTTTTCTGCTCTGATTGCTGTAGCCAAAATTTCCAGAACTATGTTGAATAGTAGTGGTGAGAGTGGGCACCCTTGTCTTGTTCCTGACTTTAGGGGAAATGCTTTCAGTTTTTCACCATTGAGGATAATGTTTGCTGTGGGTTTGTCATATATAGCTTTTATTATGTTGAGGTATGTCCCTTCTATTTCCACTTTCTGGAGGGTTTTTATCATAAATGGATGTTGAATTTTGTCGAAGGCTTTCTCTGCATCTATTGAGATAATCATATGATTTTTATTTTTCAGTTTGTTGATGTGGTGTATTACGTTGACTGATTTGCGGATATTGAAGAATCCTTGCATTCCTGGGATAAAGCCCACTTGGTCATGATGTATGATCTTCTTAATATGCTGTTGGATTCTGATTGCTAGAATTTTGTTAAGGATTTTTGCATCTATGTTCATCAGTGATATTGGCCTGTAGTTTTCTTTTTTTGTGGGGTCTTTACCAGGTTTTGGGATTAGGGTGATGGTGGCCTCATAGAATGAGTTTGGAAGTTTCCCTTCCTCAGCAATTTTCTGGAAGAGTTTGAGTAGAATAGGTGTTAGCTCTTCTCTAAATTTTTGGTAGAATTCAGCTGTGAAGCCGTCTGGACCTGGGCTTTTGTTTGCTGGGAGATTTTTGATTACAGTTTCAATTTCCGTGCTTGTGATGGGTCTGTTCAGATTTTCTATTTCTTCCTGGTTCAGTTTTGGAAAGTTGTATTTTTCTAGGAATTTGTCCATTTCTTCCAGGTTATTCATTTTATTGCCATATAATTCCTGATAGTATTCTCTAATAATCCCTTGTATTTCTGTGTTGTCAGTTGTGATCTCTCCATTTTCATTTCTAATTTTACTGATTTGGTTCTTCTCCCTTTGTTTCTTGATAAGTCTGGCTAGTGGTTTGTCAATTTTATTTACCTTCTCAAAGAACCAGCTTTTGGCTTTGTTGATTTTTGCTATAGTCTCTTTTGTTTCTTTTGCATTTATCTCTGCCCTAATTTTTACAATTTCTTTCCTTCTACTGACCCTGGGGTTCTTCATTTCTTCCTTTTCTAGTTGCTTTAGATGTAGAGTTAGGTTATTTAGTTGACTTTTTTCTTGTTTCTTGAGGTGTGCCTGTATTGCTATGAACTTCCCCCTTAGCACTGCTTTTACAGTGTCCCAGAGGTTTTGGGTTGTTGTGTTTTCATTTTCATTCATTTCTATGCATATTTTGATTTCTCTTTTGATTTCTTCTATGATTTGTTCGTTGTTCAGCAGCGTGTTGTTCAGCCTCCATATGTTGGCATGTTTAATAGTTTTTCTCCCATAATTGAGATCTAATTTTACTGCATTGTGGTCAGAAAAGATGCATGGAATGATTTCAACTTTTTTGAATTTACCAAGGCTAGATTTATGGCCCAGGATGTGATCTATCCTGGAAAAGGTTCCATGTGCACTTGAGAAAAAGGTGAAATTCATTGTTTTGGGGTGAAATGTCCTATAGATATCAATTAGGTCTAACTGGTCTATTGTATCATTTAAAGATTGTGTTTCCTTGTTAATTTTCTGTTTAGTTGATCTATACATAGATGTAAGTGGGGTATTAAAATCTCCCACTATTATTGCATTATTGTTAATTTCCCCTTTCATACTTGTTAGTAATTGTCTTACATATTGCGGTGCTCCTATGTTGGGTGCATAAATATTTATAATTGTTATATCTTCATCTTGGATTGATCCTTTGATCATTATGTAGTTTCCTTCTTTGTCTCTTTTCACAGCCTTTGTTTTAAAGTCTATTTTATCTGATATGAGTATTGCTACTCCTGCTTTCTTTTGGTCTCTGTTTGCATGGAATATCTTTTTCCAGCCCTTCACTTTCAGTCTGTATGTGTCCCTCGTTTTGAGGTGGGTCTCTTGTAGACAACATATATGGGGGTCTTGTTTTTGTATCCATTCAGCCATCCTTTGTCTTTTGGTTGGGGCATTTAACCCATTTACGTTTAAGGTAATTATTGATAAGTACGATCCCGTAGCCATTTTCTTTATTGCTTTGGGTTCGAGTTTTACACCCTTTCTGTGTTTCCTGTCTAGAAAAGATCCTTTAGCATTTGTTGGAGAGCTGGTTTGGTAATGCTGAATTCTCTCAGCTTTTGCTTGTCTGTATAGCTTTTGATTTCTCCTTCATATTTGAATGAGATCCTTGCTGGGTACAGTAGTCTGGGCTGTAGGTTATTTTCTTTCATCACTTTAAGTATGTCTTGCCATTCCCTCCTGGCCTGAAGAGTTTCTGTTGAAAGATCAGCTGTTATCCTTATGGGAATCCCCTTGTGTGTTATTTGCTGTTTTTCCCTTGCTGCTTTTAATATTTGTTCTTTGTGTTTGATCTTTGTTAATTTGATTAATATGTGTCTAGGAGTATTTCGCCTTGGGTTTATCCTGTTGGGGACTCTCTGGGTTTCTTGGACTTGGGTGATTATTTCTTTCCCTATTTTAGGGAAGTTTTCAACTATTATCTCCTCAAGTATTCTCTCATGGTCTTTCTTTTTGTCTTCTTCTTCTGGGATTCCTATGATTCGAATGTTAGAGCGTTTAACATTGTCCCAGAGGTCTCTAATATTGTTCTCATTTCTTTTAATTTGTTTTTCTTTTTTCCTCTCTGTTTCATTTATTTCTACAATTCTATCTTCTAGCTCGCTTATCCTGTCTTCTGCCTCTGTTATTCTACTGTTTGTTCCCTCCAGAGTGTTTCTGATCTCATCTATTGTATTATTCTTTGTATATTGACTCTTTTTTATTTCCTCTAAGTCCTTATTAAACCTTTCTTCCATCTTCTCAATCCTTTTCTCCAGGTTATTTATCTGTAACTCCATTTTGCTTTCAAGATTTTGAATCATTTTCACCACCAAAATTCGAAATTCTTTTTCATGTAGATTCCCTATATCTTCCTCTTTTGTTTGTGTTGGTGGGCATTTATCTTGTTCCTTTACTTGCTGGGTATTTCTCTGCTTCTTCATCTTGCTTATAATGCTTTGCTTGGGGTGGCCTTTCCCTCTTCTGGCCGTTTGTGGAGTTCTCTTTATTATGTAGTTTCCTTGCTGTGTGTGGGGTTGGACAGGTGACTTGTCAAGGTTCCCTGGTTATGGAAGCCTGTGTCGGTGTTCTGGTGGGTGGAGCTGGATTTGTTCTCTCTGGAGTGCAATGAAGTGTCCAGTAATGAGTTATGAGATGTCAGTGGGTTTGGAGTGACTTTGGGCAGCCTGTATATTGAAGCTCAGGGCTAGTTTCCTGTGTTACTGGAGAATTTGCGTGGTATGTCTTGCTCTGGAACTTGTTGACCCTTGGGTTTAGCGTAGGTACGGAGACGTTTGATGAGCTCCTATCGATTAATGTTCCCTGGAGTCAGGACTTCTCTGGTGTTCTCAGGATTCGGGCTTAAGCCTCTTGCCTCTGGTTTTTGGTCTTTTTCTTGGAGTAGTCTCTAGACGTCTCTATCTGTCATTTCCAAGGTGGTTCCCTCTGTTTTAGCTTCTGTCTGCTGGTCTCTTCAGTGTCTAATTTCCGCCGTGATACTAGTGGGTGGGTGGACACTTTTTAAGGCTCAGTTGTTCAGTCCTGTTCTGGGAAGGGAGGAACGCTGCAGTCGATTATCTCTGGCGTCTGTGGGGAGTGCTCGCAGCGTCTCGGCCACACTGGGTTTGCCCCCGCTCACAGCACGTATGCTGTCCCAGTCTACAATGCACAGGCTCTAGGTTGCTCTGCCGGGAACTGTCCGAGGCCGGCACCGGGTTGTATGCACTTCCCAGGTCTGAGCGGCTCAAGTTCAGGTTCTCAGGTACTCCACAAAGGCACAGACTTGGTTGGGCCTGCGTTTTGTGCCTTCCCCAGTCCGAGCAGCTCAGGGGACCAGGTGTTTGGCGAGCGCGGTCTCTGCGACTTATCGCCTCCCCAGTCCCCGCCACTCAGTTTTCTGGGTGCACAACCGGCGCACCTTCTCAGGGGGATATCAACCGGCCTGAGCCCAAGAAGTCCTGAATAGCAACAAGCCTGCCTGCAGTTTGTATCGGATGCCTTTCTGGGGCCGCGGTTGCCCCCTCCGGCTCTGGCTGCGCTCCCTGCCTGTCTCGGCGGGGGATGGGGGATGGGCCGACCGCAGCCGGCTCACTCTGCTCAGTCCTTTATTCTGTGAGCGGTGCTGGCCGAGTCATAGGTTAGAGCTTTCCGCCTTTTCGTGGGGAAGCTATCCCACAGTCTGCTTTGCTCTCCCCAGTTCTCTCAAATTGTTCTCACGGCATTCAAGCCCAGTCCTCTCTCTAAGCAGTTCAGCCGGCTCCTCCCTGCCCAGCCCCCGCTTGCTAATGGCATATGCAGGCGTCTGCGCTGCTTCTCCGCTGGGAGTTACCGTTTGGCGGGTAATCTGTGGGTTTTAAAAAAATCTTAAAAAAAAAAGAGGGTTATATGGCCCTCTGAGCTTCCAAGGCTCGCCACAGATTCGCCAGTGAGAGTGTTTCCTGGTGTTTGGAAACTTCTCTCTTTTTAAAGCCTCCCTTCCCGGGACGGAGCTCCGTCCTTACTTCTTTTGTTTCGCTTTTTATCTTTTATGTTTTTTTCTACCTCCTTTCGAAGACAATGGGCTGGGTGCCTGACGTCCTCTGCCAGCATTCAGAAGTTGTTTTGTGGACTTTACTCGCGTTCAAAAGTTCTTTTGATGAATTTGTGGAGGAGAGAGTGGTCTCGCCGTCCTATTCCTCCGCCATCTTGTCTGCTCTGAGTTTCCTTTTAGATCTTTTTTTTTGTTCTTGTTTAGTATTTTTTTGTATTTTAGTTTATCAATTTTCTTCTGACTTCTAGATACATTAAACTTTCATTTATTTCATTATTTTTAGGTATTCTGTAATGTTGGATTTAATTTTCATTAAATTTCCATTTGAATTCCTCATGAATTGAGAGATATTCTAAAATTTTCAAGTGACAAATATTTTTTTTAAAATTTTCATTAGTTTCTAATTTTACTGAATTGTGATCAAAGAATATGATCTAAACTATTTTTACTGTTGGTACTGAGGCTTTCTATCTAGCCTGTTGTGGGTTGAATTATATCTTTTGAAAAGATATGTTGGCATTCTAACCCCCAGTATCTGGGAATATGACCTTATTTGGAAATAGAGTCTTTGATGTAATCAAGTTGAAATGAGGTCATACTAGATTAAGGTGGGTCTAATCCAAAGACTGGTCCTTTTAAAAAGAAGAGTATTTGGACAGAGAGAAACACACAGGAAAAACACCATGTAATAGTAGAGGCAGAATTTGTGATGCACTCACAAGCCAACGAACCCTGCAGATTGCTGGCAACCACCACAAGCTAGAGAGAGGCAAGAAAGGATCCTCCTCTGGATCAAGTGTTCAGTTCAGTTCAGTTCAGTCACTGAGTCGTGTCTGACTCCTTGCGACCCCATGAACCATAGCACGCCAGGCCTCCCTGTCCATCACCAACTCCCGGAGTCCACCCAAACCCATGTCCATCAAGTTGATGATGCCATCCAACCATCTCATCCTCTGTTGTCCCCTTCTCCTCCTGCCTTCAATCTTTCCCAGCATCAGGGTCTTTTCCAATGAGTCAGCTTTTCGCATCAGGTGGCCAAAGTATTGGAGTTTCAGCTTCAACATCAATCCTTCCAATGAACACCCAGTACTGATCTCCTTTAGGATGGCCTGGTTGGATCTCCTTGCAGTCCAAGGGACTCTCAAGAGTCTTCTCCAACACCACAGTTCAAAAGCATCAATTCTTCGGCACTCAGCTTTCTTTATACTCCAACTCTCACATCCATATATGACCACTGGAAAAACCGTAGCCTTGACTAGATGGACTTTTGTTGGCAAAATAATGTCTCTGCTTTTGAATATGCTGTCTATGTTGGTCATAACTTTCCTTCCAAGGAGTGTCTTTTAATTTCATGGCTGCAGTCACCATCTCCAGTGATTTTGGATCCCAGAAAAACAAAGTCAGCCACTGTTTCCAATGTTTCCCCATCTATCTGCCATGAAGTGATGGAACCAGATGCCATGATCTTAGTTTTATGAATGTTGAGGTTTAAGCCAACTTTTTCACTCTCCTCTTTCACTTTCATCAAGAGGCTCTTTAGTTCTTCCTCACTTTCTGCCATAAGTGTGGTGTCATCTGCATATCTGAGGTTATTGATATTTCTCCTGGAAATTTTGATTCCAGCTTGTGCTTCATCCAGCCCAGCGTTTCTCATGATGTAATCTGCATATAAGTTAAATAAGCAGGGTGACAATATACAGCCTTGATGTACTCCTTTTCCTATTTGGATCAAGTGTAGTCCTGCTGATATTTCAGTTTTGGACTTTAGACTCCGGATTTGTGAAAAAATAAATTTGTGCTTTTTTAAAGCCACCTAGTGTGTAATACTTTGTTATGACATGCCTCAGAAATGAATGCTGTTATTGTTGTTCAAGTGTTCAGTCATGTCCGACTCTTTGCAACCCCATGGACTGCAGCACAATAGGCTTCCTTGTCCTTCAGCATCTCCTGGAATTTGCTCAAACTCAGGTCCATTGAGTTGGTGATAAAGATCCAACCATCTCATCCTCTTTTGTCCCTTTGTCTTCCTGCCGTCAATCTTTCCCAGTGTGTGGGTCTTTTCCAATGAGTTGGTTCTTCGCATCAGGTGGTCAAAGTATCGGAGCTTCAGCATCAGTCCTTCCAATGAATATTCAGGCTTGATTTCCTTTAGGGTTGATTGACTTGATCTCCTTGATGTCCAAGGGACTCTCAAGAGTCTTCTCCAGCATCACAGTTTGAAAGCATAAGTTCTTTGGTGCTCAGTCTTTTTCATTGTCCAGCTCTCATATCCATACATGACTACTGGAAAAGCCATAGCTTCGACTGTACAGACCTTTGTAGGCAAAGTAATGTCTCTGTTTTTATTACACTGTCTAGGTTTGTCATAGTTTTTTTTTTTTTTTTCCCAAGGAGCAAGCGTCTTTTAATTTCATGACTGGAATATAAATATTGGAATTCTTTGTATATAAGTGATGGCTGAAGTCCTGGGTTAGTATGAAGCTACCAAGGAGAAATACACAGCTGCAGTGTCTGATAAATAGCAGCTGCTGCTGCTGCTCTGCTGCTGCTGCTAAATTGCTTCAGTCGTGTCCGACTCTGTGCGACCCCATGGACTGCAGCGCACCAGGCTCCTCCGTCCATGGGATTTTCCAGGCAAGAGTACTGGAGTGGGGTGCCATTGCCTTCTCCGAAATAGCCACTAGTCACATGTAATTATTTAAATTTAACCTTGAGCTAATGGGCTTCACTGATGGCTCAGATGGTAAAGCATCTGCCTGCATTGAGGAGACCTGGGTTCAATCCCTGAGTAAGGAAGATCCCCTGAAGGAGGAAATGGCAACCCACTCCAGTATTCTTGCCTGGAGAACTCCATGGACAGAGGAGCCTGGTGGGTTACAGTCCTTGGGGTCGCAAAGAATTGGACACGACTGAGTGACTAACACACAATTAAAATTAAATAAAATAAAAAATTCAGTTTCCTAGTTGTGTTAGTCACATTTCAACACTCAAAAGCTGCATGTGACTTATGGTTACCACATTGGATAAGCACAGATTATGGAACATTTCCATCATCTTAGAAAGTCGTATTGGACAGCAGCAGTATAACAAAGTGAAAAGAACAGAGGTTTGAAATATATCAGAACCCTAATATTATTTATATCCATGTGGTCACTGAAAGAGCCTAACAAAAATAGAATGAGAAAGCACCTTCATCCATTAAGTGCCTTTTAATGGGCTAAGACTAGAGGCTTTCATATGTTATCGCTGATTCTCAAGCTCTTCTATAACTTTGGTAATATTCATTATTTTTTTTAATTTTTTAATTTTCCTAAGACCTCAAACCAGTAGACTGTGGTTTGAAATTATAACCCAGATGTGCATAATATTTCAAATCCGATGATTTTGCAGTTGCCACAGGCTGCCCATCTTAAGGGGCCTCCCAGGTTGTGCTCGAGATAAAGAATCCGCCTGCCAGTGCCTGAGACTTCAGACACGTGGGTTCAGTCCCTGGGTTGATAAGGTCCCCTGGAGAAGGAAAGGACAACCCACTCCAGTGTTCTTGCCTGGAAAATCCCAGGGACAGAGGAGCCTGGTGGGTTGCGGTCTATGGGGTCACAAAGAGTCAGACACGACTGAGTGACTAAGCACATGTACACTGAGCACACCGTCTTAAGAAAACACAGAGAAAATGATGCCAAGAGAAAAGAGACTGTCATGAGTGCGTGAATGATAAATGGCACCAAGGATTCAAGTAAAGTCAGATCAAAAAAGTGTTCATTGAATTAAAATGTTGTCACAGACTTTGTTGAGAACATTTTCAATATAGTGTAGGGACTGAAAGCCCTATCGGAGTGAACTGAGAGTAGCAATACAGCCATTAGGAGCATAGGCCATTTTAGCTTGTTCTTCTAAGAGATTACATGTAGGTGATTCTTTACACAGAAGATGACTCACTGAAAAGACATTTCAAGTTTTTATAAATTATATATTAAGTGGCCTAAGGTTGCATCTTTCAAGTGGTCTAGTCACTAAACTCTCCAAATTATTTTTTCTAGCCTGTGCACAGTGATTGGAAATATGTGCCTTGCTTACCTATTAGGTAAGAGTCTAGAGTATCAAATGAAATATTTAATAGTGAATTGAGAAGTGATAGGGAATATAATATGCTATTTCTAATTGATCAGACAAAAACAGTACTTAAATAAGAATTTTATGCATCTAGTGGACTTTTCATTTAATGTTATCAGCTCTGTATATCTGGAGAATAGAAAAATACACGAGCATTTGTGAATTCTCCCAACCTGCCTTCCAGCTTGACATTTGAGTTTTTGATCCATGGACATCTGTGAATAGTTCTGATTTAAATTTTATTCTGGACTTCCCTGGTGGTCCAGGTGGTTAACAATCTGCCTGCCAGTGCAGAGGACATGGGTTTGATCCCTGGTTCAGGAAGATCGCACATGCTGTGGAGCAACTAAACCCGTGAACCACAACTAGTGAGCCTGCGTGTCACAGCTACTGATGCCCATATACCCTAGAGCCTGTGCTCTGCAGCAAGAGACACCATTGCAATGAGAAGCCTGCACACAGCCAAGAGAGAATCCCCCCCACACAGCAGTGAAGACCCAGTGCAGTCAAAAATCAGAAAGCTTTTTATTCCTTGACTGATCCCATCAAAGCTGGAAGAAGAGATTTTCTCCTCTCCAAGATGTTTAAAATAAGAGGAAAATAGTTTAAACTTCCTTTCTTAGAAAATTCAGCTTGCATGATATGTATTTCCAATTGTTTTGTTAACTAGATAAGTACCTATATAGAGAGAACCTGATAACGTTGTGGAAAAACTTAACATTAGTCCTCAAGGAAGCAAATTCCATTGATTACATTAACTGGAGAACTCATAGAATTGTTTGCTTTTGAGCTATGCTGATGACTGGAGGGCAGAGTCTTGCTAGGAACTACCATGATTTTGTTAAAGTGAAGAGAAGTGGAAACGATGTGTATTTGTCACTACACCATAGAAAAACCTGAAAGGACTTCTCAGGTGCTTCTCCAGAACTGAAATTATCAGCTGAGAATATTTCCTGTCCTGCAAACAGTTTAACTCTCACTAAAGTCTTACTGCATGTATCCTAGCTATGTCTGAAGTAACTCCAAGGAAAATCCTTAATATTTTCAGTCAGAATAAGTCAGAAAAGGAGTATAAATTTTGTTAGTAAAGTATTTCTTAGTATCTTCTGAAATTTTTCTAGTTGCCTTAAGGCATATGGAACCCACAACAAGTTTACTGGAAACATCAGTTATTAAATAGACATCTTACCGTAATTGAACGTTAGTGTCACACAGTTCAGACCACAGGCCCTGCCAGCCCAGAAAAAGGGTTGCTTGTAGCATACTGTGCACTGACAGGAAGCAACCTTCTCAATAGGTTCCCCCCACAATGCCCTGGCCTTAAGTTGCAAGAGAAAAGAATTACAACCACTGCCCCAGCAAGTAGCCTCTGAGTTGCTATCATCGAAATAGTCTATGAGGGCCAGGTAAAATATGAAGGAAACAGAAGTCCTGGTGGGATTTTTTAAAAATCCATTATATATATATATATATATATATATATATATATATATATATATTTGCTTGAGGTTTGTCGTGTTACAGACAAATGGTCACAGTGAGGTGTTGAGGAAATCCCCAACCTCAGTCACTGGGGTAGGCCATTGATTTAGACTCTATTTACTGACATTTTAGCAGAAGTGATATGAAATTCCTCTTTTTTAAAACGTGGTTTTAAGTTCCCATCTAATGACCACGAATCCATATAAGTTTGAGTGTTAGTCTCCTGACTCTCAGACAAATAGGGGAAACTCATTATCTATGCCCCGGAAAGAATATCACTGTTATGTTGGCTGTGATCCTTGACCGGCTTTTCATGTCCTGAGTCCTAGTAGCAAGATTCATTTATGAAGTGATGCTTAATTAGCCCTTATGACAACAAATTTTCTACCTTTCTATTTAGAATTTATCCTCTTGTCTGTGTATTGCCCACCTCTGGCTTCCTTGGGGTGATCTACAGTTCATTCTTCTGAACCTCCAAAAGTACTCTATTCTCCTCCAACAAATAGAGAAAAAGCAAATAAATAAATGACCCTTCAACATATGTTCAATCACCTCTGCTAATAGTATCTTAAATTACAAACCCAGTAACATTATTATCTAAGGAGAATGTTTATATTTTGCCAGTCAAGCCTGTGTCCACTGTGTTAGTGTGTCCCTGTATCAGAGACGAGCCCTGAATGCTGTCGTAGTCTTTGAGTCACAAGTTGACTTAACCTCGTGTTAAGTAAGCCCAGAGTGCAGACTTAGGCTTTTTCCTTGATCCTGGTCTGCATTGTTTCTCTGTCTGGTGACTCAGAATCCCTTCTGTGACTGGAAGTCCTTCATATATCCCAAATCCTCTAGGGACTAGAACTACAGTGCCTTGATTACTTCTTGAAAGCTCTCCTTCTCTAGGTCTGCATTTGACTTTTGTCTCTAGTGGGGATTCCTATTACATATGGACAGATTTTCTGCAGTACATCATTGTCAACCGACTGTCACACATGTCATACATGTCACATCTTATAGCGTATCATCGAAGTAGTAGCTACTGTGTGTCTAAGGTTATTACTGAAATGAAGATAGTATTTGGGCTTCATGAATTTTTTTTTCTGAGCCAGATGCTAAGTAAGGAAATGATGAGTTTTGGTATTCTCAGAAGCTACTGTCTTTGTTTTGTGCCTGCCGGGATTGCTAGATATGAGTGGCTGAGCTGTTGCAATTTTAAAGAAAAAAAATGGTGCTCTGGTTTCCTTTTTTCCTACTCTGAACCCAGTCTGGCTTGGAAGGGAACTTGGCCATCACCAGCCCTCAACACTGGAGAGAACATTCTTTTAAATAATGTAGACCCTAAAACAACAATGTCACCACTCCCTTGGCTCCTAGCATTATGGTGACTCCTGCTGTCTGGTGACTCTTGGCTTCTCTTTCATGTTGAAGTCAGTTTGGACTGCTTCTGCATTTGTCATGCATTTGTTGCTTAATTATTAAGTTGTGTCTGACTCTTTTGTGACCCCCATGGACTGTAACCCAATAAACTCCTCTGCCCATGGGATTTCCCAAGCAGAGTACTGGAGTAGGTTGCCATTTTCTTCTCCAGGGGATCTTCTTGACCCAGGGATTGAACCTGTGTTTTCTGCATTGTCAGGCGGATTAGTGAAGCCCTTGTCATGCAAGTCCCTTTGTAGTTATGATTTGGGGATACTGGCTGCCTGCATATCAGGGGTCATTCATAAGTTAGTCTCTACAACCTATGCTTACCCCTTCCCAGTTTCCTCTCTTCACCATCTGTCCTGTGGTGGGGGGGTGGGAGGGGTGACAGTCCCATCTAAAGGATGACCATTTCCTCTTCCAGGTTCAGCTCAGCATTAAAAAATATGAAGAAAAAAAGCAGAAAAAACACTTTAATAAGCAAAATGAGTTAAATGTAGTAATGATGATGGTTATTTACTCAGAGAAGATATGCCATTATCTATTTGTTTTTAATGTGTTGATTGTAACATTAATACAATAATAGCAATGAATGCTAGTAATCACAGGTGCTACATATGCACTGTATCATTAATTCTTCACAACATCCTGTGCTATGATTGTTTGTGTTTTTCTTGTTTGGAGGAACTTGGGGAACTGAGTTGCTTCATCTAAGCCACAAGTCAGTAAGTGATGGAATCAGGACTTGGCTCTAATTTTGTTAGATTTTATGACCTAAATGAGCTCTTCACTTCTACACCTAAGTAAACAAATGGGAAAAAGTCCTAGCAAATCTGGTGTTGGCTGGCTAAACAGATTTAAATCTTAGCCTGAGAGTTCGTGTTTGATTGCACAGGCAGTAGATGGTTAACCACAGATTTTTGAGTCTGTGGATAATGTGGTAAATTCACTTTAGGAAGACTGATTGGCTATTAATGGACAGACGAGACAACCAGATGAAAGTCAGAGATACAAAGACTTTGAAAATGTATTACAATAAAATATATAGATCTTATTTGAGAAAATTATAAAACCTTATACTGAAAAATATCTCTAAGTGGAGAGATATCAGTTCAGTTCAGTTCAGTCACTCAGTCGTGTCCGACTCTTTGCGACCCCATGAATCACAGCACGCCAGGCCTCCCTGTCCATCACCAACTCCCAGAGTTCACTCAAACTCATGTCCATCGAGTCGGTGATGCCATCCAGCCATCTCATTCTCCATCGTCCCCGTCTCGACCCGCCCCCAATCAGCATCAGAGTCTTTCCCAGTGAATCAACTCTTCTCATGAGGTGGCCAAAGTATTGGAGCTTCAGCTTTAGCATCAGTCCTTCCAATGAACACCCAGGATTGATCTCCTCTAGAATGGACTGGATGGATCTCCCTGCAGTCCAAGGGATTCTCAAGAGTCTTCTCCAGTACCACAGTTCAAAAACATCAATTCTTCAGCAATCACCTTTCTTCACAGTCTAACTCTCACATCCATACATGACCACTGGAAAAACCATAGCCTTGACTAGATGGACCTTGGTTGGCAAAGTAATGTCTCTGTTTTTTAGTATGCTATCTAGGTTGGTCATAACTTTCCTTCCAAGGAGTAAGCGTCTTTTAATTTCATGGCTGAAATCAGCATCTGCAGTGAGTTTGTAGCCCCAAAAAATAAAGTCTGAGACTGCTTCCACTGTTTCCCCATCTATTTCCCATGAAGTGATGGGACCAGATGCCATGATCTTGGTTTTCTGAATGTTGAGCTTCAAGCCAACATTTTCACTCTCCTCTTTCACTTTCATCAAGAGGCTTTTGAGTTCCTCTTCACTTTCTGCCATAAGGGTGGCATCATCTGCATATCTGAGGTTATTGATATTTCTCCCAGCAATCTTGATTCCAGCTTGTGCTTCTTCCAGCCCAGCGTTCCTCATGATGTACTCTGCATAGAAGTTAAATAAGTAGGGTGACAATATACAACCTTGATGTACTCCTTTTCCTATTTGGAACCAGTCTGTTGTTCTGTGTACAGTTCTAACTGTTGCTTCCTGACCTGCATACAGGTTTCTCAAGAGGCAGGTCAGGTGGTGTGGTATTCCCATCTCTTTCAGAATTTTCCACAGTTTATTGTGATCCACACAGTCAAAAGCTTTGGCATAGTCAATGAAGCAGAAATAGATGTTTTTCTGGAACTCTCTTGCTTTCTCCATGATCCAGCGGACGTTGGCAATTTGATCTCTGGTGCCTCTGCCTTTTCTAAAACCTGCCTGAACATCTGGAAGTTCACGATTCACATATTGCTGAAGCCTGGCTTGGAGAATTTTGAGCATGACTTTACTAGTGTGTGAGATGAGTGCAATTGTGCGGTAGTTTGAGCAGTCTTTGGCATTGCCCTTCTTTGGGATTGGAATGAAGACTGACCTTTTCCAGTGCTGTGGCCACTGCTGAGTTTTCCAAATGTGCTGGCATATTGAGTGCAGCACTTTCACAGCATCATCTTTCAGGATTTGAAATAGCTCAACTGGAATTCCATCACCTCCACTAGCTTTGTTTGTAGTGATGCTCTCTAAGGCCCACTTGACTTCACATTCCAAGATGTCTGGCTCCAGGTGAGTGATCATGCCATCGTGATTATCTTGGTCTTAAAGATCTTTTTTTGTACCGTTCTTATAGTGTGTTTTTAAACATTTATAGACAACAAGACTCCTCACTATAAACTCAGTACTTCCTTCTCCAACTGAGCTATAGAACCAATGAAATTCAGTCAGTACCTCACAGATTTTTGTGAAATAGTTCTTTACATATTCTAAAATGAATATGTCAAATTAAAAAAAAAATCCAAAACACTGCTGTAGAACACTAACTACTTGGTTATAAGACATTATGACTTATGAGTATACATCTGAGCTTTGAACAACATAGGAATTAGGGGTGCCAACCCTCCCTGAGGTTGAAAATCCGTGTATAACTTTACAGTCAGCCCTGCATATCCACAGTTCTACATCCTTGATTCAACCAACCATGGATGGTGTAGTATTGTAGTGCATGTTTGTTGAAAACAGTTCACATATAAGTGTACCTGCGCAGTTCAATTTCATGTTATTTAAGGATCAGCTATATAATAATTAAGACAGTGTGGTATTTGTGCACAATAGCAGACAACGGAGACTCTAATAACAAACCAAAGTATAAATGGAAACTTGATATATTACAGAGGTGGCATTGAAGGATTAAATATTAAAAAGGGAATTATACATTTGACTACATTAAATTTAAGAACTTCTATTCATCAGAGACATTACTTTGCCAACAAAGGTCCGTCTAGTCAAGGCTATGGTTTTTCCAGTGGTCATGTATGGATGTGAAAGTTGGACTGTGAAGAAAGCTGATCGCCGAAGAATTGATGCTTTTGAACTGTGGTGCTGCAGAAGACTCTTGAGAGTCCCTTGGACTGCAAGGAGATCCAACCAGTCCATTCTAAAGGAGATCAATCCTGGGTGTTCATTGGAAGGACTGATGCTAAAGCTGAAACTCCAATACTTTGGCCACCTCATGAGAAGAGTTGACTCACTGGAAAAGACTCTGATGCTGGGAGGGATTGGGGGCAGGAGGAGAAGGGGGCGACAGAGAATGAGATGGCTGGATGGCATCACCGACTCGATGGACATGAGTTTGAGTGAACTCCGGGAGTTGATGATGGACATGGAGGCCTGGTGTGCTGTGATTCATGGGGTTGCAAATAGTCGGACATGACTGAGCGACTAAACTGAACTGACTGAACTGATTCATCAAAGAATCTGATATACTGTATCTGGGGAAAAACTGCTAGCTACAGTATTACCAAGAAAGCCTTAGTATCTCAGCTATATAAAGCACCTAAAGTGATAAAGATATAACTGCTCACTTAGTAAACATGCACAAGAAAAAAGTAGGTATTTTATAGAAGAATAAATATTTGTGAGAAATGTATCTATGCGGAGGGGTGCTTAATCATCAATAATCTGAAAAGGCAAGTTAGAACCATAGTAAGATGTCATTTAACATCTGTTAATTGGAAAAAATTAAGAAGTCTGATGGTACTAGGTGTTAGAAAAATCATGTATTAACACTTTATTGGAGCAAGTAGCATAAAAACATTGAAAAACATGCTTTCAATGCTATAAAAAGCATTGGAAAACAATTCAGCTTTATTTTGTAAATCTATTTATATTCCATGTGATGCTAGTGGTAAAGAACCTGCCTGCCAGTGCAGGAGATGAAAGAGATTCAGGTTTGATTCCTGGGTTGGGAAGATCTCCTAGAGGAAGGCATGGGAACCCACTGCAGTATTCATGCCTAGAGAATCCCATGGACAGAGGAGCCTGGCAGGACATGGTCTGTGGGGTCACAAAGAGTTGGACACAACTGAAGGGACTTAGCATACACATACACACATTCATATTCTGTGACCCAGAAATTATAAGGATACACCTTAGAAAAGTTTTTCTCAGATTTTCATGCTCATAGTAGTTTTGATAAAATACAGATTTTCAGTTAGCAAAAAAAAGATTAAGTTTTAAAAATCCATAATTAGAATCACTGTAGAGAAACTGAAAAACATAATTTATTCATCTACTGAACAAATATTTACTGAGCAGAACACTTACTGTATGCCAGCTAATTTTATAGCATTAAGAATACAACAATGGAAAGAAAGAAGGAAAGACAAAACAAGCCCCTGGCTGCATGGAGCTTATATTCTAGTGTACATGTTGTGAGAGAAGGGGTATTAGGCACTAAATAAATAAATCTATATAGTTTGTCTGATAGTACGTCTAAATGCTTTGCAAAATATTTGACAGAGAAGGGAGATAGGGAATTCTGCAGATGTAGCAGTTGTAATTTTAAATATACTACTAGTCATTAGGGCAAATCTCCTTGAGAAACTGAAAATTGACTAAGAAGAGGTAAGGGAATGAGCCATGTGATTATCTGAGGGGCAAATTCATGTGCAAAGGCCCTAAGGAGAAATTATGCTTTGTGTGATAGACGAATGGCAAGGAAATTAGTGTGGCTAGATCTGAATGATTAAGAGGAAGAGAAATAAGAGATAAAATCAGAGAGGTAGAATGGCCTCGATCATGTAAGAACCTTGTAGACCATTGAAATGATTTTGGTTTTTATTCAGAATCAAATGCAAAGCCACTGGAGGCTGTTAAGTCGATGAGTGATATTATGTGGTTCACAGAAAACAGCATCATTCTGCTTACTGTGTTGAGAAAACACTAATTGGACGAAGGCCAAGTATAAAATCAAGGAGAACAATAGGAGGCTACTGTAATAAGCCAAGAGAGTGATGATGGTAACTGAAAGCTGTGAGAGTGGCAGGACGTGGATTTTTTGGTAATATTTTAAATGTAGAGCTGGTGGAATTTTTGAAGAACTGAATATGAGGTCTAAAGAAAATGGTTTCCTTTTGTCCTAAGACAGTGGAAAATAGCATTGCCTCTTACTGAGCTAGGGAAGACTGACTGCTGAAGGAACACATTTGGGAAAAAGAGTGAAAATCTTATGGCTAGATTTGGGCATGTTATGTTTAAGATGTTTTAAGAGGAGGGGTTTGTTATGTGGGGCTTCCCTGATAGCTAAGTTGGTAAAGAATCTGCCTGCAGTGCAGGAGACCCGGGTTCAGATAATTGATTATGCCAGTCTGGAGTGAGAGAGAGGTCTGGGTTGAAGATATAATTTTGGAAGTAATTACCATGTAAGTAGTATATATAGTTGTAAGACTGGCTGTGTTTTTCGAGGGCAAACTCCAGGAGATGGTGAGGGACAGAGTGGCCTGGCATGCTGCAGTGCACGGGGTTGTAAAGAGTTGGACACAACCGGGCAACTGAACAATAGCAACAAGACGGGCTGAGATATCTAAGAGAAGGAGTGACACGAGAAGACATCTAAGGTCTGAACATTCCAATATTTAAAGCAAATATCTTAAAGGCAAATAGAAAGAAAAGGCAGAATTGCCTGCAAATGACCAATATACTTACAGATGACTTTTCAAGAGCAACAGGGGAAGCCAGAAGAAATGGAGGAATATTTTAAAAATACTGTAAGAAAGCAAAATCATATTTTTAGAATAAAAATAAAACAGAGACATTTTCAAGAAAAAGAGTTTACCATCAATAGGCCACTGTATCATCAATAGGCCACTGTGTGTCAATGTCTAAAGGATGCATTTCAGGAAGTAAGGAAGAACATCTGAAATGAAAGAATACACTGACTGGGAATAAAGGAAGATCCTCAGGTTGCTCGGCAGGTATCTTAACAGTGATACTTCAGACATCAACCCATTTGGATGAAATTGGAAATCTCTTACCAAATATCAGAATTGTTCATTTCCAGACACTAAGCTATTGAGAATGTAGATTTCTAATTGATTTTGAATTTACTGTTTGTCTTCAACATGATAAGCAAAATGTTTATGCTGCTTCTAAATGTTATTATTCATGACCTTTATTAAATAAGTAAATAATAGTTTGCACAGTTTTTTTAAACAAGTTGATGCTGTTTTATTGTTGTTGTTGAGTCACTCAGTCATGTCTGACTCTTTGCAACCCCATGGACTATAGCCCACCAGGCTCCTCTGTCCATGGGATTCTCCAAGCAAGAATACTGAAGTGAATACTGAAGTGGGTTGTGAAATTCCAGATGTTCAAGTTGTATTTAGAAAAGGCAGAGGAACCAGAGATCAAATTGCCAACATCTGTTGGATCATAGAAAAAGCAATAGAATTCCAGAAAAAACATCTACTTCTGCTTTATTGATTATGCCAAAGCCTTTGACTGTGTGGATCACAATAAACTGTGGAAAATTCTTCAAGAGATGGGAATACCAGACCACCTTACCTGCCTCCTGAGAAATCTGTATGCAGGACAAGAAGCAACAGTTAGAACTGGACATGGAACAACAGACTGGTTTCAAATTGGGAAAGGAGTACATCAAGGCTGTATACTGTCACCCTGCTTATTTAACTTATATGTAGAGTACAGCATTCAAAATGCTGGGCTGGATGAAGCACAAGATGGAATCAAGATTGCTGGGAGAAATAGAAATAACCTCAGATATGCAGATGATGCCACCCTTATGGCAGAAAGTGAAGAGGAACTAAAGAGCTTCTTGATTAAAGTGAAAGAGGAGAGTGAAAAAGTTGGCTTAAAGCTCAACATTCAGAAAACTAAGATCATGGCATCCAGTCCCATCACTTCATAGCAAATAAATGGGGAAACAGTGGAAACAGTGTCAGACTTTATTTTTTTGGGCTCTAAAATTACTGCAGATGGTGACTGCAGTCATGAAATTAAATGATGCTTGCACCTTGGAAGAAAAGCTATGACCAACTTAGAGAGCATATTAAAAAGCAGAGACATTACTTTGCCAACAAAGGTCCGTCTAGGTTTTTCCAGTAATCATGTATGGGTGTGAGAGTTGGACTATAAAGAAAGCGAGTGCCAAAGAATTGATGCTTTTGAACTGTGGTGTTGGAGAAGACTCTTGAGGGTCCCTTGGACTGCAAAGAGGTCAAACCAGTCAATCCTAAAGGAAATCAGTCCTGAATTTTCATTGGAAGGACTGATGTTTAAGCTGAAACTCCAATCCTTTGGCCACGTGATGCGAAGAACTGACTCATTTGAAAAGACCCTGATGCTGGGAAAGATTGAAGGCAGGAGGAGAAAGAGACAACAGAGGATGAGATGGTTGGATGGCATCACCGACTTGATGGACATGAGTTTTAGCAAGCTTCGGGAATTGGTGATGGACAGGGGAGCCTGGTGTGTGCTGCAGTCCATGGGGTCACAAAGAGTCAGACCCGACTGAGCAACTGAACTTAGACACCGGAGGATCTTTCCGTCCCAGGGATGGAAATTGTATCTTCTACAAGTCTCCGATTCTTTATCACTGAGCCACTGGGAATTCCCAACAAGTTGACTGGAAGTTTAAAAATAGTATATTTAAGTTAAAGTGTTAAGTCACTTGAGCTCTCTCTTCTAATCAGTTACCTGCTGGTAAAGTATTCCATTTAATAAACTGTGTACCTATTTCTATGGGGGAATTTGGAAAAGTCCTGCAAGGTATTAAAGATGAAAATGTAGGTAATGATCAGTACATAAAAATGGCATGTTAAGATTTTGAAAAAATTGCTGATGAATTAATAAATTGTATTATCTCTTCTGTTGAAAGAAGAATATTATTAGCAAAATTCTTTAACTAGGTGAAAGGAGGAAATCCATTTAAATTAATCTTGAACAGGTATTTGTTAATCTTTAACATTTATTTACAGTTGCTAAGGAAAAACTTCATAGCAAACAGAAGAAAATTCTTGAAGAGTATACCAGAACCTTACAGTTGGCATTATGCTCCATGATGCCACATCTGAAGCATATCTACTACAGTTAGAAATAATGTCAAGATGCCTTGTATCACAGTTACTGCTTAATACTGTACTAGAGGCCTGTTCAATGTAATACCAAAACAAAAATATACAAGTGATGTAGCTGTCATCAAGAAAGACCTAAGAGATTGTTATTTACATAATGTGTCTGATAGAGTATGTAAAAACTCCCAAGAAACCAATACAAAAATTATTAGAATGAATTGGAGAGATTTAAAAGGGGATATAGATCAACATGTAAAAATCACCAGCTCTTAAAAATGCCAGCAGTGAGAGGCAGGGTACGGACAAGAGGCTGGGGACGTTGCACTGTGGCCCTGTGACCCTGGCCCCCTTTCCCAGGGAGGATGCTCAGGGTCGGAGGGGTGGCAGTGTGCATGTGCTGCCGTTATGTGTCTGCACCTGAGTGTTGGGCCACCCGTGCTGCCCAGTGTTTGATGGAGGACACAGCCAATCACAACCCCTTGGGCTTTAAAAAGAAAAAAAAAAAGTGCCAGCAATGACCAATTAAAAATGTATTGGAAAAAATGTTTGTCATTGCAGGAAAATGTGAAATATTTAGGAACAAACCCAATAAGGAATATTCAAGATATTTATGGGAAAACTAATGAAAATTTACTGAAGCCTATAAAAGAGTACCAGATATATTGAAAATAAACAGCTGTACACAGTATTTGAGCATGGAAAAATTCAGTGCAGTTGATCCTTGAACAGTATGGGTTTGAATTGTGTGTGTCCACTTATATGTGGATTTTTTTCGATAAATGCATACTATGGGACTACACTATCCATGGTTGGTTGAATTTGTGAATGCAGAATCATGGACATGCAGGTCTGATCATACAGTTATATACAGATGTTTTTTTGATACATACAGTACTACATGGTCTGTGGTTTTTGGTTGAATCTGAGGATAAAGAACCATGAATTTAGAGGACCAACTATGGAACTTGATCATGTGCAGATTTTGGTATCTGCAGCAGGTTCTGGATCCAATCCCCAGTAGATACCATGGGACAACAGTACCTATTTTCCCTCTGTACGGGAGTCTAAGCCCCTAACTGCTGAGTTGTTCAAGGATCAGCTGTACTTTAACAATGTCACTTATACCCAAATTACATTGTGAATTCAATATAATCCCATTCAAAATCCTAAAAGAAATTTCATAAGTTAATTCTAAAATTAAAATGGGAGAATAAATGCACAAGAATAGCCAAGGAAATTAAAAAAACAAAATGAACCAAAAAGATCATATACACTAGGAAACAAAATATTTAGCAAATATATGGTAGTAAAAATGTGGTATTACACTAAGGGAAAGAAAATAAATAGGAATGGGATTAAGAGTCCAGGAATGAGGCATGCATATGTATGAGACAGTTTTCCATTATAGATAATACAATAAAATTTTATCGGCCCCTATGGTGGGCTGCCGTCTATGGGGTCGCACAGAGTCGGACACGAATGAAGTGACTTAGCAGCAGCAGCAGCAATGTAATCATGTGGAGAAGACAAAGGCAAGCCACTCCAGTGCTCTTGCCTAGAAAATCCCTTGGACGGAGGAGCCTGGGAGGGTACAGTCCATGGGGTCGCTAAGAGTCGGACACGACTGAGAGACTTCACTTTCCCTTTTCACTTTCACACATTGGAGAAGGAAATGGCAACCCACTCCAGCGTTCTTGCCTGGAGAATCCCAGGGATGGGGGAGCCTGGTGGGCTGCTATCTATGGGGTCGCACAGAACTGGACACGACTGAAGCGACTTAGCAGCAGCAGCAATGTAATCATGAAAATAAATCCAGGTGGATTAAATGAATAAAAACTTTAAAATATTAGAATATAGGAGGATATGTTTATGACTTTGTAGTGAAATGATCTTAAAGTAAATACAATAAGTCCCTGATGAATAAAATATCATTTTTCAACATATTACCAAACTCCTGAGTGACACAAAAGACTACATGCACAAAAAAAAAAAAAAAAAAAAAAACCAGACAGTGATAAGTAGGAGAAAGTATTGGTAACCTATCAAAGACTAATGAACGATACTCAGAATTGATAAAGAACCACTGATGATACATACGGGAAAAGCAATCCAACTGAAAAACAGGCAAACGGTATGAGAATGAGTCACAGATAGAGTTACAAGTGGATCATAAACGTACAAGATGACTCTGCTTCTGGTAACCAAGGAAATGTAACCAACAATGGTGACATTTATTTATGGCATTGAAACTGTTTTTGAGAAATTATCTTTTTCCCTACAATGTGATTTCAGCTAAAAACAATGGAATGTCTGTGCATATTGACACAAAAGCTTTCCAGGAAAATTGTTATTTTAAAAAGCTTCATTATGCTACATTAAAGTGAAGTGAAGTCGCTCAGTCGTGTCCGACTCTTTGCGACCCCGTGGACTGTAGCCCACCAGGTTCCTCTGTCCATGGGATTTTCCAGGCAAGAATACTGGAGTGGGTTGCCATTTCCTTCTCCAAAGTGTATGCATATTATGTTAACATTTATGTAAAACTTGCTTTCATATGCATATATGGATATATAGAGATACACTTAGTTGGATCCTATGCAAGCAGAGCCTGAGATAGTGATTGTTCTTCAAGCAGTTTATCAAGAAAATGCTCCCAGGATAGGGGATGTGAGAAAAGCAGGGTAGGACAGGGGAAGGAAAGCAAAGCAGGAATGTGGTCTTGGGTGGAGACCTGCTCAGTCGGCAGTGGTGCTCTGGAGCACAAATTGCTCCAAGATGATTTCCACATCGAGGTGATTTTATATCCCTCTGTGTCAGTTCACTGTTGATTAAATGTGGCCTATTTTCATACTCCAGGGGTATGGGGAGTAGTCACAACTCTCTTTTGGTCACAAACAGTTCTCCAGAGGAAAAAGTTCAGTTACTGTCAGCCAACTCTGACAGCAGCAGAAAAGGAAATCTGGGCAGGGCGTCTGTGACACACATGCACACACAGGCGCAAACACACTGACAAAAGTAGGTGAGCTTTAGTTTTATATTTGCTTTTTTAATAATGTATTATTTCTTATGTAATTAGAAAATAAGCTTTTTAAAAAGATGTGTTTTACTTTCTCACATAGGTAGTGACTCCATTGTCCCAACCCATCCAGTCTTTCTTGGCTTTCTTATACTTATCATTCTTGGATTTCTTGGGTCAAGACAATTACAGAATAGTTCTTCGAAGCAGATATTATTTCAATTTTCTGTTTAATAATAATGTGATCATTCATAGTCTAATTTGTGAAATATGAGAAACATCAGTTCAGTTCAGTTCAGTTCAGTCGCTCAGTCGTGTCCGACTCTCCGCGACCCCATGAATCACAGCACGCCAGGCCTCCCTGTCCATCACCAACTCCCGGAGTACACTCAAACTCATGTCCACAGAGTCGGTGATGCCATCCAGCCATCTCATTCTCCGTCGTCCCCTTCTCCTCCCGCCCCCAACCTTTCCCAGCATCAGAGTCTTTTCCAGTGAGTCAACTCGTCTCATGAGGTGGCCAAAGTATTGGAGTTTCAGCTTTAGCATCAGTCCCTCCAATGAACATCCAGGATTGATCTCCTTTAGAATGGACTGGTTGGATCTCCTTGCAGTATAAGGGACTCTCAAGAGTCTTCTCCAACACCACAGTTCAAAAGCATCGATTCTTCGGCGATCAGCTTTCTTCACAGTCCAACTCTCACATCCATACATGACCACGGGAAAAACCATTGCCTTGACTAGACGGACCTTGGTCGGCAAAGTAATGTCTCTGCTTTTTAATATACTATCAAGGTTGGTCATAACTTTCCTTCCAAGGAGCAAGCGTCTTTTAATTTCATGGCTGCAATCAGCATCTGCAGTGATTTTGGAGCCCAAAAAAACAAAGTCTGACACTGTTTCCACTGTTTTTCCATCTATTTCCCATGAAGTGATGGGACCAGATGCCATGATCTTTGTTTTCTGAATGTTGAGCTTCAAGCCAACCTTTTCACTCTCCTCTTTCACTTTCATCAAGAGGCTTTTGAGTTCCTCTTCACTTTCTGCCATAAGGGTAGTGTCATCTGCATATCTGAGGTTATTGATATTTCTCCCAGCAATCTTGATTCCAGCTTGTGCTTCTTCCAGCCCAGCGTTCCTCATGATGTACTCTGCATATAAGTTAAATAAGCAAGGTGACAATATACAACCTTGACGCACTCCTTTTCCTATTTGGAACCAGTCTGTTGTTCCATGACCGGTTCTAACTGTTGCTTCCTGACCTGCATACAGGTTTCTCAAGAGGCAGGTCAGGTGGTCTGGGATTCCCATCTCTTTCAGAATGTTCCACAGTTTATTGTGATCCACACAGTCAAAGGCTTTGGCATAGTCAATGAAGCAGAAATAGATGTTTTTCTGAAACTCTCTTGCTTTCTCCATGATCCAGCGGATGTTGGCAATTTGATCTCTGGTGCCTCTGCCTTTTCTAAAACCTGCTTGAACATCTGGGAGTTCACGGTTTACATACTGCTGAAGCCTGGCTTGGAGAATTTTGAGCATGACTTTACTAGCGTGTGAGATGAGTGCAATTGTGCGGTAGTTTGAGCATTCTTTGGCATTGCCTTTCTTTGGGATTGGAATGAAGACTGACCTCTTCCAGTCCTGTGGCCACTGCTGAGTTTTCCAAATCTGCTGGCATATTGAGTGCAGCACTTTCACAGCATCATCTTTCAAGACTTGAAATAGCTCAACTGGAATTCCATCACCACCACTAGCTTTGTTCGTAGTGATGCTTTCTAAGGCCCACTTGACTTCACATTCCAAGATGTCTGGCTCTAGGTCAGTGATCACATTATCGTGACTATCTTGGTCGTGAAGATCTTTTTTGTACAGTTCTTCTGTGTATTCCTGCCACCTCTTCTTAATATCTTCTGCTTCTGTTAGGTCCATACCATTTCTGTCCTTTATCGAGCCCATCTTTGCATGAAAAGTTCCCTTGGAATCTCTAATTTTCTTGAAGAGGTCTCTTGTTTTTCCCATTCTGTTGTTTTCCTCTATTTCTTTGCATTGATCACTGAGGAAGGCTTTCTTATCTCTCCTTGCTATTCTTTGGAACTCTGCATTCAGATGCTTATATCTTTCCTTTTCTCCTTTGCTTTTCGCCTCTCTTCTTTTTACAGCTATTTGTAAGGCCTCCTCAGACAGCCATTTCGCTCTTTTGCATTTCTTTTCCATGGGGATGGTCTTGGTCCCTGTCTCCTGTACAATGTCACGAACCTCCGTCCAGAGTTCATCAGGCACTCTATCAATCAGATCTAGTCCCTTAAATCTATTTCTCACTTCCACTGCATAATCATAAGGGATTTGACTGAGGTCATATCTGAATGGTCTAGTGGTTTTCCCTACTTTCTTCAATTTAAGTCTGAACTTCGCAATAAGGAGTTCATGATCTGAGCCACAGTCAGCTCCTGGTCTTGTTTTCGCTAACTGTATACAGCTTCTCCATCTTTGGTTGCAAAGAATATAATCAATCTGATTTCGGTGTTGACCATCTGGTGATGTCCATGTGTAGAGTCTTCTCTTGTGTTGTTGGAAGAGGGTGTTTGCTATGACCAGTGCATTCTCTTGACAAAACTCTATTAGCCTTTGCCCTGCTTCATTCCGTGCTCCAAGGCCAAATTTGCCAGTTACTCCAGGTGTTTCTTGACTTCCTACTTTTGCATTCCAGTCCCCTATAATGAAAAGGACATCTTTTTTGGGTGTTAGTTCTAAAAGGTCTTGTAGGTCTTCATAGAACCGATTAACTTCGGCTTCTTCAGCATTACTGGTTGGGGCATAGGCCTGGATTACTGTAATATTGAATGGTTTGCCTTGGAAACGAACAGAAATCATCCTGTCATTTTTAAGATTGCATCCAAGTACTGCATTTCGGACTCTTTTGTTTACCATGATGGCTACTCCATTTCTTCTAAGGGATTCCTGCCCACAGTAGTAGATATAATGGTCATCCGAGTTAAATTCACCCATTCCAGTCCATTTTAGTTCACTGATTCCTAGAATGTCGACATTCACTCTTGCCATCTCCTGTTTGACCACTTCCAATTTGCCTTGATTCATGGACCTAACATTCCAGGTTCCTATGCAATATTGCTCTTTACAGCACCGGACCTTGTTTCTATCATTGGTCACATCCACAACTGGGTATTGGTTTTGCTTTTGCTCCATCCCTTTATTCCTTCTATAGTTATTTCTCCACTGAGCTCCAGTAGCATACTGGGCACCTACCGACCTGGGGAATTCCTCATTCAGTATCCTATCATTTTGCCCTTTGTTACTGTTCACGGGGTTCTCAAGGCAAGTATACTGAAGTGGTTTGCCATTCCCTTCTCCAGGGGACCACATTCGGCTGTGGTCCATGTGATTAGATCAGCTAGTTTCCTGTGATTATGATTTCAGTTTGTCTGCCCTCTGGTGCCCCCTAGCAATACCTACCGTCTTATTTCGGTTTCTCTTACCTTGGTCGTGGAAAATCTCTTCACAGCCGCTCCAGCAAAGTGCAGCTGCTGTACCTTACCTTGGACGAGGGGTATCTCCTCAAGGCCCCCCCTCCTGACCTTGAACGCGGAGTAGCTCCTCTCGGCCCTCCTGCGCCCGCGCAGCCACCGCCTGTTGGACGTGGGGTAGCTCCTCTCGGCCGCCGGCCCTGGCCTCAGGCGTGGGGTAGCTCCTCACGGCCGCACCTCTTTGCGTGGCTCGTTGCGCCCGGGCCGGCGTCTCTCGCGTCGCGTCTGCGCCGCCGGGGCCGGCGTCTCTCGCGTCGCGTCTGCGCCGCCGGGGCCGGCGTCTCTCGCGTCGCGTCTGCGCCGCCGGGGCCGGCGTCTCTCGCGTCGCGTCTGCGCCGCCGGGGCCGGCGTCTCTCGCGTCGCGTCTGCGCCGCCGGGGCCGGCGTCTCTCGCGTCGCGTCTGCGCCGCCGGGGCCGGCGTCTCTCGCGTCGCGTCTGCGCCGCCGGGGCCGGCGTCTCTCGCGTCGCGTCTGCGCCGCCGGGGCCGGCGTCTCTCGCGTCGCGTCTGCGCCGCCGGGGCCGGCGTCTCTCATATATTAACTAAAACAGAAATCCACTGAATATATAGTGTTCTTTCTTCTAGTACTCAGTGACTTTGATTAGAGCTTCTTATGCTGAATGTCTTGGTGCAAATATTAATAGCAAATCACCATTTATTGATCAGTGTCCATTTCTGCTAAAAAGGGGAGAAAATCTGAATTTAAGATTCTTGCCTTGTCATGGAAAGAATTCAAAAGTGAGGCAGAGGGGTTAGGAAAGTGAGGATTTATTTAACAAGAATACACTCTCAGAGGGAGACAGGTGAGGGGACCTGATGTCCTGGGTTTCTTTGTTTTTTTTTTTTTTTTTTAAAGCAAGAATGGGGTTTATTTCTAGCTCGAGCTAGGGTTCATGCCTCCTCCAGCGCAGTGGAGTGGGACAAGAGCCCCAAGCCCAGGTCACAGCGGTTTTTATAGTCTTAGATTACATAAGCACCTATTTTTGTTCAAAAGATCAAACTGGCAGAAGCTCATTGGCTGGTTCATGCGAGCGCAGAAGCTCATTCGCCAGTTTATGCGTGCGCGGGGGGTGTTTTCTGGGGGATTTCCCTTTTTCCTCTGATTGGCCGGATTTTTGGTGCCAGCAGGACTTTTCTAGGGAGGAGTTTCTTAATTTTGGCGCCAGCGGGATCTTCTTAGGGAGGAGTTTCTGTGAACTTAGCCTCCACCCTGTCTCCAGGAAATTGAAACTTAGGCCTAAGCAAGGTCTCAGACCTATCCTGGCTACTCAGATGTTAGGGCTCCTAACATCTCCCCCCTTTTCTGTTGTTCAAACGGAGGAATCTTCCTCCGTGGGTAGAGTTTGATCCAGGGATCTTTATACAGCCTTACTCAAAACAATTCTAGGAATCTTTACTTAAAAACAACCTTATCTAAAATGGAGTAACTGGTTTTACAAGCAGCAAGCAAAGTACAGAAGCAAAAATGCATTACAGAAGCATTACGTTCTACATTAGGTTACAGCATCTAATCTGAAATCACACCCATAATATCATTTTTCAGGATATCTGGGAAATAGTTATTTCCCAGGATGTCTGAACCATAGCTACTCTATTTTGACTTTTAATAGTAAAATTTTTTTAATAGCCAAAGCAGATGTCACCATTAATGACGTCAGTGTTTTTCTAGGTATGAGAAGATGCAAGAATTGGAACTCATAAAACCTTTTTCTGAAAAGATCTGACTATCAGAAGGCCTGTTCTGCCAGTTTTTTTCAGAGCACAGAGTGCCTCATTCCTGATTTTCACCCTGAACTTCTTTCAGGGGGTGTTGAAGTTCAGCAGCTTGCAATGGTCATGACATAATCTTTGTAGAGGCAGCTGGCAAGTACCAACTTCTAGTCAGCAGGGTCTCTTCATAGCCACATATCCGAACATGTGACACCATTTCATGACCATTGTGTCCCGCGTTGCTGGGAAGGCTCATTCCCAGGTCTAGGGAAGCGATGGGCCACTCAGTGTGCTAAAATTGGACCAGGCCTTGCAAGTAGCAGAAGTATCTGGACCACTGTCTTACTAGCCTCCTGGTCCAGGAAAATATTCCCTCTTGTTGCTTTTTCTCATACCCAGAGTCACATTATTACAATTATTGATATCATATGGAACTGCATATCAGCTTTATATCACAGGCTCAGTGAAACAAGTGACATAGAAAATAATATAGCCATAGCTAGCAGTTATTAGTAAAATAAGAATTATAAGTCAAGAACTTTTCTTAGATAAAGCCTGGTATACCCCAAGTCACCTGACTTCATTTGTTAAATGACTATAGCCTGGTGTTAATCTCCTGATTGTACATTATGGAGCATCTGACCTTTATCTGAAGATTGGTTACTGAGATAAGCCTTAGAAACTAACCTAGAGTCCTTTTTAATAACTTAATTAAATCTTTTAGCAGTATCATGTAACAAGGAACTGTTTCAGCAGTGAGTCTTAGTAAACACTATACATTAACAAAACTAGAAACTTAATTTAACAATTTACAAAACTTAATATTCCATGATTTTTCATTATGGAGGCCCTGTAGCCAGGGAGGCTTTAACCCATCCAATAAAAAATGAGGTTTATCAGGGAGCTGGGAAAAGCCAAGCAGCCCTCTTGGATTTCCCATAGACCTGACTCTGATTTCCAGCTATTGTTTTTCATTTTCCAATTTAGAAGCAGACTTTTGCCATGGTTTAAGGACATTAGGATGGCACAAGTCTAACAGAGTTTTTGTATAAGCAGAATGAGCTTTTACATGTCTACAAACCCGACAATTGGATTAATTTCTAAAACTAGCATAGGATTAGGCCTATGGTAGAAAAGCATTTGATTTATATGCAGAGATCTAAGAAGTCAAGAAAACATTATAAATGATCATACGAATCAGGTCCAGCATCTTGGGCAAGCTGTCTACCTCTGATGTCGTCGTCTTCTCATCCTGGTGTAGTGTAGTTTCTTCTGAAAAAAGTCCTTCCATCCAGGTTGGAGACAGTCCCTTAAATTACGTCTTTTTCTAGTCCTGGTTGCAGGTCATGAGGCATCTGATCTTCATCCAAAGATAGATCACTGAGACAAGCTTCAGAAACAAACCTAGGGTGCTCTTCAAGAACTCAACCAAATCCCAGTTCAGAAACTTGTATTTATCCAAAAGTCCTTTTTATAAATCTTCTTCTGCGCGCTCAAAGTCCCACTGGGGCCAGGTCAATGGAAATCCCTCATCAATTAGGCTCGGCTGCAGGGTGGGCCTCCTGTCCACACCCCGGACATGTTTCCGAGCTTCCGATAGAATCCACTCCTGTTCTTCCGTGGTGAAGAGCACCTGTTACAGCTACGAAGGGCATCCACTGCCCGACAGATTCCGGATCGGGAGAGACCTCCTCTCTCCCGCAGAGCCAGCTGCCTTCCAGCGCAAATGCTGGGCCTCGGCCTTATGCCGGCTATGGCGACCAATTCGCCCCTGAACAGACCTTGCAGATCCAGCTGCCTTCCAATGTGAATGCTGGGCCTCGGCCTTACGCTGGCTACGGCGACCAATTCGCCCCTGAACAGACCTTGCAGATCCAGCTGCCTTCCAGCGCGAATGCTGGGCCTCGGCCTTACGTTGGCTACGGCGATCGCCCCTGAACAGACCTTGCACCGGTGCTGTAATCAGCCCTCCTCCGGGCTGATGAACCCCTTCTGCCGGGAGAGCGTTATTCTCCCCAGTCAGAGGGATCCCGGACGAGCCCCCAAATGTTATGCCCTGAGTCCAGTCCCTCCATACTGGTAGAATAAGACACTCGCAGCAATGCAAAAGCAAGAATGAGGTTTATTTCTAGCTCGAGCTAGGGCTCATGCTTCCTCCAGCGCAGTGGAGTGGGACAAGAGCCCTGGGTTTCTTTGGAAAGCCAGTTATGAAGGGAATACAAATGAAGGGGCCAAATAGTCATTGCCAAAGGAGGAGTTTGAGTTTCATTCTAATTTCATCTTCCAAAGGGAAGAAGGGATTTTTGTCCATATTTACTTTAGATAAGAAGTGTTATGGTATTGGTGCATGATGGTATTATCTGCAAGGATTATCTTATTTTAATGAGACCATAATGAGCAACAGGTTACATTTGGACACAGGAGATTCCTGCCTTTCCTCGCCTTTTTTGTCTTCCCCCCCTCCCCCGCACATATCACCCAAATGTGTGGTTTCCTGTCATTCTGGACGTTCCTGCTTTTCTTTGTCTGCTCATGGACCCCTGATGTTTACAAGATGCATAATTTCCCGCCACCTGCCCTCTGCCCCACATTTCTCTGCTTATATGTAGCTACCTGCCTGCTGTAATAATACTAATTTTTATCTTTTTATTGAGGTATCAGGGCTTCCCTGGGCTTCTCAGCTGTCAAGAATCCATCTGCAATACAGGAGAGGAGTTTGGTCCCTGGGGTGGAGAAGATCTGCTGGGGGAGGAACTGGCAATCCACACCAATATTCTTGCCTGAAAAATCCCATGGACAGAGAAGCCTGGAGGCCTACAGTCCACATGGTTGCAAAGAGTCGGACACCACTGAGTGACTGGGCATGTATAGTTAATTTAAAATATTGTGTTTGAGTGGACAGCAAAGTGATTCAATTATATGTATGTGTGAGCTGTGCTTAGTCACTTGGTCATCACCGACTCTTTGTGACCCCATGGTTTGTAGCCCACCAGGCTCCTCTGTCCATGAGGATTCTCCAGGCAAGAATACTAGCGTGGGTTGCCATGCCCTCCTCCAGGGAATCTTCCCAATCCAGGAATCAAATCTGGGTCTCCTGCATTGCAGGTGGATTCTTACCATCTGAGCCACCATGTGTGTATGTGTGTGTGTGTGTGTGTGTGTATTCTTTTACAGATTCTTTTCCATTGTAGGTTATTACATGATATTGAATATAGTTCCTTGTGATATACAGTAGGTCCCTGTTGTTTACCTGTTTTATATATAGTAGTGTGTATATAGTAATCCCAAACTCCTAATTTATCTTTCCCCCCTGCCTCCCTGGCACTTTCCCTTTTTATAATCATAAGTTTATTTTCTATGTCTGTGAGTCTCTTTTGTTTTGGAAGTATATTTTGTTTATAATTTTTTAGATTCCACAAATAAGTGATATCATATGATATTTATCATTTTCTGTCTGATTTATTTCACTTAAAATGATAATCTCTAGGGTCATCCATGTTGCTTCAAATGGCATTATTTCATTATTTTCTGTGACAAATATTCCATTGTGTGTATGTACTACATCTTCTTTATACATTCATCTGTTGATGGACATTTAGGTTGTTTCCATGTCTTGGCTATTGTAGATAGTGCTGCTATGAATATTGGGGTGTATATATTTTTTTGAATTAGAGTTTTCTCCAGTTATATATATAGGAGTATGATTTTACAATCTTACGGTAACTGCTTTTGTTTTTTAAAGAACCTCCATATTATTCTCCCAAGTAAGTGCATCAATTTACATTCCCACCAACACAAAGCAAAGGAGGATTCCCTTTTCTCCACACCCTCTCCAGCATGTATTATTTGTAGACTTTTTGATGATGGCCATTCTGACTCATTTGAGGTGATACATCATGGTAGTTTAGGTATGCATTTCTCAGCAGGGATGGGTTCGATCCTTGGGTTGGGAAGATCCACTGACGCAGGAAATGGCAATCCACTTCAGGATTCTTGCCCGGGAAATCCCATAGACAGAGGAACCTGGAAGGCTACAGTTCTTGAGGTTGCAAAAGAATCAGACACGACTTAGTGACGGAGCAACAATAGCAAGAATAATTAGAGATACTGAGCACCTTTTCATGTGCCTGTTTGCCATCTGCGTGTCTTCTTTAGAGAAATGACAATTGAGATGTTCTGCCCATTTTTTGATTGAGTATATTTTATATATAAAACTATATGAGTCCTTTGTATGTGTTCTTTGCTGTCCATATAGTCAAAGCTTTGCTTTTTCCAGGAGTCACATGTTGGAAATTTCTCACAATGGAGTTGGCAGAATAGAACAGACGATTAAAAATGGCTCGGGCAAGGCAGTTTTTACTTCTGCAAAAGCGTGTGCTGCAGATAAAGGATCTACACTGAGTGGGCAGCCTACTCGGGTTTTATTCCTAAGACTCAGGTTCCCTCCCCTGGCTCCTCATAAGCCAAGAAGCACAGAGTCCCAATCTTCCCAGATACTGTCTAGGATTCTTATTGGTTGATGGGGTCATGAGTAATACTTGCAGACCCCGAGTGAAGGACTGTATTCTGTACCCCTATAGTTCTATCTCTGCACATGCCCTGGATAAAAGCCCATGAAATTATCCCACCAAATAGTTTTTGTGAAGAAGGGGAACCAGGAAGGGGAGAGGACAAGGGACTGGCAATGAGCTGTTTTAGAAATCTTATTCACAATCTGGGTACACACACACAAATATATATCTTCCCATTCAGCTAAAAAAATGAATAGGGATCATTTCTCTATTTCTCATATCTTCCCCTTTGGTAGAAAACATTATATTTTCATACATCACATATGAGTGTGAGAGTTGGACCATGAAGAAGTTTGAGCACCAAAAAATTGGTGTGTGGTGCTGGAGAAAACTCTTGAGAGTCTCTTGCACAGCAAGGAGATCAAACTGGTCAATCCTAAAAGAAACCAACCCTGAGCATTCATTGGAAGGACTGATGCTGAAGCTGAAGCTGCAGTACTCTGGCCACCTGATGTGAAGAGGTGACTCATTGGAAAATACCCTGATGCTGGGTAAGTTTGAAGGCAAAAGGAGAAGAGGGCCACAAAGGGTGAGATAGTTAGATAGCATCACGAACTCAGTGGATATGAATTTGAGCAAACTTTGGGAGATAGTGATTGATTGGGAAGCCTGGCTTGCTGTAGGTCATGGGCTCACAAAGAGAGGACTTAGCAACTGAACAACAACAACTGTCACATCATTTGCAAATATTTTCTCCCAGTCTTTCAGTTGCCCTTTCATGTTGTTTATGGTCTCCTTTGCTTTGTGTAAACTTTTAAGTTGGATTAGGTCCAATTTGTTTATATGTGTTTTAATTTCTACTGCTCTAGGAGATGGATCCAAAAAACTATTGCTGCCTTTTATGCCAAAGAGTGTTCTGAATATGTTTTCCTCTAGGGGCTTTATGGTTTCTGGTCTTAACATTTAGATCTTTAATCCATTTTTAGTTTATTTTTGTATATGGTGTTAGAGAATGTCCTAATTTAATTCTTTTACATGTTGCTGTCCAGTTTTTCCAGCACCACTGATTGAAGAAACTGTCTTTTCTCCATTATATGTTCTGGCTGGCTGTGTCATAGATTAAATGACCATTGGTATATGGGTTTATTTCTAGGCTTTCTATCCTGTTTCACATATCTATGTGTCTGTATGTCTGTTTTTGTGCCAGTACCAAACCATTTGGATAACTTTAGCCTCGTAATGTTGTCCGAAGTCATAGCAAGTGATTCCTCCCCCTCTGTTATTCTTTCTCAAGATTATTTTGGCTATTTTGGGACTTTTGTGTTTACATACAAGTTAAGTTTTGTTCTGGTTCTGTGAAAAATGCCATTGGTAATTTGATAGGATTGCACTGAATCTGTAGCTTACCTTGGGTAGTGTGGTCATTTTAACAATATAGATTCTTCCAGTCCAATACCATGGGTCTTTCTGTTTGTGTTGTCTTCAGTTTCTTTCATCAGTATCTTATAGTTTTTGGAGTACAGGTCTTTGCCTCCTTAGATTTATTCCTAGGTATTTTATTCTTTTAAATGATGGCAGTAAATGGGATTGTTTATTTAATTTTGCTTTCTGCTATTTTGTTGTTCAGTTCAGTTCAGTCGCTCAGTCGTGTCCGACTCTTTGTGACCCCATGAACCACAGCACGCCAGGCCTCCCTGTCCATCACCAACTCCCGGAGTTCACTCAAACTCCCATTGTTAGCATATAGAAATGCAAAATTTCTGTATATTAACTTTGTATCTTCCAACTTTAATGAATTCATCGATGAGGTCTAGTAGTTTTCTGGTGGCATCTGTAGTGACAGTTTACTTCTTTTTTTCCAACTTAAATTTCATTTTTTTTTTTTTTTTCTTCTCTGTTTACCGTGGCTAGGACTTCTAAAACTGTGTTGAATAATGGTGGCAAGAGTGAGCATTCTTGTTGTGTTCCTGGTCTTAGACGAAATGCTTTCTAATTTTCACCATTGAGAATGCTGTTAGCTGTTTGTTTGTCATACATAGAATATATATATGGCCTTTATTATGTTGAGGTAGGTTCCTTCCATGCCTACTTTCTGGAGAGTTGTTTTATTTTTTTCCCCATAAATTGATGTTGAATTTTATCAAAAGCTTTTTCTGTATATATTGAGATGATCATGTGGTTCTTATTCGTCAATTTGTTAATGTGGTATATCACATTGATTGATTTGTGGATATTGAAAAATCCTTGTGTCCCTGGGTAGAATTCCACTTGATCACGTTATATGATTGCTTTAATGCATTGTTGGAATTGGTTTGCTAGTATTTTGTTGAGGATTTTTGTATCTGTGTTCATCAGTGATATTAGCCTGAAATTTTCTTTTTCTTTTTTTGATAACTTTGTGTAGTTTTCATATCATAGTGATGGTGACCTCATAGAATGAGTTTGGGAGTGTTCCTTCCTCTGAATATTTTAAGAATAGTTTCAGAAAGATAGATGTTAACTATTCTCTGAATACTTTGTAAAATTCACCTGTGAAGCCATCTGGTCTTGAAATTTTGCTTTCTGGGAGTTTTTAAGTTAGTGATTCAATTTCAGTACTGGTAATTGTTCTGTTCGTATTTTCTGTTTCTTCTTGGTTCAACCATGGGAGATTTTACCTTTTGAATAATTTGGACAAAGCTTTTCTTCTAGGTTGTCCATCTTACTGGCATATAGTTGCTTGTACGGTGTCTTATGACCCTGCAATGCTGGTTGTAACTTCTTTTTCATTTCTGATTCTACTGATTTGGGCTCTCTCCCTTTTTTCCCTTAATGAGTCTGGCTAAAGGTTTATCAATTTTGTTTAGTTTTTCAAAGAAGCAGCTTTTAGTTTCATCAATCTTTTCTGTCAAGTTTTTAGTCTCTATTTCCTTTATTTATGTTTAACCTTTACAATTTCTTTCCTTCTGTTATCTTTGGGTTTTGTTTGTTTTTTTCTCTAGTTGTTTGAGGTATAAGGTTAGGTTATCTATTTGAGATTTGTCTCGTTTCCTTCAGTTTAATTCAGTTGCTCAGTCATGTCCAACTCTTTGCGACCCCATGAATCACAGGACGCCAGGCCTCCCTGTCCATCACCAACTCCCGGAGTTCACTCAAACTCACGTCCATTGAGTCGGTGATGCCATCCAGCCATCTTATTCTCTGTCATCCCCGTCTCCTCCTGCCCCCAGTCCCTCCCAGCATCAGAGTCTTTTCCAGTGAGTCAACTCTTCACATGAGGTGGCCAAAGTATTGGAGTTTCAGCTTTAGCATCAGTCCTTCCAATGAACACCCAGGATTGATCTCCTTTAGGATGGACTGGTTGGATCTCCTTGCAGTCCAAGGGACTCTCAAGACTCTTCTCCAACATTACAGTTCAAAAGCATCAATTCTTCGGCGATCAGCTTTCTTCACAGTCCAACTCTCACATCCATACATGACCACTGGAAAAACCTTAGCCTTGACTAGATGGACCTTTGTTGGCAAAGTAATGTCTCTGCTTTTTAATATGCTATCTAAGTTGGTCATAACTTTCCTTCCAAGGAGTAAGCGTCTTTTAATTTCATGGCTGCAATCAGCATCTGCAGTGATTTTGGAGCCCAAAAAAATAAAGTCTGACACTGTTTCCACTGTTTCCCCATCTATTACGGAAGTAAACTTCACTCAGAGCTACTTTTGCTGCATCCCATTGGTTTTGAATCATTGTGTTTTCATTCATTTATCACTGTGTATTTTTTGATTTGCTCTTTGATTTCTTCACTGATCCATTTGTTGTTTAGCAGCACATTGTTTGGGCTTCCCAGGTGGCTCAGATGGTAAAAGAATCTGCCCACAATGCGGGAGACCTGTGTTCAGTCCCTGGGTTGGGAAGATCCTCTGAAGGAGGACATGGCAACCCACTCTAGTATACTTGCTTGGAGAATCCCCATGGACAGAGGAGCCTGGTGGGCTATAGTCCATGGGGTTGCAAAGAGTCGGTTGCAAAAGAGACTAAGCACAGCACAGCATGCAGCATGTTATTTATCTTGTGTGTGGTTGTTTTTTGCAGTTTTTTTTTCTTGTAGTTGATATCTAGTGATATTGATATTTTGTGACATCATAGCTGGAAAAGATGCTTGATATGATTGCAGTTTTATAAATTTACTGTGGCTTGTTATGTGGCCCAGCATGTGATCTATCCTGGAGAATGTTCCATGTATATTTGGCAAGTATAGGTATTTTGCTGATTTCAGATAGAATGCTCTAAAAGTATCAATTAAGTCCATCACATCTAATATGTCATTTAAGCCCTATATTTCCTTATTGGTTTTCTGGATGGTCTGTTCATTGATGTAAGTGGGATGCTAAAGTCTGCCACTATTGTGTTACTATTGATTACTCTTTTTATGTTTGTTAACATTTGCCTTATATATTGAGGTGTTGTTATGTTGGGTGCATATGTATTTACAGTTGTTATATCATCTTTTTGGATTGATCCTTGGAAATGGCAACCCACTCCAGTATTCTTGCCTGGAGAATACCACGGATGGAGGAGCCTGGTGGGCTACAGTCCATGGTGTTGCAAAGAGTCGGACACGACTGAGCAACTTCACTTCACTTCTTCACTTCACTTTGATCATTATGTATTGTCCTTCTTTGTCTCTTATAACAGTCTTATTTTTTAATTTAAAAATAAAAAAAATTTTGTTTTTGTTTTTTTTGTTCTTAAAATCAGGTCTTTTAATCTATCTGTGTAAGTGATACAAAACACATAAGAGAACAATGTTTTACTCATTTAAAGGCAGCGTATCTTTCATTTAAAAACCTAACCCTTTATTCATACCCATTTGACCTCTAAAAGGGAGGAACTTTAAAAAGCACATGATCATCTATTTGCATTTAACCTAGACACCATACCCAGACTTCCCAACTAGCTTGTATAAGTGTCAGTTTGGAGGCCAGCGACCAAGATAAGCAGCCAGAGATTCTTCCAGTAAATTTTCTACTTCAACTAGGTGTAAAAAGGTTTGGAAACAGGTTCTTTTTTTCCTCCCTCAAATGGTATAAAACCCCCACTTAAAAAAACTGAAACACAGGTATAATGCAATGGTGCTTAGCCACTCAGTCATGTCTGACTCTTTGTGACCCCATGGACTATGGCCCGCCAGCTCCGCTGTCCATGGGATTCTCCAGGCAAGAAAACTGGAGTGGGTTGCCATTTCCTTCTCCAGGATGCAATGGTAGTGTAGACAATATAGATTATTACAGATTTCTAAAATACAGTGTATTTGGGGGCCAGGTATTTACATTCAGTGCAATCCCTATCAAGCTACCAACAATATTTTTCACAGAACTAGAACAAATAATCTCACAATTTGTATGGAAATACAAAAAACCTCGAATAGCCAAAGCAATCTTGAGGAAGAAGAATGGAACTGGGGGAATTAACCTGCCGGACTTCAGGCTCTATTACAAAGCCACAGTCATCAAAACAGTATGGTACTGGCATAAAGACAGAAATATAGATCAATGGAACAAAATAGAAAGCCCAGAGATAAACCCACGCTCCTATGGACACCTTATCTTCGACAAAGGAGGCAAGAATATAAAATGGAGAAAAGACAGTCTCTTTAACAAGTGGTGCTGGGAAAACTGGTCAGCCACTTGTAAAAGAATGAAACTAGAACACTTCCTAACACCATACACCAAAATAAACTCAAAATGGATTAAAGATCTAAATGTAAGACCAGAAACTATAAAACTCCTAGAGGAGAACGTAGGCAAAACACTCTCCGACATAAATCACAGCAGGATCCTCCAAGACCCACCTCCCAGAATATTGGAAATAAAAGCAAAAATAAACAAATGGGACCTAATTAAAATCAAAAGCTTCTGCACAGCAAAGGAAACTCTAAGCAAGGTGAGAAGACAGCCTTCAGAATGGGAGAAAATAATAGCAAATGAAGCAACTGATAAAGGATTAATCTCCAAATTATACAAGCAGCTCCTGCAGCTTAATTCCAGAAAACTAAGTGACCCAATCAAAAAATGGGCCAAAGAACTAAACAGACATTTCTCCAAAGAAGACATAAAGATGGCTAACAAACACATGAAAAAATGCTCAACATCCCTCATCATCAGAGAAATGCAAATCAAAACCACAATGAGATACCATTTCACACCAGTCAGAATGGCTGCTATCCAAAAGTCTACATGCAATAAATGCTGGAGAGGGTGTGGAGAGAAGGGAACCCTCTTACACTGTTGGTGGGAATGCAAACTAGTACAGCCACTATGGAGAACAGTGTGGAGATTCCTCAGAAAACTGGAAATAGAACTGCTATATGATCCAGCAATCGCACTCCTGGGCATACACACCGAGGAAACCAGAATTGAAAGAGACACATGTACTCCAATGTTCATTGCAGCACTGTTTATAATAGCCAGGACATGGAAGCAACCTAGATGTCCATCTGCAGACGAATGGATAAGAAAGCTTTGGTACATATACACAATGGAGTATTTCTCAGCCATCAAAAAGAATGCATTTGAATCAGTTTTAATGAGGTGGATGAAATTGGAGCCAATTTTGTCCAGGCTTTGCCTCAGAGAATGTCCCTGTATAAACCATCATTGTCACTGTATAAACCATCTACTGGAAGTAAACTTGTCCACAAAAAAAAAAAAAAAAAGAAATTGGAGCCAATTATACAGAGTGAAGTAAGCCAGAAAGAAGAACATCAATACTGTATATTAACGCATATATATGGAATTTAGAAAAATGGTAACCTGAACCCTGTATAAGAGACTGCAAAAGAGACATAGGCATTTAGAACAGTCTTTGGGACTCTGTGGGAGAGGGTGAAGGTGGAATGATTGGGGAGAATGGAATTGTAGCATGTATATTATCATAAGTGACCAGTCCAGGTTCGACGCATAAATTTTCCTCTAATTTTTAAAATAAAAAAAAAATAAAGTATATATACTTTAAAAATACAAAGTATATATTATATATTTATATTTATTTATATATTATGTATATTTATATAAATATATCTATATACTGTAAAGTCAGCCTTTTACCAATATTCCACTTCAGGTAGCATTTCTATCTTGCTAAAGCATCTTCAACTAGTGCTTTCAAGTCCTGACCCTGACCTTCATAGCCCTCTTCAAAATGATGTTTTTTTTCCATGCGTATCATCAATGCCCTATTAAGCTTCCCAGAAAAGCGTTCATTGAATTCACTCAGTATAACTTGAGAGTAAGATGGACATTTGAATATACTTTTACCTGATGCAAATTTTTTTCCAAAAAAGAGAGTAGACTATTAGTCTTTTAGGTTTTCTGTAGTAATGCTCCCATCTGTTTACAATGTTTAATTCACTAACTCAAGGGAAATCAGAACTATTTTTTAACCTGCCCTGGACCTATTGTACTCTCATGGGGAAGTCTGCCTTTTGTTTGCTTGCCTATAAAATAGTAATCAAAATGTTTAATTCCTGAATATCAACAGATGAATTATATTCATTGTAGATAACCTGAAAAAAAAATAAAATAAAATACAGTGTATTTGGGGGCCAGGTATTTACTTATTTTTAGTCTAGATAAGGGGGAAAAATCTATGCCCAAGTCATAATCTTCCAGAATCACATGGAAGACGAGTTGTGCTTAACACTGTCTCCAAGAAATTGCTTCACAGACCCAAATCCAGTGACTTCTGGGCCATCCCTAAGAATCCTGCGAGGAAAGGATTCCACTACACATATACAAAGGTTCTAAAACACCCCAGAATGAGTGTTTCAGTGAATGGTTTTGGTTCGTCGTGACAGGGGACAGTCCCCGCTAACGTCACCTAAACACCTGCTTGCCCCTACCTCCTCCCGCAGCGCCTACTGCTCAATGAGCTTCTTCAGCTTCTCGCCCAGCTCGATGTTCTCCTGGCGGAGCTTGGCGTTGTGTATGTCATGTTGCTCCAGCTGTGCCTGGATTTCATTCAAAGTAATTTGGAAGTGTGCAGTGGCTTCTTTCCGTCTTTCTTCCTCCTCTCGGGCCTGCTGCATATTTTCTTCCTTTAACGTCTTATTGTGACGCTGAAGTTCCCTGCAAAGAGACTCAAGCTTGCTTCTTGCCAAGATAGCCTTGCTGTGTTCACTCTGCAAATGAACTTTCTCTTTCACGATCTGGGCTTGCTTCTTTTGCAGAATCTTCATTTGCTTCTGAACGTTCCTGCTCTCCTCCAGAAGATCGGCATATTTCTTACAGAGAGCTGCCAGCTTCTCTTCTGGAGTTGAAAGAGTGTTTAGGGCTTGCATCAATAATAAGACTTCTTTTCCTAGGGTTTTGTCTTTGTTCCTGCTGCACTCTGAATCCTGCTGACCATCAGGGGTTTCTGTTCGAGCCTCTCGCCCGGGAATTTCCTCCCGTGACTCTCGTGTGCAGTACGCCCGGCTCACCAAACTCCTGCCCTTTGTTATAAAGTCACTGCGTGCATCCTCTTCCAAGGAATGCTTGTTACTTGTACCACCACAGTGTGAGTCTTGACGTTGAAGAATATCATTGGACTGAGAGTTATGCAACATATCCGCTTTCACCCCGAGCCCGCACATTCCAGCTTCTTCCATTATGCCAATCACAAACTTCTGCCTCGGGCTGCGTCGCCGTCCGCCCCGTCCGGCCTCAACTGCCTCCTCGGCGCCGCGGCCTCTTCCCCGCGCAGCCTCCTCTACCCACGTCGCCATGAGGTGACGGCAGCAGCCAAACCAAAAATAAAGAAAATTTTGAATTAAAAAATGTTAATTTTGGTGTATGGTGTTAGGAAGTGTTCTAGTTTCATTCTTTTACAAGTGGCTGACCAGTTTTCCCAGCACCACTTGTTAAAGAGACTGTCTTTTCTCCATTTTATATTCTTGCCTCCTTTGTCAAAGATGAGGTGACCATAGATGCGTGGATTTGTCTCTGGGCTTTCTATTTTGTTCCATTGATCTACCATACTGTCTTGATGACTGTGGCTTTGTAGTAGAGCCTGAAGTCCGGCAGGTTAATTCCCCCAGTTCCATTCTTCTTCCTCAAGATTGCTTTGGCTATTCGAGGTTTTTTGTATTTCCATACAAATTGTGAGATTATTTGTTCTAGTTCTGTGAAAAATATCTTTGGTAGCTTGATAGGGATTGCATTGAATGTATAAATTATTTTGGGTAGTATACTCACCATACACCAAAATAAACTCAAAATGGATTAGAGAGCTAAATGTAAGACCAGAAACTATAAAACTCCTAGAGGAGAACGTAGGCAAAACACTCTCCGATAAATCACAGCAGGATCCTCCATGACCCACCTCCCAGAATATTGGAAATAAAAGCAAAAATAAACAAATGGGACCTAATTAAAATCAAAAGCTTCTGCACAGCAAAGGAAACTATAAGTAAGGTGAAAAGACAGCCTTCAGAATGGGAGAAAATAATAGCAAATGAAGCAACTGATAAAGGATTAATCTCCAAATTATACAAGCAGCTCCTGCAGCTCAATTCCAGAAAAATAAATGACCCAATCAAAAAATGGGCCAAAGAACTAAACAGACATTTCTCCAAAGAAGACATAAAGATGGCTAACAAACACATGAAAAAATGCTCAACATCCCTCATAATCAGAGAGATGCAAATCAAAACCACAATGAGATACCATTGCACACCAGTCAGAATGGCTGCTATCCAAAAGTCTACATGCAATAAATGCTGGAGAGGATGTGGAGAGAAAGGAACCCTCTTACACTGTTGGTGGGAATGCAAACTAGTACAGCCACTATGGAGAACAGTGTGGAGATTCCTCAAAAAATTGGAAATAGAACTGCCATATGATCCAGCAATCGCACTCCTGGGCATACACACCGAGGAAACCAGAATTGAAAGAGACACGTGTACTCCAATGTTCATTGCAGCACTGTTTATAATAGCCAGGACATGGAAGCAACCTAGATGTCCATCAGCAGACGAATGGATAAGAAAGCTTTGGTACATATACACAATGGAGTATTATTCAGCCATTAAAAAGAATGCATTTGAATCAGTTCTAATGAGGTGGATGAAACTGGAGCCTATTATACAGAGTGAAGTAAGCCAGAAAGAAAAACACCAATACAGTATACTAACACATATATATGGAATTTAGAAAGATGCAAATGATAACCCTGTATACGAGACAGCAAAAGAGACACAGATGTATAGAACAGTCTTTGGGACTCTATGGGAGAGGGTGAGGGTGGGATGATTTGGGAGAATGGCATTGAAACACGTATGTTGTCATATGTGAAATGAATCACTAGTTCAGGGTCAATGCATGTTATAGGATGCTCGGGGCTGGCATGCGGGGATGACCCAGAGGGAGGATAAAGGGAGGAGGGAGGTGGGAGGGGGGTTCAGGAGGGGGAACTTATGTAAACCCGGGGCAAATTCATATCAATGTATGGCAAAACCAACCAATATAATATGGTAAAATAATTTGCCTCCAATAAAAAATAAATTAACTACAAAAAAAAAGTTAAATTTTTAAAAATTAAACTTAATTAAAAATGCTAATTTAAAAACTTAATTAAGAATTTTTAAAATTTATATATTTATTTTTGTGCCATATGGCTTGTGGGTCTTAGTTCCCCAATCAGAGATCAAATCCATGACCCCTACAATGGAAATGCTGACTACTAGCCACTAGGCTGCCATGGAATCCCCAAGAGTCTTTATTTTATAACTTTTAATTACAGAATAATTACTTTAGAGTATTGTGATGGTTTTTACCATACATCTACACGAATCCACCATAGGTATACTTATGTCGCCTCCCTCTAGAACCTCCCCTCCCCCTATTCCTCTAGGTTGTTACAAGGGACCAGCTTTGGGTTCCCTGCATCATACGTGAAACTAGATACCTGTTTTACATAAGGTAGTATATTTTTCATTGCTATTCTCTCAAATCATCCCACCTTCTCCTTCACCCACTGTGTCCAAAAGTCTGTTCATTATGTCTGTGTTTCCTTTGCTGTCCTGCAAGTAGGATTGTCACAGTAAAGGACAGACATGATAAAGACCTAACAGAAGCAGAAGAGATTAAGAAGCAATGCCAAAGAATGCTCAAAGCTACTGCCCAATTACACTCATTTCACATGCTTGCAAGGTAATGCTCAAAATCCTTCAAGCTAGACTTCAACAGTATGTGAACCAAGAACTAGATATACAAGCTGGATTTAGAAAAGGCAGAGGAACTAGAGATCAAAATGTCAGTATCCATTGGATCATAGAAAATGCAAGAGAATTCCAGAAAAACATTTGTTTCTACTTCATTGCCTATGTCTTTGTGTGGATCACAACAAACTGTGCTGTGTTTGGTGCTCAATTGCTTCAGTCCTGTCCAACACTTTGTGATCCCATAGACTGTAGCCCACCAAGCTCTCCTGTCCATGGAATTCTTCAGGCAAGAATACTGGAGGGGGTTGCCATGCCTTCCTCCAGGGAATCTTCGCTATGCAGGGATTGAAACTGCATCTCTTGCACCTCCTGCATTGGCAAGTAGGTTCCTTACCACTAGCACCACTGGAAAATCCTTAAAGAGTTGGGAATACCAGACCACTTTGCCTGCCTTCTGAGAAACTTATATGCAGGTCAAGAAGCAACAGTTAGAACCAGACATGGAACAACAGACTGCTTCCAAATTGGGAAAGGAGTACATCAAGGCTGTATATTGTCACTCCACTTATGTAATTTCTGTGCAGAATACATCATGTGAAATGCCAGGCTGGATGAAGCACAAGCTGGAATCAAGATTGCTGGGAGGAATATCAACAACCTCAGATATGCAGATGACAGCACTCTAATGGCCAAAAGTGAAGAGGAACTGAAGAGCCTCTTGATGAAAGTGAAAGAGGAGATTGAAAAAGCTGGTTTAAAATTCAACATTCAATAAGCTAGGATCATGGCATCTGGTCCCATCACTTCAAGGCAAATAGATGGGGGAAAAAAATGGAAACAATAACAGACTTTGTTTTCTTAAACTCCAAAATCACTGCAGATGTTGACTGTAGCCATGAAATTAAAAGACACTTGCACCTTGGAATAAAAGCTATGATCAACCTAGACAGCATATTAAAAAGCCGAGTCATCACTTTGCCAACAAAAGTCTGTATAGTCAAAGTTATAGTTTTTCTGGTAGTCATGTATGGATGTGAGAGTTGGCACTCATGTGAGAGCTGAGTGCCAAAGAATTGATGCTTTCAAACTGTGGTGTTGGAGAAGATTCTTAAGAGTCTCTTGGACAACAAGGAGATAAACCCAGTCAATCCTAAAGGAAATCATCTCTAAATATTCATTGGAAGGACTGATGCTGACACTGAAGCTCCAATACTTTGGTCACTTGATGCAAAGAGCCAACTCATTGGAAAAGACCCTGATCCTGGGAAAGATTAAAGGCAGGAGGATAAGGGAATGACAAACAATGAGCTGGTTGGATGGCATTACTGAGTCAATGGACACGAGTTTGAACATACCTGGGAGATAGTGAATAACAAGGAAGCCTGGCATGCTGCTGTTCATGGGGTCACAAAGAGTCGGACATGACTGAGCGACTGAACTACAACAACAAATTGTAGTTTTAATCCTAGTTTTTTTGTTTTTTGTAGGAATACCCATACTGTTTTCCATAGTGGCTGTATCAATTTGCATTCCCACCAACAGCGTAAGATGGTTCCCTTTTCTTCACACTCTCTCCAGCATTTATTGTTTGTAGACTTTTTGATATTGACCATTCTGACCAGTGTGAGATGACTCTTCATTGTAGTTTTGTTTTGAATGTCTCTAGTAATGAGCAATGTTGAGCATCTTTTCATGTGTTTATTAGCCATCTGTATGTCTTTGGAGAAATGTCTTTTTAGGTCTTCTGCCCACTTTTTGATTTGGTTGGTTTTTCTGGTATTGAGCTGCATGACCTGCTTGTATATTTTGGAGATTAATTGTCAATTGTTTCGTTTGCTATTATTTTCTCCCATCCTGAGGGTTGTCTTTTCACCTTGCTTGTAGTTTCCTTCATTGTGCAAAAACTTTTAAGTTTAGTTAGGTCCCATTTGTTTATTTTTGCTTTTATTTCCATTACTGTAGGAGGATCTTGCTGTGATTTATGTCAGAGCGTGTTTTGTCAATGTTTTACTCTTAAGAGTTTTATTGTTTCTGGTCTTGTATTTAGGTCTTTAATCCATTTTGAGTTTATTTTTGTACAAAGTGTTAGGAAGTGTTCTAATTTCATTCTTTTACTTGTAGTTGACCAGTTTTCCCTGCACCACTTGTTGAAGAGATTTTGTTTTTTTCTATTATATATTTTTGCCTCCTTTGTCAAAGATAGGGTGTACATAGGTGCACGGACTTATCTCCAGGCTTTCTGTCTTGTTCCGTTGGTCTATATTTCTGTTATTTTGTGTCAGTACCATCCAACAGTCTTTATTTTAAAGTCTATTTTTTCTGATATTGCAACTCCAGCTTTCTTTTGATATCTATTTGTATGGGATACCTTTTCCCGTCCCCTCATTTTCAGTCTGTATGTGTCTCTAGATCTGAAGTGAGTCTCTTATAGGAAGCAAATATATGGGTCTTTTTGTGGTGATACTAATTCTTTACCTTTTGATGTAAATGCTGTGAAAACCCACTTCTCTGCCCTCTTACTTGTTTAGTTTGCTCATCTGCTAATTACTAATGTAAACAGGAAGGGCCCCCAACCTCTAAGCAGGTCCCTCTTAACTTCTCTATCTAACCTCAGCCCATGGTTGTAGATACCATGTGTGGGTTTATGGGTCCCAGATGTTAGTTTCTCCCCAGCCTTTTTCAAGAAGTCTGTATTCAGCTGCCTGGTTGACCTTTCAACTTGTACATCCTCACTTAACACCTCTATCTAAAGAGAACTCTTGATTCCTCTTCTGCCTTCACCTCCTGCTTACCTGTTCCTCATATATCTCAGTAGAAATCATCATCATTTATTCATTTGCCTAAGCAAAAAATCTGAGTAATCCTTAATTTCTTTGTTTTCATCATTTCCCCCAGACTCAGTTCATCAGAAAATCCTCTTGAAGATACCCCTAAAACATCTCAATCTGTTTTTTTAGCTCTAATTACCCCCTCATCCAAGTAGCATAGTCTTTTCTCATTGATTATTATAATAACCTAATTACTCTTTCATTTTTTGCTTTCAATTGTATACAGTAACTAGAACAGTCTTTTAAAAATGTAAACTGGATCATTTATGTTTTCTGGATAAAACCTTGTGCTGCATTTATCATAAAATCCACATGCAAAACTGTGGTTCCACAATCCCAAGAACTTTTCCCTGCTCTTTTCCCTTCATTTCATGTCATACTCCTACTCTCTCACTGTGCTTTAGCCATACAGGTTCCTTAGTATCTGCCAACCCAGTTCATCATTAAGTCCTTAGGTCTCTGTTAGATAGCACCTTCTCAGAGAGGTCGCTGCCCTCCCAATTCAATGTAGCTGCTCAATTTCTCTCTATGATATTACCCTACTATAATTTTCTCTATTGTAATTTTCACTTCTTGTATTTTTCTTGTTTTTTGTTTTTTACCATCCCATCTAATTTAAATTTAAACCCTAGAAAAGTAAAGATTTTGTGTAGCCCATCTCCTCAGCATATATGTAGAATGAATTCTTGCACATATGGTGAATGAATGGATGGATGAATGCATGTAAACACGGCTACTTTGTAAAAGGAGTTGTGGAAGATACATGATTAGTACTAACAGAGTGGTCCCTGTCACATATGGCGCTTCCAATCTGTTTGGATCCCCATACAATAGAGGGTTACATGACTAAGCAGTGAGCTATGTGGTATTGACCATAAGTGATACAGGAGTTCAGAGAAGAGTGTGGGAAATGCAAGAGACCTAAGTTTGGGGCCTCTGTTCCAGTATTTGTGTACTGCTCCAGTATGCAAATCATTTAACTGAATGCATAGAATTTCCATTCTCATCAGTGTGGTTGCAAGCAGGAGTTGAATGGTGCTAAAACTGTCCTGTGGTAGTTTATGCCCCAGCAACCTGTCCGGACAATATTTTTCCAGTGACAGTCAAGTACGCTTTCAACAGAAATATTTTGAGTAAGTTTTAAACCTTATTCAAACTGCGTATATGCTTTAGCAAATGTCTGCCCTTTTTAAACAACATGCTGTCTGGGATGACCTTAAAGATTTTTTACATTAAGGAGACAAATTAACAAATTAAGGAGACATAGTGAAAACTTGATGATATCAGCATATAAAGAACATTTGGATATATCTGTTTTTTTCACTTAATTGGCTAATATTTTTCAGTCTTAATTGATTATACTACTTTGGCTTTTGGAAACATAGTCAGTTCTCTTTAGAATTTCCTATTACTCATGTATTTAACACCTGTTGGAATTAAAGCCTTATTGGTATTTTAAGCCAATTAATAGTCTTGTCATTTATTCACGTGGAACTTGTACTCACTTCCCAGGGAGTTCTTACTGTTTTTACAATAGATACAACAGTCAACAAATAAATACCCCTAAAGGTTAAAAATGATTGTCTTAATCGTATGGTTTTCTTTCTGTTAAGGAAACAAACAAGGTTTAAAGAATCTGCCTGGAAGAAATGAGTGAGTGAGAAAGACACTGGAAGGAGAAGCTTAGTGTTTCTTTATCTTTTCTTTTGTTCCGGAGTAATCCTAACATTGTGAAGTCTTCAAAAATTTACTGTCTTTGCTTTTCAAATAAATGACTTGGGTGTGAAAAGCAGCACATCCGCCCTGTGGTTGAGCATTTTTTCTGAGTTGACTTATCTTTGAACTTCTCTGCAGTGGTGGGCTGGTGGCACTCCCCTGGCCTCTCTTGGAGATCCCTTTTCATTCAGATACTTTCAGTTTACTGAAAGACCCCAGGATGGCCCCAGGAAGACTCCTCATTTCCTGACTTTGGGCTGCAGTGAGCACACCTTCAGAAACAAAATTCTATACTTAGAGAAGTATATTGTTGTTGTTTGGTCACTAAGTCGCATCTGACTCTTTGTGACCTCATGGACTGTAGCTCTCCAGGTTCCTCTATCCATAGGATTTCCCAGGCAGCAATACTGGAATGGGTTGCCATTTCCTTCTCCAGGGGATCTTTCTGACCCAGGGATAGAACCCTCGTCTCTTGCATTGGCAGGTGGGTTCTTTACCACTGATCCACCAAGGAAACCCCTAAGGAAAATATACCCATGTCCTATCCTATTAGGAAAGTGAGATCCCTGTTTATTGCATTTACAACTTCATATAATGAAATCTCCAATAACCCAATCTATTCCTAAATCTTTGATCAATAGTCCCCCCTCCTAAATTCAGTTTCTAGGGAAAGAAGAGAATAGGAACTGTTTCAGGAATATATTCAGTTACTTTTAAAGTAATTTGATATATAGGCATAAAATATAATGATTAATTTTTAAAAGTAAGACTCCACACTCTGTTCCGATTTACAATAAAATGATATTATTAGTGGTTTCCTCCCATCCTTCAGGGTTCTTAATAAAGAGAATATATATGAAGAGTATAATCAGATGAAAGTTAAAATATTACTCTATTAATATTAGTAAAAGCTCTATAATGCCTAAAATGAAGCTTCTAGTAAACAAACAAGGCCCTTAAAAGCCAGTGTTCAATATATACTTTTTTTTTCTGGCAGACATGGGGTTAGTGACCAAGGTGAAATTGGGAGTGGGACAAGATTGTATTTATTCTTTTCTCAACTCTCCAGCCCTCCCCACACTCTTTTCTTAAGGTTTGTTTTTCAAGTAACAGTTTATAAAATTATATTTCACATGTACAACATTATATTTCTATTTCTGTATATCCTACAGTGTGCTGCTGCTGCTGCTAAGTCACTTCAGTCGTGTCCGACTCTGTGCGACCCCATAGACGGAAGCCCACCAGGCTTCCCCGTCCCTGGGATTCTCCAGGCAAGAACACTGGAGTGGGTTGCCATTTCCTTCTCCAATGTGTGCAAGTGAAAAGTGAAAGTGAATCGCTCAGTCGTGTCCGACCCTTAGCGACCCCATGGACTGCAGCCTACCAGGCTCCTCCATCCATGGGATTTTCTAGGCAATAGTACTGTAGTGGCTTGCCATTGCCTTCTCCCATCCTACAGTGTGCTTACCACCAAAAGTTTAATTTTCTGTCACCGTGTAGTTGGTCCCCTTTACCCGTTTCACCCCGCCCCCACCTCTTCCCCTCTGGTAATCACTACTCTGTTCTCTGTATCTATGTGTTTGTTTTTGTTTGTTCATTTATTTTGTTTTTTCTTGTTTATTTTTTATATTCTATGTATGGGCGAAATTATATGATATTTGTCTTTCTTTGTCTGACTCATTTCACTTACTGTAACATATACTTTTTTCATACAAATTGAAGAAAGTACACCTGTAGTGCAAACTTACTGATGACTTCATCCATCTAGAAGTAAAAAGATGGTGGCCTCTTCCCATTTTTATTCCTAATCAGGGAAGTCCCTGACCAGAGATGCAGAAAGCTGAAGAGGACTTATTAATTTTGAGTAAATGGACAGGGACCTAACTCCTCTAATAAAACATATAGCACTGAGTATTCAGCTCCAAATGATTAGAGCAAAGAAAGAAGGATTCCAGAGTGGAGGTGAAAGATATGACACACAAAGTTTTACTAAGAGAGAGGCACGTTGCCGTCTCCGATGGTACAGGTTGTACACTGCATATAAGGTGCACAAGGGTTTCATTTATATAGAGTGTGAGGTCAGTATGTCCCTGTGAACTGGGCAGTAACAGGAGAGAGTTTTACAAATTTCTTAGGACCTATATAAGAAACTAAGTAGTTATGTTACCCTGACCAAGTGTTAATAATTAAATCCTCATTGGCCTCAGTTTCTTTGGTTAGAGACCACTGTTTTCCTAGTCAATAATCATTCTCCTCTATTTCCTCAGTAACAGATCCCTATTGATAGGGATAGATTTGTGTCTACATTTTAAAAAAATATTAAAGGCCATTTCTTAGCCTTCCTTGCAGAAAGGAGTGGCCAATGGGGAATCTCTAAATGAAAATAAGTCAGTTGGGAGATATACCCTTTCTCCTTTCTTCCTCCTCCTTCCCAGAGCAAGACTATGATTGCTGGAACTCCTGTAGCCATGCAAGAAATCACCTCGTGGGTGGAAACCCACTGAAAATGAGGAAGCAGAAAGAGTCTGGGTCTGGGTCCCTGATGTCAGTGGAGCCACCAGATCAGCCTTGCACTCCGAGGCTTCCTGTTTACATTAGATAAAAATACAGTTCTATGTTGATTAAGCTATTGTTGGTTGAGTTTTCTTCTATATGTATTTAATCATAATTGATAGATACTTTATCTCCAAAAATACTTTTGTGGGTGAAGAGGAACAAGCGAGGGAAAATTGGGAAACACTTTGTTAAGTATAACATGCCACATTAATGTAATGAGTTTGTAAGAATCTGGGCTCCAAAAATACCGCTTTGGGACACAATCTTGATGACAAAGATTAACACAGAATGGTGAAGTGGGTCATTTTATTCCTGCTCCCATTTTACCCCAGACCATAGGGCATCTTCCCTAAGGCTTACCATGCTCATTCCCTTAGGTCACATCTGCCTGACCTGGTTGAATTTTCTGCACCTCAGCAGAACTGGTCTTGAGATCCTTGGGAGGAGCTGGAAAGAGAACAAGTATAGGAGTAGACTGACCTTGAGATTAAGGGCTTGCTTTCCCTAGATTTCCCAGCAGTAAGAGTCAGAGCTCTAGGAGATGCTAAGAAAGATCCCGAAGTTGTGCTGATGAGACTAGACCATAAAGACTTCCATACATGACCTAGAGGATCCTTGAACATTTAGATATTATAACTTGGTCATCTGATAGTGATGTGTAAAAATGATCTAAGGTGAGCAAAGGAGAAATATTTATCTCTTCCTGGAGATCCCAGGAAAACTTGCCTCATCCTTGGGCCTAGAGCCTGGTCAAGAGTCCACTTGCCCTTGAAATAGGGGAAAGAGGTTATATTGCTATAATGAAAGCTTTGTCCTCAAGGTCCTGCTGAGGACAGGAAGAGATAGGGATATCCTGGAAGCAGTTACATGAATCTCTTTTTCTTTCATTAAAGTATACTTGGTTTACAGTATTATATTAGTTTCAGGTATACAGCACAGTGATTCAGTATTTTTACAGATTATACTCCATTAAAAGTTATGTTAAGATAATGGCTATAATTTCCCATTTTATACAATGTCCTTGTTGCTTATCTATTTCATGTGTAATAGTTTGTATCTCTTAATTCCATTCCCCTGACTTGCCCCTCCTTCTTTCTCTCTCCTCATTGTAACACTACTTTGTTTTCTGAATCTGTAAATCTGTTTTGCTACATACATTCATTTTTATTTTTTAGATTGTGCATGTAGGTGATATCATACAGTGTTTGTCTTTCTCTGTATGACTTATTTCATTAAGCGTCATATTCTCTAGGTCCATTCATGTTGCTGCAAATAGCAGAATTTCATTCTTTTCTGGCCAAGTATTCCATCTCTCTCTCTCTCTATATATATATATATACACACACACATCTTCATCTATTTGTCTTTTGATAGACACTTGGGCTGCTCCCATATCTAAGCTATTGTAAATAGTGCTGGTATGAACATTGGAGGGTGCATGTATGTTTTTGAATTAGTGTTTTCACTTTTTCTGGATATATATACCCAGAAGTACAGTTGCTGGATAATATGATAGTTCTATTTTTAGATTTTTGAGGAACCTCCATACTGTTTTTAACAGTGGCTATGCCAGAAAACAAGAGAAGCGAAAAGCAAAGGAGAAAAGGAAAGATATAAGCATCTGAATGCAGAGTTCCAAAGAATAGCAAGGAGAGATAAGAAAGCCTTTCTCAGTGATCAATGCAATGAAATAGAGGAAAACAACAAAATAGGAAAAACAAGAGATCTTTTCAAGAAAATAAGAGATATCAAGGGAACATTTTATGCAAAGATGGGCTCGATAAAGGACAAAAATTGTATGGACCTAACAGAAGCAGAAGATATTAAGAAGAGGTGGCAAGAATATACAGAAGAACTGTACAAAAAAGATCTTCACGATGAAGATAATCATGATGGTGTGATCACTTACCTGGAACCAGACATCTTGGAATGTGAAGTCAAGCGGGCCTTAGAGAGAATCACGATGAACAAAGCTAGTGGAGGTGATGGAATTCCAATTGAGCTATTTCAAATCCTGAAAGATGATGCTGTGAAAGTGCTACACTCAATATGCCAGCAAATTTGGAAAACTCAGCAATGGCCACAGGACTGGAAAAGGTCAGTCTTCATTCCAATCCCAAAGAAAGGCAATGCCAAAGAATGCTCAAACTACCGCACAATTGCACTCATCTCACACGCTAGTAAAGTCATGCTCAAAATTCTCCAAGCCAGGCTTCAGAAATATGTGAACCGTGAACTTCCAGATGTTCAAGCAGGTTTTAGAAAAGGCAGAGGCACCAGAGATCAAATTGCCAACATCCGCTGGATCATGGAGAAAGCAAGAGAGTTCCAGAAAAACATCTATTTCTGCTTCATTGACTATGCCAAAGCCTTTGACTGTGTGGATCACAATAAACTGTGGAAAATTCTGAAAGAGATGGGAATCCCAGACCACCTGACCTGCCTCTTGAGAAACCTGTATGCAGGTCAGGAAGCAACAGTTAGAACTGGACGAGGAACAACAGACTGGTTCCAAATAGGAAAAGTAGTATGTCAAGGTTGTATATTGTCACCCTACTTATTTAACTTCTATGCAGAGTACATCATGAGGAACACTGGGCTGGAAGAAGCACAAGCTGGAATCAAGATTGCCGAGAGAAATATCAATAACCTCAGATATGCAGATGACACCACCCTTATGGCAGAAAGTGAAGAGGAACTCAAAAACCTCTTGATGCAAGTGAAAGAGGAGAGTGAAAAGGTCGGCTTGAAGCTCAACATTCAGAAAACTAAGATCATGGCATCTGGTCCCATCACTTCATGGGAAATAGATGGGGAAACAGTGGAAACAGTGTCAGACTTTGTTTTTTGGGCTCCAAAATTACTGCAGATGCTGATTGCAGCCATGAAATTAAAAGACACTTACTCCTTGGAAGGAAAGTTATGACCAACCTTGATAATATATTAAAAAGCAGAGACATTACTTTGCCAACCAAGGTCCGTCTAGTCAAGGCTATGGTTTTTCCCGTGGTCATGTATGGATGTGAGAGTTGGACTGTGAAGCAAGCTGATCGCCAAAGAATTGATGCTTTTGAACTGTGGTGCTGGAGAAGACTCTTGAGAGTCCCTCGGACTGCAAGGAGATCCAACCAGTCCAGTCTGGGGGAGATCAATCCTGGGTGTTCATTGGAAGGACTGATGCTAAAGTTGAAACTCCAATACTTTAGCCACCTCATGCGACGAGTAGACTCACTGGAGAAAAGTCTGATGGTGGAAGGGATTGGGGGTAGGAGGAGACGGGGACAACAGAGAATGAGATGGCTGGATGGCATCACCGACTCAATGGACATGAGTTTGAGTGAACTCCAGGAGTTGGTGATGGACAGGGAGGCCTGGCGTGCTGTGGTTCACGGGGTCGCAAAGAGTCGGACACGACTAAGCTACTGAACTGAACTGAACTGAATGCCAGTTTACATTCCCACCTAAATGAAAGATCTGATACTGCAAAGTTTGTGGACGAGAATACAGGCAGAACACTCTTTGTCATCCATCATATGTAAGTGTCTTTCTGCAGTGTCCTCCACAAGCTGTCTTCTACTCTGCATGCTAGCAGAGGTAAAGGGGTTAGGGAAGTTGTAGGATTTACCGCCCCTTTGAAGAGACCAATCTGCTTTTGAGCTTCTTTCCTTTTGGTAAAACATGTATTCTTTATAGTAAACCTCAAAGAACTTCTCTGCAGCTTCTGCTCATGGGATACAGATCTGTTTTTGAAGGCAACAAAGAAGGCCTCAGTTCAGTTCAGTCACTCAGTCATGTCTGACTCTTTACGAACCCATGGACTGCAGCACACCAGGCCTCCCTGTCCATCACAAACTCCTGGAGTTTACTCAAACTCATGTCCATTGAGTTGGTGATGCCATCCAACTGTCTCATCCTCTGTCATCCCCTTCTCCTCCCACTGTCAATCTTTCCCAGCATCAAGGTCTTTTCAAATGAGTCAGTTCTTTGCATCAGGTGGCGAAAGCATTGGAGTTTCAGCTTCAACATCAGTCCTTCCAATGAATATTTAGGACTGATCTCCTTTAGGATGGACTGGTTGGATCTCCTTTCAGTTCAAGGGACTCTCAAGAGTCTTCTCCAACACCTCAGTTCAAAAGCATCAATTCTGGGCACTCAGCTTTCTTTATAGTCCAACTCTCACATCCATACATGATTACTGGAAAAACCATAGCTTTGACTATATGGACCTTTGTAGGCAAAGAAATATCTCTGCTTTTTAATACACTGTCTAGGTTTGTCATTGTTTTCCTTCCAAGGAGCATGAGTCTTTTAATTTCATGGCTGTAGTCATTGTCCATAGTGACGTTGGAGCCCCCAAAAATAAAGTCAGCCACTGTTTCTATTGTTTTCCCATCTATTTGCCATGAAGTGGTGGGACTGGGTGCCATGATCTTTGTTTTTTGAATGTTGAGTTTTAAGCCAGCTTTTTCACTCTCCTCAAGAGGCTCCTTAGTTCCTCTTCACTTTTTGCCATAAGGGTGGTGTCATATGCATATCTGAGGTTATTGATATTTCTCCCCACAATCTTGATTCCAGCTTGTGCTTCATCCAGCATGGCATTTCTCATGATGTACTCTGCATGTAAGTTAAATAAGCAGGGTGACCATATACAGCCTTGACGTACTCTTTTCCCGATTTGGAACCAGTCTGTTGTTCTATATCTGGTACCTACTGTTACTTCTTGACCTACATACAGATTTCTCAGGAAGCAGGTAAGGTGGTCTGCTCTTCCTTCTCTTTAAGAATTTTCTACAGTTTGTTGTGATCTACACAATTAAAGGCTTTAGCGTAGTCAGTGAAGTAGATGTTTTTCTGGAATTCTCTTACTTTTTCTATGATCCAGTGGATGTTGGCAATTTGATCTCTGGTTCCTCTGCCTTTTCTAAATCCAGCTTGTACATCTGGAAGTTCTCGGTTCACATATTTTTGAAGCCAAGCTTGAAGGATTTTGAACATTACTTTGCCAGCATATGAAATTGTGTGGTGGTTTGAACATTCTTTGGGATTTACTTTGACTTTGATTTGGCTTTGACCTTCTTTGGGATTGGAATGAAAACTGACCATTTCCAATCCTGTGGCCACTGCTGAGTTTTCCAAATTTGCTGTCATATTGAGTGCAGCAATTTAACAGCATCATCTTTTAGGATTTGAAATACCTTAGCTGCAGTTCCATCACCTTCACTAGCTTTGTTCACCTCCTAATCTTATCAGCACCCCTACCTTTGAACCATTGCTATAAAATTCGTCATCAAGTCCTCCCAGGTTGGGACACCCAGTTCCACGGACAGGACCCTGCTGTGGCCCCCCCTTGCCTGGCAGAACAATAAAGCTTTTCTTATTCTGCTACACCTAAAACTCTGTCTCTGAGATTCGATTTGCCACCAGTATACAGTGGCCACACTTTCAGCATCAGCATAGTTTATTTACACAGTTACAAATTTCCTAAGCTTTGTGCCATTGAGAGAAATTACTTATAAATAAGAAATACAAAGTCACTTTGAAATTGAATCTGTATAAGGGGAAATTGCCACTGATTATGTTTTTCTCTAATACTGCCTGCTGATAGAGGCTACAGGTCACACCATGTCATTATCTTCCAGTAATTTCTTCCTGTAGATTACTTTTAGGTACAACAAGCCACTTGTTGCCAGAAAGAAGCTACAGAAAAAGTCTTTTTCTTCTTTTTTTAACCAAAAATTTATTCCTGACTCCGTCAGTGCTTTTTGATAATCTAGATCATTTAATCTTTTGGCCCTTGGATATCTGAATTATAAGATAGAAATAAAATTCTCTGTGCCTCCCACCTCACAATATTTCAAATTGCAGAGGAAAAGTTGCTTATTTCCAAAAATGGGCTTATGGCAATTGGAGAGCCATCTATAGGGAAAAACAGTCCATCTCAGTTCATCCACCAAATAAAATACAATTGACTCAACATTTAAATGTATGAAATAAAACTATAAATTGCCAGAAGATAGCCTATTTTTATAGAGAGGCTGTTGAGTTTTAATATTCATCTTTATTAATTTAAACCTGAGTATACATAGGAGTTGTTCTGGGTCGGAGGGAGATTTCTTGTAATTACCTCACAGTATAATAATAAGTGAGATAGTTCACTTATCCCAGATCTTACCCTAGAGGTAAGGAAATGAAAGCTAGGCCAAATGTCCTACAAGAGTAGCTATAAACTACTGTGGGGGTTTTTTTTTTTCTTTTTATTTATGTACAGGAAAGAGCCACCTGGTAAAAACAAAGCATACAGCCATCTGGAAAGAAAAAAACAACTCATGCTCCTTATTGAGGTATAGAAAGGATCCTAAGTTCTCTAATTGTTTTGGAAGGTAATTATGCCCTTCCAAGGGTCAGAGAAACCGTGGATGTCTCCACTGTATGCCCTAATCTGATCAGCACCTTGCATGCATGTATGCTAGGTCACTTAGTCATATGCAACTCTTTGTGACCCTGTGGAACGTATGTAGCATGCCAGGCTCCTCTGTCTATGGGATTCTCCAGGCAAGAATACTGGAGTGGGTTACCATGCCCTCCTTCAGGGGATCTTCTGGACTCAGGAATCGAACTTGCATCTCTTATATCTTCTGTATTGGCTGGCGGGTTCTTTACTACTAATGCCACCTGGGAAGCCCCATATAAAAATGTGTCCATCTAGATTTCATGCCTTTTAAAACGTAAATACTTAGAGCGCCCATCTTCCTGAGTCCTTGAGGACTACCCTGGAGGCCTAGACCAGGCTGTAACCATTTGAATTAGAGCAATTAACTCAACAGTTGGTTACAGAATCTAATTCTCTTGGTATGTACAGAGCAAAGTTCTTCTAGGGAAAGTGAAAATAAACATACCCTATCTCAGATACATTTCCATGTCTCAGGAGGCTTGGACATTTTTACAAGGGCACTGAGAAATCAGGGAAATTTTATTTACCTATAGTGGAGAATATTTTTCTAAAAACATAAAGGCCAAAACACCCCTAAAATAACTGATGGATTTGATGAGAAAATAATGAAAAGAACGTTGAAAGACTAATGATAAGCTGGAAACCCCCTCAGATTTATAGTATATATGCTTGGCACAAAATTAATCTCTCTTAACTCTTAGAAAAGCAAACAAAAAAGACCTTTAACATTTTTGCAGAGGGCACCAATTTTCTTTGCAAAAGAAAAACTCTATAGGAAAGATGCTTAGGCTCTTTAGTAATCAAATAGGTGCAGAAAAAGACTATTTGTATATTGTTCACTGAGAAACTGAAAAACAATGCCTCGAGTTAGTGAAGTAGTGGTGAATAGTCCTTTTCATACTATATTGAAGAGAGTGTGATGTTTCTACAGGACACTTTGGCATTATGTTGTTGTGGGAGGCAGATCCCAAAACCCCAAAAATGTCTACATCCTAGTGCCCAGAACCTCTGAATATATGTTATAGGGCAAAAGGGAATTACAGTTACAGGTGTAATTAAGGTTGCTAAATCAGATGCCTTAAAGGGATTATTCTGGATTGCCCGGGTGGGCTCAGTGTGATCACAAGGGTCCTTAGAAGCAGAAAAGGGAGTCAGAAGATGAGGTCAGAGTAGAATGGTGTAGGAGGCTCTGATTTCTTGTTGCTGGTTTTGAAGATGGAGAAAGGAGGTAGAAAAGCCAGAAGCTAGCAAAGACAAGGAAACAGATTCTTCCCAAGAGCCTTTCAAAGGGACATGATGTTGCCTGACAGAGTAATGTCTTCCCAGTGAGACCAGTGTCAGACTTCTAGCCTACAGAACCGTAAGGTAATAAATTTATGTTATTTTAAGCAACTAAATTCATAGTAATTTGCTGTAGCAGTGACAGAAAACTGGTATGTTTAGATTTTTAAAAGTGCTCAGTCTTTGAGACAGAGATTCCATTGCATGTACATTCCATGTCCTCTTTATCCATTCATTTATTGATGGATAATTAGATCCTTCCATATCTTGACTATTATAAATAATGCTGCTATGAATGTTGGGATCCATGTATCTTTTCAAATTAGTGGATTTTTCCTTTGGAAAAATACCCAGAAGTGTAATTTCTGGATAGAATGACAATTTCATTTTTAATTTTTTGAGGAACCACCATACTGTTTTCCATGGGGGCTGCACCATTTTGCACACCTACCAAAAGTACATAAGAGTTCCCTTTCTCCCCATCCTTACCAATATTTGCTATTTATTGTCATTTTTGGTGATAGCCATATCCATAATTCTTTGCTCACCTTGAAAGCCAAACGTTGTGAAGTTTTCTATACTTGCTGTCACAATTCTTTTCTTCCCATTACTTCTTGAACCATGTCTAAACAGGCCTTTGCCTCCCACTACTCCGTAGATGCTGCTTTTGCCAAAGTCTTCAGTAACTGTCAGTTTCTTCAAATTCAGTGGTCATCCCTGTACCCTCATCCTATTTATCTGTTAACTGCATTTAACATAATTGATCACTCCTTGCTTCTTGGATATTCTTCACTTTCCTAGAAGATATTCTGTTTTCCTCCTACTTCAGTGGCTACCACAGACTCCTTTGCTGGAGTCTCTGTATTTCCCCAATCTCTATATCTCCATATATTTGAATCTCCCATGAATTCAAATTCTTTTAAAACAATATTTATTATTTTATATACTTATTTTTGGCTGTGCTGGGTCTTTGTTGCTGCTCGGGCTTTTCTCTAGTTGCAGCGAAGTGGGGCTGCTCCCCAGTTGTTGTGCATGAGCTTCTTATTCCAGTGGCTTCTCTTGTGTGGAACACAGGTTCTAGGGCACCCAGACTTCAGTAGCTCTGGCCCATGGGCTCAGTAGTTGTGGCTCCTGGGCTCTAGAGCACAGCAAAGGCTCAGTTGCTCCATGGTATGTGGGATCTTCCCAGATCAGGGATCAAACCTGCGTCTCCTGCATTGGCGGGTGGATTCTTTAGCACTGAGCCACCAGGAAGCCCCTTGGAAATTCAAAACGTTCAAAACAGAATTCCTCTATCTTACTCTTCTCCTGTTCTTCACCATTTATTCAGGGAAAGATTTGACTCTCATATACCATGTTCACTGCTTAACAAATCCTGAAAGCTCTAATTTCAAAATACACACAGAATTTACCCACCACTTTTTTTTTTTTTAAGTAATAATAAACAGCAACATCTTCTCTTACCATCCTGGTCTCAACCACCAAAACTCTCTTACAGTAGATTCTTAACTATTCTCTTTATTCTCATCCATATTTGTTCTCAACAAGGCAAGCCAGAGCAGTCCTTTAAAATGCAAGTTAAGGCAGTACTCCTCAACTATCCCGTGATAAAGATCTATTTTAAAAATTTCATTCCATCATGGATTGATGCCTCTGTAAAATACAGTACAGAATGAATTGCCAGAAAAATTAAATTTAAAAAGACAAGCAGAGCATATCACTTTTATTATTTGATTATAGAAGTATAAAATTAAATTTCAATTACAGGTTGCTTTGTCACCAACTGATAAAACACTACTTACAGATGGCACAGACCCATGGACCCCACTTTAGGTAGTGCCAGCTTTGATCATGTTAATTCCATGCTCAAGCCTACTAGTGACTTTCTCCTTTCCCACAGGAATAGTCAAAGACTTAGTGGTGGCCTCAGAGGCCTCTGTGATCTGACCTTCTATCGTATTTTTCTGCCGTTTTTTCTGGCATCTTGCCTCTTAGCCAGCCATATTAGGCTCCTGCTCTTTTCAGAACAGGCCATGCATCTTCTCACCCCTGATCTTTGTACTTGAAGTTTTCTCTGTTTAGAATGAGTTCTCCTCAGAAAGTCATATAGATCTTTCTCATGTCCTTCAGGTTGCCAATTAATGTCTCTTTTAAATACCGTCCTCTTTCACCAGTTATTTAAAAGAAGCTATATTTTATCCTGGGTTTCAGCACACAATATAAGACAAAAATTGCCATTTCACCCCTTCCCCCATACATTTAACTTTATTTATTTCCTGTCTTTCCACAGTAGAACATCAGCTCCTCAAAGCTGGGGTTTTTCTGTTTTGTTCACTGCTATTTTTCTAGTGTTTAGAATATAGCCTGGGATATAGATACTCAAAATATTTATTGAGTGAATAGATAAATTGAATAAATACAGCTTAAGAGTATACCATAAGGATATACCTGGGTCTCCTGCATTGCAGGCAGATTCTTTACTGTCTGAGCTACCAGGGAAGCCCAAGGGTATTATCAGATAAGTGCCAAAAGTTAAATGTATAAGAATGTTCAGAGTATGAGTAATTTAAAATATTTATTGAACGTTTACACCACTAAAAATTGTAAGCCTCCTCTATGGTCATTAATAGGATATTGATTATGTGAATTATGATGAACATCTATACTTTTGTCTGCTGAGTACCTTTGTTCTTCCAGGTCCTGCATTTGTCCATTCCCACGGCTACTATGGAGTTGCTGCATTCTAATAGCTGATTGGCATAGGGGTGGAAATTAAGTAATGAGCCCCTTCCTTGAGATTTTGAACATTGTAGCCTAAAAAGTATAGTCAGTACAGTCAGAGCAATGTTTCCTACTGTGTGGAGAAATCCATACTGCTTTGAAAGAACATGAAATGGACCCAAAAAAGAAAACAGATGAGGAGAACAGAACTCTTAATGTTGTTTCAGTCCCTCCTAATTTTTTCCTGAGGTTCCACTGCATCCTTGCTCTTTTCTCAGTTATTTAGCCTTTCCTTGGATTCCATGATCTAATTTGCCTCCTATTTTGTTAAAGTCAGTTCATATTTGTGTTCTGTTACTTGAAGACAAATGCACATACAACACTGTACTGTGTAGTGTCAGAAAAGATGATGTATATCAATGTTCATGGATTTAAGAAAATTTCCATAATAGATTCCTGGGTGGAAAAGCAAGTTTTAAGTAAACATGACCCTATAATATAAAAGAGTACATATTTTAGCCACATATGTGCATTTAGGAATGAATAACAATAAATATATGCCAAACTATGCTTATCTTCAGGTAGTGAGATTTTTGAGGACTCCTGTTGTTTTTTTTTAAGCTTGTCTTTTTTTGAATTTTCTAATAGTGAACATTATAAAGATAATAAATATTTGTAAGTACAAAAGACTAGGCATAACTTCTCTTTACCTTGTTTGTTATCCTGATATTATCACTAAAAATGCATCATATATAGGAGACAAAATGGGGAAATTATGCATAATTTTTCTGGGATTTGATCCATTTACCCTCTTGGTTGCTTTAGTAATTTGATATTCACCATACTGCCTCCTCCAGTCTCTTCCCCCAATTTTCTGATGGAAGATTCAATTAAAAATGCAACATATATCTTCTGAAATGTTCTTTTATTGCTCATTTCTTCTCTTTTTAGGGGAAAAGATTACATGGAGTTTTCTTATAATTAAAGATATTAATTTTTTTATGCCCCAAACATGTAAATATCAGGCATTTAGAAGAGGGACATGGGATTTTTGGCAGGGATGGTTCGGGAAACTTCATGGGAGAGGTTGGATTCAAGCAGGACAGAGAAGAAAGAATGGACACTTCAGATTGGTGTGTGTGTGTGTGTGTGTGTGTAGGAGGCTCTAGAGTGAGCACAGATGAGCATATGAGAGTAGTACAGAACATTTTGGGGGCCAGTGAGAATACTACTCCAAATGGAGCCAAAAGAGGTAGTTTGTGGCCAGATTGTAAGTCCTTTATGACAGTGTAATTTTTTTTTTAAAGTTTTTATTTTGTATTGGGGTATAGCTGATTAACAATGTTGTAGTAGTTTCAAGAGAACAAGATGGCGTAGGAGTAGGTGGACATGGAGTGCATCTCCACAGATACATCAGGAATACACATTCAGACACAGAAGTGAATGTAGAACACCAGCTGACAGCAGACAGGAGTACCTGACCAGCAGAAACGAATATATAGACTCACGCAAAACTTGGTAGGACGAAGGAACTAGGGGGAAAACCAGGAGTGTTAGTGTTGTAGCCACACGTTCCGGGAAACAATCTCACTCAGAAGGACAATGCAGATAGTGGAGTGCAGTTTATTACACTGGCGGGCCCAAGGCAGAGTCTCCTCTTAGCCAAGGACTCCGACCAGTTTTTGTGAAAACCATATATACCCAAAGTGTACGTGTTCAAACCTACCTCCCCAAATTCCTTGAAACTAGTCTGGACAAGGTGAAAGAGAGATACAATCAAAGTTAACCCATAATTCATGTGTCAGAAGCCTAGATAGTTAAACAGTGGACATTTATCAATAGGCCTGTGGTCATATCCTGATAATCATAATGGAATTTATGACTTTGTTCTGTTACAGAGATAATTAGCCTATTCTTTTAGGTGATGGAGAGTCCAAGTACAAGTCCTGAGGCTCTTTTATCTGGGGGGTCTGGTTTTTCATTGGTATGCTATTTCTATAGACACCAGGCGCAAAGTTCAGAGTCCACTGGGAGGGTGACCATGCATGTAGCCTAATGTTCGCAGCCTGGCCTAAGCTAGAATCCAGCTCTGTCTGTTTCCTCCTTCATTAGTAGGACTGGACCTGCCCTCAGCCGGTGGGGGAGCTGAAGCAGGGGTCCGATCCCTGCATTGGGGCAGTTGTCTGAGTCAGAGGAGAAACATTTAAGGCTGAGAGTCAAACAGCTGATCTGTGGCAGCCTAAATGGAGTGAGAATCAGACAGTCCTTGCCACAGCCATATGTACCTGTGCAGGGATGTCGATGCCCTGGAAAGTGTAGCGGCTGGCAACTGGAGTTTAGGAATTACGGAGCAATCCCAGGGCAAGGGCTGCTGTTGACTGCAGAGACACAGATTGAGGGAATGTAAGGGAGGAGATTGTGGTGGGAAATGCCTGTGGAGGAAAGCTGGGCAGCCACGGAAGCAAGGTGATACTGCTAAGTCACACGTAAGGGGTTGAGCCATCACCATAGCCTCTCTCCCCCCACACACCAGCACTGGCAGCTGAACAATAGAGAGACTGGCCCATCAAATGCCTGACACACTGAACTACAGAGTAGGACCCCACCCAGGGTGTCCCATTAAGTGCCTGATGTGCCAATGACAGAGTAGGACCCCAGTCAGGGGGGTCCCTCTATGTGCCTGATGCGCTGAACAACAGAGAAGGAACCCAGGGAAGGGAGCCCTCTTAAGTGCCTGAACGAGTGGCGCTACGGAGAAAAACTGGCCAAAGAGGCCTTCTGATTGCCAGTTACAAGAGGCTTGAAAAAAGACTCTGAAAGGGCCATAACTCTTGCGGAGGAGGCAGTCTGTGTCCCTGCACACTTGGTGCCGCCAGGGTCCCTGCTAGCCAAGCAGCTGTTCCACCTTCATGCTCAACTCTCACTGGGGCACAGCTGCCACAGGCAAAAGAAGTCTTGCATCTATGCATTTGTAGTGTCCAACTCTTTGTGACCCTGTAAACTGTGGCATGCCAGGCTTCTCTGTCAGGGAGAGGGGTTCTCTAGGAAAGAATAGTGGAGTGTATTGGCTAATACTGGTTGCCATACCCTTCTAGAGCACTATATTTCCTGCTGCCCTAGCCGCCAACTCCCCTAAGTACCTGGTGCTGCCAGAACCCCGGCTACCCAAGCAGCTGCACCACCTCCACACCTGGCCCTCACAGTTCAGTTCAGTTCAGTTCAGTTCAGTCGCTCAGTCGTGTCCGACTCTCCGCGACCCCATGAATCACAGCACGCCAGGCCTCCCTGTCCATCACCAACTCCCGGAGTACACTCAAACTCATGTCCACAGAGTCGGTGATGCCATCCAGCCATCTCATTCTCCGTCGTCCCCTTCTCCTCCCGCCCCCAACCTTTCCCAGCATCAGAGTCTTTTCCAGTGAGTCAACTCGTCTCATGAGGTGGCCAAAGTATTGGAGTTTCAGCTTTAGCATCAGTCCCTCCAATGAACATCCAGGATTGATCTCCTTTAGAATGGACTGGTTGGATCTCCTTGCAGTATAAGGGACTCTCAAGAGTCTTCTCCAACACCACAGTTCAAAAGCATCGATTCTTCGGCGATCAGCTTTCTTCACAGTCCAACTCTCACATCCATACATGACCACGGGAAAAACCATTGCCTTGACTAGACGGACCTTGGTCGGCAAAGTAATGTCTCTGCTTTTTAATATACTATCAAGGTTGGTCATAACTTTCCTTCCAAGGAGCAAGCGTCTTTTAATTTCATGGCTGCAATCAGCATCTGCAGTGATTTTGGAGCCCAAAAAAACAAAGTCTGACACTGTTTCCACTGTTTTTCCATCTATTTCCCATGAAGTGATGGGACCAGATGCCATGATCTTTGTTTTCTGAATGTTGAGCTTCAAGCCAACCTTTTCACTCTCCTCTTTCACTTTCATCAAGAGGCTTTTGAGTTCCTCTTCACTTTCTGCCATAAGGGTAGTGTCATCTGCATATCTGAGGTTATTGATATTTCTCCCAGCAATCTTGATTCCAGCTTGTGCTTCTTCCAGCCCTCACAGAGGCAAACCCAAATCCTACAGGGCAGCCTCAGGAGCAAACCCCAGTGGACCACCCACATGTAGAGGTGGAAATAAAACCACAGTTGAAACCAGGGGCAGTGTAACTAAGAAAGAAGACCCAAAACCTTCCCACCAGCTGTACAAGCTGCAGATTAAATCCACACAATCAACTAGGCAGACTCTGTGTCTGTGGAATATATAAAGGGTCACTGAGAGCTCCCACAAAAGAAAATGCACTAGTTCTGATCGCTGTGGACATTGGAGGCAAGAACACAGAGGAGTAGGACCAGATTAGAATCTGAGCTGCCCCCACAACAGGTCCAGAGATCAGCACAGTGTTGGAGGGCATCCTAGGGAGGTGAGGTGGACTGTGACTCCCTCTCCTCAAGGGAAAGGACTCTCTTAGCAGTGGTTCAAGAAAAACATTTATTATTCTTATGTTTTGACTTGTTCTGTAGATTCTTTTGAATTTTTTTCTTTTTTCTTTTTTTTCCTCTCCCCGCCCCCGTTGTAGTCATCAATTTTATTGGCACTGAAATCTAAGCCTTTGAGCTTTTAGTCCCCTTTTCCCCCCTCAGTCACGTTTTTAATTGTTGTTATAAACCTCTGCCTCTACATTGGGTTTTTGCAGTTCTGGGGAGTTTTCCTTTTCTTTTTTTTTAATTTTAATTTTTAGTTTTTTAAACCTATTATTATTTTTTCTACATTTATTCCTTTGCTTTTCCTACTGTTCTTTGCCCCTTGCAGTTAATCTTTAATGTATATACATCTTTATCAACCTCTATTTAACTTTGCATATGTATTCTTTCTTTCCTTTCCCCTCAACACATTTGTTAAGTTTTATTTTCATTGCTTTATTCCCCAGTTGGCACCTTGCTTTAGTTTTGTTTTCCAGTTTGTGCTTTAGTTAGTTTTGCCCTGGTAGATATAATTTTTGGTTTCCTTTGTTCTCCAGGTCAATCTATTGTACTTTATTTTTGTTGGACTGTTCTGATTTTGTTTATGGGTGTATATGTATACGTGTATATTCAGCCACACTTTTTATTGTTGTTATAAGCCTCTGCATCTACTTTGGGCTTTTGCAGTTCTGTGGAGTTTTCCTTTTTTTTTTTTCTTTCTTATTCCATTTTTTTTTTCTTATCTCTTTTTTATAATTTTTAATTTTTTAAGCCTATTATATTTTTTCTACATTTATTCCTTTGCCTTTCTTACTGTTCTTTCCCCCTTGCAGTTAATCTTTAATGTATATAAATCTTCTTCATCTACTTTTATTTAACTTTGCATGTCTATTGTTTCTTTCTTTTTTTCCTTTCCTTTCCTATAACATAGTTGTTAGTTTTGTTTTCGTTGCTTTATTCCCCACTTGACACCTTGTTTTAGTTTTGTTTTCCACTTTGTGCTTTAGTTAGTTTTGTTCTTAACTGGTAAATATAACTTGATTTCCTTCATTTGCTGGGTCAATCTATTGTACTTTATTTTTGTTTGACTGTTTTGACTTTGCTTATGGGTGTATATGTATATGTGTATATTCCATGATTTTAATTATTATTTGTCTAGTTTTGTAACTGCCATTTTTTAGGGGTTCATCTATGGTTTCTCGTTTTTGGATATTTGTTTTAATTTCACTTAATGCCATAGCAAAAGCATGTGTGGAATCTTCATTCCCGACCAGATTGCAAGCCCTGACCCTTTGGAGTGGGAGCACTAACTCCAAGATCCTAGACTACCAGAGAACTATCCCTATGGAGTATCAAATAGTAAGAACTCACACAAAGGAAACCACTTGAATACAAGACCTGTCATCACCCAACCACCAGTAGTGCCCTGTGCAGGACACCTCATCTAAACAATAAACAAAACAGAAATACAAACCCAATCATCAACAGACAAGATTACCACCTCACTTCAGCCTTGCCCATCAGAGGAAAAACAAACAAAAACTCAGCACAAATCTCACCCTATAGGAAGCTTACACAAACCACTGGACCAACCTTAGGAGGGCAGAAATCAAAAGGAAGAAAGAATTCAACCTTCAAGACTGGGAAAAGGAGACCTTAAACATAATAAGTTAAAAAAAAAATAATGAAAAGGCAGAGAAATATTATACAAATGAAGGAACAAACTAGAAACACAGAAGTCCAAATAAATGAAGAGGAAATAGGCAAACTCCCTGAAAAAGAATTCAGAATAACGATAATAAAGATGATCAAAAACCTTGAAAACAAAACAGAAAATGCAGGAATCAATTAACAAAGACCTAGGAGAACTAAAGAATAAACACACAGAGACAAACAACACAATTATTGAAATTAAAAATACTCTAGAAGGAATCAATAGCAGAATATCTGAAGCAGAAGAACGAATCAGTGAACTGGAAGATAAAATGGTGAAAGTAACTTCTGAAGAGCAGAATAAAGAAAAAAGAATGAAAAGAAGTGAGGATAGTCTCAGAGACCTCTGGAACAATATCAGATACAACAACATTTGAATTATAGGGGTCCCAGAAGAAGAAGAGAAAAAGAAATGGTATAAGAAAATTTTTGAAGAGATTATAGTTGAAAATTTCCTCAACATGGAAAAGGAAATAGTCAATCAAGTCCAAGAGGCACAGAATCCCATACAGGATAAATCCAAGGAGAAACATGCCAAGACACACACTAATCAAACTGACAAAGACTAAACACAAAGAATATTAAAAGCAGCAAGGGAGAAGCAACAAGTAACATACAAGGGAAACCCCATATGCTTAACAGCTGATCTTTCAGCAGAAACTCTGTAGGCCAGAAGGGAATGGCAGGATATATTTAAAGTACTGAAAGGGAAAAATCTACAACCAAGATTACTGTACCCAGCAAGGATCTCATTTAAAATTGATGGAGAAATAAAAAGCTTTTCAGACAAGCAAAAGTTAAGAGAATTCAGTACCACCAAACCAGAATTACAACAAATATTAAAGGGACTTATATAGTCGATAAATACAACGGAAGACGAAGGATCTACAAAATCAACCCCAAACAATTAAGAAAATGACAATAGGAACATATTTATCAATAATTACTTTAAATGTAAATGGATTAAATGCTCCAACCAAAAGACACAGACTAGCTGAATGGATACAAAAACAAGACCCATATATATGCTGTCTACAAGAAACCCACTTCAGACCTAAAAACACATATAGACTGAAAGTGAGAGGATGTAAAAATATATCCCATGCAAATGGGAAGCAAAAGAAAGGTGGAGTAGCAATCCTCATAACACACAAAATAGACCTTAAAATAAAGAAGATTACAAGAGATAAGGAAGGACACTACATAATGATCAAGGGATCAATCCAAGAGGAAGACATAACAATTGTAAATGTCTATGCACCCAACACAGGAACACCTGAATACATAAGACAAATGCTAGGAGACTTTAACACTTCACTCACACAAATGGACAGATCATCAAAACAGAAAATTAAAAAGGAAACACAAGTCTTAAATGATACATTAGATGAGATGGATCTCATTGATATCTTCAGGACATTCCATCCAAATGCAGAATACCCCTTCTTCTCAAGTGCACATGGAACATTCTCCATGATAGACCACATCTTGGGTCACATATCAAACCACAGTAAATTTAAGAAATTTGAAATAGTATCAGGCATTTTCTCTGACCACAATGCTGTGAGACTAGATATCAATTACAAGAAGAAAACTGTAAGAAACACAAGCACATGGAGATTTAACAGCACGCTTCTAAATAGCCAACAGGTTACTGAAGAAATAAAAAGGGAAATCAAAAAAGTTCTAGAAACAAATGACAATGAAAACACAAAACTTAAAGCCTGTGGGATGCAGCAACAGCAGTTCTAAGAGGGAAGTTTATAGCAATACAATCGTATCTCAAGAAACAAGAAAAGCATTGAATAGACAACCTAACTTTACACCTAAAACAACTGGAAAAAGAAGAACAAAAAACCCCCAAAATTAGCAGAAGGAAAGATATCGTAAAGATCTGAGCAGAAATAAGTGAAAGAAACAGTAGTAAAGATTAATAAAACTAAAAGCTGGTTCTTTGAGAAGATAAACAAAATTGACAAACGTTTAGGCAAACTCATCAGGAAAAAAAGAGAAGAATCAAATCAACAAAATTAGAAATGAAAAAAGAGAGGTTACAATGGACAATGCAGAAATACAAAGGATTATAAGAGAATATTATGAACGACTATATGGTAATAAAATGGATAACCTGGAAGAAATGGACAGATTCTTAGAAAAGTTCACTCTTCCAAGACTGAACCAGAAAGAAATAGAAATTATGACCAACCAGATTAGAAGCACTGAAATTGAATCTGTGATCAAAAATCTCCCAAAGAAAACAAAAGCCCAGGACCAGATGGCTTCACAGGAGAATTCTGTCAAACATTTAGTGAAGACCTAATGCCTATTCTTATGAAACTCTTTCAAAAAAATTGCAGAGGAAGGAATACTTCCAAACTCATTCTATGAGGTCACCAACACCCTGTTGCTAAACCCAGACAAAGACAACACAGAAAAAGAAAACTACAGGCCAGTATTACTGATGAACATAGACACAAAAATCCTCAACAAAATTTTAGCAAACAGAATTCAACAACACATCAAAAAGGTCATACACCATGATCAAGCTTTGCTTATTCCAGGAATGCAAGCATTCTTCAATATATGCAAATCTATCAATGTGATTTCCATATTAACAAACTGAAAGATAAAAATCATATGATAATCTCAATAGATGCAGAAAAAGCCTTTGACAAAATTCAGCACCTATTTATGATTAAAACTCTTCAAAAAATGGGCATGGAAGGAACCTACCTCAACATAGTAAAGGCCATATATGATAAGCCTACAGCAAACATTATTCTCAATGGTGAAAAATTGAAAGCATTCCCCCTAAGATCAGGAACAAGACAAGGGTGTCCACTTTCACCATTATTATTCAACATCGTTTTGGAAGTCCTAGCTACACCCATCAGGGAAGAAAAAGAAATGAATCCAGATCAGAAAAGAAGTAAAGCTCTCACTATTTCTAGATATATGATATTGTATATAAAAAACCCTAATGATAGTATCAGAAAATTACTAGAGCTAATCAGTGAATTTAGCAAAGTTGCAGGATACAAAATCAATACACAGAAATCACTTGCATTTCTATATACTAACAATGAAAAATCAGAGAAATTAAGGAATCAATCCCATTCACCACTGCAACATAAAGAATTAAAAATCTAGGAATAAACTTACCTAAGGAGACAAAAGAACTGTACACAGAAAATTATAAGACACTCATGAAGGAAATCAAAGATGACATAAACAGATGGAGAGATGTTCCACTTTCCTGGGTAGGAAGAATCAATATTGTGAAAATGACTATACTACCAAATGCAATCTACAGATTCAGTGTGATCCTTATCAAATTACCAATGGCATTTTCCACAGAACTAGAACAAAAAATTTCACAATTCATATGGAAACACAAAAGACCCTGAATAGCCAAAGCAGTCTTTAGAAAGAAAAATGGAGCTGGAGGAATCAACCTTCCTGACTTCAGCTTATACTACAAAGCTACAGTCATCAAGACAGTATGGTACTGGCACAAAAACAGAAATATCACCAATGGAGCAAAATAGAAAGCCCAGAAATAAACCCATGGACCAATGGGTACCTTATTTTTGACAAAGGAGGCAAGAATATACAATAGGGCAAAGACAGCCTCTTCAATAAATGGTGCTGGGAAAACTGGACAGCTACATGTAAAAGAATGAAATTATAACACTTCCTAACACTATACATAAAGATAAACTCAAAATGGATTAAAGACCTAAATGTAAGACCAGAAACTATAAAACTTAGAGGAAAACATAGGCAGAACACTCGATGACATAAATCAAAGCAAGATCCCCTATAACCCACCTCCTAGAGCAGTGGAAATAAAAACAAAAGTAAACAAGTGGGACCTGATTAAACTTAAAAGCTTTTGTACAGCAAAGGAAACTATAAGCAAGGTGAAAAGAAAAGCCTCAGAATGGGAGAAAATAATAGCAAATGAAACAACTGACAAAGGATTAATTTCCAAAATATATAAGCAGCTCATACAACTCAATACCAGAAAAACAAACCACCCAATTAAAAAGTGGGGAAAAGACCTAAACAGACATTTCTCCAAAGAAGGCATACAGATGGCTAAAAAACACATGAAAAGATGTTCAACATCGCTCATTATTAGAGAAATGCAAATCAAAACCACAATGAGCTATCACATCACACCAGTCAGAATGGCCATCATAGAAAAGTCTACAGACAGTAAATGCTGGAGAGGGTGTGGAGAAAAGGGAATGCTCTTGACCTGTTGGTGGGACTGTAAATTGATACAGCCACTATGGAAGACAGTATGGAGATTCCCTAAAGAACTAGAAATAAAACCACCATATGGCCCAGCAATCCCACTCCTAGGCATACACCCTGAAGAAACTAAAATTGGAAAAGACACATATATCCCATTGGTCATTGCAGCACAATTTACAATAGCTAGAACATGGAAGCAACCTAGATGTCCGTTGGCAGATGAATGGATAAAGTTGTGGTACATATACACAATGGAATATTCAGTTCAGTTCAGTTCAGTTGCTCAGTCGTGTCCGACCCTTTGTGACCCCATGAATCACAGCATGCCAGGCCTCCCTGTCCATCACCAACTCCCAGAGTTCACTCAAACTCATGTCCACAGAGTTGGTGATGCCATCCAGCCATCTCACTCTCTGTCGTCCCCTTCTCCTCCTGTCCCCAATCCCTCCCAGCATCAGAATCTTTTCCAATGAGTCAACTCTTCGCATGAGGTGACCAAAGTATTTCAGCTTTAGCACCAGTCCTTTCAATGAACACCCAGGACTGATTTCCTTTAGAATGGACTGGTTGGATCTCCTTGCAATCCAAGGGACTCTCAAGAGTCTTCTCCAACACCACAGTTCAAAAGCATCAATTCTTCAGCAGTCAGCTTTCTTCACAGTCCAACTCTCACCTCCACACATGACCACGGGAAAAACCATAGCCTTAACTAGACAGACCTTTGTTGGCAAAGTAATATCTCTCCTTTTTAATATGCTATCTAGGTTGATCATAACTTTCCTTCCAAGGAGTAAGCGTCTTTTGATTTCATGGCTGCAATCAGCATCCGCAGTGATTTTTGAGCCCCCAAAAATAAAGTCTGATACTGTTTCCACTGTTTCCCCATCTATTTGCCATGAAGTGATGGGACCAGATGCCATGATCTTAGTTTTCTGAATGTTGAGCTTTAGGCCAACTTTTTCAGTCTCTTCTTTCACTTTCATCAAGAGGTTTTTTAGTTCCTCTTCACTTTCTGTCATAAGGGTGGTGTCATCTGCATATATGAGGTTATTGATATTTTTCCTGGCAATCTTGATTCCAGCTTGTGCTTCTTCCAGCCCAGCATTCCTCATGATGTACTCTGCATATAAGTTAAATTACTCCGCCATAAAAAGGAATCCATTTGAGTCAGTTCTGATGAGGTGGATGAACCTAGAACCTATTACACAGAGTGAAGTGAGTCAGAAAGAGAAAGATAAATATCTTTCTAACGCACATATACAGAATCTAGAAAAATGGTACTGAAGAATTTATTGACAGGGCGGTAATGGAGAAACAGACATAGAGAATAGACTTAAGGACATGGAAGAGGTGAGGAGAGGGTGAGATGTATGGAAAGAGTAACATGGAAACCTACATTCAGTTCAGTTCAGTTCAGTTCAGTCGCTCAGTCGTGTCCGACTCTCCGCGACCCCATGAATCACAGCACGCCAGGCCTCCCTGTCCATCACCAACTCCCGGAGTACACTCAAACTCATGTCCACAGAGTCGGTGATGCCATCCAGCCATCTCATTCTCCGTCGTCCCCTTCTCCTCCCGCCCCCAACCTTTCCCAGCATCAGAGTCTTTTCCAGTGAGTCAACTCGTCGCATGAGGTGGCCAAAGTATTGCAGTTTCAGCTTTAGCATCAGTCCCTCCAATGAACATCCAGGATTGGTCTCCTTTAGAATGGACTGGTTGGATCTCCTTGCAGTATAAGGGACTCTCAAGAGTCTTCTCCAACACCACAGTTCAAAAGCATCGATTCTTCGGCGATACCGTATATAAAATAGACAGCCAACGCGAATTTGCTGTATGGCTCTGGAAACTCAAACAGGGCCTCTGTATCAACCTAGAGGGGTGGGAGGGGGAGGGAGATGGGAGGGAGGTTCAAAGGAAGGGAATATACATATACCTATGGCTAATTCATGTTGAGATTTGACAAAAAAACAGCAAAATTCTGTAAAGCAATTATCCTTCAATAAAAAAATAAAAATAAGCAAACAAACAATGTTGTAGTAGTTTCAAGGGACCCCGGCATACGTATATGTGTATCCATTCTCCCCCAAACCCCCCTCCCATCCAGACTAGCATGTAACATGAGCAGAGTTCCATGTGCTATGCAATGGGTCTTTGTTGGGTATCCATTTTAAATATAGCAGTGTGTACATGACCTTCCCAAAGTCCCCAACTCCTCCTTCCTGCCAACAACCATAAGTTCATTTTCTAAGTCTTTGAGTCTCTTTCTGTTTTGTAAGTAAGTTAATCTGTACCATTTTAACTGTTGGTCCATGTTTATAAATAATAGCTTTTAGTTCATGTACCAGCCCAGTTAATAGTGGCTATCTGGAGTGCTTTTAGAAGAGTCCTGAGTAATTCCTGTGGAAAAAAATCCCTGATGAATGAATGGTGTCTGTCCTGGGCATGAAGAGTGAGAATGACATCACATGTGCTTGGCTATGTTAAACTCTACTGAAGACATGAGAAAATGAGGCTTCAGTTCAGTTCAGTTCAGAGGCTTAGCTTTGTTTTATTCCCACTTAGTCTACTTCTTGAATTCTGATCCATGTTCATGTTTTGATTCCCATGCAGACTTGTCTACATAGATATGAGGGTGAAACTAGCTTTTTGTATTACTTTTGTTCCTAAGATATATTGTTCTGTGAAGTTTCAGTTTATTTTCATTCTTGTCTGACGAGTTGCTGAACTAGTAAGCCCATCTTTCTGACCAAGAATTCTTGTAAAAACTCAGTAATGACACTTCTGATTGTAATTTGACTTCCTGTGTAGTTTGCCTATAGGTAAAGGAATTCCCTTGGACTGCAAGGAGATCCAACCAGTCCATTCTATAGGAGATCAGTCCTGGGTGTTCGTTGGAAGGACTGATGCTAAAGCTCCAATACTTTGGCCACCTCATGCGAAGAGTTGACTCACTGAAAAAGATTCTGATGCTGGGAGGGATTGGGGGCAGGAGGAGAAGGGGATGACAGAAAGTGAGATGGCTTGATGGCATCACTGACTCAATGCATATGAGTTTGGGTGAACTCCGGGAGTTGGTGATGGACAGGGAGGCCTGGCGTGCTGCGATTCATGGTGTTGCAAAGAGTCGGACACGACTGAGCGACTGAACTGAATTGAACTGAAAGGATCTGCTAATCATGCTAGATAAGTACGTCCAGTATGTAAGAGTTGTGCTTCTCATTATAACCATGTTCATTGGCATCTTTATGTCTTTCTTTGGCTCTTGTATGTTTTGGTGAAGTGAAGTGAAATAGCTCAGTCGTGTCTGACTCTTTGCGACCCTGTGAACTGTATGTAGCCTACTAGACTTCTCCATACATGGGATTTTCCAGGCAAGGGTACTGGAGTGGGTTGCTAGCATGGGTGAATTTATCATAGCTTGTCAAGAGCAAGTGTCAAATACCTGAAGGGAAAGGCTGGATCCAGGCATCCTTCCCTTAGAGGACACAGAATCTGGGCCATTTCCAAAAGATTGCCTGTTTTCTACTGATTTTAATTAACTACTCTAGCTCTATTGGTCACTCTTTGTTTTTATTATGAAGTATTTGGCACATATAAAAGAATACAGTAACATAATAATGAAATGTACACCCATGACTTCTCCCCAAAACAAAATAACACATTACCAATGCATTGCTTGTATCATGTTCTCTCCTTCTCCTGCCTTCCTCCAAGAGGCAACCATTATCCTGTAAATTGTTGGTATCATTCCTTTGCCTGTTTTAATTGGTAATTTTAGCATACACACATACACACACACATATATATAATCATGTAGTTTTGGTTATTTTGAGCTTTATTAAAATGGTGTTATACTGTTTGTAGGCTTTTGGAACTCATTTCTCCCATCACAGGCATGCCATAGAGACATGACAGATTGGGTTCCAGATAACCTCAATAAACCAAATATAGCAATAAGTCTAGTCACAGGAGTTTTTGGTTTCCCAGCGCATATAAAAGTTACATTCATACTATTATATTTTAGTCTATTAAGTGTACAATATCATTATGTCTAAAAAATAATGCACATATCTTAATTAAAGTATTTTATTGCTAAAAAATGCTAATCCTTAACCGAGCCTTTAGTGTATTGTCATCTTTTGCTGGTAGAGGGTCTTGCCTTTTTGTTGATGATTGCTGATTTATCAGGGTGGTGTTTGCTGAAGGTTGGGATGGCTGTGGCAGTTTCTTAAAATAAGGCAGCAGTGAAGTTTGCTGAACCAGTTGACTCTTTCTTTCATGAACAATTTCCCTGTAGCATGCAATGATGTTTGATAAAGTTTTACCCACAGTAGAACTTCTTTCAAAATTGGAATCAGTCCTCTCAAACCCCACCATTGCTTTGTCAAACAAGTTTATGTGATGTTCTAAGTACACTGTTTTCATTTCAACAGTCTTCACAGTGTCTTTACCAGAAATAGATTCTATCTCAAGAAACCACTTTCTTTGCTCATTCATAAGAAGAAACTCCTCAGCTGTTCAAGTTTTATCATGAGATTACAGCAACGCAGGTACATCTTAGGTTCCACTTCTAATTCTTTTGATATTTCCAACATATATACAGCTACTTCCTCCACTGAAATTTTGAATCCTTCAAAGTCATCCACGATGATTGGATTCAACTTCTTCTAAGTTTCTGTTAATTCTGGTATTTTGACCTCTGCCCATAAATCATGAGTAATCTTAATGGCATCTAGAGCTGAATCCTTTAAAATTTTTTTTCAATTTTATTTGCCCAGATCCATTAGAGGAGTCACCGTCTCTTGCAGCTATAGCTGTATAAAATTAATTTCATAAATATTAAGATGTGAAAAGTAAAATTACTGCTTGATCCATGGACTACAGGATGGATGCTATGTTTAGTTTAGTAGCTCAGTTCTGTCCTACTCTTTGCGACCCCGTTAACCGCAGCACGCCAGGCCTCCCTGTCCATCACCAACTCCCGGTGTACACCCAAACCCATGTCCATTGAGTCGGTGATGCCATTCAACCATCTAATCCTCTGTCGTCCCCTTCTCCTCCTACCCTCGATCTTTCCCAGCATCAAGGTCTTTTCCAATGAGTCAGCTCTTCACATCAGGTGGCCAAAGTATTGGAGTTTCAGCTTCAACATCAGTCCTTCCAATGAACATCCAGGACTGATCTCCTTAGCAGACATGAAAACAAAATTAATCTGGTAGTTGTACATCTCTGTCAGAGCCCTTGGGTGACCAGGCACATTGTCAGTGTGCAGTAACATTTTGAAAGAAATGCTTTATTTGAAGCAGTGGATCTCAACAGTGGGCTGAAAATATTTAGTAAATAATATTGTAAACAGATGTGCTGTAATACAGATTTCACTGTTCTAATAATAGAGCACAGAAAGTGAAAGTGAAAGTTGTTCACTCTTGTCTGACTCTTTGCAACCCATGGACTATACAGTCCATGGAATTCACCAAGCCAGAATACTGGAGTGGGTAGCCTTTTCCTTCTCCGGGGGATCTTCCCAACCCAGGAATCCAACCGAGGTCTCCTGTGTTGCAGGAGGATTCTTTACCAGCTGAGCCAGGCAGAGTAGATTTAGCTCTTAAGGGCCCAGGATTTTCAGAATAATAAATTAGCATTAGTTTCAACGTAAAATCACCAGCTGCCTTAGCCCCTAATAAGAATATCAGCCTGTCCCTTTGGTGCTTTGTAATCAGGTGTTGATTTGTCCTCTTTAGCTGTGAAAGTCCTAGATGGCATTTTCTTCTAATATAAGGCTGTTTTGTCTACATGAAAATCTGTTCAGTGTAGCCACCTTTGTAAGTTATGGAGGCATCTTGTTTCCTTAAACCTCATGAACCGACCTATCTTAGCTTCAAACTTTTATTCTGCAGCTTCCTCACCTCGTTCAGCCTTCATAGAATTGAAGAGAGTTACAACCTTCCTCTGTGTTAGGATTTGGTTTAAAGGAATGTTCTGGCTGGTTTGATCTTCTGTCCAGACCATTAAAACTTTTTTCATATCTGCAATAAAGCTGTTTTGCTTTCTTGTCTTTCATATGTTCACTGGAGTAGCTCTTTTAATTTCTCTCAAGAACTTTTCCTTTGCACTCACAACTTGGCTAGCTGCCATAAGAGGCTGAGCTTTCAGCCTGTCTTGGCTTATGACATGCCTTCTTCATTAAGCTGAATTAAGTATAGCTTTTGGTTTAAAGTGAGAGATGTGCAACTCTTCCTTTCGCTTGAACACGGAGGATGTTGTAGGGCTGTTAATTGGCTTAATTTCAATATTATTGTGTCTCAGGGAACAGGGAGGTTTGAGGAGAGGGAGAGAGACAGGGACTAGCTGGTTGGTGGAGTAGCCAGAACACATACAACACTTATTAAGTTCACCATCTTATATGTGCATGGTTTGTGGCACCCCAAATCAGTGACAGTAGCAACATCAGAGATTGCTGATTATAGATCACCACAGCAAATATAATAATAATGAAAAAGTTTGAAATATCAGAAGGATTACCAAAGTGTGACAGAGACATGAAGTGAGCAAATGTTTTAAGTCTGTAGGATCTACCATCTCCTAGTGCTGGCTCTCAGACTGGGAGACCATGGTCAGGGAGCGAGACCAAATCTCTAATAATAAGAGCGGTCCTGAGAAAGTAAACGCCCTCACAAAAGTGGGTGATGTTTTCATAGAACATCTAGGTTCAAGGCTTCTTTTTACTTTAAATTCCTTATAACAAGATTAGTGTTATTTTATCTATTTGGATGCTCAGAGAGCTTAAACAACTCTCTGAAAATCCCATTGCTATTTGAACCCTGAATTTATCCCACACTCACACACTTTCCACTCGAATACCCACAGGGGTTTCATTAACAAAGTCAGATAAGGTGATGTAAGGACGTCCAATCCAGTGGGTAAAGATTGAATCAGGAGAACCTTGTGCAAGGAGATGCCCAGGGCTCTCTGAGATGTGTTTAGAATTCAGTCAGGTAGGTGAGTGAGCATGGAAAATGCTTGGAGATGCAGGCAGAGAATCATTTGTGAGCAACCTGAGTTCCTCTTCCCCAGAGTTGAATTTACAACAGAAAGTAATAAGTTTACTAAAGTTTAAGGAAAGTTAAATAACTTGAATATGTGTAGTATACCACCAATAAGATCGTGTTGAGTAAACCGGTGTGCAGCCAAAATTTCTCCAGGTTTTACTAAATTTTGTTAGAAAAGACATTAGTGATATAATGTTTAAATCCCTCTAGTTAATTGTCCCCTGAAGCAGGGCTTGGATTCTTTGAAACAAAGCCCAGTGGGTTCCCCACCAGCTTTATGGGAACCCTCAGGTGATGTGCCCAGAAATAAATCTACTCACCTAGGACCACTGCCTTTCTGGCATGCACCTGTTGGGTGTTACCTCAGGAGATTCTCCATGGTCACCTGGGTGTCACAGAGTTTGTAAGCCTCCTGCCTGTTACCATCATTGAGTTCTGGAGATTTATTGCAAAGTGGGCAGAGGGATCGGTAAGCACCCCCACCCCCGTGGTAGAGGCACCAAGTCCCACCTCAACCAAAGAAATCCACTTTTATCCAGTTCATAAAGGGTTTGTCTCTGTTTTTGTTGTAGTTTTTGTTTAGTTGCTAAGGTCTATTAAACTCTTTTGTGACTCCATGGACTGCAGCCAATTAGAACTTCTAAAAGTTATTCGAAGACAGTTTCTCTGGTGTCTCTCTGGTGAAGGATTCTGCTATGTTCCAAGGAAAAGTGGGCAGAGGCTCAGTTTCCTGCTCAAAGTAGAATTCTGTCACCTGGAGAACAAAGCACTTCTGTTCAGACTCTGAGTCTCATAGACTTGCTTATTAAAATAATTTCTGCCATCTTGGCTTCCAGCTTCTTTCTTCAGAGGTGTTGGGCATGGTCCCTGGGTTAGACTGGAAATAAATAGCCAGTCCATCCACTCCTCATCTCTGTCAGAGTTCTCAGTTTCAGCTAATTGAACTATAGTGTGAGCAGAAAAGGAATTTATTAGTGAACACAGGATATCCTAGGAGGCCAGAAACCAGACTGGGAGGCTCCCCTGCCAGGATCAATGCCCAGAATTGCACTAAAGAATTGCTCTGCTAGAAACTGCTCACTTGCCTCTGCTGGCCACAGACTCACTGCTGGTGTTCAGTCTTGGCTAGTGTATGACCTTAGCCACCCCTCCCTCTGGCAACTGGAATTGCCTGCTCTCTGTCGCTCTAGAATGGACCCCAGGTGGCACTTGCTTCTGTGCAATGATTCAATGCCTTTCTGGTATATGTGTTTGCTGGGGCCTGTGTTGTAGCCCCATAGTTGCCAAGGAGGTGGAGAATTCTCCAAGTATAGCATGTTTGATGGTGCTGAGAAGCCCAGAAAATTGACAGCATGTTCACTTAGCTATCACTACCCTCAGATTCCCTTCCTGTCCCCATTCCCTCGCTCTTGCATTTACCCCAACCACAGCTTCCTTTATCTTCAACCATTCAAAACCAAAAACTTCATTAGAATTGAACTCTCTGAGGCATCACCACAACTCGCTAAACAAGCCCAGACATGACTAAACTTCATCAGTATAAACAGCCAGTGTCAATTTGAAAACTAAAGTGTACACACTGAAACAACCATCTATTCCCAAACTAGTCCACAAGACCACAGGATCCTAGGAAAGAATTGCACATGGCTAATAGGAAGCACAAACATGTTTTCATTAGAGTGAAAGTACAGCTTAATTTATGCCACATTCAGTCAGAAAGGACACAAAAAATGTACTTCTTTCTAAAAAATTTCTTTAGTCAGTGTTCAACATAGCTGTTTATTGAATGGATCAAGGTGCTGTTAGTAAAAGCAGTGAATAAAATCCAAACTCCTGTCTGTGAAGTGCTCATATTCTTGAGGGAGGAGCAGACCATGAACAAGGAATCAAATATATAAATAACAATCTCAGTGATAAGAAAATAAAGCAGAGTTAAGGGAAAGAAGTGCTCATTGTATTGGGTGATCAGAGAGGCGGTATTTGAGCAGAGATGTGAGCAATAGGATAGGGCAGGTATAAAGTGATTTGGGAACAGAAGACCCTGAGACAGAAACAACTCCAAGCATTAGTGTTAGAGGAAGAAGGTCAGTGTGCGTGTGCTGGAGGGAAAGCCAAAGGTGAAATGAAAAGGAGAAACAGAAATACGAATACAGAGGATCATGTAGGCCACCATTAGAGTTTAGGCTTTTATTTTAAGGATGATAGGAAGCCATTGGACGGTTTTAAGCTGAGCAGTGTGACATGATCAGGTTAACATTTTTTAAAGTTTCACTGGCTCCAGTATAAATGAGAGATATGTGGGGCTGAATTGAAAGTGAGGAAGCCTCTCAGGAGGCTTTGCTGTAACCCAGGGAATAAAGCATGTCAGCTTGGACTCCAGGGGGAGTGGTGGAAGTGAGATCAAATTAGTTTTAGAATGTATTTTGCTCCCAGACTTGCTAAGACTTTCTCATGCTTTGCATGTGAAAATTAGAGACAGAAAGAATCCAGTATATATTTCTAGGATCCACTTTGTGGTTGATTATATTTTTTGAAATGTGGATATGAGAATATTTCCCCGTATGCTTTTCCAGAACTTGCCACTCCCCATCAGGAGGTGGCATCTGTGTCTTTCCCCTCAAAACTGGGTGGACTTTTGTTACAGCTTAGACTATTAGAATATGTAGAAGTGACACATGTGACTTTTGAGGCTAGATGAGGAAAAGTGATGCCACTCTACCTATCCTCTCTGGGATGCTTACCCTGGTACTCAGCTACCGTAGCTGGACCGCATAGAGAGGTCCAGGTGGAGAGAAACCAAAGGCCCTGGTCCTTAGCTGAGGTCCCAGCTAGGAGCCAGTATCAACTCACTGACCATGTGAGTGAGCCATCTTGAAAGCATGTTCCAGGATGAGTTCCTAGATCCTTCTGATTACTTGAGGGATTGATTTTGACGATACTTGTGTCTTGAACTGTTAGCCAGAACAAAATAGAAAGGTCTAAGTGACTCTGAGCTCCGCTTCCATTTTGCATGATTCATAGAAGTCGTCTTCCTGTTTGTTTTTTTTCTTCATCAGACAATACATCTTTGATAACTAACGTGAATCTGGCTTTGTGTAATTCCACATCTGTTCTTATTCCTTTGCTGCCCTCTTGGGGCCACAAACCACATTGCCCCACTTGTATGCCAGGCGAAAAACAATGAGCACTTGTTACCTGGTGGGTACTATTTTGAACAGTTGAACAGTTCACATATACTTACTCCTGTGTTCTTGACAATCCAATGTGGTACTTCTAAATTCTTTTTAAAGATGAGAAAGCATGGATACATAGATACAAGAAACAAGTTACCAAGATGCAAGAATCAAGGTCCTGCAATGGCCAAGCTGGAATTTGAACCAAGAGTCTAGTGTTGCGCTATCCCCCTCTTCTTTGGTATGGCAAAGCTGATCCAGTAGGCATCCATGTGAGACTTGTGTACTTTCATAACTTGTAAAAGTAAATGTACTTTGAAGTATGGATTTTTATCTCTTGACTGGGTGATGACACTAGCTGCCTAAGTAATCTCCCCATTGCTAGTCTTTCTCATTTCAGTCTATTTTCCATACAGTAATCAGAGGGGTCTCTTAAAAAAATGATGAATGAAGGCATGAGCTAAGTAATATCTTATCTTTTCACCTTATCTAACTATATGAAAAATGTAAGAGCCAGTCTTACCAAAGGGGTAAGATGAGTGAAGCCCACTGATAGCCTAATACTCTTGAAACCACAATCAAAAATGGAGTCTATTGATGTGTGGTTATAACACTTAATATGCAATATTTATCTCTGAGTAAATTTAGCTTTTATCTCATTCACTGTCATACTTTTCCTGCAAGGATGAAAGCACATCTTCTCTATTTTATAAGAGGAGAAATTCTACCATACAAATAGTGCTCTGGCATAGATGGAGTTACCCAAAGAATGTAGCTGAGGGTGGTCAGTGTCATGCAGAATAGAACTCTGACTCCAGAAATCTAACTGGTTTTCAGAAATTGAATGAGGTGCGTTAAGTGGAACACTTTAAATACAGTCTGAACCTGAAGGTTAATATTTAAAGCAGATAAAGCTGCTCAAGCTGTGTAGAGGGCAGTAAGTGTAGAGGGCAGTAAATGTAGTGGGCATGTGCGTGGCTATCTGCAAAGACTTTGGAAGCATAGCTGAGAAACCTCTTGGGGTCAGCTTCAAAAACATTCCTGGAAAGCACATGTGATGTCAAGAGCCATTACCAGCAGTGGAGATGGGGAGTCCAGAAGTTGCCGGTCCCAAAGCCATAGTCCATATTGTACTTTTCCCAACATCCTTGAGTTACTTTCCTTATCTCTGGGTAGTCAAGGCTTCTCTACACATGAAAAAAAGATAAAAATAAAAATTGTTGTTATTCACACAAAGTGAACTCAGGATCTCACCTGGAGGAGCGACAGAACTGCTGTGTCTCCCTGCCACAGCCATCAGCTTTGCCACTTTGCTTTTCCGCCCATGTTTAGTAGTAACAGACCACTGAAGTTTAACCTTCTTTGCCTGGAAAGTGGGAGTGGAGAGAGGAGGTGGCTTGTCTGGTGTATACTCCAGGGATTCTTTTCTGGAATCAGAGTTGTGCATCTGCTGACTGACTTGCCAATTGATATGTAAACAGAAAGCTAAAAAGACTCAAAAGAGGCAGCAAGACACTCCGGCAGGATTCTTAGATCATTTCCTAAGCCTCCTTTCCAGTCCTTTTTTACTGAGCAAAATCACTGTTATAACTTCAGCCTGAATCTAGATCACTACAGGGGAGATGATTTGAGATAAAGATTTCTTTACGGTTAAGTAGATTTTTGTCTGCTTGTTTTGTTGTGTGTAGAAGCCTCCAGGGTGACTCCCATGCAAGCAGGTCTGTTGCAAGCAATGCTGGGTATAGGTTTGTCAGAGAAATTGGAATTTATTAAGTAGAATTAACATTATTTCCTGTATTCTTTCAGTATTAGTCATTTGGATTCCTCCAAACTGTTTTGTTTTTATTTTGTTTTAATCATAAATAGGCTTTAGACTTGTGGGAAAAAGAGTTTACTATGATCACATTTGGCCCTGAAGGTCAAACTATTTCTAGATGCATCTGTCCTGACAGACATAAGTGATTATTCTTGCTCTGTTCTTTAAGACACCCCAAATGTGTTTACCTGCCATGCCATTTCTTTCTCTTTATTTTCTACTATGAGCTTTAAAAATCTGTAGTTATAAATCTGTAGGTCTAAGACTGATGCTGTTGCTTGTTTTCATCTCTGCCTTTCAGCATTGGAAGAAAAAATTGGTATCTTTGTGACAGTGTAATTACTCCCACCTCTGATGTCCCTGCTTCATGGTGATATCTGAAAGGAAATAATTTGAATGGGGAGTAATACACATATTCTGGGATTAAGGGCATAAAAGGTATGAACTGGAAGACTCGGAAAATTTGAGATGTTGAAGCAGCTGAAGAGATGTTGAAGCAGTTGAAGCAGCTCATAAACTAGCTGAGTCCCTAGTTTATGAATGCAATGCCTTGAGGAATTTTTGGAAATCTTTCTTCTCAGTGTTCTACTATATTTTGGAATCTGCAGCTTGTCAGTAGAAAATGTGATGCTCTAAGAGCCATGGCTGGCTCTTAGAGCATCACATTTTCTACTGACAAGCTGCAGATTCCAAAATATAGTTGTAGTGATGGGTTGTAGTGATGGGTTGTCTTTAAAGACATTTCTGCTTCACTCATAATAATGTTCTGTGACTCCAAGCTACTATACTCCTCTTTATATTTTCAGACTATTGGGTTCCAAGACACCTCGTCTGATTTAGAGTCAGTCTTTCAAAAGATCACTAAGGTGTATGAAGTACAAAGTATAGGACCTAATTGGGTAGCTTTATAGGTAGGTCCTTTGATTAATATCAGCTGACCAATGGACTATAACACACTATAGCCTCAGTTCAGTTCAGTTCAGTCGCTCAGTCATGTCCGACTCTTTGAGACCCCATGTATCACAGCACGCCAGGCCTCCCTGTCCATCACCAACTCCTAGAGTTCACTCAAACTCATGTCCATTGAGTCGGTGATGCCATCCAGCCATCTCATTCTCTGTCATCCCCTTCTGCTCCCGCCCCCAATCCTTCCCAGCATCACAGTCTTTTCCAGTGAGTCAACTCGTCGCATGAGGTGGCCAAAGTATTGCAGTTTTAGCTTTAGCATCAGTCCTTCCAATGAACACCAAGGACTGATCTCCTTTAGAATGGACTGGTTGGATCTCCTTGCAGTCCAAGGGATGCTCAAGAGTCTTCTCCAGCACTACAGTTCAAAACCATCAATTCTTCGGCGATCAGCTTTCTTCACAGTCCAACTCTCACATCCATACATGACCACTGGAAAAACCATAGCCTTGACTAGATGGACCTTTGTTGGCAAAGTAATGTCTCTGCTTTTTAATATGCTATCTAGGTTGGTCATAACTTTCCTTCCAAGGAGTAAGCGTCTTTTAATTTCATGGCTGCAATCAGCATCTGCAGTGATTTTGGAGCCCAAAAATAAAGTCTGACACTGTTTCCCCATCTATTTGCCATGAAGTGATGGGATCAGATGCCATAATCTTTGTTTTCTGAATGTTGAGCTTCAAGCCAATCTTTTCACTCTCCTCTTTCACTTTCATCAAGAGGCTTTTGAGTTCCTCTTCACTTTCTGCCATAAGGGTGGTGTCATCTGCATATCGGAGGTTATTGATATTTCTCCCGGCAATCTTGATTCCAGCCTGTGCTTCTTCCAGCCCAGCGTTCCTCATGATGTACTCTGCATAGAAGTTAAATAAGCAAGGTGACAATATACAGCCTTGACGTATTCCTTTTCCTATTGGAACCAGTCTGTTGTTCCATGTACAGTTCTGACTGTTGCTTCCTGACCTGCATACAGGTTTCTCAAGAGGCAGGTCAGGTGGTCTGGTATTCCCATCTCTTGAAGAATGTTCCACAGTCTATTGTGATCCACACAGTCAAAGGCTTTGGCATAGTCAATGAAGCAGAAATAGATGCTCTTCTGGAACTCTCTTGCTTTCTCCACGATCCAGCGGATGTTGACAATTTGATCTCTGGTTCCCCTGAAGACTGACCTTTTCCAGTCCTGTGGCCACTGCTGAGTTTTCCAAATGTGCTGGCATATTGAGTGCAGCACTTTCCCAGCATCATCTTTCAGGATTTGAAATAGCTCCACTGGAATTCCATCACCTCCACTAGCTTTGTTCATAGTGATGCTTTCTAAGGCCCATTTGACTTCACATGCCAAGATGTCTGGCTCTAGGTCAGTGATCACGTTATCGTGACTATCTTGGTCGTGAAGATCTTTTTTGTACAGTTCTTCTGTGTATTCTTGCCACCTCTTCTTAATATCTTCTGTTTCTGTTAGGTCCATACCATTTCTGTCCTTTATCGAGCCCATCTTTGCATGAAATGTTCCCTTGGAATCTCTTATTTTCTTGAAGAGATCTCTTGTTTTTCCTATTCTGTTGTTTTCCTCTATTTCTTTGCATTGATCGCTGAGGAAGGCTTTCTTATCTCTCCTTGCTATTCTTTGGAACTCTGCATTCAGACGCTTATATCTTTCCTTTCCTCCTTTGCTTTTCGCTTCTCTTCTTTTCACAGCTATTTGTAAGGCCTCCTCAGACAGCCATTTTGCTCTTTTGCATTTCTTTTCCATGGGGATGGTCTTGGTCCCTGTCTCCTGTACAATGTCACGAACCTCCGTCCAGAGTTCATCAGGCACTCTATCTATCAGATCTAGTCCCTTAAATCTATTTCTCACTTCCACTGTATACTCATAAGGGATTTGATTTAGGTCATATCTGAATGGTCCAGTGGTTTTCCCTACTTTCTTCAATTTAAGTCTGAATTTGGCAATAAGGAGTTCATGATCACTATAGCCTGAACGTTGATAATACCACTCTGTACTCAATTAAGTTTTCTTTCACTTGGTCAAGTGTGACATAGTGTCCCCTTCAGTGCACACTTGCCATTCTTGTTAGTCATATGAAAGCATACTTCAAGACTGGAAAATTTGGTCCAGAAAGTTCCAGTTGATTCAGAGTATAGTTTGAGACTTCCAGGTTTTCGTATTTATGAATCTATTATTGATCCTGACCCACTCAACTGGAAGGTGAAGTAGTGAAATGTTATTGCATTCAAGTCAAAAGGCTCACAATGGGGAAATGAGTCTAGCTCTAGGGAAGGTACAAATGATGGAGACTACAAGCCTAGAGAAAAGACACCTCTGTTTAGATATTAGAGTCCTTAGGCATATATTAATTTGAAAAATATTTATTGGGTTGGCCAAAAACTTCACTTGGGTTTTTCTGTAAGATATTATGGAAAAACCTAAACAAACTTTTTGGCCAATCCAATATTTAGTAAGTTCCACATGGCCCAGGATCAGAAATGAGTAAGATTAAAGATAGAGAACAGTGACTTTGTAACAAGGATTGATAAAATATCACCTGTGTCATCTTAGGTATGACTTTCCTCTGAAAGGCAAATTTGTGGAAAGTTAGAATGGATAGCCCTAGAGTGGGATAGTGAAACACCTCTTTATTAGAGGAAGCTTTTGGCCTTTCCTTTTGGAATTATTTAAGCAGTTAACTCCTATTTTCTCTGGGATTTGTCTTTTTGCTGAATCTGGCTCAGTGGACCAATCTTAATATGGCATTGCATAAAACTGGAGTAACAATACCTACTTTGAAGAGTCATTGTGATGATTAGGAAATGTTAGGTATGATACACATAGAAATACAGTCAGGACCCCCAAGGCCCCTTTGTCACAGGTTGGGTTCTTTAGAAGCAGAACCTGGGATAGATTTAAGCCAAATGACTTATTGAGAGAATGTTCTTCTGGAAAAACCTATAACAAAGACAGAGAGGCAAAACAGGAAAGGGCCCATTGTTCACCATGGATATAGTCACAGGTAAAATCTAGTCTTGGCCTGACCACTGGAGGACTCTGGAGAATAAATGGTACACAGAGTTACGATTGGAGCAGACTGGCCTTTTGTATTCCAAATGAGTCAACCATTGGCATTTGGAGAAACCTGTCTCTTGAGAGACCTGTATGCTGGTCAGGAAGTAACAGTTAGAACTGGACATGGAACAACAGACTGGTTCCAAATAGGAAAAGCAGTATGTCAAGGTTGTATATTGTCACCCTGTTTATTTAACTTCTATGCAGAGTACATCATGAGGAACGCTGGGCTGGAAGAAGCACAAGCTGGAATCAAGATTGCTGGGAGAAATATCAATAACCTCAGATATGCAGATGACACCACCCTTATGGCAGAAAGTGAAGAGGAACTCAAAAGCCTCTTGATGAAAGTGAAAGAGGAGAGTGAAAAGATTGGCTTGAAGCTCAACACATTCAGAAAACAAAGATCATGGCATCTGGTCCCATCACTTCATGGGAAATAGATGGAGAAACAGTGGAAACAGTGTCAGACTTTATTTTTTTGGGCTCCAAAATCACTGCAGATGCTGATTGCAGCCATGAAATCAAAAGACGCATACTCCTTGGAAGGAAAGTTACGACCAACCTAGATAGCATATTAAAAAGCAGAGACATTACTTTGCCAACAAAGGTCCGTCTAGTCAAGGCTATGGTTTTTCCAGTGGTCATGTATGGAGGTGAGAGTTGGACTGTGAAGAAAGCCGAACACTGAAGAATTGGTGCTTTTGAGGTGTGGTGTTGGAGAAGACTCTTGAGAGTCCCTTGGACTGCAAGGAGATCCAACCAGTCCATCCTAAAGGATATCAGTCCTGGGTGTTCATTGGAAGGACTGATGCTAAAGCTGAAACTCCAATACTTTGGCCACCTCATGCGAAGAGTTGACTCCCTGGAAAAGACTCTGATGCTGGGAGGGATTGGGGGTGGGAGGAGACGGGGACGACAGAGAATGAGATGGCTGGATGGCATCACCAACTCGATGGACATGAGTTTGAGTGAACTCTAGGAGTTGGTGATGGACAGGGAGGCCTGGCGTACTGTGATTCATGGGGTCGCAAAGAGTCGGACACGACCTAGCGACTGAACTGAACTGAACCAAATCATTGGTAATTGGATCTTTTACTGGAAACTGCTGATTTGTCTCTTTCTTTACCAGCATCACATTTAATCTGATAACAGTAATTTTGTAGGCAGTTTTAATAGCCATATAACAAGTACTGTACCTTCCTTGCTTAATTTTCTTCTTTAAAAAAATGTACAGGCAATCTGCTACATTTATTTTTGTATTAATGTGCAGGTTTTCTCTGTAACTTACAACTTTCTGCTGTAGTTTAAAAAAACGAAAGCATTTAATCTGATTGAAATTGCATTCAGTTCAGTTCACTTCAGTTGCTAAGTCGTGTCTGACTCTTTGCGACCCCATGGACTGCAGCATGCCAGGCTTCCTTGTCATTAAAAAATCAATAAACTAAAAGTAATATCAGTCCCATTATCCAAGCACAAAGTTTCTACACTGTACCATCTTTGCATCTACAGTATTATTATTAGTTAGAAAAATACCATTGCTATCTGCCAAACAATGATATCTTAGTGTTGTTTTATTTCTACTACCAACAATGAATATAAGTTTTATATGCATATTGATTAGTTATAAATACAATAATTTTAAATTTCCCTGCTGGATGAATCACAGGCTAGAATCAAGATTGCTGGGAGAAATATCAGCCTCAAATTTGCAGATGATACCATGCTAATGACAGAAAGCTGAGAGGATCTAAAGAGCCTCTTGAAAATAGTAAAAGTCGCTTAGTTTTGTCCGACTCTTTGTGACTCCATGGACTGTAACCAGCCAGACTCTTCTGTCCATGCGATTCTCCAGGCCAGAATACTGGAGTGGTTAGCTGTTCCCTTCTCCAGGGAATCTTCCCAACCCAGGGATCGAACCAGGTCTCCTGCATTGCAGGTGGATTCTTTACCATCTGAGCCACCAGGGGAAGTCCAAAGAGCCTCTTAATGAGAATAAAAGGAGAGTGAAAAAGCTGGCTTGAAACTCAACATTCAAACAACTAAGATCATGGCATCTGGTTCCATTATTTCATGACAAATGAATGGAAAAAAATGAAAACAGTGACAGATATTTTCTTGGGCTCGAGAATCACTGTGAACAGTGACTTCAGCCATGAAATCAAAAGGCACTTCTTGAAAGAAAAGCTATGATAGACCTAGGCAGCATAGTAAAAAGCAGAGACATCACTTTGCAACAGAGGTCCATATAGTCAAAGCTATGATTTTTCCAATAGTCATATGTGGACGTGAAAGCTGGACCATAAAGAAGGCTGAGGGATGAAGAACTGATGCTTTCGAACTGAGGTGTTAGAGAAGACTCTTGAGAGTCCTTTGGACAGTATGAAAATCAAACCAGTCAATCCTAAAGGAAATCAAACTTGAATACTCATTGGAAGGACTGATGCTGAAGCTGAAGGGGGCAATAAAGGATGAAATGGTTGGATGGCGTCAGTGACTCAATGGACATGAGTTTGAGGAAACTCTGGGAGATAGTGAAAGACAGGGAAGCCTGGTGTGCTGCAGTCCATGGGTTCCCGAAGAGTCAGACAGTTAGCTACTAAACAACAGCAACAATTTTAAATTTTTAAAGTATTTTATCCCCCCCTTTTTTTGTGGAGTTTTTGGTCAAATTATGTAAGCTCCTAATACTATAAAGATAGTAATGCTTTTAGTATGTTCTGTAGGCATTTCTACAACTTGATACTAAGCTCATGATTTTCAGAGTTTGTATATGAAGTTCTGTATTTTCCCATAGGATAATCTTTCATTCTCTCCCTTACATCGTTTATCATTTTTAAGCTTAGTAAATCGTTTTGCCTCTGGACATTTGATAAATATTCATGTTGCTTCTTTCTTCCAACTAATTTCTGATTTTTTATGCTTTATAAATTATTTATTTATTTATTTATTTGGCCATTTTATCTTTAACTGTTTGCCTCAGTTCATTTTATTTATTTATTTAGGTAATTAATTAATTTTTTATTGGAGGCAAATTATTTTACAATATTATATTGGTTGGTTTTGCCATACACTGACATGAATTCGCCCTGGGTTTACATAAGTTCCCCCTCCTGAACCCCTCTCCCACCTCCCTCTTCCCTTTATCCTCCCTCTGGGTCATCCCCGCATGCCAGCCCCGAGCATCCTATAAAATGCATCGACCCTGAACTAGTGATTTGTTTCACATATGACAACATACGTGTTTCAATGCCATTCTCCCAAATCATCCCACCCTCACCCTCTCCCACAGAGTCCCAAAGACTGTTCTATACATCTGTGTCTCTTTTGCTGTCTCATATACAGGGTTATCATTTGCATCTTTCTAAATTCCATATATATAAAAAAATTATTTATTTTTTAATTGAAGGATAATTGCTTTACAGAATTTTGTTGGTTTCTGCCAAATATCAACATGAATCAGTCATATCAAGATATACATATGATTTTTTATATTTACTTCCTTAATTTTTCTACAGTTTGTTTTGGTTGAGTGAAATGAAATAAGGTTCTAAATAGATTTTTTCCAAATTGCTAACTAATCACTCAGACAGCAGTTATTGGTCAAACCTTCACTTTCTTGTTGATTAATGGTGTCTCCTTTATTGACTATCATGATGTTATATCTAATAGCTTCTACTTCTGGGCTGTACATTCTGTTTAAGTCTAGTGATTAATTGTTTTTATTTTAAAGACTATAGAACATACAGTAGGGTATACATAATAGAATTAGTCCAATCTTAGTTTGTACTAATTTTCTTTATTCTATCACCTCTATTACTTTCCTGATTTATTTTGGAACAATTTGGGTGTGTGTGTGAAATTTTGATACTGTACTTTCTCAGAGTGCACTGAAGGGTTTGAAAATGGAAAATGCAAGCAGGTTGATTGTGGTAGTACATAACTGGTTAGCATAGCCACATGGATACTTTGATCAAGTTCTATAGCATGATCCTGTTTTGTCATCATTATAGTCATCATCAAAATTTCATAATAAGCACAAAATGATCACAACATTTTCATTCTCAATCACAAGATCAGTAGGCTAAAATTAATTACTGGTTAGGTGCTACCCCCAGTGGGGTACCAAAGGTAGAAGGCTTCTTCAATATGGAATAAGGCTTAACATGCTCTTTTGTACCTTCAGGTTTTATTCTTTCTGCTTGAAATGTCACGCTTTCTGCTTCTCACCTTCATAAATTCTTTCTAATCCATGAAGATTGAAGTTTTATATAACTCTTTCTGTTGCTCTTCAAAGACCCTGGCAGTTAGACACTTCCTTCTGTTTAACCCCAAGTACTTTGTTTATACTTCTCTGATCACCTTGTCTCTTTGAATTATAGCTACTTGCATATGGTCCTATCCTTCACTGAAGTCCTTGAGTGAATGAACCTCAATTTTTCATTTTTATAAGCTGAGTGCTAAGTATTGAGGATACATTTCAGCATTTGCTTACTGAGTGAATATGTAAATGAATAAAATAAAACATTTTTATTTCCAGAACATTTCTATAAGAAAATTATTGAAACAAAATTTCTCAGAAATTTTCAATATGTTTCAAACATTCCGATGTCAACTAAATAGAACTCGGTGAAACTCAAAAATGTTAAAAAGTGGTTGTGTGCATATGTATATGTGTTTTGTAGGCAGTAATTTCCTCCTAAGATTTCAATATGACATGTGTGGGTTAGTTGGCTCATCACTTTTGTTTTCCAAATAATGTTCAGCTTTAAAAAACATTACTCTGAAGCACAGGTGACTTTGTGAGCTGGACCGAAATGTCATCACCAAGCTGGACTTTCCCAGGTAGAAGGCCTGTGTGCTAAATAGAAACTGCAAAGACTACCTGTGAAAAACATTTTCATGTCAGCAGAACTGACTTATGTGTGGATGATGTTGTTAATTCTCTACCTGGTATTTACCTCTTCCCAAAAAATCTTCCCTGTCCAGCTGTGAGGGGACTTAGCACTCTCACCATTGTATTAATCTGTTAGGAGTGCTGAAACAAACTAAATCATTAAGACCTCGAACAAAAAATTAGGCAGGTGTTGTATTATGTATGTTTTTAAATGGCCATTCTACCCCTGAGCATATTCCAAATCTTTTGTAAAAGAAAACTCTTTTTATTCCGCATCCACAACATTGAACAAAATTTCTGATTCCAGCTGTCCTGGACATGAACTTGTCACCTGCTGGTGCTTTACATCTTGGCCTTGATCCTTGGTGTCATTAATCTGGTTATATTTTTGGCTCTTCTTCCTCGGTCTTTCTAGTTTTTCACTTTAAGGGAGTTTTAAGTTGTCTCCAGTCATTGCAAACAAATACCATTTCTAATAACTTTACACCTTGGAAACTTGACACTCTGCCGTGCCTAGTAGTAGATGAAGCTTCTTCAGGCGTACTCTGTTGCATGCAGGAGTTAAATCCTGTGAGATACCATCAGTCAGGAAGACAAGGATGGCAGATGGCTGATCCGTGGGAGACCAGTGCTTTGGGAAATGTTAAATATCATGTATTTCTGTCATCACAATCAAGTCAGGACCATGACATTAGGAATGTCATATTATTCTAAGGTCCTACCATTAAACACTGCTTTTTGTTTATGACAATAAAACTGAGGGATGTGTAGTAAAAGGGTTTGATGAACTCCACTGTACTTCAGTGATCACCCCACAACCAAGCAAGGTTCCCACATTTCTCTGAGTGCCCTCCCTATCAAAATGTATTTTATCAAAAGTCTATTCTTTATAAGAAATATATGTAGAGCAGAATATGTCAGAAATGATGTGCTAAGAAATGACTCAGTTATCACAATATCTGACTTATAATTTGTAAAATACTTTCATTTACATGTTATTATTTGGTTTACTTATGTCTAACCTTACTCTACTAAAATATATTCTCAACAAAATAGATTATTAAAACAGAGTCAAGCCATGATGTTACATCACTCCTCTGCTCAAAACTCTGTAATAGCTTCTCAGATTTAAAGTCTAAGGCTTTACATTGAGGTTGACAGTTCTCTCTGGTATTCACTCTCCACCTGAATCCTTTTTTGCCTATAAAAGGGTCTCAAATTCTCACCATTAGTATTGTACATTCAGCTTAGGGCCACTAAAACCAATTTAGTCAAGTGATCTAGAACCTATGCTGTGTCTCTCATGATCTAGTTCCTCTTCTCAGATCTTAGCTTATTTTCATGGCTCATTTAGTCTAGGCACCTGGGCCTCCTTGCTCTTCTTCTATTAATAACACTGTAAATCTGGGATAAACCCCTTCTTGACCCTGAGCTATTACCTTTTTTATATAATGTCACAGTCAACTTGCTAAAGTTTTGTTAAGAATTTTTACATCTATTCTCACAAGAGCTTTAGTTTTCATTACTATCTTTCCTGGTTTTGGTATCAGATAATGCTGGTCTCAGAGAATGAGTTGGAAAGTACTGTCATTCAGTCACTAAGTCATGTCCTACTCTTTGTGACCTCATGAACTGTAGCATGCCAGTCTTCCCTGTCCCTCACAATCTCCCAGAGCTTACTCAAATTCATGTTTATTGAGTCAGTGATGACATCCAACCATCTCATCCTCTGTTGCCCCCTTTTCCTCCTGCCCTCAGTCTTTCCCAGCATCAGGGTCTTTTCCAGTGAGTTGGCTCTTCGCATCAGGTGGCCAAAGTATTGGAGCTTCAGCTTCAGCCTGAATCCTTCCAATGAATATTCAAGTTTGATTTCCTTTAGGATTAACTGGTTTGATCTTCTTGTTGTCCCTTGAACTTCTTGAGAAGATTCTCAAGAGCCTTCTCCAGCACCACAGTTCAAAAGCACCAATTCTTCAGCCCTCAGCCTTCTTCATGGTCCACCTCTCATATCCTTCATGACTATTGGAAAAACCATAGCTTTGACTATATGGACCTTTGTTGGCAAAGTAATATCTCTGCTTTTTACTGTGCTGTCTAGGTTAGTGATAACTTTTCTTCCAAGGAGCAAGCATCTTTTACTTTCCCTCCTGTTAAATTTTTTAGAATAGTTTGTTTAGAATAGGTATTATACTTTGCTTAAATGTTTGGTAGAATTCACTGATGAAATCATCTGGTCCTAGATGTTTCTTTGTGGAAAGGGTTTTTATTCAACTTCAGTAGATGGCATTTAAAAATAGATTTGATTTCGGTGCTCTCTCATTAGGAGATGAGCACATGTCCTTCTACTCCACCATCTTGAACCATAGATATAGGGCTATTCACTATCTGTTCTTTTTTGAATAAGCTATGGTAGATCACACTATTCCAGAAATTTGTACGTTTCAGCAAGGTTAGTTGCATTCCTTGGCATAAAATTGTTCATAATATTTCTTTATTTTTCTTTTAATACCAGTAGAATTTGTCATGTAACCTCTCTCCTTCCTGATATTGGTAGTTTGTGTCTTCTTTTTCTGATCTTGCTTATGAGAGGTTTATCAGTTTTATTGATTTCCTGAAGAGTAAGTTTTTTTTTTAATTCTCTCTCTCTTTTTTTTTCTTTTTGTATTTTCTATTTCATTATTTTCTACTCTGATCTTTATCAGTATATTTTATTCTCCTTACTTTGGGTTTTATATGCTTTTATTTTTTTGGCTTCTGAAGCTGAAGTCATTAATTTCAAACTTTTGTTCTTTTCTAATATAGGTGTTTTAGTTCTATAAATTTCACAAAATTTGGGTATTTTGTGTCTTCAATTTCATTCAGTTTAAAGTACTTTCTAATTTTCCCTTTAACTTCTTCTTTGATCCATGGGGTAGTTAGAAGTGTGTTTAGTTTCCAAATATTGGGGGATTATCCAGAGATGCTTGTTATTTATTAAATTTATTATCAGTTCAGTTCAGTTTAGTTCAGTTCAGTCACTCAGTTGTGTTCCTCTCTTTGCGACCCCATGGACTGTAGCACACCAGGCCTCCCTGTCCATCACCAACTCCTGGAATTTACTCAAACTCATGTGCATTGAGTTGGTGATGCCATCCAACCATCTCACCCTCTGTGGTTCCCTTCTCCTCCCACCTTCAATTCAATTGTGGTCTTGGAGCATACGTCTGATTTGATCCTTTTATATTTACTGATACTTATTTTATGACTTTTAATGTAGCCTTGAGCTCTGTAAACCATGCTCTTGTTTCAGGGCCTTTGCCTTTGTTGTGTCCTCTGAAGGGAATGTTCTTTCCCCAGAACCTCCTACCTGGCTTGTTCCCTTAACACTTTCAAGTCTCTGTTCAAATGTCATCAGCCTTGTAAGGACTTTGCTGACCACCAGATGTGAAATGTGATATGCGTTGCACCAGATACTCTTCACCCTTCTTTCTTGATTTAGTTCTCTCTGTTGCACTTGGCTGTGTGTGTGTGTTTGTGTGTGTGTGTTTAAATATCTTCCCTTTACTAGAGCGTAAATTCCATGAAGGCTGAAATCTTCATCTGATCTACTCACTAATGTATTCCCACCACCTGGGATGGTGCCAGGCCCATAGCAGGTGCTTTATAAATATTAATGAATTTGATGTTTTTGAAAAAGCAATAAAACTGTGGAATTGATAGAGATAATCTTATTATCACCATTTTATCAACATAGTAGCAAACTAGTTAAATGTAAAATGCAGACACTTTATGCTCTCTGCTTTATATAATAATTCCTGCCACTTAATGTCAGTTGCTTTGTAGCCATTTTGTGCCAGTTACTATGCTAGAGGTCAAACATTCCAAGATGAGTGAGCATGACTCTGGTCTTGAAAAGGTTATTAGGGGCTGGAGTTCAGGCTGTATGGTCAGAATAGCTCGAGGTGAAACTGAAGAGTAGGAAGACTTTATTATATATCGCATAAAAAGCTAAGATTTTAACTGGTTGAGAAGTTAGATGCTGGAGCACTTAAGAAAGGAAGTAGCATGATCAAATTTTCTGTTTTGTGCTAAAGGACTGTTCTCAGTACAGTAGAGAACAAGAAGCTTCTCAAAGCTTCCAGTCTAATAGAAAAGACTCATAGTAAACAACTAATCAAATACAAATCCACTGTAGTTTCCGGTAGTCATAAATGCTTTGAAGGAAAATAGAGGAGGGTAAAGGAGTAGAGAGTCATGGTTGGGGGGAGGGGGGGTTGTATTGTAAATAAGGAAGTCAAGGAAGATTCTATTAGGGAAGTTACAATTGTAGACATATAAATAGAAGGAGAAACAATCCTACAGAGTTCTGGGCAGAAGGACAAGGACCACCACACTGCAATGGTTGTGACACAGAAATGAGCTTTTCCTGCTTTAAGAAAATCAAGGAGGCCAAAGTGACTGAAGGTGAGGGAGTGGCAGGGAGGTGTGATGTGCAGTAAGGACAGCGAGGTAAGGGATAGATCATGGTGAGCCAGAGACTATACTGGGTTTTATTCTAGAGTAATGAGAAGCCATTGGAGTGTTCAAATCAGAGGAGCAGTAACATCTGACTTACTTTTAAAGATACCTCTGATGGATATATGGAAGATAGACTATGGCAGGGCAAGAAAGGAAGCAGGAAAGGCAAGAAAGGAAGCAGGAAAACCAGTTAGGAGACTGTCTCAATAGAGCAGGTATAAGATAATGGTTGAACCTGGAGTCTGAGGTGGTGGGATATGGAAATGGTGTTAATAACTTGCTAATGTGCTGGATATGTCCTACACGATTCCTAAAGTTTTGGCAGCTGGCCAATGATAGTGCCATTTCCTGAAATGGGGGCCAGATTGTGGAAAAATGTTGTTAATGGACTGGATTCTGTCTTTCTCCCACTTTCTGTTTGGAAACCCTAATTCGCAATGTGACTGCAGTTGGAGATAGGGCCTTTAAAGAGGAAATTAAGGTTAAATAAGTTCATAAGACAGGCTCTAATCTGATATGGCTTGTGTTCTTATAAGAGAAAGACATCAGGGATGCATGTGCACAGAGAAAAGGCACTGAAGTAAATGAGAAGGAGGCTGTCTGCAAGCCATGGAGAGGGACCGCAGGAGAAACCAACCCTGCTGGCACCTTGATCGTAGATTTCCAGCTTCCAGAACTGTGAGAAAATAAATTTCTGTTGTTTAAGCCTCCCAGCCTATGGCATTTTATTATGGCATAGCAATACCCAAGCAAACCTAGCAAACTAGCCCAGAAGTGAAGAGGATAATGAAAAACTCAAGTTCTCTATTAGACATGTTGAGTTTGAAATGCTTAATAGACTTTCAGGCAGAGAGGTTGGGTAGGTGGGTGGACATGTAAATCTGAATCTCAGGGAAGATTTTGAAGCTGGAGATATAGTGGAAAGTCATTAAAGTAAATTGGTATATTGTTTCCGACACTTGCAAGCCTGTGGACTAGCCTTCTGGGCTCCTCTGTCCATGGGATTCTCCAAGCAAGAATACTGGAATGAGTTGCCATTTACTTCTCCAGGGGATCTTCCTGACCCAGGGATTGAACCCGGGTCTCCCACATTGCAGGAAGATTCTTTACCGACTGAGCTACAAGGGAGGTCCAACTGCCATCAGTGTCCCAGTCCTAACTTCTTACTGTCTTCTTAGTCACTCTTCCCCAGGGGAGGAGGGTTGACATAACTAATTGGTCATTTTGGAAGACAGAATCCACTATTCATAGTTAATTTCTTGTATCTTTGGGGGATATCTACCTTCAGAGAATATACATTTTCTAATCTTTCATATTGTGAGTTTTTCAAAAGTCTGTTTGCTTTGGGAGAAACCTGTGGTTGTCTAAATGTAACTATCTCTGAATGGGTTAGTTACTAAAATATTAGCAAGCCCAGTTATCTGTGACTCAACCATATTCTCCATATATTAAAAATGAGTAACAAAGTGACATTTTAATCTCTTTTCTTGACTTTATTCTATAATTGATTCTGAACTTGAGAGTATATTAGATAAGGTCATGTATCCAGTAGATACAGAAAGAGAATATCACTAGGGCCAAACAGAAAGTTGGAGCTTTCCAGCATGAAGATAGACAATGAAAGAGGAGTCACCAAGAAGGTTGAGAAATTAAGACTAGAGAAAAATCAGGAGAGTGTGAGGGCTGGAAACCAAGTGAAGATAGCATTTTAAGAAGCACACCACAGTCATCTATTTCAGAGGATGCTGGTAGGTTGATTTAAATGAGGATATAAGAGACTGGTGGTATTTATTATCACTCCTCTTTCTGGTTAGTTTTGTGAAAGGGAGAGAGAGAAGCCATAATGTCAACTGGCTTCAGTGGAAGCAGAACATCAGCACAGCCTTCAACATTGAGTCACTTAGTTAAATCCTATACTCAGTCACTCCCTCTGGAAGGCTGACCAGTTGTCGGGTTTTGCCTGGAAGGCAGCAGTTTTCTGGGATGCAAGACTGTTAGGCCTAAAATAGGGGAAATTTGACAGGGCAAACTGGAAGGAATTGGTTGCCCTATCCACAAGCAACACTTACCTCTTAAACATACAGGTACACAAACACACACCCACAAGCTCCAGTAATCATACATAGTCATACTCATACCAGTATGGCCAACTATCTTGTACCTATCATGGTATAGTCTGCTGGCAAAGTATATCCTTAATGATGTAGGTATGGGTTGAGGGAAAACAAAAAGATAGTGAAGAGGAAAAGTGACTCACCCATCCAGTCACAGGTAAGGAGACTAGCAGCAAGCCTATTTGCAGTTATTTAAGATGAAAATAATGATATCCTGATGTAAGGCAATGATAGTGAGATGAATGAGAGGGCGTGGATTCCAGGGGGTGAGGTTCCTCATCAGCCGTGTGGGAAGTTTATTCTTTGGGCATGTAAGTAAACGGTGTTTATCAAAGAAGGGAATGTGAGGTTTGTAAGAGAAAAGGATGAGTTTGGTTTTGAAATGTAAAGTCTGGAGAGCCTGGGGGGTTGAGGGGTCACCTGGAGAGTTTGAACAGCCCAGTGTAAATTTTAAGGGTTTGAATTTGAGCCTTTCTGCTTGAATTCAAATCCTAGCTCCATCAACCATTACTAGCTTTGTGACTTTGAGTAGACTTAATCTACTGTACTTCAGCTTTCTCTTATATAAAGTGAACAGAACAATGGTGTCTGCTTGATAAGTTGATGGTGAAAAGCTGACAGTTTCTGGTACATAGTAAGTGATGGCTACTCTTCATATACTGAAGAAACTGGAAATATGGGAATGAGATTAGTTAAAAGGACTGAGCTAGAAATATAGCAATATGGACACAGAGAAATGGAAAGTCCAGAAGAACACCTGATAGAGCAGGCAAGAGATTGGAGAATGTGTGCACGTGTGATGTTGTTGTAGTTGTGGCAGTACTGAAAGGGCAGTTAGACGCTGCACCTTGGTTTAATGGTGACTGTTGAAGAAGGTAGTATGTTGTATCATGGTATATTAAGATTCTTTCCTCAATTTTCACTTGGAGTTTTTAGAAGTTATCTATTTCTTCATAACAAACCTTGCCAAAATCTCCTTAATATTATCTGCTCATAAATTACTACATTTTAGCAGTTTGGGCAGGGAAGGTCTGAGATCTGAGGAGCCAGGGCTCAGCTGGATGATTCTTTTGTTGCCCTGCCTGGGGTCACTCCTGATACGGCTGCAGTCATCTGCCAGCACAGCAGAGACGAGAGGACCTCACTCACATTTCTCGAGGTTGGTTCTGTGTGTTGACTGCAGTGGTCTCTCTCCTCATGGAGGCTGGCCAGGCTCTCTTACGTGGTGGTCTCAAGGCAGCACAGTGGTTTGATGGCTTACTTGTCATGTCATTACCAGAAGCTTACCTAGTAGGGCCTCAGGTGTCCTATTACAATCTCCCTGCTGCCAGTTATGCCCAGAATAGGCCTTGTGCATGATCCATGATGGGTATAATAAGGGTAGGAGTGAGTTAAGGTGCAGGTTGGTCCAGAGTCTGTACTCTGATATTACCTATGGTCAAACCCTCCCTTCATGAGAATATGGCGAGCTGGCCAGGTACTCAAGTGAGCCTAGGGATAGAACTAGAGAAGAGAGTATACTGAAACCTGTGAGTCAGAGAGGAAAGTTAAGGCCAAGCTGTACTCTAGAAAAATTGAATTTGAAACACAATGAGTAGACCGCTCAAGAATGCAAAGCCTCAAAGACCAGGACAGCTTGAAGATAGTACCTGTCGCTTTCACAGCTCAGCCCTGCTTTCCAGTGGGGTGTGCTGTTCTGGCTTAAAGGAAGGCAGGTACTTACTGTGGTGGTAGATGAGGGACTTGGTGCCCAAGAACAGTGCCAGACCTGATGATGCCCTGCTCTCTGCTCCGAACTCCTGTGGGGCCACTGAAGTCATTTCTCCTCACTCTTCTCACATGCCAGTCACAGCCATTAACTAAACAGAAAGTGAGAGAAGAGTTTATTGGTTCAGTGAGAAGTGAATATGTTTTCTGTTTGGTATGCATCTTCTACTTACTACCACTTTATTTGCTTTATTCACACTATTTTCAGATCACAGTAAGTGACAGCAGATTAAAATAGAGGCAATACAGTGGAGGCAGAGGTCCAAGACACCATGTTTCTCTTGGTGTCCCAGTTAAAGATGACCCTCTGTATGATGGCCCACAAAATCTTTTGGAGGCTACGAAAAAATTGTTTCTCAAAGTCTTAAAACACCAAACCTTACTTGATCCCAGATCATGTCTCCAGTTCCTACCTAGCACCTCTGATTTTCAAATTTCTTTTTGAATTCAAATTCAAAGAAAATAATACAGTAGATGGTACTTTGAAGCATAATTCTGGTATCAGACTTCCTGAGATCATATGCGTACAAGCTGTGTAACTGTGGTAAAAATGATTACCTCTCCTATACATCAGTGTCCTCAAGTGTGAACTGAGGCAATAATGGCATCAACCTCATGTAGCTGTTGTAATGATTGATACATGTATAGATTTTGAAACAATGCTGAAAACATGGCTAGCATTCAAACTGGCTTAGCTGTTACTGTTGCTTTATCGTTTTTTCTTTTTGTATGCCCCAATGAAAGTATTATAAAAATGTACCCAAACATTCCCACTTTAAATGCTTACTGTTAAATTGGAGAAACAAATTATGTATACATAAAATATTTAAAGAATAGTTAAAAGGCCCTGTTTGAGAAGAACAAATATTTAGACTAATTACCCATACAAGTAGTGAGGATGATCAGTACGGGGAAGAATATTCAGTGAGGGGACATGTCACTTAGAAAGAGGGTCTTGGGAGGGACCTTGAAGAAACAGTATTTTGGCTTTGGATTCTGTGGAGAATTAATGACCAGTGTGGACGGCCTAAGTTAGCCAAGTTCCTGTTTGTCCCCCCAAGGTCAGGTGTGGATGAGGGGAAGTGGTGTGCTGTTTTCTATTATTCAGACTTGATTCTTTTGAAACATTCTCTCCACTTTTTTGGGTGTGCGGGTCAAAAGTTCAGTGACTTGTTGCTTTGACATAATACCAGTTTCCTTATATTGGGTTGCAGTTTTCGTTGTTATTTCAATAGTTGAATTTTCCACAACACTATCATTTCTTTTCAAGGAAATACAAGAACCAATTCAAAGAAAAGAGTGTTGGCCCTTCTTGGTGAAAAGCAAGGCATTTCTTAAGCTCTGAACGCTGTTTACTTCTTTGCTTACTTCGCCTACTTCGTCCAGATTCCATTCTTTGGTGGAAATATGTGCATATTTCTACAATTATTTTCTCTGTGTGTCTAAAATTTTACGTGGCAGTTTTGCTAAGAACTACAGTTTTTGAATTTAATCTTATTAGAGGCAGTAATGATTTATTTTCAGTCTTAGTACAAATAATATTTGGTCCTTCTCTTAAGATTTTAATACAGTGTGTATTTTGGTGTGTATTTTAATATATTGGTGTGAAAGAAATTCCGTTATACTTTCTACCTCAAAATTGATCTCCCTGATGGCTATACTTTCCACTTTAATCTACACACAACACTGCACAAATTGTCTTGCTAAAGCACAAGTCTGATGTCCTTTCCAAAACTCTTGGTGGCTCCCTGTCACACATAGAATGGAATGCACACTCCACTGTGTGACGTCCATCACCCTGTCCAGCTTCCCAGGCCTCCGTCATCCTGGCTGTTGTTCACTGTTCACTCTGCTCTAACCCTGAGAACAGGGAGTTCTCATTCACACCTCAGTGCCATTGATCGTGCAGGTTCCTCTCATTACACTGGCCTTCCCTCTTCTCTTCTGGAAATGTTCTGATCATACATCAGGAACTTTTCCGGAACTGGCTGCTCCAGATCTAAATAATTGTTTTCCCTCAGGCTCTCCCACCTTTTGACTCATACCTCCAGCTGGTTGTTGCTCTTTGGTGGGCTTCTGTTGACAAAAAGCCATGGTTTATTATTGAGATAATTGACTTTATAGACTAAAACTGCCTTCTGGATCAATTAAAATTTCAGAAAAGTACATTCTGGAGCATCCAATTTGTCCAACCCACCCACCCATATATTTGCTGTTCTTGGATACTCTAGATAATTAACATTTATTAGCATTTTCCTAGAATTCACATAATACATTATGAGCATACAGCTTGAAAATTAAAGGCACTTGACTTAGTCTAGGCGCTCCTTTGGTATCCAGGGTTCTCTCTACACTGTATCCTTCAACATGTCCCTAAGGCTGGCCTCCTTATACCCACTTGACAATGAAACATAGATTCGCCAAGTCAGATGATGTACTGAGGCACATGGAGGCAGGGAAATGCAGTGGATGTAAGCCTGGTGTTTGAAGCCAGACTACATGGGTTCAGAACCTACACTGCCTAGGCTTGAATCTTGGCTTTGCCGTTTACTAGCATGTACCATTTACTCAATCATTCTAACAGTGAAGGGCTGTTTCTTTCACTGTAAAATATGGTAGAAGTGTCTTCCTTGGTGGATTTTATTTTTCTCAGGACAGAGAATGAGATGGCTGGATGGCATCACCAACTCGATCCACATGAGTTTGAGTAACTCCGGGGGTTGGTGATGGACAGGGAGGCCTGGCGTGCTGTGATTCATGGGGTTGCAAAGAATTGGACACGACTGAGCGACTGAACTGAACTGAACTGAAGATGAGTTAACATATGTAAGGCACTTAGAACAGTCTGGCATGTAATAAACATATGTAAGTGTTCAGTTCAGTTTAGTCGCTCAATCGTGTCCAACTCTGCGACTCCATGAACTGCAGCACGCCAGGCCTCCCTGTCCATCACAAACCCCCGGAGCCTACCCACACTCATGTCCATTGAGTCGGTGACGGTTGGTGAGTCCAACCATCTCATCCTCTGTCGTCCCATTCTCCTATCCTCAATCTTTCCCAGCATCAGGGTCTTTTCAAATGAGTCAGCTCTTCGCATCAGGTGGCCAAAGTACTGGAGTTTCAGCTCCAACATCAGTCCTTCCAATGGACACCCAGGACTGATCTCCTTTCGGATGGACTGGTTGGTGTTAGCTGTTGTTATTATCATTATTATTTAGTATTAACTTTAATGAGCATAGGAACTAAAAAGTGAATGAGTCAGGACTGGACTCAGATTTGTTTGACTCCAAAAACTGTCAGTTTATACATTTCAAACTGCCTCCTGCTATGCCCATTTGCCTTGAGATTAAAGAATAGAATGACAAATTCTTTTCATTTTTTCTCTCAAGGATCCAAACCTTTTATCAGGTTATTTCAGTCTCAGATGCCTGACCACTATTTCCTGCATAATTTCTGGAGATTGAGGTCTCCAGAAGCATTAACATGAGTGGGGTGAGATTCTGAAGTTACTTTGGTTTAAAGTGTACAACCAGTCCATCATGCATGCTTTTTGGAGGTTGAAGGCTCCGGAAGCTTTAGCATGAAGGTGATCAAGTTTTTCTTCCATACAAGGTCATGATGAAAACCATGGGTCTCTTACAAAAATTGTTCTGGGCCAATTTGCTCTGTGCCAGTTTGCTCTGCCTGTAAAGTCACTGGTATTTGCCTGCTGGTGTTTAGACCGACTGTGCCAAGCCACAGGGGTACAGAGGGCTCAAACCAGCCTGACACGCTTCTTCTAGCACATGCAGCAGCTCTCTCTACCTTCCTTTCCACCATTAAGGAGTGAAGGAAGGTTTTGTAAAGTTGTAGGAGTATGTCTCTTCCTCCCCAACTGCCTTCCCCCTTCTTCTGTTCCTCAGAAAGGCATGGGCCCCACATTGCCCAGGAAGAACAAAGCAGAGATGAGAGGCAGATAAGAAAGGTGTTATGTTTGGCATGACTGGTTTAGGCTTAAGTTTGTGCCTAAATAGCCATTTAGGGTAAACTTTTTATATCCCTTGCGTTTTACCTTGCTGTGTTTGCATCATATGACAACATAATTAAACCAGAGTTTATAAGATCTGTTCCCTGAGGGTGGCATGTTTTTTAACTTAGCTAAATTCAATTAAATCCAACAAACTCATTCTGGATTTCAGTCTATGACATCAGAGTAAGTTCTGTGGACATAGTTTGTGTAAGATAAGGCCGGTTACTTCCAGAAGTTTAAAGTCTTGTTCAGGAGACAAACAAATAAAGAAATAATTGTAAAGACCCTAATGCTGGGAAAGATTGAAGGCGGGAGGAGAAGGGGACGACAGAGGATGAGATGGTTGGATGGCATTACCAACTCAATGGAGATGAGTTTGGGTAAACTCCGGGAGCTGGTGGTGGACAGGGAGGCCTGGTGTGCTGCAGTCCATGGGATCCCAAAGAGTCAGACACGACTGAGTGACTGAATGGAATGGAATGTGTTAAATTCTATGATCATGCACCAGGAGAAATGGCCCTGATGATTGGCTGGGGATGGTGGTAGTATGGGGAGTAGTCAAGGAAGACTCTCTCTGAAGAGAATATAGGATATCACAACATGGAAGAAGGAAAAGGAGAAGCAAGAGCTTGGAGATGTGAAAGCACCTGGCTGATTCAACTGACTGATATAAGAAGGGTAGCTTGAAAACGTTCCAAATATTTTATAAGATTAATGGTTTACAACAGCTCCATAACATATATTCTGTTGTTATTTCCATTTTACAAATGAGGAAGCCAAGTTCCCCAGTGACAAATTTTGAACAAGGCAAGCTACCTCCAAAGAAAGATACAATCATTAGTCATTAAACTTAACTACTCTCCTCCATACCACCCCTCTTTTTTGATTTTTCTCATTGGAATCATCTGGGAGATTTCTAGAAATATACAGATCCTGGTCCTTTCCCCAGACAGTGATTTTGTGTCTTTTCTTGGTAAATGGCTCCACTATTCAGCCTGATGCTCAAAGTTGAGCTTGGGAGTAATGATAAAGAATCTGCCTGTAATGAGGGAGACCCAGATTCAATCCCTGGGTCAGGAAGATCCCCTGGAGAAGGAAATGGCAACCCACTCCAGTATTCTTGCCCAGAGAATCCCCATGGACAGAGGAGCTTGATGGACTACAGTCTATGGGGTCGCAAAGAGTTGGACACGTCTGAACGACTACACTTTCATTCTCTCTTCTTTATTTTCCACATCCAGCTCATCTCCAGATTCTTTCAATTTTCCCCCAAAAACTTATCTCAGGTTCTTCTACTTGTGTGTCTACTTCCATTTTCAGCATCCATAACCAAAACCCCCTAACCAACTGATCTCTCAGTCTCTCCTAGCCCACTTCTAATCCATTCTCCAGATCACAGCCACAGTGATTGTATTATCTCTGGCTTGGAGTCCTCCAGTGGCCCCAAGTTGCCCTTGGAATTCAGTCGAAAATTTCAGCATGATTTACAAGGCCCTGTTTCACTAAGCCCATGCCTATTCTCCTGGGTCATTTCACACCACCCTTCCTCTTGTCCAACTACATGGATGCTGTTTTATTTCTTCACTCTGAGAAGCTATTTTCTACCTTACAGTCTTCCCACTTGCTGCTGTTCTTTCTGTGGGAAGGAATCTGCCTTCTCTGGTCCCAGACGTTCCCTGACACCCCTTTATGAAATATCCCTCTGTCACTCTCTTTTAGGGCACACTGTTCTTTTCTTTGATTGTATAATTTCTTAATGTGGTTATATGCAGTTACTAGTTGAAGTCAAAGTCCCAGCACAAGCCTGAATGCTCCATGAGGGTAGAGATTGCACCTGACATATTCACCATTGTGTACCTTACATGTGGCCCACTGTATGGTCCAGAGCAGTTGTACAATACAGTTTTCACGACTAATTGATAGGCAAACTGGATACAAAGATGAAGGAGATTTTTAAAAAAAGGTCATTGGATTTGGCAAGGAGTCCGCTTAGGATATGCACTTGCCTGCTTTCAGTTGAATGATAGGGAGGAAACCAAACCTAATAAATCCTGAAGTTGAATGAGAAAGCAAAGAGGAAATAAAATTAATGTCATGTGGAGGTAATAATAATTACTATGTTCCAGACCAGAACTTCGCACTGTGCATCCATTATTTAATCATTATAGTAACCTTACAGGGTTCTGTTATCTTCATGCTTTGGATAAGGTAGAGAATCTCAGAGAGGTTAAATAATATGACCCGGGTCACATATTAGAATATAGCAAAACTTCAAAGTTCATTCTCTTAACCAGTGAGCCAATGGCTCTTGAGTGTGCAGAGGAATCATGGCAGTGAGTGGTTTATTGAAAACCACTACTGTCAAGAGATTGAAATTCTGCTACCATCAAAAGGTTGAAATTAAAAACAGGTTTGTGTGAAATTAAATGGAAATCTTCGGTTTTAACAGGCATTCTGAGTGATTCTAAGGCTGGTTGACCTAGGTATCCTGCTCTGTGGAGCACTACTCCATGCTATGCTTCACAAGAGAATAGATTTTAGGTCATCTGCATCTTCTGATCTAAGCCTTGAAACCTCTAAGACTCTATTACATGTGTATATTGATAAAAATGTTTTCTCACAGGTTTATGGTGATTAAATGAGATAATTTATAGTGTGCAAACGAATAGTTGGTACACAGTCAATGTTGCTTCTCCTTTCTCTCCTAAACTTTTCTTTCAGGAATTTTCACTGGGTTAGGAATGGAGAAAAAACTAATAATTTGGAGTTGTGGTAAGTTGGAGGGAAAGTTTAGATTTTTTCCCCTATTATCTCCATTCTGAAACTAGAAGAAGAGAGACTCAGAGCAGTTATGTAACTGGATCTTAGGCCACAACTGCTAGTGGCACCCCATTTAACATCCGTGCTGTGCTGATGAAGCAGATTTGCAAAGAAGTCTCTAGTTAATGCTTGTTGAATTGGAATTGAGACTTTGCTGTTTTTCTATTGCTTTTTTCTTAAAATAGAATATAATTTCGCTTTCCATTTTATTTGTTGACTTTTTTCCTTTGACTTTTTAAGAATATATGCCCTTGTGTTTTTATTGTAAACATCACATTTTTTTAGGAGACCACATAGTATTGAAATCAAATTAAACAGTTAATGTGCTGGGTAATGAGTGGACTGTAAGTCCAGTTAAGCAAAGTTGCGGTGTTCAGATACTTAGAAAAAGTATCTGAAAAATTGTTTAAAAAAATTTCTAACAGAAGCTTTCAGAAATGTAGAGGTGTCAAATTAGCATGGATAAAGGGAAAGTGAAGTCATCCCATCTCAAGGTACAGGGTGGGATGACTTGCTTCTGGTACCTTGTCTTGTGCTCAGTGAAAAGATCAGCAAGGGACCTGGGAATTGTTTCAGGCGTTTCCCTTCCAATCCTTACACTGACTCTGTGTTTTTGGTGTGTTGGTTTCTCCAGTTTTTCTCTAGTTGTGCTTTTATCATGCAGAGCACATGACTCCACATCCCTCTTTCCGTGGCTCTATTTTGAGCGCATGAACACATCAGCCAGCTCTGAGTTGAAGCATCTGCCAGCATATCAGCTTAAAGCTTCATGTCTGTCTGGCTTGCTTTAGATAGTCCCTCAGTAAGAATCTAGGATTTTTTTTTTCGATGTCTTAATTCCTTACTTCTTATGGTGGTGTTTTTCCTTTAAGATTTACTTTGTTTTGACATGTTTCACAGTTGATCACAGTGTCTGGTTTTTAACTGCCCTTTATCTCAAAATCTATTTGTATAGAGTGTTAGAAATGTGTGTGTTCTTATTGCTCCTTTTACAATGAATAACAGTCTATCTGGAAATAGACTCCATTTTGTTTTCCAAATTCACATTAATTTAATGTGTTAGTCAAGGTTCTCCAGAGAAACAGAACCAGTATATATGCACACACATATATATATAAAGAAATTTATTTTAAGAAATTGGTTTCTGCAATTATGCAGGCTTGGTGTATCCAAAATCTGATGGGGAAGATCAGCAGGCTGAAGAATCAGTAAAGAGTTACAGTTTAAGTCCAAAGGCAGTTTGCTGGTAGAATTCCTTCTTGCTCAGGGGAAGTCAAGCCTTTTGTTCTAGTCAGGTTTTCAGCTGATTGGAAGAGGCCCACATACCTTAAGGAGGGCAATCTGCTTTACTCAAAGTCCACTGATTTAAATGTATATCTCATACAAAAAACACCCTCATAGGAACCTTAAGAATGATGTTTGACCAAATATTTGAGCACTGTGGCTCAGCCAAGTTGACACATAAAATTAACCATCACACTTGGCATTTTTCAAGTTGGACTCTGCAGAACCGTATTCTAGTTGTTAATAGGTTAGCAGGAAAAATGAAGCAGAGGAGGTCAGTAGTTCACTGATTAAACATATTTGTCTTTTAAGAAAAAGATATAAACTTTTAAGAAAATTAAATATGCATTAATTTTTTTAAACACCATCCTTGTAGAGAAGGGGGACAAAAAGAAGCCAATGCAGAAAAATAATGAGAAACCTATTGAAAATGTGTCCGTTTCCCCAGTACCCCTCGACTCCCCTATCCTGCAACACAAAATTAGTGCAGCTCACGTTTTGTATGTGTGTATATAGTATGTGTGTATGTAGATATATGTCTGTATGTTAAACATTCATCTGTTAAAGACGGGAAATTCCTGAGGTCAAGAAAACTGCTCTGTGTAACTGCTATACCAGGAAGTTAAGGCTTCCATAACTGTGTGGTGTTTCACTTGCAGCACCCACCTCCACCACCACCACATTGGGAGGAAGTGGGGCTGGGCTTGTTTCCCTAGAAATCCCAAATCCTGAACCCTGATTCTCAGATCTAAATTGTACAGAGATGTTTGTCTAAATACTAAAAATAAGTCATCTGGCCCTGGTTCCTGGTGGCTCCCATTTCTACACTGCAGCAACCACTCGAATGATCAGACCCTGTATCTGAAAACCAGCTAGAACTCTTCTAACTAAGAATTTAAAAATCCACCCTCACTCGTGGGTTGTTTTTCTTGCACTTATTTTCCCTTTAAAGATTTAGATACTCCCAAGTAGTTTAACACTTAAAGTTATTCTCAGAGGATAACTAATCTTTTATTCTCCTTAATTCCATAGTCTATAGTTTACTATGATAGATGAAGAGATAACCATCAGAGACTTGCAATGAGACATCAGAGCCTCTGCCCTCTTTCCCTCCCCTGACTAGGAAGGGAGCGGTAGAGGTGGATGCGATTTAGATAATGAACAGTTATAAAAACCAGAAGTGGGTAAAGTCTCCATAGACTTGGAGGGTAGAGAAGAGATCCTTTGGGGAGTTGGTTTGGGCTAGATCTAGAGCTGGTGAAGGTTGATGCCTGGGCCAAGGCAGAGCAGGAAACCTTGCCTGTAAAGGCTGGGAGTACAGCACTCATAGCTGTGGTTTTTCCAGTAGTCATGTATGGATGTGAGAGTTGGACCATAAAGAAGGCTGAGCACCGAAGAATTGATGGTTTTGAACTGTGGTCTGGTGAAGACTCTTGAGAGTTCCTTGGACAGCAAGAAGATCAAACCAGTCAATCCTAAGGGAAATCAGTCCTGAATATCCATTGGAAGGACTGATGCTAAAGCTGAAACTCCAATACTTTGACTGCCTAATGCAGAACCGACTCACTGGAAAAGACCCTGATGCTGGGAAAGATTGAAGGCAGGAGGAGAAGGGGACGACAGAGGATGAGATGGTTAGAAGGCATCACCAACTCAATGGACATGAGTTTGGGTGAACTCTGGAAGTTGGTGATGGACAGGGAGGCTTGGCGTGCTGTGGTTCGTGGGGTCGCAAAGAGTCGGACACGACTGATTGACTGAACTGAGCTGAACTGAAGACTGTTGGCATGAAAAGTAAAACTAATTTAGAGAAAGAAACAGCAAAACAATCTGGAAACCACAATCTTGCAACGGGGGCTAAGGAGGCAGAAGAGAAATGTCAGAGTAGGATGTGCTACATTTCCATGCTACAGCACTGAGAGCAGGAGGCTGGCACTTCTTTTCTTCTGATGAATTGAACACCCCCACACAAAGGAACATCAAACCTTTTCAAACTCAAAACAGATTGCTTATTCTAACATCCCAGAGTAGCTGAAGGAGGCCTGCAAAACCCAGTAGGAAACAGGAAGGCAACAGCTTGCTCTTACATTGGAGTCTGTGTATAACCCTTGTTTCTCTCTTTATTAGAAACGCTTCCTGCCTGGCAGACTGAGCAGAGTGTGGCCAGCAGGGCAGGGGTGACTACTGGCTGCTGTAAGATTGTACCACCTGTTTACCTTCTCATTTCAGCTACAGAGTACCAAATGGTGGAGGGAACCACAGCTATCTGGCCGATCTGACCATTCTCTTGACACCAGCTCTTGGATTCTCTCCCCTTGAGCTTATCTGTTCATTAAACAGGAAGAAAGTAATATAGACTATTATGGAGCAAAATCAAGGTTTCATTGCCACTGCCAGTAAATTGGACAGTAAATGTAAAAGTTAATGGTGCTTGAATTAGCTGGAACGTCATCTCAAGACCCATTCTATGACACTTCTTTAAATCCACACCATTTGAAATATGGTGTCTGTAGGAATGTAGCTCTCTCTGCATATGCAGGTTATTTGGGAGGATTTACAGTATGTACATGACAGTACATGTACAGTATGTACATGACAAATAGCACTGTTAGTTTCTGAGGGAGACCACAAGAGAAGGATTGCATTTATACTGGTTGTTAAAAACTGTTTAAATTCTTAGTAAGCGATTGCTGAATAATTGAACCACAACCCACATTTGTATTAAACTAGGTCAAATTTAAGTTTGTGTTACTTGGTTTTTGGTGAAGTAGGCTTTTGTGGTAAAGAACCAACACAGAAGTACTGTTTAACAAAGGACACAATGGGACTCTGGCATTTATGCTAAATGTGCCTCTAGTCATGACAGTTTTCTATTGTATGTTATTGCACTTTCAGTTCAGTTCAGTCGCTCAGTGGTGTCCGACTCTTTGCGACCCCATGAATCACAGCACGCCAGGCCTCCCTGTCCATCACCAACTGCCGGAGTTCACTCAAACTCACCTCCATCGAGTCGGTGATGCCATCCAGCCGGAAGTAAATAAATCAGCTGAGTCATATCACCTGGAAACTCTGATGCCCCAAGCACTGTATCCAGATTGATTGAGTCACTTAACCTTCCTTTGCTTAGTTTCCTCATCTAAAAATGTGGGCATGATACTAAGACTTACTCCCTGGGGATGTTTTAAGAATTAGATTAGATAATACATCTAACATGTAACAGAGAACCAGGCACATAGTGAGGACCTAAATAAACGGTGGCTATTATTTGAGCCTAGGAAATTGTAACCATATTCATTTTGCAGAGGTAGGAGAGGAAGCTGTATTGCTCAAGTAATTTCCCAAGATCACCAGGGTGATGAAATGGTGTTATAAGGACTGGCACATAGAAGGTACCCCAAGTGTCCTCTTCCTCCCACTTCCCTGATATGTGACCTAGGTAAGGCAAGAGTTCAAAAGCAGAGGACTTACTGGGCTGAGAACACTGACTGCCACATTGTCAGTGATGCCTACGGTGGGAGGAGACAGATCCTCATAGGTTTATCAGGTCAGCAATTCATAACCAGAGCAAGTTCTAAGGGGTGAGTGGGTGGAATCAGGGAAGTCAGTGGAGTTGTGTTTTGAGATGCTTATTTGGGATGACAGGATCTAAAGTGTGAGAATATGCCAAGGTGTTAGGGGAAATGGGGTTTGAAATCAGGAAAGTTGGAAAATGATGGAGAAACCAAGAAGATGAGGCACACAGGGACTTATTTTCCTCTTAGTTGTTTTAATTAGGAGTGCATTCCTCAAATTGGAATCTGAAGACCAGAAGAGCATGGGTATTCTCTTGTGGCTTAGGGGTTGTGTTTCAGTTATTCAGCAGTTGATTACTAAAAATGTTAACAAAATAACCACTGTAAATGCAATTTTTCTCTTGTGGTCTCTCTCAGAAACTAACATTGTTATTTCTCACTGTCATGTACATACTGTAACTTCTCCCCAAAAATCTGCAAATGCAGGTGGATATTATTGTAAAAGAAGTCTGTGACTGAGTTCAATAAATCCTAGACAGAGATCATTCTCGGCTTCTGATATATAATTGATATATGATTAGTGTCCTCACACTAATCCAAACTTCAGAACTACTCTGTAAATTAATCCTTTAAATTATATAGAATTTAACTCATCTGTGATGGTATCAGTTGATTCAGATGATAAGTAGTGCACAGCTCAGCTCCAATTCTGGACCTGAGTGCTCACAGGGTTCCTTGGGTGTAGTGGGACAAATTTGTATGTGGCAAAAGTTAAATCTAAAAATACCTCAAACTCCCTGAATTGCAATATGTGTTAATCAGATTGTTATAAAGCTCAATTTGACAGCTACACTACCAACATTTTCAATCCCTCAATATTTTAAGATTTCTTTCACTTTAATTCTTAAAGTAATTTTTCTGTCTGTGAACGTCAGATATTCTGATACTGAGATACCTAATTCTTAGCTCAGATCACATCACCTAGTGTGTCAGCAGGGTGTCTCTATACACTGGTTAAGATGATGATAAAGCCCCAGGTGGAGCCACCAGACAGAAAAAGACTGGGTCTCGGGATGACCACCTGGAGGGAAGCTGCCCAAGTGCTTGACACTTGCTTAGGAGAGCAAGAAGTCAACTTCTGTTAAGATTCTACTTCCTCAAACTTTCTCAATCCAACAATTTAGTTGGAATAATATATCTATTCTGATACTGCTGCATCTGATGTCAGCTCAGATAACAGAAAATTATGCTTTCATTTATGAAAACCATGCTTTCTTTTTTATCCAAAGCAACAATGTAGTTATGTTGACTATTATCTTGACTATTTATGAGTATTGACTTAAATGTCGGTTATTATTCTAATAGTTTTAAATGTATTACCTCATGCTGATCTCACAAGAATCTTAAGATGTAGGATTTTAAAATCCTCACTTAAAAGATGAGGAATCAAAAAGTTTATGGCATAGAGAGGGGAAATATTTTGCCTAGGATTAGACAACTATTTGGAACCTAGATTATTTTGATTCAAATTTATAGTTCACCTGTGAATTTTCAACCTTGTACCAGTTGTACATCAAAATCACGTGAGGTGCTCACAGCAGAGACTGATTCTTGCTCACTGAAATCCACTTACTGGCCCAGTAGCTATACTGTATTTTCCTCCCTTCCTTACAGTTAGGAGCGACCATATAACAAAGTTCTCCTTAAAAGAACAAGAGTAAAAGGGAAAATCCATGCCACTTTAGTCAGATGCATTAGAACTTTCCATATGAGCTCCTCCATGCCATTTCTTCTTCCACTTGATGGAAGATCAAATACCAGTGAAACTATTCATTATGGAGGAGCCAGCCATAAGATGGAAAGGGTCTCGGTTACTGAGTAACTGCATGAAGGGTAGCCTCCCCACCAGCCTCACTCTGAGCAATTTTGTGAGCAGGAAATTAATTTCTACTATGTTAATCTACTGATATTTTGGAATCTGTTGGTTACTACAGCCTACCTTACCTTAACTAACGCAGAGTAAAATACAGTTTCCTGGTCTGTACTCCAGACTTGGTCAAACTCTCTGGAAGGAAACCTAAGTATCTACAATTTTTTAAGTTCTCCCATGTGATTCTGATATATCTGGTCTTTGACAACAATATACTTCATTCCACATTCCTGTCTAAATCCTCTGCTGCTGCTGCTGCTGAGTTGCTTCAGTCATGTCCGACTCTGTGCGACCCCATAGATGGAAGCCCACCAGGCTCCCCCATCCCTGGGATTCTCCAGGCAAGAACACTTGAGTGGGTTGCCATTTCTTGCTCCAATGCATGAAAGTGAAAAGTGAAAGTGAAGTCGCTCAGTCTTGTCTGACTCTTAGCGACCCCATGGAGTGCAGCCTACCAGGCTTCTCCGTCCATGGGATTTTCCAGGCAAGAGCACTGGAGTGGGGTGCCATTGCCTTCTAGTTAGGTATATTAAGGAGAGATTTTCCAATTTTCACTTTTGCCTGAGTTTTTAAAAATGTTATGAATCAACAATGTTTAGTGATTTAGAAAAAGTTTCATTTATGTTGTGAGTTTTTTAAAGTCAACCCATTTGACCCAGGGAATTCAAGATGTATTTCTCATGATCAGGAGTCCAGCCTGTCTCTTTCTTCCCTCTCTCCCACCACCAATCCATCCATCCATCCACCCATTATATCTATCTCCTGTCTCTTCTACACATCTATATATGTATTTATCTTTCTACCTATCAGAGCAGAACTTACCCTGAAGTATTTTCCCTCAATTTTATTTTATATATATATAAAATTTTTGTATTGTGCAATTCCTTGAAAATAACATGCAACAGTTAACAAGAGTGAAGCAGCTGTTTATGCATTTTAGTGATTACTTTGGAACTGTGACTGATCTCTAGATCTTAAGGGGGAGGGGGAACATTAAGAGATTTTGTACTTTAAAACTGAGATCTTGTTTTCTTATATTATTTCATCCTTTAAAATGAATTTTTTTTCTGAATGAAATTGATTATGGAATCTTATCAAAATGATAAGTTTGATCTTTTTGTCGAATGCCTTGAATGTTTATAATAGGATGACACCCTTATTTGTTTAGAAGGTAAATGAAGATAGACTTTAATATCCAAATCCATTGCTAATTAGTAGGGAAGCATCATATAAGGATAGCAGGGACTTTACATAAATTAGGTCCTTTAATTCTCTAGAATAATCTTACGAGCTAAGTCCTGTGTTTATCCTCATTTCATATGAGGACATTGAGGCATGGAAGCCTGAAAGAACATGCCAAAAGTTTAATAGCAAGTAGGGGGTGATGTTGGGATATGGACCCATGGAGGGACTGATGCTAAAGCTGAAACTGTAATACTTTGGCCACCTCATGCGACGAGTTGACTCACTGGAAAAGACTCTGATGCTGGGAAAGGTTGGGGGCGGGAGGAGAAGGGGACGACGGAGAATGAGATGGCTGGATGGCATCACCGACTCTGTGGACATGAGTTTGAGTGAACTCCAGGAGTTGGTGATGGACAGGGAGGCCTGGCGTGCTGTGATTCATGGGGTCGCGGAGAGTCGGACACGACTGAGCAACTGAACTGAACCGAACTGAACTGAAGCTGGTTTTAGGCTCTGTGCCTTTAACCACTATCCACACTGCCTATTTTAATAGGCATATGATTTTCCTTGGGGGCTTCCGAGGTGGCTCAGATGGTAAAGAATCTTCCTGCAATGCAGGAGACCAGGGTTCAATCCCTGGGTTGGGAAGATCTCCTGGAGAAGGGAAAGGCTACCCACGCCAGTATTCTTGCCTTTAGAATTCCATGGACAAAGGAGCCTGGCAGGCTGCAGTCCATGGGGTCACAACAAGTTGGACAGGACTGGACAACCAACACTTTCACTTTCAGGATTTTCCTTACCACTCTATGGGTATGTTAATTTTATTGCTTCATAACAAATAACTACAGATCTCAGAGCTTAAAACACATTATCTCCCAGTTTCAGGGGTACAGATTCAGGTTAGCTGGGTCCTCTGCTTAGGACGTCACAAAGCTACAGTCAAGGTATCAGGTAGGTCTGGAGTCTCATCTGAATTTCAAGTTCCTCTTCCAAGCTCATCTAATTGTTGGAAGAATTTGTTTCCTTGTAACTGTAAGAACTTATTATGGCAACTAGCTTCTGCAGAGCCAACAAGAGACTCTCTGACCTTAGTGAAGTCTGAAATCCTCTTTAAAACAGCTTCCAACTGATTAATTCAGGGTCACTAGATATAATCTCCTTCTTGATGAATTTGTTGATTAATTTAGGACTTTAATTACATCTGAAAAGTCCCTTCACTCTTGCCATATAATGTAACCTAATCAAACGTGTAACCCAATCATATTTGTAACACCGGGGGCAGAGATCTTGGGGGTTACATAGAATTCTGCTATGACATGGCACAATGAATATATCTGATCCCTTTTTCTGTGGGTGAAGGAGATAGGTAAATACCATCATACTTAAATGATGAGGTGATAGTTCCCTTAGGGCTTGACTCATCGACCTCAGCTTATAAAAATATCAAGGATTTCTTTTAAAAATGTTTATACATAAAATTCTCCTTCTATAACTCTGTCTACAACTCTTCCCATTGAAGGATGGTATAAATAAATTACTCTTTTGAAATTATTGTTATAAATTTACTCTGCTGATTAGTTTTCCAGGATATTTCTTAAAATCACCTAATCAGTTTAGTCATAAGATCAGTCACTGGGTGAAAATCAAACTCCATGGTGTGGCCAACCAAGATGCCCTCCTATGCTAATCAAACATTCCATGTTATCCTTATCTCTTGTCACTGCCTTCTCCTCCCATCATTTTATTCAAAGTCACTTTTATGCTTCTGGGCCTGCACATGATGTGTCTATATACAGTTGACACTTGAACAACATGAGTTTGGACTGCATAAGTCAGTCCGCTTATATGTGTATTTTTTGTTTTTAGTAAATACATGCTACAGCACTACATGATCTGGGATTGGTTCAATCTGTGGATGTAGAATCACAGATGTGAAGGGCTGACTATGAAGTTATACTCAAATTTTCAACTGCACTGAGGGTGGGTGTTCCTAACCTTTGCATTGTTCAAGGGTAATACCCTTGTACTAAAATTTCCATGCTTAATTTTACCTGGAATACCCTTTATATATCACTCCCATCTCCATACCAGTCTGCTGGTAAATTCTCTGTTTCTTCAAGACCTGGCTCAGATGTCCCTTCTTTGGTAAAACATTCCCCAGTTCCCAAGCAGAAAAATAAGAGTAGAAACTGTAGAAAAAGGACTTGAGTTCTAAGTCCAGCTGAAAAGTAAAAATGAAGGGTAATACTGATTTGAATACTGAAGAGCCCAGTTTCATTCTGGATTTAAGTATGTTCTAAAATATACTTTAGAAGAAAATAAAATGGTCTTAGGAAATCTGTGCTAAACTAAACATATAAGTGTGGACTCTTAACATGTGTTCTACCATTGAAGAGGTTGAGTGGTAAAATAATGTAAACTCTGCCTTCTGGGATTTCATGTGCTCTTCTGATTCTCCACTGTGAAAGAAACCCGAGCTCTGTGAGGATTTCATTCTTGTCTGAATGGAAGGATGCTTTAAAGGGGGGTAGTGCTGAAAGGACAATAAAGTCAGCTTTGAGATACTCCCACTATCCAACTTGGAGCCACTGGCATTAAAAAATAATTATTCATAAACAAGTTGAGTTCATGATTCTATGAATTCATAATGATATTCAAAATTGTAAAGGGTAAAGTTCACAAAAGACATTGTAATACAAAAGGAAGTAGATATGCTTAATATTTTATTAATTTTAGGAGAATGGTGGAATTGATAGATGTGAGTTTATTCTTTCTTCTACTGAGTCTGTGACCCTTTATAAAGCATAGATATGTATTTTTCTTCGCTTCAATTTGTAGGCAAGATAAAGAGAGTTGTGAGTAATCCCAGGAGTTCTGATAGAGTAAGAACTATACCAAGAATAAGAAAGATTGTGACAGTAGTATAGGAATATATGTGTAGAAAGAATATTTTGAAAGAAGATAGATTCACCACATTACTCAAGAGTAAACTCAATCTTTCATTTTCCAGGAAACAAAACCTCGTGAATGATGGGCCAGTTATCAAGAGAAGCTAACAAGGCATCATTGATTCTAATAATGCTAATGAATCGTGCCGAAATTGTTATAATAGTGAAAGGACACACAGTGTGTCTTGCTGGCCAAGTCAACTTTTAAGAATGTTTCATTTCAGGAAAATTTGCCTGATTGCCAGTCACAAAAACAGTGTAAAAGCTGTAGGTTCATTGAAAAGACCCATTGATTTAATAAGTGCCGTGTGACTCTAAAAAGACAAAGGGAGTTAGGGATGGCAGAAAGATGATCATTGGACTAAGTTTGAATCACTCTGGGGTTTCAGTCAGACCCCAGGTCGTGACTAAGAATTAATTGATCAATAACCCAGAATTTGCAGATTTAGCTGGTCTGAGATAGTATTTCTTTTGTTGATGGTTGAAAGTTACTTTAACAGTGGAAAGGTATTAACTAATTAGAGGAATAAGAATAAATGAATCAATAGTTTGTAATATACTAAAGAGAGTACAACCATTACAACTTTAACCATTGAAATAACACATGTTCTACTTTTATTTGTCTGCTTTTAATGTACAATATTATTTACTTATATTTTATTTATTTATTTAGTGTATTGCTTATTATCTCATCCTTTTCCATTCTTGCCAAGTAGGAGGGCAAGGGCCAAGTTCACATTTTTAGCCACTTTTGGAGGTTTGATTGACAATCAGAATTTGTAGATATTTAATATATACAGCTTGATGTGTTTAGGATAATATACCCCTGTGAAACCATCCCCGCAGTTAGTGCTGTAAACTTATCCATCATTTCCTAAACCTTCCTCCTGCCCCATTTGTTTGGTTGTGGTTTTCTTGTCTGTTTTGATCACCTCTGCTATATCTGAAAATCCCAGGTAATACACATCACACAGTAGAGATCAACCACATGTTTATTAAATAAACAAATGTGTTGTCTTTTTATAGTTTTTGTCTTTATGTAAGTTGTTTTAAGGTTTTGAATCACTTAGAAAAAATTAGCATATTTAGACTAATGTCTAGCATTCCAAAGACCCATGTGGACTCAGTGATACATCATTTTTGGAGGGAACCAGACCACTTATGGAGGAGTCAGAGGGCTCTGGTATGCCTTGCCCTTTCTGCCATGTGATCACATCCGCCCAGCTTTTCTATCTTTAGAAAGAGCAGGGGAAGAGAGAGGAAGCTGGAAAGATTAAACATTTATCCAAGAAAAAATGCATATGGAAGAGTCCATTTTAAAAAGGAGCAACTTTAATATCTAACATTGGCAAATTTGAAAGAGTGTTTTCCACCCCATGGTACCGAGTAATGTGGATGTTTATGAGGAAGAGTAGATCTGTAATAGAAAATGAAGAAGCTGAATTTTCTTCCTATACCTAAGTAGTTGAAGTTTCTGTCTCTGCTACCTGTGGGGCATATTCAAGCCCCGCCAGGTGTGAGGGGGATGACTTCAATCTCAATCTGATTCTGTAAAGTGGAATGGTTTCCAATACACCCCAGCCTCCTATGCTCAGGTGTGAGCAAAGCTTGACTGTCCTACAAATTGACCCTGGAGAAGGAAATGGCAACCCACTCCAGTATTCTTGCCTGAAAAATTCCACGGACAGAGGAACCTGGTGAGCTATAGTCCATGGACTCTCAAAGAGTCAGACACGACTGAGCGACTTCACTTTCTTTCACTTTCCTACAAATTGGCACTGTATGTGAACTAGCATAGCCTTAGATATTGCTGAAAATGATGGACAGGGAAACCTGGCAAAATGCAGTCCATGGGGTCACAAGGAGTTGGACACGACTGAGTGAGCGACTGAACTGAACTGATTAGAGCAGGGGAGTCATTCAAGTCTGGAAAAGGGAGAATTCTATCTGACCCCAGTTCAGAGGGGAGAATGTCATGGGGGATCCCTGAGGGGCACATACGTACAGAAATGAGTAACTGCAGGCGGGAAAGTGAACTCTGCTATGCTCATGACATGGTCTTTTTCTCCATGTTTTTTCCCGTATGAATTCACAGAAGTTAGGTGCTCAGTGTAGACTAATAGTTTCTATGGGATCACACCAAGCAGCTCCTGGAAGATGGCTCAGAGCCCAGTGCATGCAGGTTTTTCTTCTGAAGCCCATTCAAATCTATTAAATAATAATTTGGTTCCTAAAGGTATCACAGCATGAGAACAGTCAGAATTGGCTGATTTAAAAGATGATTTTCATCAATTAGACATAACTGGGGCTCAACAACATCCATACCTAAAGAGAAAGAAAACTAAATCTTAGAATACATGAAAAAAGCTAAAGGTGAGAAATAAAATAATGAGCTATATTAGGCAAAAAATTGACTTTAATAATTTTAAGACAATGCAGAACATTTCTATGATACAATTATTTCTGGAACTATTCTGAAAAGTAAGAGAAACTGCAATTATTACAGACATACTAGAATAATGTAAATAAACATTCTAAACAATGTTCCATCTTCCCAATTAGCTCTTAATATCAAGAATAATTGCAGTGTTTTGGCCAGATTGTGAAGATGATTTTCTCAGCTCTCTAGTTTACTGTTACCAGTTTAGAGAGATTTGGAAGTAGTCTGAGGAAATGGTATTTCCCGCTGTACAAATGCAGTATTAGTCATGATCATCCTCAAACCAACGAAGACCATTTTGGATGTAGAAATATCAAGTTGATTCTAAATAATATGTACAGTTTCTCTCAAAATTCCTCATTTATGAAATGAGGCTAGATATTTTTATTCATTAGGGAGCAAATGATCTCATTATAATGGGTAAGGTGCCATGTCATGCAGAGGATAAGGATGGACCAATTGTGTTCAGTTCCAAGCCTATTTCAAGCCATGGCAGCAAAACTAGTGGAAGAATTAAAATAATTTCTTTAAACCATGAAAATCAGTAATTTACCACCTCTTCCATGTACACACTCTATCATAGGAAAAAAACAACATTGTGACTTAAGTGAGAAAGAAAATAGAAATGAGAAAGGGGTAGTTGGAAGAAGGATGGTAGAAGGAACAGCAGAAGTTTGAATTGTGTTACTTTACACACAATTTTTATTCTTAAGGTCAAAATACCGCCCATTTGTGAGGAGGTCTCATTGGCCTAAGATCAATACTAGAATGTGCACTTTGATTCGGTTCTCCAGTGCTGTGCTGGTTCCTGCCTGTGCACACGCTCTCTCTCATCATTCCTCCTCGACCAAATGTGTACTTGCTGATTGGAGTGAGGGAGGTGGTCCTGGTTTAGGGAGATGTTCACTGATCTATACGCAAATTGAATTCAAGACCTTGGCCTCATTGATTCTGGACTAGCTCATTGCTCATTTTCTGGATAGCGATTGCATTAATCAGACAATATTTTTCTCAAACGTCACCAGGAGAGGAAGCATCACAATTTATCACTGCCAGCCTATATCAATGTTTAATTGAAAGTTTAACCTAAATCAATAATTAATTAATAAGCATGTGTAGGTGAGCATTGTTGAGAAGATGTTTGGGGATTTCATTCTTATAAAACATGACAGTTTTCCTCTCTTAACTTCTTCCTGTCCTCATTTGTACATATCTTATTTGTTTTTGGAATAAATTCGTTTTTGAAAGTAGCTACCCAGAGATCTCAAACTGTAAAATTAGAGAAATCTCCAAAGCATGAGGGTTTTTTTTTTGGCTCTGTTTCTTAATGTCTTTTGCCCTCTAGTGGTAAAGTCAGGGGACTTGCTGTATTTTCATTGGAATCCTCCAGAGCAAAACATTGCATTAAAATAGAATACAGAAAGCATTCATCATAATTAGCTGCTGCTGCTGCTGCTGCTAAGTCGCTTCAGTCGTACCCGACTCTGTGCGACCCCATAGATGGAAGCCCACCAGGCTCCCCAGTCCCTGGGATTCTCCAGGCAAGAACACTGGAGTGGGTTGCCATTTCCTTCTCTGGAAAAAAAGTGCTTCAGTATAGTTTATTCGATACTAAGAATGTGAAGTAACCATAGAATAATAAAGAATCTTGTGGTTGGCAAAATTGGCCTAACCTTTCTAGAGCCTTTGTCTTATTTCCATTTCTCCACCTTCCTTTTTAAAACAAAAACTTCATAATTGCACAAGTACTTACTACATACGAGCCAAGTCTTCTTTGCTGCTAAATTACATCTAATAGCTTGCCCAGAAATGGAGCTCCCTGAAATGTTGCCTTGAACAATATACACAAAGTTAGACTGTAAGACACTCAATATCCACTGGGGTCAAATTATCACTAGAACTTAATTTACAGAAAAATTGCATCATTACCTGGATCATAGCCTCTAAAAATAAGAGCAATAATTGGAAAATTAAAATACTGAGTCAGAGAGAGGGAACATACTGATCTGGGGGAGCATTTTTGTAAAGAATGTATCTTTCTATGCACATATTTTAGCTTTTCATTAAGTAAAATGTATATTTAATATTTTTGTTTTGAGAAGAAAATATTATTTTATTTGAAGAGGGTATAAATTGTCCCTTTTAAAACAAACTTTTGTAACCATAGATGACAGAGTTTTTAAATACCTTTTTATTCTTTTCAGTAGTTTTAATTTTTAAACTTTTTACTTTGAAATAATTTCAGGCTGATAAAAAGTTGAAAAAAAGTATAAAATATAGTACAAAATTCTCATATAATCTTTAGCCAGTTTCCCCAAATGTTAATAACTTACTTAACTATGTACAATTTTTAAAATTAGGAAATTAGCATTGATACTATGCTATTAATTAATCTATAAGACATCATTATCTCTAATGCTCTATGATCTTAGTTCCAGATTATGATTAAATTCATAATGATTATATTCATATTATACATATGTGATAAGAATACCACAGAAGTGATATTATGAGCTTCTCAATGTATCACACAGGGAGTCCATGATGTTGATAGATCCTATTATTGATGATGTTAACTTTAATCACTTGATTAAGGTAAGTATTTGCAGGATTTCTCCACTGTAAACTAATCTTTTCCCCTTCATACTTAATTAGTATCTTATAGAGAGATACTTTAAGACTGTAAATATACTGTTTCTTATTCTATATTGGCCCACTATTTGCTGATCAGTAATTTTTACATGTTCATCATTTTCTGGACATTTATTAATTAGAATTCTGTAAAGAGTGCCTTCTCTTGTTTACTTTATTGATTATTTAATTATTTATGTATATCGGTATGGAGCATGGGTATTTATTTTAGTCTATATGTTATAATCCATTGCTATCATTATTTATTTTATTCTTTAAATTGGCCCAGATTTGATCATTGGGAGCT